>NC_140590.1:619683279-620283279 GCF_964204655.1 Triturus cristatus | reverse complement strand
CGCTCCATACACAAGCATTCAAAATTATAACAATACTAGTATTGGACCTGGTGCTCACAGATTTGTTTTGTGAGAAGGTGTGAATTCCTTGCTGTTTAACTTCCTGGAGCAATTTGTACTTTCTCCTTGGAAAAATAGTTTGAGAATTGGGCCTGCAGTCCACATCCAGGAATTGCTTCATAATCATAATTACTTTGCTGTCTATTTCCTTAGGCATGAAATGCCTCTAGCAGTGTTCCTATGATCACAATGTTAGTAACTTCGGAATCAGCAATCGCAGTGAAAAAGGAATACTAGTTACACTCCTAGGTCCTGCCACTATTTCTTTCCTATGTTAACTTGCGCCCCTCACCCCAGGTACAGCTATCTCCACCTCCATTTGTCTCAGTGTATTTTATCTCCTCCCTCTGCCCCTCGTGGATTTTCTGTCCAGTACATTTCTCTTAAATAGTGTTTGCCACACATGTCTGAGCAAAAGGAAAAGCTGAACAAAGAGAAGATGTGAAGATTTATACTTTAAACTGCACATTTAGCTCCTTATTATTTGCCACTTGCATGAAGACCATGAGACCACTACAACTATGAAAACATAGCGTATAAAAGCGCTGTAATTTAATTACTGTGTTGCGGATTTAGAATCTAGGAAACCTGGGCTTTAATTTTAAATATCCTGCTTGACAACATCCTGGACCCGTCCCAGTCCGGGTTCCGCAGCAACCACAGCACCTAAACTGCCCTCATCGCCACCACCGATGACATCAGGGCCCTGCTAGACAACGGCGAAACCACGGCCCTCATCCTCCTGGACCTATCAGCTGCGTTCGACACTGTCTGCCATCGCACCCTACGCACACGCCTCCACAACGCAGGGATCCGAGACAAAGCTCTGGATTGGACCACCTCCTTCCTCTCCGGAAGAACCCAGAGCGTCCACCTTCCCCCCCTTCCACTCCGAAGCCACTGAGATCATCTGCGGCGTACCCCAAGGATCAAGCCTCAGCCCGACACTGTTCAACATCTACATAGCCCCGCTCGCCCACGTTGCCAGACTACGCGACCTCAACACCATCTCCTACCCGACGACACACAGCTGATCCTCTCCCTCAACAAGGACCTCCTCACCGTCAAAACTAACCTCCACGAAGGGATGAAAGCTGTTGCCGAATGGGTGATGAACAGCCGTCTGAAGCTGAACTCCGACAAGACGGAGGTCCTCATCCTCGGCTCCACCCCCTCAGCCTGGGACGACTCCTGGTGGCCGACTGCCCTGGGAGCCGGACCGACCACGCTCGCAACCTGGGGTTCATTCTCGACTCAACATTCTCCATGACCAAGCAAGTCAACGCCCTCTCCTCTTCCTGCTTCAACACCCTCCGCAAGATCTACAGGTGGATCCCCACCAACACAAGAAGAACGGTCGCCCAGGCCCTCGTCCGCAGCAGGCTGGAATACGGAAACGCCCTCTACGCGGGAGCACTGGCCAAACTGCTGAAAGGACTACAACGCATACAGAACGCCTCCGCCCGCCTGATCCTCGACACAACCACATCACACCCCACCTGAGAGACCTGCACTGGCTCCCCTTCAACAAGAGAATCACCTTCAAGCTCCTCACCCACGCACATAAGGCACTCCACTACACAGGAGCAGCATACCTCAACAGTCGACTCACCTTCTACACTCCGAACTGCCAGCTCCGCTGACCTCGCTCTCGCCACCGTCCCCCCGCATCTGAAGAACGACCTCTGGCGGCAGATCGTTCTCCCACCTCGCCGCCAAGACCTGGAACAGCCTCCCCATCCTCCTACGGCAGACCCAGGACCTACTAAACTTCAGGAGGCTACTCAAGACCTGGCTATTCGAGCAGTAGCAGCATCCCCACCCCCGTAGCGCTTTGAGACCCTCGCGGGTGAGTAGTGCGCTTTAGAAGTGCCATGATTGATTGATTGATTGACACAACAATTGGTTCTCAGCAGGTTATATGATTTTCCTTTATTTCAGTTCCCCTGCTTGGGAAACATTGGTGTAAAAATAACAGCATAAGAAGTTAAGAGCATAATTGTTGATTTAACACTGTCCATGTCAGGCTTCTTCTGCTCCTGTTGGTGAGACATGGAGCCAAATTTGCCAAATACTTATAATATGCGAGGTTATTTATAAAGAAGAATTGTCAATAGTGTACTGAGGAAAACAAAGTGATGTGTGAGTGGAGTAAAGAACAATTAACCTCCTTTTAGACTAGGTAAGGGCCTACAGACACATGTTTACAATTCCACATGGGCTGGACAAAGCCTCTTCTCTTACATAGAGTGCTGATGGGTGTAATGGATGCTAGCGTGGACAATACAAGTGGCATCAGAGAGTGACCGCAGTGCAGTGTGGCAGGCTAGTTGCTAAGGGTTATGTTAATTAATCTTCACTTTTATATTTCACCATTGAGTAAAACCAGCAGCACAGAGCCTGCTCAATAGTAAGCAGTTCTCACCCTTGACTGCAGCGTCCTCTTTCATCATTTGAGATGGAGGTAAAGCTAGAGCTACATTAACAGTAGCCACTGTATGATTTACCAGAGCTTAGATCAGGAACTCAGACCCTTACACAGATCATTCTGGCCACACACTACGCCTGTCCACCTATTTAGAGACGGTACCATCCCTTGGTAATAGCAGTTGTGGGCGAATGCCTCAGCAGGGTTTATGCTCAAAGATTCAGTATTAGCTCTTCAGTCTTAGTGATGATAAAGACATAATAAGATGTGTGACTGCTCTGGACTTTGCAGAAAATGTGGAGGAATTAGCTCAGTGCCTGGGGGTGAGGGACAAAGCTGGTCACACACCATAGCAAAAGCAAGTGGTAAAGGGTTACAGAAACCAGCATGAGGTCAATGGAAGAGGAGATGAAATTAATAAACTCCAATTTAACAACGGCGCTGAGGTATACTGAATAGGGGCAAAATCTGGGTATTTTTAAAATTTGCAATGTTTTCATACAATGTATTGAAACTGAAAGTTGTGCCATTTGCTTCTGCATTGTAGAAGTAAAAGCTGCACAGAGTAAGTGAAGTAAACATGAACACCACTACATGGGAATGACATTTGGTCATTTTGACCTGCCACCGTCTAGGGCCATCACTTAGACTGAAAATGATTTAAACTGTTCTGGAACTCTTGTTCTTTAAGAGACCGAGGCATTGTTCTCATTGTTGTCCACCTTTTTTCTCAATAATAAAGCCACATAATAGAATGTATGCCTCTGGATCGTTTATCTGTGCCACCATGTAAATCTTTAATTCATAGCATATATGCCTGTTAGATACTCTTGCTCTTCATACTCCTGCAATCTTGTGTTAGACTCCAGCTTTTTGCTGGTTTTTTTCTTCAGAGAAGTTTGTCAAGATACTTGGTGTGCTGTGATTCCTCCCTTAGTGGACAATGCTTATGGGCATCAACTTACATTAAATGTTTTTTTTCGCTGTCTGGTTCGGTCGTACACCAAGACCAGGCTCAGGGTTGCCAGTACACAAATCTTCTCAGACACAAGGGTGCCGAACTGCCTCACCTGCATTTGACACCGTCGCGGAGGGCAGCATCCGAACTAGCACCAAAGCCCCCGCTTTTTAGTCAAAGATCCCGTCGATGGTGAAAGCGATGGCTGGATCTGAGGAATCTCAGTTGCCTAACCTGTAGATATCTGCAAGAGAAGCTCAAAGCCAGGCTTCTTCATTTTTCATGTTATCTGGAAAATTTCAGCAAAACCACCTCTGCCAAAGTCAGCAGAGACTCTGTATTGCAAAAGTATCCTTGCCTTGGAGAAAGACTCAGTTTCTAAAGACCTTACCCACACCCTCTTTCGCCCACCCTGAAGAGGCTTTGAGACAGGGGCACTGGCCCTCTCCCCTATGCTCCACCTTCACCTCCACGACCACCTTCCCCACCACGACCACCTTCCCCACCACCTCCATCTCTATCCTCTGCTGCCACAGTCGTTCACAATACATCCTCTGCCTCCGCTAGAATCACCTGAGGGGTCCAAAAGCACTTTCTAACCCACGCAGCCCATTTGATCCTACTGACCCTCATGACTAGCTCTTAGATCCAGGGCCCACAGATGACCCTGGAACCCTGAGGACATTCAACAGGTCATGGCCTTCCTCAAGTTGGACATGCACACCATACATGAGGAGAAGGACTTCTTGTCCAAGAGGACGGTACAGTTGCTACCAGTGCTCGGAAGCATGCGAAGGACCAGGAGCACCTGCCCCTCCAACCTATAAAGAGTCCTTAATGTTGAGGGTACTAACGTCCAGGGAGCAGATAAAGTACATATCCTCTCCCACTGACCTGTCTACATCAAGGGTCACACCCCCAATCCTCTGGTGGTTCATACCGCTCGCAAAAGGGCCCCACTTAGGCTGACAAGGAGTGCAAAAAGACAGATGCAGTTGGTAAGAGGGTGGCTTTTGGGGAAGGTACCCATTAATGTACAGCCAGTTCTGATGGGCTCGTCTCATGATATGACAAAGCCCAGTGGGAGGAGAAGCGGCGTTTGAAATGGAGTCCGAAAGCAAGTGCATCTCAAACTCCAACATTCGTTGTGCCTTCACTGCCATGGAGCCAAGCTGTTCGAGGCATTATCACTTGCATTCTTTGCATATATTACGCCTGGCTACTCTTCTCTGGGTTTAAACCAGAAGTCCATCAGTATTTGGTCCCAGGTCAACGAGCTGCTGTAGAAAATCAAGAAGGACAGCAAAATTGCAAAATCTATGGTGCTAGGGGCTCAATTTGTAAACCATATCCCAGGCGAGGTTCCATGCCCACTTCCCCTATTCAGCCGCAGTAATAAAAAAAAAAACAGCTACACTCCTGACACCAGCAGACAGAAAGGGGTTACCCCAGGGGTGCTTGCAATAGTAACAACGAGGTATGGGGTAGAAGAGGCTCTGGTAAAGTGGCCTTCACTTCCAAACTGACTTACCCAGCCGCCCCGGTCCCAAATCACCCATCTGAAGGGAAAATATGAGATTTCCTCTCATGCTATTAAGGAGATCATGTCAAGTAAATGGTTTTCAGGGATTGTTTGCCACAACCACTGCTTAGAACTTCTCACAACCCCTCCCAGATTCCTACGCTGCACGCACATCCTTAAGAGGGAACATCTTCACCTCCTAGAGGAAGAGGTGCAATCTTTTCTTCAGAGGGGAAATACAGAGATTGCCTTCACAATAAAAGAGCAAAGGCATCTGACCTCTTTACTACCTCATTCCCAAAAAGGACAGCTCCCTCAGGCCTCTGAATAAAAACGGTTGGAAATTTGCCCTTCTGTAGTGTCACCCCATATCATTTTTCCTTTTTGCTGACTATAGATCTCTGTGCACTTTTCTCCTGCTAACTGTAAAGTGCTTGTGCGTGAGCTCCTCCTTTAAAAAATGTTAAAATTGGGGTACACTTCATTGGTTTATTTTTTTAACACCTTAATTTCTGAATTTTGCAGGGATACAAAAGGAGATAAGTAAAAGTACAGTCAGTACAGATACAAAAAATACAGTAGTATTAACCAGGGCTGAAGTGACATACAATGCAACCCGTTCATTACATCTCCTGAAGTCCAAATCCCCCTACAATCGTACCTATCTAATTAGCCCCATACCTCCTTCCTCTATGCATCTGATCCATCATTGCTGTCCCCATAGCTCTGAAAATGTTCCAGCACCATCACCCATGTTTCAGTATCATTCTGAACTTTGTCATCAAACCTAGTAAGCTTGATAAGTTACTCTTCAGCCAACGACCATTCAAAAACATCCCTGACCTACCGGGGTACTTGGGGTGCCGGAGTTCCCTCCAACCAATGGCCACCCCTCTTTTTGCTAAAAGGTGAGCAAGTTGCATTAATTTATATGGCAGATCTTGCCCTTCGGTCATGCCACCAGACCCACTGAACAGGTCTTCAGTGTAACTGGGAGCATGACCCTCATAGCTGTCTCAATCCGTGGCACTACCTCTCCCAATATCCCATAACCTCTCTGCATGTCCATGCCAAGTGTTTAAGAAAAAAAAAAAGGCCCTTTCCTCCCTGCATCTGGGGCATTTTGCCACCTTGGTTGGATAGATTTTACTAAGGGCATAAGGAGTAATACATGTCTTATGAAAATAGTTAAAATATATAAGCTTTGATCTACTGTTGCATTAAAGCGAACAGACCAGCTCACCGGCCCGATTCAGTCCTCATCAGAAAATGGTTCAGCCAGTTCCATCTCCCACGCCTGTCGAGCTCGTAGCGGTGGCTGAGTGAGATCCCCTTTGGTGGCCCTATACAGGTATTTTCCCTCTATATTTAGCTCTTTACTTTGGAGTGTAATTCCTCCTCCAGATTCTTTCTTGCTGCTTCATGAACCAATTTAAAATAACTGGAGGCAGCTGCTTTGGGTCATCGGAAAAGATGGGTTGAGTCATTTTAAGAGTCCTTACTAGGTCCAAGTTGTTAAATTTACTCCAGGGCCTGACTAATTTGGCTTGAGTGGGTTGATTCCAAGGTCCTTTGGTTATACTAAAATTAACATTAATTTCCACTGCCATGTAGTCAGAGCAAGTTAGAGAGAGTACATGTTCAATCTATAGTTCCGGTAAGGATGTAAAAATACCATCAAGTTTGTGTCCTGCTTGATGGGTTTGGGAATTTACTACTAGTTTTAGCTCAAAGCCTGATAAATTATCAATGAGAGATTTTGTATCCTTGTTATCAACATCCTTTGAATGAAAATTAAAATCCCCTAATACCGTAAAATTGACAAATTGCACACTTCCTTCCAGGAAGTCACTGAGGGCTTCTAGGGAATTGATCCTAGGATCTGGGGGACTGTAAACCAATAATCCATAAAACATTGCGTTGTAGTTTAATTTGCATCTTAAAGAGAGGGCTTCACAAGCTGTAATATTAACTGGGTCGCATGCGATCTCTATGGAATCCTTATAAATAAATGCTAATCCTCCACCCCGTTTTCCTATTTTAGCTAGTATGGTGATTAAATAGCCAGCAGGTAACGCAGTGGCTATATCTGGGGAAGCAGACTCTTCTGCCCAAGTTTCCATAAGAAAATAAATATCTAGACTGTAAGATTCAAGGTACACAAAAAGCTCATGTTTGTGCTTAATGATTGAGTGGAAGTACAATAGTGTGCATTTTAATTTTTGAGTTTGCGTTAGCAAGGCATTTTTTGAGATAGTCTTATTAACCCCTTCGGTGCCACGCCCTTTCCGCCTCCTGTGCCGGGCGTTTCCTTAGTGGGCGGGTTTCATGACGAGATGGGCACAGCGCGACCGTGCTCCATGACAAGACTTATCTCGTCATGGGCCCAGAAGAGGCTAAGGTGACATGACAAATATAAACATCTTGACAAAGGTCAAAATTGAAGTGGTTACAAGTGTTGTATGTATCCCCGCTTTTAAAATTGAATAAGGATTCAGAGGAACTTATCACGAGCAAGAAATAGCCCGCCATGTGAGGAGAGTCCAGACTGAACTCTCACGGTCTTTGTTTGCAGCAAGGGGTCCAATACCCAAGGGTATGGGTCCTTTGCGCCTCTGGGTTGTCGTGGTGTCCTCTCACTTGGTGGAAGGACAGATCTGACCTTCAGGAGAACAAGTACCTCTTCCTGGGGGGCAGCAGCGTCTGGCTGGCTGGTGAGCGGCAACTCGGTCAACCGGACTTTGCTTTTCAGTCCCTGCAAACTGCAGGGGGGTGGGGGAGTAGCTCCTCTACTCCAAGGGAGACTAATTGGCAATTTGTGATAGGCTGGCAGTCTCCTGGGGTTCTGTGGAAACTGGTCAGCTGCAGGACGAGAAGCTGGTTGCGATTGTCAGGACTTAGTGCAGGCAGGGTTTGGCACTAAAGTCCACAGTCGGTCTTCTGTTCTTGCTTTTCTTGTGCTTCTTCTTTGTCCTCTCTTCTTGATCTGTCGAATTACGTTCTTGGTGTCAGGGTTGCCACCTAAATACTCAATTTAGGGCCGTTATGGGAAGTGACGGGTTGTAACCAGTGGGCTACTTACCTTTATGCTTTTTACACTCTCTATATGACCACTTCCTGTGGGAAGGAGGCATAATCCTGACCCAGAGAGCCCAATTCCACTAAATCTAAGATGGTGGAATTCTAAAAGTACTTAAGTACTTCAGGTAGCCCACCGTAGGGGCGGTACTAGCCTGAGAGGGTAGCACACCTCCCTACTTGCTAATTTTCCCGTCCTGTTGCCAAATTGGCCCGGGAAAGGTGGTGGTTTTTCTCTTGTCTGTGGAAGCCTTGGTTTGCATATCAAAGGCGGCATCGGGCTTTGAAGCCTCCTGTTTTGATATGCTGATTACTTGGCCATCTTGCTTTAAAGGAGATGATTACTCTGGCTGGAGCAGATATTATTTCTCTCCTCAGAGTGCTTAGGGAGTCAGAAACGTGTCTATGGTGGCAGTCTGGTCTGTACCGGTCAGCCAGTACATAGATAGTAGGTAGGTTTTCCGGCACATCTCTAAGGTGCCCTCACGGGAATCATTGTGGGCTTATTAATATGAGTTGTTTGATGCCAAACTCTCTAGTTTCAGTGAAGCAATCTTGTAGCTGGGGAACTTGTAAACACCAGTGTCCAGCACATATACTCATTAAAATGGCTTCCCTGTCCACTTGCAATATCTAAGAATCAACTTAAACATCACAGGGGCATATAGGCTCATGCAGATATGCCTACATGTAATATAATGCACCCTGCCTTAGGGTTGAAAGACCTGCTGTAGGAGTGGCTTACCTATACTGTATCCATTGTTTGCAGGCATGACACACTGGCGGTGTGTCACGTTGTGTCTTCACTTTTCTCTGTTACAGGGATCGAAAAAAACAAAAAATGGTACTAGACCTGCAGGTCTAGTGACTTAAATAATTTACTCGACCTAATTTTAATGCTCTTAACCCACAAACTGGTTTCAAATTGTGTGATCCTGGGCAAGTATTTTAATTCACTGAGATGCCATTTTCTTCTTTATCACATATGAGAGCACCTTCAAATACGCAATTTCAGCACGTCTGCTGAACAGAAAATGCTTTTGCTTGATTTAATAGTCTAAACATTAGCTCCATATCGAATGCAAATCTAGCCACATATAAGATACGCTTGACTGCAGACTTGCCTCTGCATTCATTAAATGCATTGTCACCCGGGCTTGGCCAGGAATGTCTCTCACATCCTGTTTAAAAACTTTTAATAAATACATAACTAAAGCATAAAATAGCAGCCCACTGTCATTTACAATCAAAAAGCAAAAAAGGGTTTAGGCTCCAATCAGTAAGGCTGAGCCCTGTTCAAACAAGAAACACCAAGATGCCAATACTGATATACAATTCTCTAATTTCTACCGGCGCATTGAATTGAAACAATGTCACCATGAAACATCTGTTTCCGTATGAATTAATCAAAATGTATTAAAAAAATCACATGTATTAATCAGGTGAAGAAGATTTGGTCCATTAAAATTTTTTGACAAGCACCGAACTCCCTTATCTCTACAAAACGCAAATTACAACTTTTTACATACTTAGAACCACAACAACCTCTCCTTCAGACCCAGTCAATCTACCCATATCCACCATTCTTCTCAACCATCCACTAATTCCACTCCACACACATTCCAGCAGACCCACACCCTGCCCACCTTTCAGTATTTCATATTTGTACACAACATAAGACAAAAAGTAAACCATAAGCCAAACGAGAAAAATTCACAGATTGCAAGAATTTCCAATTTTGACATCGATTTATGCACTTGATTGGCCACAAAAAGGTCAACGCGTTTCGAACCCCTCCAGATATGGGGTTCTCCTCAGGACCAGAAAGCTGGAAAAGAGCACACAAAAACTGTCTTAATTTTTAACCGTACTTCCATAAAGCCCCACTCCTCATACTTTGCTTTGTCTCAAGGTGTCTGCTTACCTTGTTTAATACCGCGAGATCAGCCGATCCCTGCTTAACTTTATTCCAACAGCCTACAGAACAAATCTGCAGGAGCGTGCCAACCCGTAGTGCCGAGATGAATCCGGTCTGGGTATTGAAAAGCTGAGCCTGCAAGATACTACAACTCTCAGCGTGTAGCGGGACGGCGTATGGCAACAGACCAGGAGGGGTTCTAAACGCGTCGACCTTTTTGTGGCCAATCAAGTGCATAAATCGATGTTAAAATTGGATTCTCTTGTTTGGCTTTTTGTTTACTTGTTGTCTTATGTTGTGTACAAATATGAAATACTGAAAGGTGGGCAGGGAGTGGGTCTGCTGGAGTGTGTATGGAGAGGAATTAGTGGATGGTTGAGAAGAATGGTGGATATGGGTGGATTGACTGGGTCTGAAAGAGAGGTTGTTGTGGTTATAAATATGTAAAAAGTTGTAATTTGTGGCTTATAGATATAAGTTAGTTTGGTGTTTGTCAAATTTTAAATGGATCAATTCTTCTTCACCTGATTAATACATGTGATTTTTTTTTTAATACTTTTTGATTAATTCATACAGAAACGGATGTTTCATGGTGATATTGTTTCAATTCAATGCGCCGGTAGAATTGAGAGAATTGTATGTCAGTATTGGCATCTTGGTGTTTCTTGTTATTTACAATCAGCAGACTTTACATTGAAATGGCTGCAGAATTTGTCACTGAAATGTGGTTTTAAAACTATATAGTGTACAATGTTTGGAAATAAAGTTTCTGCAAATATTTGTCATTTGCACATCACCAAGTAAAGTGTTCTCTTTTGTTTTCCTCCAATTTAAATCTTTGTTTGCATCACTTTTCTGAATTACAAAAAAAGTTTTCATAATTCCTGATCTACTTGTACTATTCATTTACAAGCTGTTTAAATGTTTTAGAGAAAGCAAAACTGACATTTTACTGCATTTTGTTTCACAATTATCGTCAAATAGCTCACTTGACAAAAAGCATTAACTGTAAAAAGAGAAAGAAAAGTAAACACCATTTTCCAGGAACACATGAGCAACAATTAGTAAAAAGGCAAACTGACATTTGACCTCTGTCCTTGAGCAGCTGGCAATTGTGTCAAGATAAAACACGATTTAAAGGTGCTTTAATTGCTCATTAACTTTCTAAACAAACAGAACACTTGTTTCTTCCAGCTTAAGTTTACTCCCCAGCAAGGTTGAGTAAGTGCTAAAAATAGCTCGACCTGCTAAAAGTTCACTCACAAATGGGAGAGGGCGAGTGGATTTTTCAAGGGCTGCTGTACCATGGCACACAGCTTGCAATGGCGGTTTACATGTTGGTGCTTCAAGGTCCCTTACGGTGGCACAATGCATGCTGCTGCCCTCAGGGACACTCTTTAGCCTCTTTGACCTAGGTAACAGGTGCACCATTTACTAGGGACTTACAAGGGGGGCTAAAGGTATTACCAATCGGGGGAACAATTGGACAGTTTTATGGAAAGATCTGGCAATGGGGACCGGGATAGCAGGTCAAAATTGCATCAGATACCAGGCAAAAAGTGGGGGTGACCATATCAAGAACGGGGACATTCCTACAGACCTGCTTGCCCATTCTGAGTTCATCCGCTAAACAAGTAATATATTGTTATTTGTGGGTGAACTGGCCCTTCTCAAACAACTTAAACCTAAAATTAAACCAAACCAGACCTTTTTCGTATCTAGTTAATGTGAAAGGATTAATCTGAAATGTAGAAAACATATAGCAAAACTCTAAACCCCCCACCTTACTAGCCTCACTTAAAAAGCTATGAAAAGCAATCCATTATTTCAGCCAAAATATTTTCATGTTCCGCTGCATCAAAATCCAATTTTGCTCCTGGAATTGATCATCATCCGTACATCCCAATACAATGTCGAATTACAACATATTTTGTTGAAACAAATATTCCCAATCCGTGAGAAGGCAAAACTAGTTTCCTCTGCATGTCGGTCACCTATATCGATACAAAAACGTTGAACACATTGAAAGCCTTACATTCAATATAAGCAGAGGAATGCTCTCTGATTATCAAACATCTGAAACCAGTAAACCGCCATATGGGCCACATGCTTGATGCCATTGTAAAAGTGAACATCCACATCTTTGATACCACACGGCACACCATAATCAACAAATGTCACATTCAATGCTTCCTCCTGGACTTTTTTTTAAAGACTGGCCAAACCACCTATTCTTAAAAAAAAAAAACGTATTTTCATTCGACCCAGACTTTCTTCTAGAGTACCACCTGGTATCAAATCTGCTTTGTCTGACCTAAGAATACTTCATTTCTAACCAGGTAAATGATTTAGTCTCAGTGAGCACTTACTATATGCTTATAATTTAGACTGGTGTCTGGGCCACTGTCCTGAAACAACTGATTGATGTTCATTACATAGTAAATGGAGGAGACTCCTGCCCACTCATCTGTTCTGACGTTGTGTTATTTGATGCAGATGACTACAGCAAGTTGCTCCACATTTTGGAGTACTGAATGAACTTTAGAGGTGTATTGAGAGGTTTCTTGTCTGTCCTCACCAATCCACATCCGTGATGCTGTGGAAATGCATTTCCATGGAGATATAGTGCCACAAGAGCATCCTTAAAACACAATCTTCACAGTCTCACTGTTTAAAATACACTTGGTATGGTTATTTGGAGGAATATTCTGAAATGTGGAAAACAAATGGCAGGATTCTAAATCCCTACCTTACTTTCCTCACCTGGTGGTCCTGCCACCAGTATGCTGATAATCTACAAATTGACCTTCATACAATAAGTATTGCGTACAAGTCTGTGGTGTATTTGTGCCTCAGTGCACTAAAAGTAGGATGGCTAAAGATTTCCTTCTATGCTACCCAGAAAAAGTGGAGTTTCTCCTCTTCTTACTAATTTAAGCTGGATCACCATCTCTTAAAGCACCTGAAAATCGATGGTTTCCCTCCTGCATTTACAGTAACTCGAAAGACTATAGGCTTTACTTCAAATACCTCCCTGCCACATATACCATTCATCAACAACATGGCCAAAGCAGCAACTTTCTTCCATAACTCCTTGAACTTTGTGAGACATTTCACCGCTAGAGAGTGAATGAAAATAGCAGTTCACACACTTGTGATCGTGAGATTTTATTTTGACAAAATTCTGGGATTCCTTAAAATGACACCCTTACACTACCCAGCCTAGTTGATTACCTCCTACAAACTCCCCCCCCCCCCCCCCCGTTCGTCGGAAGCTATTGGCTACCATGAAATGCACGGATCACCTTCAGGCTACGATGCATTGTTTGTAAACCACCTAAACATTGCTCCCTACCTTTCTGCTTTACTGCCTGTCAGTGGACTTCCAAAAAACTATGAAGTCGAAATTCTTTGAGCAATGACCCCTCAGATTCACAACTTCTACCACCAGAATGTCTCCTTCGCTGGGCTTGCAATTTCAGGATTGAACTCTCTACCATTGGAACCCAGGCCTTCTTGTCACCTTCATGAAGCAGCTGTCTCTGGAATAATTTTACCATCTACTCCACTGAATCCTCCATCCCTTCTCTTCCTCTTTCCTTACCATCTCTTGATGTTGCCCTCATATTCCAATGAGCTATAATCATGGATTTTTTGTCTTCTGGCTCTGTACTCATTAATTTTTCGTATTTGTGCTTGTTATATAATAATTGTAAATGGCTTAAATACTACCCAATGCTAGTGCACTATGACTATGAAAATCAGCAGAGCACTATGCAGGGTCTAGGAAAGGATCAGTCAACCAGGGATTGGAGAAATAGCTATAGTAGTCTTTAAAGGGATGCATCTTCAACTGTTTCCCGAATTGGAGCACTTTTGGGGTGGTCCTCATGGATATGCGGGTGTTGTTTCAGATCCTGTGTGCATAGACAAAAAAGGCATGTGGTCATGTTTTCTAACTTTTGCACTTTTTTTCTCGAGTCTGATTGTTTCTTGGCTATGGGTTTTGTCATTCTCTTTTTACAGAGCAGTAATTAAGAAGGTGTCTTCTCTTGAGTACAAAATACACAGAAGAGCTCTCAGCAAAGAAGATTTTGTCAATTATGTACAAGTAAGTGCAATCTTAGATCATGGAAACTGTGTAGACCCAATTTGTCGGTATGTTGGAAAAGGGCATAGTTACTCTGTTTGGGAAATTCACAGTTCAGTTGAAAGTGAGCTCTGATGCTTCAGGCCTTAAAAATGCCTCTCATAACCTGACAAAGTAAATAAACAAATGCGGATAAAGAAGGCAGCAGCCCCACAGTTCGAGCTTCCAATACAGAAGGAGCTACATTCACAATCTAGTTTTCTACATAAATTCAAGCACCTAGATAGAGATGATGTTTCATCAACAATAAATATGCAAACTTTGGAAACCTGAGACGGGGAGGGAAATTTAATTGTCAAATTTGAATATAAAGATGTATGGACAAGAGGTGCATATTTTTCAGTCTGTACCCAATCAGATAGGCATTCAAATTTGTCTACAAGTGCTATCACTGAATGTGAGGTTAGAAGGGTGAGATGATATGGTTTGGCTGCATAAATATTCCTAGCTTCTTGTAGGAGAGACTCTCTTGTACCAAAGAGAAAATGAAAATCGATTTACACATGAAGTATTAACCGTAATCTTTTGAGCTGAAGCAGACTGAGAAGATTATACCATAAACTTGCAGAGCACATTTGATCACTCCTCTACTCTACATGGAGGACCAATACAGGGAAAATGTAGAGGCCTCGTTCAAAGCTAAAAAGAAAGATTGTATAGTGAAACACTTTCCACTCAGGAAAGAAATATATAAGACACAGATTCTGTTAAGGTCATGTGCCCAAAGTTCTTATTTGAATTTTTCAAAATGATGGATTTAATCAAAGTTGGCGAGAGGTGTTCATAAAAAAAATGGTCTTGTCACTTCATGGCCTTGTTCAGTTTTGTAAATTAGTTGAAATGCTTGAATTTGGCAGATACTTTGGTTATATTGAATGAAATCATATACAACTCTTAAGAAATATCCTCATCAGGAAGTGATCGTCTCCAATGCATGGTGAACAGATTACCCAGAGTATAAATTAATTTCTTATGGTTTAAGGACTTTCTTTTAAGTAGTTCCTTATGAGTATTTTATGAATGTGTTTACTTCGACTAACTATATATCTTACTGTACTTTTGCATGTATGTCAATAGACCCATTTCATTAACAGCACACGTGCTGAAATCCATTATGAAGTTGAATGTGCAAAGGGAAAGTCTCTTTTAGATTAAGGTTTATTTTCAGTTTTCTTTAGCGATGCGTATACATAACTTTTGTTGGGCAGTGTGTTGACAGAATGATTGCAATCACTGATGGATATACAGTTGCAGGTAGCAGAGAAAGCATATCTCAACTTCCCAGCCCCAAGCCTTACAGATCTAAAAACAAAAAATAAATGACCAGTATTGTTCATTTTAAGAGATGACAGCCTGGTTAAGCGTCTACCAAGGGAGGTGGCTAATGTTTGCATGCATACAGTGACTAGTATGAACCTCATTCACGATTTCATGGTGAACGAATCTGCCCTAGAAAGTATAGTTACACAGAAAACATGGTGTTGTTTATCACTCAGTGGGATGCAACTAGAAAAAAAAAACTTGTTTAAAAATTAGTTTCAGTCACATGGTAGCTGAAGTAATTTGTAAGCAACGGCAAACTGTAACAAGACAAACTGAAATCGATAAACCAAGTCCTGAAATCTCATTGAATAGTACACTAGGTCACCCATGATTAATTGACTTATGAGGAATGGCATTGAGAGAACAAATTAAACCACATGTAAATTGGTAAAGTCCACCTGATGAGGAGAAAAGTACCATTCCCCCTCCTTAGACTGTGTATGTACCATACCAAACTACATCGCTAGTGAATGGCTCTCAAAAAGTATGCTATATGCCAGAACCAGTGCAGTAGACCTGACCTCATTGGGCACTCACAATAAAGCATACTCTCATTATCTTATTGGCTGGCAGTTTTTGTAATAGTACAAACACGGGAAATGGAAGACGTGAGTATGGATCATTTGCCTTGTATGTAAATACTGTACATAATCCCCAAACAGTTTACCGTTTTGAGAGTCAAACTCTTGTTGCCTCAATTATTAAATGTTTGCTGCTTGATATCTACTAATTTTAGTTTCAACGAATATTTGGATGTTCTGGGGGTGAACAGTTCTAGGAATTGATGGGGGGGGAAAGCTATTTGTTTACATAACTCCAACGGTTCCTTTCCTTAAGGATTCTTGCACTTTGAAAATACTGAGAAGCTTTGGTTCAGGAGCTAACAGTGCTTCTCAAAGCCCAGATACAGTAATTGAAACCTACACAAGACGACATAGTAACATGCCAAGCCACCAGTACCAAGCACTTCTGTTTATAGTATAAAACAGATTGTCAGTTACTTTGTTTTTTACATTTCATTGCACAATTTTTATCCCTAGTATGAAATTAATCTTCTGGAACTCGTAAAGAAAAGAAGATCGGTAAGTCAATGAGCAATTCTAGTACAAATTAATTAAATCGTTATTTATGGTGGTTTTCAACATACTGTTGGCTAACTCCTTTTCCCTGTTCTGTACCACCAGCGTATTGGATACTTCTTTAAACAGGATGACATTGAGTATTCCATTGTTCATCGGATACACCGCATATTCAAACGTGCCACAACAAGATGGAAGGTATGTTAAAGGCAAATGGGAGCATTTAATAGCAAATTACTTAGCAACTGCAGTCATGTTGGTTAGCACAGCATTACAAGTTGTCATCTGAGTTTTAAATGAACAACCCACATTCTTGGTGACCCATGTTTCACTAAAAATTATATCTGCCTTTTTAGTTTTTGTGCTTTGCTAATAACATTGTGTGCATTAGTGATGGAGGAATTGGGGCATGGGTCATGCAAGCCTAATATTCTACTTCCTTGTCCAGAGAGTGCACTATGGAGTAGAATAAATTGGTGTGAGAATGGCATACTCGTCCTGTTATGCTATTGTGGTTACCTTTCTGTAAATCGCTAGTCCATCAGTCAAAGTACAGAAATAATTCTGAACAGAAATGCAGGTATTGCCAGAGTTGTGAACAACTATTTAGTGCTATGGATGCATTCGATTCCATCATGTTTAATTTATGCTTTTATAGAGACTGAATGCGAATCGGTATTGTCTTGACTCCAAAGGGAGTGTTCAACCAAAACTGCTAACTCTTGTTCTCTCCAAACGGGAACACAATCCCTTTTTGATGGAAACACACAGAGGAGGTGACTCGCCTGCCATTCCAGATGAGTTGCCTATATAACTGCAGGAATATGTGCGTGTGTTGTATCACATCTTTATTTACAGTACTTGTGTTTCAGAAAACTATGCCCCAAGAGTATTGGTAAAAGAAAACTTTAAACTTTGTGGGATGCCACGAGAAAGAGTGGCAAGAGACCTATTGGAGAACATGAAATCCCTGTGCCACGACCAGTTATTGAAGAACCCTATACAAAACATTTTATTAAACACTGGACCAAGAATTGTCAGATAATATGTAAATTGCAAATCCAGTAGTATATCCCCATTCAATTATGTTTGGGCCATTTGTTTATTATATTGAGGGCTATTGGTTTTATGGTATTTTGGCGCTTCCTTCTGCATTTATCCATATTTATTTTGACTTTTGTGAAAAAAGTAAGCTGAAACTAGTATTTTTCCACATTTAACCAATATATGTACGCTTATTCTTGAACATCTGACAAGTTGCAATGATATGTATACCCATAAATGATAAATCGATACACTGGTATGAAAACATACGTTTTGGTATCAACCTTGTACACATCTACTGCTGTTTAGGCCTCATTATGAAACTTTGTCTCTTTTTTTGACTCGCTTATCTTCCAACCCACACAGCTGTTGGCCTGGCATTCATAACCGACAGCATTTAAAATCACTCAAAAATAAAAATCTTTTCCATTTTATACATGTTTAAAAATAAATACTGGGAGGAAAAGATGTTTTTATGGCTGTATTTATCAGGGAGCCTTAATTATATTAAATGTTTCCCACGTGGCATTCAGCTCCTCAGCTTACTACTTGCTGACTGCAGTTTCGGGCATACTAATAAATAAAATTAATTCTCAGAATACTTACTCAAGTGGTCAAACCAGTAAATAAATCCATTGTACAGTCTAGTTCACCCCAGCTGTGCAAGCAATTGCAATACTTATTTTTAGACAATTGCCTAATATTGGCACAGATAAGACACAGTGGGAAACACGAAATAAAGTAATCCATTTCAGTAATGAGGCAGTAGTGATGGCAAAATAGTAGCAAAAAGAAGATCCTATGTTGATTGCATCAGAGACGGTTCCTGTGAACCATCAAATTTCTTTTGAGTTCTAAAATCCAAAGTCCTGAATAAGTCCCTTACATAATGGAGAAACCATTCAAGTGGGGCTTTTTTTTCAAATGTTGGTCAATTTTTATTTTTTTAATTGTGAGACTAAATCCTTAGTCATCTTCTTACAATCCCTTCCTCCCAGGTCTGTCCTTTCTAAGTAAGGGTAAATTTGGCAAAGGCTGACTCTGGGAACCTATTAAAAAAAAGTCAACATTCTTGGGGGAAATCCGATTTAAACATATTTTTTTGACGCAGCTTTCACTTTCATATAACTTGACAGATGGAATTTTTATTTTGCACTCCCATAATAAGTCAAGTCAAAAAAGTCTTTATTGCGAATATTTCATCATAAAAGACATGTTAATAATTCATCATATACAAGTTAAAAAGTACAAATAAGTTTTGAACCAGTATACGTAAAACCAAATAAATAGATTTTCACTATTAAAAACATCAATAATAAAAAGATATTAAATGTGCAAAGTTAGAATGACTTGAACTATTTAAAACCTATATCATGACGGACTACACAGTATTAGGATCAAAATAATTAGGGACAGATACTCCGATTCCGTAAAAGCCATGCCCAACTGATGTATATAGCCACACCAATGATCGCAAAACTTGAGGTATCAGACTTCAGTATTCTACTAGCAGTCAGTGCTTATCTAACTCTTAGTTTGCGGCATACAGGGCGCAACCACAACCGTCTTGGGCGAATATACTCCGGGCAAACATAGAGGAAATGATCAACAGTTTGTCATATCCACACAATGGGGACATTTATCATTACCCGGGGTAGACCAACTTTTTGTAAAGCAGCGTAATGGTAGGGTACCAAGTCTGAACTGATGGTAGAGTTTACGGTCCTGCAATTTTGTAATTATGTCCCAATATACCTCAAGATATGGTTCGTCCTTATTAGTCAAATATGTTATAGTCGAAGTACCTCCAGTCAGAGAGGCAAAACGCTTATCTTTGACCCATTGCCAATAGGTATCCCTAAAGATATTTTTCGGGGGTGTAGGAAGGTGGATATCTGACTATGGTTACCCCCAATTTTTTGCCTAGTGTCTAGCTGGTTTTTCGACTTAGTTGGCCTGAGATCCTGCCATTCAGGATCTCAGCCTAGCTGTTCTCTCTTTAAAATGGACTCCATGTACCCTAGGTACATACCCAATTGATTGGATCACCCTGTGAGCCCCTGTACCAGTGTACACTAGGTACCCAGGGCATTGGTGTATCTGAGGCCTGCCAGGGGCTGAAGCATGTATTATGCCACCCCAGGCTTGGCCTAACAAATTTGACACAACTGGCTGATCACTCAGCTGGGGTAAGTTGGTGTAACCACCTCTTACTTAGGTGTAGTATACCTATACCTAACCTTAAATGGGACACATGTTAACCTATAAGTCACTCCTATGGCAGGCCTTAACAATCCTGAAGGCAGAGTGCTTGGTTCCATGTGAGATGGTGCTCTGGCATGAGCTGAGCCTGTCTGCAGTGGTCGGAACAACTTCCTTCTACTGTTTCCAGATATCGTCATACCATATACTCTTAAGTGCATTATGAACCTCGCGCTATCTTTGGTTTGGCTTTATCAAAACATGTCGAGTAAGGTGTCATACGAATTGGAATACTGGCGACGGGGTTAGCATTCCACCCTCCTCGAGGGACACGACATGTACAGTACCTGAAACCCGGGTAAAATCAGACATAGCCTCAGCTCCACAAAATGGATGCTGCCACCACAGACACAAGTCTGCCCTCCTGCAGCTGGGAGTCCTTCCAGCTTGGGAGGTGTGGACAAAGGGTTTCCTGCCAGGGGAAGTGCATTGCACCACCCCAGACAGGATTTTGTGTATTGGTCAGGTAGGGCTTGAAAGAAACCAGACATGCCTGTGGCTCACAAGGAGCCTAGGTGCATATGCCAGTTCAAACCGGTCCTGGGGCACACCAGTCCCGGGCCTGGGGCGAGCTGGACAAAGGATTGGGGGTGTAACCACCCCCCTTTCTGGTCCCACCCTTAGGGAGGGACCTAGCAGGTAGTCCGGCCCCTAGAATCCGCTTAAAGGTAGGAGCTGTGTCCTAAGACTTCAGACATCCTGGAATCAACTTGAAACTAAGAAGAAGACGGGAACTTCGACATTCTGCTGCACAGAAGACTGAAGGAAATCTCCCCTGTGGTCAGGGAGTGACCACCTTGCTAACGCAAGCACAATCCAGCGAATCAACGTCTGCTTTGCCGCCGCCTCCCGCCGGAGCCCGAGCCCAGAGACTGACAAGACCTGGACCTCCAGACCTCTCACCGCCCGATCCACAGTCCCTGAAAAGAGGAGACCCGTGGAGGCACCGAGACACGTGGAACCAGCCATCTTGGAACGACGACGACAAGCTGCAAGCGCAACAACCGAGGCTCCCTCCAAGTTGTGCTTTGGGATCTGAGAAGCCCAACACCCGAGCAGCATCTGCACCAAAGGTGAGCCCTCCAGCATCTCCACGATCTGCATGGGGCCCTTCTGCATTTTGCCACTCGACGCACCTAACCGGTTGCTGGCCCGCTGGCTAGTGGCCATCTTGGCGACGAACTTCAAGAAATACACCGCTGGTCTGGTTGCTCCAGACTGGCCCTTGCTCCCCTCCAAAGGAGCAGTCCCTCTGACCATGCTGGTCAGAGCCATCAGCTTATCTTGTTCTCCACAACAATTGCTTTTGCCAAGGCTTGTTTGCTTCGATCAAGTCGCCGACAGAGAGAGCCTGCGTGGGACAGCTCGTGAACCGACTCCTGGACGTCGTCGACCTCCAGGGACCACGTGGCTGCAGAGACAAGCTACACCTTTCTTCCTGTTTGCACCCGACATTGCCTGGTACCCACCTGGTGCCACGCTGGTCACTGGCTAGTGACTGTGAACACTGTCCCCTCTGCTTACAAGTCTTCTACAACTCCGATCCGCTCTTGGATCCACCGCATCTCTCCCGGACCGACCGCCAGCAGCATCTTTGTCCACAGGTTCCACTGAACAGATAGAAGAAACCCGACGCACTTCGAGGCCTATGCACCCGCTTCCTGTGGGTGAGGTAAAGCTGGCACTCCGGTGCCCAAGTGTAGAGAATCATCTCTAGTGTCTGTGTTTCCAATCTTGAGTTCATAGTCCATCCGGAAGATCCTTTTTGCAGTAACTTTGTACTTTTTACGCACCCATTGAAAACCTATGGGAGCACGCGTGTGACTATTTGCTCTGCACACGCCACCCGTGGACCTCCTGGTCACTAACTGAAGTTAGCTCCTTGTAGGCCCAGCGATTCTAGAGGCCCTAGGCCTTTTCCCTTTTCTGTTCGTGGTACTTATACCACTATTTTAGTATATGGTTTGAGCGGCCACCAGGGCCTATCCATATAAAGTGCAACTTCTGTGTATTCTACTGTAATCTTGTTTGACGATTTGTGCTCCTGTGCTCATAAAGAGACTAGGGGTTACTTTGAGAAATAAATACATATATATTTTGAATATATATCTGTGTGGTGTCCTTTCATTGGTATAAAAGGGGGTTACATTTGGTAAAACAGCTGGCTTAACACGCTTCACGAGTTTAGCCTCAAAGACTGCTTAGCCTACGCTACCACTAGGGCAGCTAGTCCGAAAAGGTTGACTTACAACCACACCATAAGGGTTGCTTGGCATGGTACAAGGTGATCACTTTAACTAGTGAGCATCATATACCAGGCCAACTTCTCACAGGGGGGAAAACAGCCGCCTCAAGATTAGTCCACAACTCGCCCATTCCCATATCAGTCAGAATAATTTTAATTTCAGACAACCAACTGATTCTATGGGAACCCCCAAGAGTTTTAACTTCTAACAGTGCCTTGGCGTAAGAGGGCAGTTCTGGTGTGGTCCACAGACGTCACCATAGCGCCAATGGCCTAAACCGCATCATATCCTCAACAGGGTGGCAACCTAGGTCATATAGGAGGGGTATACGTGGGGAGGATTGTGGTAACCCTACTGCAGACCTAAGAAATTTATTTTGAGCCACCCTCAGGGAATCTAATTTACCAAACCCCCATAATTCAGCACCATACATGACCGCTGGAAGGATTTTAGACCCGTAAATTTTAATCAGGGGAGCCATAGGTTTAGTTGCCTATGTTCCCTAAGCAATGCTCCACCTAATTGAATGTGTTTAAGGGTATAGAGGTCAATCTGGGGCTTCCAGCCTAGGTTTTCGTAGAAGGTGACCCCCAGGTAGGTAAAAGTAGAGGTCTGTTCTAAGATTGCTCCTCCCATTTCAACCCTGGCCTTCACCGGTCTAGCACCACGTAAGACCATGAATTTGGTCTTCCCCCACATTTACCTCAAGCTCATGTTCGCGGCAGAACAACTCAAAACGGGACAGTGCTAACTGAAGCCCCTGTCGCGTTTTAGAAATTAAGAGTATCGTCTGCGAACCTGAGCAGGGGGACCTTCATACCAGCTAAGGAGGGTGTGTCAGTTGGAAAGTTTAAAAAATAATTGATTACCCCATTAATAAACAAGGAAAAGAGGGTGGGGGCTAGTACACATCCCTGTCTTACCCCCTTGGACACCTCAAATCTAGATGACACCTCCCCTGGTTTACCCCAGCGAACCTGGGCATATGTATATTCCTGTAATCTAATCAAAAGCCTCAGTAATTCAGGTGGCATGGCCATCGCCCGAAGAACTTCCCACAGCTTAGGTCTTGGGACAGAATCAAATGCAGACTTTAGGTCCACAAAGGCGGCAAAAAGCATGCCACCCCCATAATAATTATTACCCCCACATTCATCTTTCATGTTTATGGAATCAATATTAGCAGGCAAAATAAGACTTTCCAGTAGCACCTTGCCCAGCATCATATATCAACAGTTTCTTTGTTTGTTGCATCAATTATTTCTTTATTAAAAAATTAAAAGGGTTCCGGTCTTGAAACAATCCGAACATAATAAAACTGTATATGTTAAAGTTTGTTAATGAGAACAGTGTAAAAGTCCCATCCACCTCATATTTGTCTGGACATCCACTGCTTCTTATGCGGGGACGTTGCCAGTTTTGTGGTCTCCTGACATGCCTTCTACGTAGTTCTCAAGGATTTCTATGTTGAGAATACAGTAGGCCTCCATTACCGTTGTAATGTGGTGATTGACCTCCTTCATGCTGAAAGATGATCCCACAAAAGCCATGCCCATCTGAAGCGGATTGCTTGGTTATTAGGAGGCTCTGCTATCTGATGTAGACTTTTTCTTCTTTGCAGTGCTGATGCAGTAAGATCCTCAAAGTAGTATATTTTTGAGCCGTTCCAGTTGAGGAGTGTTTTTTTTTTTTTTTTTTTTTATAGCTTCTCACAGCAGTTTTTGTGGGTTGGAGGACAGTTTGACAACAATGCCTTTCAGTCTTGTTGTTTATTTTTGGATTTTTAGCCCATCTCTGCGCTGTTTCATTGCCCACTATTTCTCCCGTTCTAGTTGTAATACTAGTGCAGACTGAGTGTGCTTACTTCACTATGTCATCCCCTTCCATTTCTTCTGTGACATTTCTGATTCTTATGTAGTTTCATCTTGCACGATTTTTCAAGGCTTCATATTTTTCCAGCAAGGATCCTATTGTGGCCTCCATATCTAACATCTTGTTCTCAACTGGTCCAGCGTTTCGTTTTGGTACTTCCTGTCCTCAGAGTAATACTTTCTTTGACCTGTCTTCTTGTTATCTGTTCTTAGGACATTCATTGATTCAGATATCATTCGTCTGGCAAACCCTAACACCTGGTTTAAGTCCTCCTTTCAGTCCGCTGTCAGATCTTGTAGTGTTGTTTCAAATTCCTTTTTTGTTAGCACCATGTTGCCTTTCTTATTCACCATGTTGTCTACCTCTTGAGCCATGGTGTTGAGGTCTGCCTGTACCTGATTTATGTTGAAGTAATACTTTCCATGCTGTTTCTGGTTGCCTGTTTTTTTTGTTTTTTTGGCTCGTCCTCCTTAGCAGTATTAGTAACACTGAGCTCAGGCTTCGGCACGCCTCCTCCCCGCCTCTTTACACCACAGGCAAATCTGACTTTTGAGTGGAGCCCCCGCCATGCTATTGCTCTGACTGGGCCCCACCCTCAAGCTAAGGAAGGATCTCCATGACACTGTTCTCTAAAAGTCAAGTGGGAAGGGCTCCTCTATCCACTAAACTGCTTTCTCCGTCCAGGCTCCATCATCCTTAAGTGGGTGCCATCAGCTCCATTGTGGCCTCCCCAATTTGTTCCTCTTCACCTCCTGCGTCTGATCGGTCCAGCTTCCCTCTCTCTCTATTCAAGCTGCTGCCTCTTCCCACATCTTAGTGCTGCCACCCTCCGGTGGTGCATACGTCAGGCCCACGCCTCCATGATCTATGGCAGTGACAGGTAGGCTGCAAGCCACAAGTCTCTCAATCTCAGCCAGCACATCCGAGCTTTCATCCCTCACGTTGGTCTTCTTCAGTACCTTGACCAGGCTGCGCTCTACTCAGTTAGGTCCTTAAGGCGTACTTTGGATGACTACAGGATTGCGTCTGTAGTCTTAAGCGGCTCATCTCTGTGTGATTAACCCACTTAGGTCAGGCTATCTCATAAAATATTGAGGATTCACCCATCTACGTTGCACAGTGAGCGCAGCATAATAGTATAGACAACCACATATCATTGTTGGAATTCCACAGTTACCAATCATAGACCCAGGTCCAGTAATAAAAAGGTTAACTCAAACCCACACTCATGCCGGTGTAATACCTACAGCAGGAACATCATTAAGCATGTGCATCAAGCCCTACTTGATGATTAGATCAACATGAATCTGCTATGTACACTTGATGCTCAAAGAGATCCCCCGTATACATTGACTTAGCTGGCATCTGATCCCAGTAAGCAAGAATTTTATATGGATCAGTCTGTCAATTTGTGTGCAGGGCCCAAGTTGGAGCAAAACGAAATTTCATTGATGTTCAGTGAGGGGTGTATCCTGGTTGATGATCCATTTCTTTCGGACCTAGGGTCCATAGTGGAGTCTCGCACTCCAGTCTTTAGTACTTTGAAGAATCAGTCAACACAGAAAGTGCTAAATCTAGAAAGGGCAAAGAGAAAAGTGGTAGTGATACTTTGTGTGACTTATGGAACATAAAATAAAGGAATATATCCAGGGGCATGATTTATGGTTTCTTGAACCGTGATGAGTGGGGAAAAACATTACTCTCTGGGAAGAGATCACCAAGCATTTTCAGCCTGAGATGTCTTCAGTTCTCTATATACAGTATGCTCACTTTTTAGAGGCAATCTGGGATTGCACAACAATGGTACAACCAGAGTATAGGTTTAGCCGAGCTGTGTGTCTTAGTCTATCCCACTCCCAAACTAAGGAGTGAACGGTCATGCTCTCCATCCTAGACCAAACCAGGGGTGAGCAGAGGACTGCAATGATTGGAATAAGATTAGCTTTAGCTTTATCATTCAGCATTGCAACATGTGGCTGAAATGGGGCAGGGTGGTAAGAAAAGTGTGCGCATTGAGCTTGAATGCAAAGAAAAATATATATATATATATATATATATATATATATATATATATATATGTATATATATATCTCACTGAAGCCACGCGGCCCCACTGCTAAAATGGAAAAGTCAGGGTCTTCTATTTAAATGCACTGTTTGTCAACCCATACCAGTCTTAATGTATTGAACCAGAGAATAGTTTAAAAAACTGTCTTGTCAAATATGTAGGAATATTAAGGATAAGCAAAAGAGTTTAGGGAGAATGACCATCTGGCGATGGCTATTCACACCTGTTAAGTGATAGGGGGCAAAATAATCCACTTAAGTTATTTGATCTTCAGTCTTCGCAATGGTGATACCATAGTTTTTGCGTATGTGTTTTTTATGTGTATTTGTATACTGAACAGCTCACCTTGCAGGGTATCCTAGAGCTCAAGAAAGAGCTGTAAGGGCCGAGCCAGGGAATGGGCAAGGTGAAGAGCCAGGTCTTCAGTTTCTTGTGGAACTCAAGAACTGAGGAGGAGGAATTGATGTGCAGGGACAGGTCTTTCCAAGCTTTAGGAGCAATGTATGAGAAGGCACAACTATTGGACCTGGTTCTGAATATGTGTGGGTGTTTGCACGTAGGAGTCTAGTTAAAAAGAGGTGTCTTGTAGATTTGTGGAAGTTTATGCTGTGTTTGAGGTATGCTAGTGGAGCTCTTTGAGGTGCGGGGTAGGAAGTTGAGGATGAGCCTGGCTGCTGAATTTTGTGGTTTCGAATTTTCTGGTCAGTTGAGCATTGATTCCAGTATAGAGTGCGTTGCCATAGTCCAGCTTGCTGGTAATGAGAGCTTGGGTAACTGTTCTGTAAGTCTTGATGGAAGCAATTTGAAGATCTTCTTGAGCCTTTTGAGTTTGTGGAAGTAGAAGACGGTGACTGCGTTTTCTTGGGCGGTCATGGCGAGTTGTTTATTATTTACTATTCAAAGGTTCTCTGTGTGGGTTGCCAGGAGGGGAGTGGGTCTAAGTTTGGCAGCCCACAAGGTGAAATCCCAAAGCAAATTGTCTTTGCTGAAGATTACTACTTCCATCTCGTCTGTGCTGAGCTTGAGGTAAGTGCTTTTTATTTGTCAACTTCGGTCACGCAGGCAGAGAAATTGGTCTATTCATTTGGCATCTTGTTGGCGCGTACGAGTTTAGTCAGCATATGATATAATGTTGATTATGTGGGTGCATATGATGCTGACAAGGGGTGTCATGTAGGTGTACACCAGAGTGGGGCTGAGTAAGTATCCAGATTGAACTTCGCAGATGAGGTTGACGGTTTCATAGATGAAGGTGGTCAGGCTGGCTGGCTGGCTGGCTGGCTGGCTGGCTGGCTGGCTGGCTGGCTGGCTGGCTGACTGGCTGACTGACTGACTGACTGGGTGTTGTGGCCTGTCCCGAAGGAACACATCTAGAAAAGTATGGGACCTTGGATGTTGGTTTTGCGCAGTGATTGACTGAGGGCGGGAGATGGTGTTGAAGGCTGTGGTAAGATACAGTAGGATGAGGGCTGCAGTCAGCCTTGTCCATGATCTTCGGAATATAATCCATAGCGGCAATGAGGGAAATCTCGGTACAATGGTTGGGCCCGAAATCGGATTGAGTTGTGTTCAGGAGATTAGTTGTCAGTGAGGTGGGCAGTTAGCTGTTTATCATCTTTGCCTTGACTTTTTCTGGGTAAGGTAGCAGGTAAATAGGCTGGTAGTTGGCGAGCGTCTTTGGGTCTGTTGAGGAAGGAGGAGTACTGTAGTGTTTTTAAGTGCCTAGGTAGTTGGCTGTGATGATTTGAGTCATTCAGGATCGAGGTGTGGGCTGCGCTGATTAGTTCCAGTCCTTTGTTGAAGATATGCTAAGAGCATGGGTCAGAAGGTGCTCCGGATTGTATGGACTGCATGATTATTGTGATTTCTTGAGTAGTGATGTTGGGCCTGGTGGTCAGGGTGGTCCTATGGGTATTCGCCGAGATGGGCAGGAGGGCTGCAGTGTTGGAGGGGTCTGTTTGGGGCTTGAAGTGTTTCATAGATGATGGTGATCTTGTTGCTGAAGAATAGGGACAGCTGGGTGCTGACATCCTGAGAGAGGGTTATGCTGGTGGAGCTTACTGTTAAAAAAGTGGCTTTTTTCACTATGGCAAATATTTCCTTGGCACTGTTTTTCTTTCTTTCTTTTTTTTTTTTTTAAAGTCTTTATTGGGTTTTAAACAAACATTCAATAAGACACATCAATTTTACAAATTACATTCATTCAGGTGTATTAATCCATGAACTTGAGTTACTTTTCAAGGTGGTCTGGAGTGCTGTGCTAGTGGCCCAGGACTTAACCTCCCCTCTACCCACTTAATAAAGATAGTACAGTTTACAACCCAGTTAGCCCATCAAGGACTCTGCTATTAGTCTGTATAATCATTGCTCAATATTTTAACCCACCCCCAACTGGCTCCCACCCTCCACCCCCCAGGCTTGTCACATGCGACCGGGCTCTTATCCGGTGATGCCCTGCTATGTGCTAGCTGCCATTATAGTTCTGTACCACTAGACTACCGTTAGAGGAGTAGCTGCTCCAGTCTATCTGCTCAAGTATTCGGCATATAATATGGTCTAGAGTGTGGGGTTTAACATTCACCATCAGGGGTTTCTCCTGCTGGGTCTTCGTCCCTCACATTTACTGTGTTCTTTAGCAATTCCACTAACGCTGACCATGCCCTGCCTGTTTCCAATTCCTTCTCGCTCCCTGTTTTTTTTGGCTATTTGCAACCTGACTGCCCCCTCACATTCTGGCCATTTTATAAATTCTCTTTTCAATCTGTGTATGTTTTGGCCACCTCTCGATTTTCAATACCTGGTGATGTCCCTTTTAGCTAAGACCAGTCCCAAATCCAGGAACTTACTTGTCACCTTATTCTTGGCTGTGTGGGGGAAACAGTGTAGTAGGCAATACCCAGGTGTTACTACTATCTCCCTATCGGTCACATCTGCTAATAGTGTGGTTACCCCTTCCCAGAAATTCCCCAGGTTCGGGCAGTCCCGGAACATATGCGGGAATTCTGCTCCTTCCATACTGCAACGTGGGCAAGCGGCTGTTTGTGTAGCAAAGTATTTGTTAATCTTGCTCAGAGTGAGGTAAGCTCTGTGCAATACATAAAAATGTACCAATTGGAACCTAGCATTTCTAGTGCTCTTCCATGCCCTTTCTACTAGCTCCCTCACACTTTCTCGACTGTAGCCTCGCCCAGGTTGACCTCTCATTTTTGACGCAGCTCACTCAGAGGTGGGAGTGTTTCATGTGTAAGACGCCTGTAGGGCCATGTGACCGCTTTAAATGTACCAGCCGCTGTCACCAGATATTGGCACCCTGCTGATGTCTGCGGATCTCTAAGTCCCCCGCCAGTGTTTCTGTATGGCTGGCGGGAGGGCCGTGTGTACCAAGAAATCCCCCCCTAGGCAAGTCATTTCTCTCCCGAAGGTCATTGAATGGGATCAGAGTACCCCCTCATACAAGTCCCCCAATGTGGATATTCCTATCTCCTCCCCAGGCCTCCAGTCTATTCCAGTCTCACCCATGGGGCAGCACCTCACACATAGCCAATGGGATCTCCGGAGCATAGGGGCATTCAATCCGATTTCGCTGTAAACTCTTATTCCAACATTTGCGTGCTGTTTTTAGGTCAGTGGGGATAGTATGGTCCCGGATAGGAAGCTTCAGTATTACTTGCGATAGTAGTTGCTGGTTTGGGGCCTAATCTCCCTGGTCCTCCGTCCCCCTCAGTGTTCCTGCCACCCACTTCGTGAGCCACTGTAACTGCCACAAGGTAATAGCACACAAAGTCGGGTACGGCCAGTCCTCCCTCTGCTCTTGGTCTCATAAGGGTGGTGAGCGCTACTCTGTCTGCCGGTCCCCCATATAAACCCAGACACTGTCCTTTTAAGTTGGGTGTTAGACCTGGCACCATTGGCGTGGGTCTCCCTTCCATTTTTTGCTGTTGCCTCGTGTTTTTGCTGGTTATAGATGCTTTGGGCTCTGTGCCACTGCTGTTCAGTGCCACAGTGCAAGTGCTCCCTATGGTAAATTGATGTATGGATTAGTGACTCCATGATTGGCTTGATTGGTTTATTTGTCAGACCCTAGTACAGTGCACTGCGTGTGCCCAGGACTTGTGACCAATGCTGCTGGTGGGCTTGCAGCACTGACTGTGCCACCCACCGGAGCAACTTGTAAAGTTTGTCTCAGGTCTGCCATTGCAGAGCCTGTGTGCAGTCTGGGGCAAGTGCACCCAATTGCCATTCCCTATACCTTCCCTTTTATACAAATTAGTCACCCCTATGGTAGGCCTAAGGGCAGGGTGCATTGTAGGTAAAAGGTAGGACATGCCCTGTTGTGTGTGGCATGTCCTAATTGTGAATTACAGTAATTTACGTTTTTCACTATTGCAAAGCTACCTGCTCTCCTTAGGCCAGAATGGGCAGTTTGATTATTACATTTTTTAATCCTAACTGATTCAGGGAACATGGTAGAAATTCGAGTTTAGTATGCCTGAACTCAGAATGATAAAATACAGCTTTTAGTGACGTTGGTTTTAACATTCTGTGTTTAAAATGCCACTTTTAGAAAGTAGGCATTTTCTTGTCTAACCATCCAAACCTGCCTCTGCTAGGCTGTGTTTTCCTGGTCTGGAGTTTGAGTGACAGGGGCTGGGGGATTCTAGGAGACAGGGTGAGTCAGCACAAGGCTGAATAGAGAGATCTGCATCTAGATGGGTGGGAGGGGTTGCACCTGGGACCTGAATAGGGCTGGGCCTTCCCTCCACAATGCTGGCTCCACCTCCTGTGGTGTGTCTGATGTCCCTGCCCTGCACTGTGAAAGGAAAGTAGGAGACAGGTCATCAAAGTGCTCCACGACTGACCAGAACTGGTTTGGACTAGGCAAAGGCTTCTCTCCCTTCAGAGAACAAAGAGATAAGGAGTATAAATATTGGGACGCAGACCCAAGAATTTTAGATCACTTCTGGGAATCAATACAAATCTTTGCTGAGGAGAAGAACCAGGAAGCTGAAGGAGGAGACTACCCCTGTGCTGTGTGTTTGGGGGTTGGCCTGCAGTGGTTGCTTCATTACCAAAGAGGAGAAAAGGACTGAGTGTGCTTTCTATCAACTTGAAGAAGAATCTCCAAGGGCTTGAACTAGAGCTTGCCTCCTGCCTGAAGTCTCAGGTATTCAAGACTTCACCAACCAGCTCCCCCCTGAATTCCCTTGCTGGGAATTGAAGTGCCTGCTGTTGTGCTGGGCCTTCTGAGAGACTGCGTGTCGCTGGGAGCTGGAAGCGCGACGCAACAACGAGAAGCGTGCCGCAGCCGCTGTCATCGCATCGCCGAGGAAGCGAGCCACCGCTGCCGCTTTCGTCATCGCATCGCCAAAGCGCAGCGCATCGCCAGAGAAGCGGGACGCTGCCACAGAGGTCATCGTCGCATCACCGGAGAAGCGCATCGCAGGGCCTGTCGCGGCTCCAAAGATCGAGTCTCCGCACTGCCGCCGGGCGTGCACGCATCACACCAACGTTGTCGCATTGCAACCAAGACGCCATTTTGTCGCATTGCACCGGAGAAGAGTATAGCATCGAGGTGCCAGCGTGTCGCATCGCTCCGGAGAGCAGTAACAAACCGACGCATCAACTATCCACACAGTAAGGAAGCGAGCGTCAACTCCCCTGCGCAGCAGTAAGGAACCAACGCATCCACTCCCCTGCGTGTAAGGAACCGACGCATCACCTTCCCTGCAACCCTTTTGTTTTAGTTGCGCTACGCATCTAAGGTACACTGAGAGTTAAGTGTCGCATTTACAACTTAAGAGAACTGAGCTATTTATTAACATTTGAGAGACTATTTTTGAGTACACTATTGTGGATTTTTGTTGTTTGGTCTTGTGTTCAGTCTATATAAAAATACTTTTTTTATAATACAACCTGTGTGGTGTCCGTTTATAGTGTTGTCACTGTATTACTGTATGTGTTCACAAGTGCTTTTCACACTGCCTCTGATATAAGCCTGCCTGCTCGTGCCAAGCTACCAAGGGGGTGAGCAGGGGTTATTTTAGGATTGTAGCCCCTTACCCTGACTAGACGCAAGGGTCCCTATTTGTCACAGGTACCTACCTATGCCAACTAGAGACCCCCAAATCTAACATTGGGTAAATAGTCATGCCGGTATCCAGACTGGCAGTGTTCCGAAGTAATACGAAAGTCTTGGTAGTGTCACCATTTTTAGGAGGGCGATCCGGCTAGCCACGACCATGGGAGGGTCTCCCAGAAGTTGAAACTACTTTTGGTTCCCCTTAAGGCCCTCCCTATATTACCTTCCAGTAAATCCCCTTGCGAATGGTAAATCTGGGTGCCCAGATATGTCAAGCAACCGTCCTCCCATTTCACTCCTTCTGTTTCTTGTGGGCCTACTCTATCCGCCTTGGTAGGGAAGAGGCACGACTTCGCCCAGCTAACCCGAAGGGCCCCCACCCTGCCTAGTCTATTTAGGAGCTCTTTAGCCTCACGAAGCGCGTGTCTCGTGTCTGCCTGGAACAGCAGCAAATCGTCAGCGTACAATGCAATGTAATGCATCTTACCGGACACCTCTAGAACCCGGAAGTGCTGGCCTGTTCTAGCGTGGGCCACCAGCGGCTCCATAGCCAGGGCAAATAACAGGGGTGACAGCGGGCAGCCCTGCCTCGGTCCCCGGTTCGCTCTGCATGCGTCTGATATCAGACTGCCCGTCTTAACCCTGGCAGTGGAGTCCTTGTAGAGAAGAGCCATCCCCCCCACAAACTCAGGCCCCAGCCTGAATTTCCTCATCACCTGGAATAGATAGAAGAACCCCTCTTTCTGTATCACTCCATTTAACCAACAGATTTGCTCCATTCGTCGGGCCGAAAGATATCGATTGATGGTTTAAGGTGGTGGTTGTGTGTTCTGACTCGCAGGAGGTGAACAGGTCATCAGATAAATTAGCTTTTACCCAATTGCCACCTCTCCCTGACATAATTCACCACCCACGGTGCTTGACTTACGATATAGTCTTTTTGCAAGAAACTTGGGAGAGCAAGGATATCGCATTTGATGGGTTTAGGTGTTTTAGCCTGCCTGATATCCCATCTAAAGCAGGTAGAGCTAAAGGGGGTCTGTCGGCCTGGTTTAAAGTGGAAATCGCTATTCTCATTTTACAGTTATCCCAGGAACAGGGGGAAGCGCAGGCCTTTTGTCTTACCTGGAATGATAGTAATAAGCTGTATTTGGTAAATTTCTACAATAACTTTTCTTCCAAAGGGAACTTCCACGGCCTATTTGTGTTGATTGAAATGCTTGCGGAGAGAGAGGCTCAAGCGCATTGTCCCTTTAAGATGCTGGTGGCGGGGGACTTCAATGCAAAATTGGGGCATCCTCCGTCTTTTTCCCCAACTACCTCGCCCAAGATGCGGACCTTAGTGTGATGGATGCTAGGGGGCGGGTCCTATTTTCCTATTTGCTAGAATGGGGTATGGTTAATGGGGCCCCCAAACTGACAGACCAACACATTCCCACTTTTATAGGACGGTTGGCAGGAACCACCATTGATTATTTATTCGTCACCTGGAGCATGTTCCCCCTTATTAAGGACTGCGAGTTTCTTATTCAGTCCTATAGCGATCACAACCCGATCTCTGCAATGGTAGTGCTCCCATGTATGCCCTAAAAGCCCAAGCCTCCACCTAATCAGACACTATCCACTAAGGATGCAGCGCGTAGGGTGGTATGGCGTACAGCGAACATGGACAGCATAATGTCCCATATCCCTTTTGGATTCTTCCGTCAAAGTAATCTGGAGAGTTGTGCTAGACCACCTATTGGACTGGATCAACGTAAACCATATTTTGGCCCCCAAGAGTATGGCTTTAGGAAGGGGCTAGGCACATTCGAACAGTGCCTTAACCTTCACCTTATTTTGGGCAAATAAAAATACGCAAAGGGCGCTTCCACTCTTCTGGCTTTAATGGACCTGACCAGTGCGTTTGACTATGTCTCACGGTCTAAGTTGTGGGACATCTTAACTAACTTGGGAGTCGACGAGGGTCTGGCCTCCTTTCTGAGGATGACACCGAGACCTGTGAAAACCCAGATTACAGAACACAGGAGCAACTTCAGGTGCCATAAAACTAATAACAAAATGACTAACCATTTCGAGCACCATAAACACTCACCTCATTCTATCCGCTGGGTTGTGCTTGAAGCACACCCTGGCATGAACAAAGATACGCTGTTCAGAATAGAACAAAGATGGGCCCTGAGGTTATCTTCAGACAAGGAGGGACTTAATGAGGACATCCCATGGAGCTCGTTGATAAGAACACAGTAGAATTGTATGCTCCATGTTCCTTTTCCGTAATGTTCGAGTCGCCTTGAGTGTGGAGTACTCCACTGTGCAGGAGATATTCCACCTGATCTTTCAGTACCACGACACTCCTAATATGTCTCGACCCACAACAAATACACATGCTACCATGGTACATTCACCATTACTTGTCCCATTTTCACAATCATACACCGGTTTTATCAGAGACCTGGAACCATAACACACTAAACTTAGTGGAGTTTTAGCATCTGACTCTGATCCCTTTCGATCTATGAATTCACTACAATCCTGGCTCGAATCCCTATACAAACTGAACATTGAGTAATGCGCACGGTGGAAATTCCAACATGGCACCCTTGTTTTTAGAGTTGACGCTCTAGCATTGTTTCTCACAGATTGAAACTGGAAGTCCCGCCCTCACTTCTGACCGACCGGAGGTTTATCAGTTGAACACGAACGAGAACTGATACCTCCCGGGACTGGCAGAGTGAGGGGTAGGTCAACCTCTGACGGACGGACTACAAATCGTGAGTAATGAGCGTTTGTTCTTTTAACCTAAGGTGCGGGATCCCTGCTCAGCGCCCTTGATGTAAGTGGACAAACCTGACGCTAAGTTTGCTAATGCGCGCTCGATTCCACCATTCAGCAGTTTTCAGCGCATTTTTAAGTCCGGATTGGGTCTGATAGGCGGCACCCCAGGGAATACCTAACTGCCATCAAGAGATGAAAAGAGAGAGACAATACCTTAATCTGCCGCCTGGTTGACGGACACGCTTTTTAAACTATGCCAGCTACACGTGCAAAATGACCTGAACATGTTGGTTGGTAGGGTACCCTGCGGAGGACCGGAGGTGCGCACCACTGATCTACTTTGCAGCCCAGCTTGGATGCAGAGTGGGCTTGTTTGGGGCTTATTGTGGGTATACCTTTGAGGATTATCTTACCAAATAACACACAGGGAACACTGTTCTCCTTATCCTTTCGGATGTTGTTGCAAGTTGACCCATATCTACGGGGTTCCAGGTTGTTGTTTTTACCATTACCCGGTAACTGCCTACAGGTAACCCAACCCTTTTATCCATCAGGGCACTGCACCTTATGGTGTCTACACCTGCCGGTACACGTTGCTACATATTGCTAACCCAAATTAGATGAGTTTTATAAACGTACTTCATGCACAATGTGTCTTTTGACTGCTATTTTGATTACCTATTACTCTAGAAATTTTGATATCGACGATTGCATGGTCACAGACACTATAGTGTGAAGCATGCATTTTTGTGCACGGTTAAGTGCAGTGTTCCACCATCTTGGTCGGTATATAGACTATTTAATTATGGTTGAAATGTAGACTATTGATGAATGATTAACATTTATGTCCCCTCTTTTTTTTTTTTTTTTTTTTTATTTTTTTTTTTACAGGCAATGTTGTAGATCTTTAGGTATCACTTTTTAGGGTGCTGTATGTGTGGTCACTGATTGTTTTTACTAAACAGACCACCATCAAAAAGTGTAGATAGATCACACATAGGTCCTGATGAATTGCCGTCATAATTGACACTAGGCAAGAAACATGTTTGCTAGATTCTCTAGCGCAAATCCCTGCAACCTTGCGCGCATCACTAATTTTAATCAGGATAGTGACCACATTTAATAAAATTGTTTTAGGTGGATCACTACACCTGTTTTAATCACACATCTTTTTCACAACTATACATCAACATTCATTAGGGACCTCACTCGCACTGCACCCAACGGCTAAGAAAAAAGATCTCCGCCATGAAGGCCCCATCACGGTTGCCGATCGGGTATTGCAGCGCTGACCCGATAAGGAGCAGACCCAGTGATGAAGCAAGACACCTAAATGGCTGGGTTTGTGAGGGTCTCTTTCTGAAAGGAGAAAAGATTTTCTCCGATCTCCATCTACACACACATTGACCTGTAAATTCTCAGTTGGAACGGCATTCCACTTTTGTTTTGAACTATTTTGGGCCTGTATGCTGGACCTATAATAATTGGCCCCCAGTCCATCTCCCTTTTGTAATATAAAATACTAAGAAAACTCATTGCCAGCTATGTCTGTTTTAGGAAAGACCTGGGGCTGGAGCCAAACTATAAGAAAACTTTTGAATTGATTTGTGGCCCCAAAAATACTAAATCCCGTTGTTTGAACGTAGAGGACAAGAAGCTGTTACATAGGTAAAAAGCCCATTGCCCCTATCTATAATCGTAAATGTATACCAATTTTAACAAATGGCATGGGTATTTGGGAATGTAGGATGTACATGCTATACAGACCGAGGAGAATAGATTTTGTCGTAGAGTTTTAAGAATTCCGCCCACATCGCCGCATTTTTCTCTTCGTTTGGAGCTAGGTCTAGATTATGTACAAGATATTATAAATGCAGCACGTTTAGCCACCTGGTGTTCCATTTGGGTAAACAAAGAAGCTGAACTAAACTGGGCAATTATTAGAGACTGTTAAAGTTGTTCCTGAGGCTTTTCTATTTCTTGGCTACAATATATTAAAACTTGCCTCATGGAACTTGGTTGTGTCTCTCTGTTTGAGCACCCAGAATCAATTGGCAAAGGGAACCGACAGAGGGTGTTGTATAGCTTCCGAAAGCATTAAGAATCATCTAGGGAATTATTTGAAGTGTCCAAACCCACTGTCAGAGATTATTGCCTTCTTCAAAAACCTTCCATTATTGCCCTGTATCTTTTATATGTAAATAACGTCCACGAAAGGAATTTACTGACTAGATTTAGGCTGGGGTCTTTTCGCTGGTGGTTGTGCTTCCCCTAGGGCCAGTATTCTTTTGAAACTATTACCACTGCCCTTGCGATGAACATTCGTGCCAAACTATTTTACATTTTGTCTTTTTTTGCCAATTTTATCTTCCATTTACTAGGACATTTTTATTAGCCCTTTTGCGCAGGTATAAGTTTTCTAAATGTAAAGCGGCTTTGTATTTTCTACAGCAACTTAATGACTGTGACGTTTGCTTTGCTGTTGCGAGCTTTCTGAAGTGCACTTTAGCAAAGAGATGGAGCATGTTGTTTTAATATTATTGTATTTTAACAGCTCCTGTATTTAATACGTTTATTTTGCTGCTCTAATGCTTATTGTTGCTGCTAACTTTTATAAGACTCATTTTAATATTTTAATGCTACTGGTATATATCTGCTGCTATCCAGTCCACCTGCACTGCCACTTTAGCTCTGATCAAACCATTGTTTTTGCCTCCATTGTGTTTGTAAACTTTTAAATGAGTTTGTATTTTAATGTTGTTTGTTATTCAGTGTACTTTTTATGACTGGTCTTCGGAAGGTCGAATAAAGAAAGAAAGAAAGATAAGGTCATTCAAGGCTATTGAATTGCCTTTTCAATGTCTACAGCGAAGATGGTCGCCTCTTCCTTCCGATAGGAGTCGGCCTCTACTACATGCAGGAGACGCCTAACATTCAGTGCCGTGTTTCTGGTGGGGATAAAGCCCGCCTGGTCTCTGTGTCTCAATGTCGTTATATGTGGGAGGAGGCGGGTGGCCAGGATTCTGCTCAGGATCTTGTAATCCAAATTAAGCATGGAGAGTGGTCGGTATGACGTTCTGCCCCATGCAGGCTTCCCCGATTTAAGCAGCGGGGTGATGGCCACTTCTCTCATCGACTCAGGCAGATGTCCCTTCTGCTTCGCCCGGTTATATAGGTCCACCAGCCTAGGAGCTATTAGCTCAACATATGTTGAGTGGAACTCTACCGGCAGTCCATCCGTCCCTGGCGTCTTATTCCTAGCCATGTTCTTGATGGCCCCGCTTACTTCACCCACCTCTATATCCATCCCAGAATTTCTGCTACTTTGTCAGATATCACCAGGAGCTCCACCTCTCTTATAAAACCGTCCGGCTCCTCATCCGTCAGGTCCAGTCTGGTCCTGTAGAGGTCAGTATAGTAGTCTAGAAACAGGTCATTAATGTCCTGTTGTCTGTGGCAAATCTCTCCTCTCTGACCTTTTAGCCTAATATTACCGACCCTCTCCTAGCCGGGTTAGCCAACCAGGCCATCAGGGCCCCAGATTTGTCCCTTTCAGAGTGGGCCAATATCGCATATTTTTTATAATCGCAGCCACTCCACCTGCTGGGCCACTGCTTCCTTGGCCGCCAATAGCTCCTCTTGTTTGTCTCTCCTGTCAGGGCCTCTCCTTCTCGAGGACCCGGAGTCTCTGCTCAGCCACCAATTTGTTCTGTAGCAGCACCTTCCGTGCTCCTACCATCTCCGAGATACAACACCCCGAATAACTGATTTAAACACGCCCCACTCTATAAGCGGGTTTGTCGCCATATTAACATTTTCTAAGAAATATTGTCCGATAGCGGTACCCACTGTTGCGTAGAAGACCTGGTCCTCCAACGCGAGACCACACTAGTCCCACTAATACGGGCTAATGGTCTGAAATTGTTCTGTAAGATATTCACTGGTTTGTACCCACTGGTGCACATCAGGGGAGCACAGTATAGTCAAAGCAGACATGGAGCTCATGCAGTGCCGAGAAAAAGGAATAATCTCTGTTCCCAGTGTATTGTGCCCTCCAGGAGTCCACCAGTCCCCACCGCTGTTGCCATTGTCGGCGCGCCTCTGCTAGTTTACGTATGGGGGCGTCGGGGAGTGAAGGATGGGAGCGGTCCAGCCCAACCTCCGTAATACAGTTAAAGTCGCCCCCCAGTACGATTAACCCCCGTCAAGACTGGGGTCAACGTCCTGGAAAGCTGTGTCAGGAACGCGGCCTGCTCTGTATTAGGGGCATATAGGCTTCCCAGGACAATATCTTGTTCATCCAAATGCCCGGATACTACGACCTATCTCCCCTCGGGGTCAATTATTTGTCTTGCGCACTCCCGCCCTCACCCAAATCAGGACTCCCCTTGTGAAAGCCGAATAGTTGGTATAGAACACCTGACCCCTCCATCTACGCAGCAGTGCAGCTCCTTCTTTTGCCATTATGTGGGTCTCCTACAGCAGTGTGATTTGCCCCTCTCTCCGGACCAAATACGCATAGATTTTATGGCACCGCAGCATAGTGTGCATCCCCCGTACATTCCAAGATATGCATTTAAAATCTCTGCGGGTTACCATTGTGCTAATTGCATCTCGTCCCCAGTGACTCTCCCAAGTATGACACTCCTGGCCCCTAACATCATCCCCTTAACCAAATGAGAACCCCAACTGCCCCTCCCCAGGACAGGTATAAGCAAACTAGTTCCCATCCAAACACAAAACTAAGAACGAATAAGTCCTCTGGTGGTTGTGGAGCTATGTAGCGGAACACCACCAGGCTGCACCCCCAATGTCTTGACTGGGTCTGCAGCCCCAGCTCACATGTCGTGGTTCATCTGCCTTATCAGTAGGAGTGATATCCCCCACAGTCACGTTCTCCGTGTCAGGCCCTTCCATCGTCCGCATTGCTTAGGGGATCTGCAGCTGTCGTAGCTTCCTTTTGAGGGCCAGAAATGATGCTCTTTGACGCTGCACCTCTCTAGTGAAGTCCAGGAAAATCATAATCTTACTGTTGTCCATCTGCAGGTCTTGCTTTTGGCAGGGCTTGATGGAGAATATGGTCCTGGTCCCTGAAAAGTAGGAGTCGTGCTACTATTGGACGAGGAGGGGCTTCAGGTCTAGGTGGTCTGGCTGGGACCCTATGAGCTCTTTACAGTGTGTGTACTGGGGAGAGCCCATACGGGGCTACCTCGGTTTTGATCCACTCTTTAAGAAATCATACCATGTCCGAGCCTTCCGCTTTCTCTGGCACTCCCACTATTCACAGATTATTTCTACGGGATCTCCCCTCACTGTCCTCAGCCCGTACCTCTAGGACCTTGATCTTGGCCTCCACCGCACTGAGTGATTTTTGTAGAATAGTTCTCTCCTCAGAGAGATCAGTGAGTGTTTTTTCCGTAGTTGCGATGCGCTCCTTAAGTTTACGATGGGCATCCTTCAGAAGACTGAGATCTGTCCCTATTGCATCGATTTTTCACCTCCAGTGCCTCCCTGCAGCCCGTGATGGCCTGCATGATGTCGGTCAGGGTGGGCAGCTTGGGAGCAGCATCTTTTACCACCTCCATGGTCTCAATGTAGTCTGTTTTGGTTCCAGCACCCCCATGCTAAGGGCGCTATACCCCTTCTTCTTGGGTACTTTCCCCATTTTCCTCTCAAAGTTCCTGCTCTCACAGTGCCAGACGGGTCAACTTACTGAGGTGGTGCTTGAACGTCTATTTCTGCTTCTCTGTGCTTCAATGGGACTTTTTTCTGGGTAGGTCTTTGGTGCCCCACTCAGTGGAACAGCCCGGTCTCCTTTGGCAGCCAGGGTCAGCTTTGGTGCTAGACGGGTTCTAGGCCTGTGGAGCCAGGTTCTAGGCCTGTGTAACCTGTGGAACAATATCCGGCTCCTTCGCACCCCTCTATCAGCTGCCACTGAATTGGACAAATTGTGCTGTCGTTCCTTCGGCGCCCCATTTTTCTCCCTTTGTGACCCTCCCCTCCAGCATCACAGTGGTTCGGGGTGGGGAGGGGGCTCTGGCCAGTCTTCATGCAGTACACCTCCCTCTTGCTGGCGGACGTGCTCACTTTGTTCCACTCCCAGTTGTGTACCGGACCAGAGCCCCTCAGGCCTCGTTTTCCAGTTCTGCACTCGGTCAGGAACAGCGTATAGCGCTGGAGGCCCAAATCTGGACAGGGGCTGCTGCTACTCACTTCTCCCCTCCTGTGCTGTCTCAAGAGGTGCGCTTCATCATCTTTGTCACACCGCTGTGCCTGCCGCAGATTCCACCAGTATGACACAAGTGGGGACTCCCTTACGGCCTTCCAAGCCCTCTCGCACCAGGCGCTTCTCTTAACGCCTAGATCCCCAGCGGCTCAACCCCTATTTCAGCTCGGTCAGCCCTTTCTTCCACTGGCACTTGGGGTGAGTAGCCTCCCTGCGGTGGACGATGCAGGTCTTCCGCTCCTAATGAGGCAGTTCCCTTCAGCGCGCCTCTGCTGGAGCAGGTGTCTCCTCCCCGCAGCAGGCCTCGCAGGGCTCACCTGGGTATAGCGGTCAAGCACACAACAGAGCTCCTCAGTACAATGGCCAGAAGCCCGGGGTCTCCTCTCCACTGTTGTCGGGATTCCACTCTGAGCTGCAACTATCTCTGCCGTCCTCTTCTTACTCCGCTCCCGGCTTTCTGCATCACTGGGGTCCGTCCCGCTGGATCGGGCCGCCATTTTGGCGCTTTCATCACTGTTCCTCACCGGGTTAAATACCGATGATTTCCCCGCAAACCGGGATCATTTGGCAGTTCTTCCTTGGATCGGGGTGATCCAGGGATATTCCACCACAGATATTTTTTTTAAAAAATAATTGCGCCTGGGGCAGGTAACTGGGGATGCGCCGGCTGGAGCTCTGGAGTCCGCTCCTGCTCACATTGGCTTCAGGCCATGCCCCCCTTCCTTGGCACTGTTGGTGGTGCTTTTGATGTGTTCGGTGAGGGCGGAGTGTTTGGTGGTCTGATTTGCAGATGGTGGCATCTGAGGGATGATTTGTAGGTGCTCTTATAGGTGTCGCTCTTCTGTGAACCAGCTTGCTTGAAGAGTGATAACAATGTTTATACCAATATGGACCCCAAGATAATTGACTAAGGAGTTGCGTTATCGGGAGCAAGATGGAGTCAGCGTGAGTGTCCGCGCTGGTCACGCCAGACGCGTGGATGATCGGCTAGGCGCCCTGTGATGTGATGCTGACACGGATGCTCGCAAGGATGCAGAGGCCGCTGGCGGGAGGCTTTCAGTTATCCGGCACCCATCCTCAGTGGAACGCTGCCACAGAAACGGCGGCTTCTTTATCATTCCGGCGGACCTCCGTGTGCTGCCTGCCTGGTGATGAATCCCCCCTCCTGACCTGGATCGTGTTTATCACTTTCTCGGACCCGGACTTCCTTCTACTTGCACCGGCAACCTTATCCTCTCTCAGACTTGGCGGGACTCGACGGCGGATGCACTTGGGCAGTATTTCCAGCATGAACAGCCGAGGAGCCAGGAGGGGCGGCAAAGTGAAGACAGCAGCCATCCCTGAGCCCAGAGAACCCTGGGACACTGCATCTACAGAGGGCACCTCAAAACCCAGGCTAGAGGTTGGTGGCATAAAATAATTGTTGGGGAAAGCAGGAGGAGGCGGGCAGCCTAAGGACTTAAAAGACCTAGCAGCTACACAGCCGCCCCTAGCAAAAATGTTTCTAGCCACTAAAGCCCAATCCTCGGGCACGAACTCGAAGACCCTTGGGCACACACCTCCCCCTGAGAGAGCCTCCTTGGTCCCACTGACTACGCTGACCGCGCTAGCGCATGCACCCGGCCTGCAGCAAGATGCTGGCCCGACACGTAACCACCCGCAAGAGACTGACCTGGTAGCAGCTGCACCAGAGGAAAGGCCGTGCTCCGACGCAGGTACTTCAGCGGGACCAAAGGAAGAACCTGGGTATTTTTCCATGCATCTCTGCTGCTGATCCTCTAAATGGGGAAACTGAGCAACAAAATCTTCGAACCCTGCCCACTGTAGCGCAGAACATTGATGTTGGCTCTTACATTGTCGATCCTGGTACCCCTTTTACAGCCCTTTAGGCTAGTATGGCTGGCATAGCCAACTTCATCCAGAGCCTGGAAGCAGTCGCTGATGCTCAAGTTCCTTGGAGTCCAGAAACAGGGCTTGAGCACTTCTACTCAGTTTCTGACGGTACAGCTACCTCATCGGATGAGGGGGGTTTGACTCCAGCGAGAAGGACAGTGAGGTTTCAACTAAAGACACTGGAACGGTTTAGCGAATAAAGAAAACCAGAAGTAAGGGCAAGCGGCGCAGTCAACTGAAATGGGACTACTCTGACTCACAAATGTCTTACCCCCTGGACGAGGACGACCCTAAGACGACACAGTGGGGAAAAGCAAAAGGCCTGTCAATGGACACTGCTGAGCCCTCCCTAGCTTCTATCTTAGCTTCTATCAAAGAGTTTCAGGAGGAGGTCCGGGCAGACAGTCGCACAGCCAAAGGTACTGCCAAGAAACTGCAGAGAGGTCTAAGGCGGCTGAACAAAACTTGCACAGACATAAGTGATTGTGTCTCCATGGTCGAGGTACGCACCGAATATCTAGAATCAGAATCCACGGCAGCCAAACAGCAGAGCGAGTCCAACACTGCTTGCTTGGTAGATCTAATGTCTAAGATGGAGGAGCAGGAGAATCGCCAACGTAGAAATAATCTTCACCTGCTTGGAATTCCGGAGGGGAAGGAAGGGGATGACCCCAGGCGCTTGATCGTAAAACTCTTGCAGGAATCCTTCCCTGATCAACCAGGCTGGGACTGGGACCGTGAGGTGCAGAGGGCGCACCGCTTTCCCTTCAATCAAAGACGGCAGTGTGATGGCAGCAACGCAGCCGGTGGACAGCCAAGGGTGTTTCTGGTATATTTTGTCAATTTTCTCCTAAGGCAGCTAATTTATGACAGGCTCCAAAAAAGGGGCTAATGCCATAACATTCTAAGCAAAACCCGACTTTTGCCACCAGACAGAGCGGAGATGGCGCCTAAGGCAATTAATTTCTCCATTTCAGCAGCTGGGGGCAGAGGTCTACCTAATGAACCCCGCCAGACTTAAAGTAATTTTCAACGGGGGCACCAAAATCTTTCTGTCTGAGGTTAAGGCTGGTAAATACCTGGACGAAATGAAAACTAAGAAGAGCCTCAGATAAAAAGGTCACCATATAGGGCCCTCTGTCTTTTGTTCTTTTTTTTTTTTTTTTGTCTTTTCTTTTCTTTCTACAGTCCTTTTTCACTTTTAAACCTCCTGGGGATTGGCACTGGTTGCACCAGGACAGTTCTATGTAAAGCACATGGTTGGCCGAGCAGTTTTCATATCAAAAGGGGGTTACTAGCCGAATGGAGGATTAATTTGTTTTTTCAGGCGTGGTCAGCAGCCGGGACTCATGACTGACTACCATCATTCAGGTTAACCCGGATTGCTCAGAAGAGGGGGAGGGCGGGGGGGGGGTCAGTTGGGGGGGAGGGGGGTGGATGGGTTCCCAAACCGACACAGAAGAACCAAGGGCACTTTTATGTATGCACGCACTTACACACTCACTCACCGAGACACTGGGCGAGACTAAAGAATTCACTAGGTGAAACACATCCTAAGGTTCGAGAAATCTCTGCTCTAAACTTTCTTGAAATATCTAAATGGCTAAGATAGATTCGCTTAGGTTTGTCTCTGCCAACATCTGTGGGCTAAATGACCCTTCAAAAAGACAAAATGCAGCGCAAGGCTTGCGTTTTCACGGGGCTAACATCATTTGCCTCCAGGAGACCCACATAGAGGGTTCGCAGAAACATCTACTAGATTCACTGTGGTTTAAGGTTGTGGGGGCTACTACACAGGGTGCCAAAATAAAAGGGGTAGGAATCATGGTAGACAGGAGACTCTCTCTTAAAAATCCCTGTGTTAAAGCCGACTCACTGGGCAGATGGGTAATCGCCGAATGCCACCTCCCTCCTAATCTCCCTTTCACCCTTTGCTCGCTGTACGGAAGCAATAGAGATGACCCAGGGATCATCAACCTGTTTTCAGGGGAGCTAGCTCACTGGCCTACCCCAATCTTCCTCTGTGGCGACCTTAACATACATCTGCCCAGTGATTGGAAAATAGACAACAAATGGAGGTATAAAGGCAGAAAGCCCCTAGCATACCAAGCACTAACTTACTTAGCTCAGATTCATAGGCTGAGCGACATTTGGGCTAGTTCAAACCCTGCCCAACCTGGCTACACCTACCTCTCTTCCCCGCATCATACATTTGTCAGATTAGATTACTTTTTTATCTCCTCCTCCTTACTTAGCAGATGCACCATAGACATCGCACCTCGCTTCATGTCAGACCACAATCCTCTTACATTAAACATCAAGTGATTAGGGAACTGGAAGGAGACACCAAGGTGGAGTTTTGAGAAAGCCCTTTTACAAGACGCGGGTTATCGGCTACATATGCAAGGTTGGATACAGGAGTTCCTGGAAATAAACACTGGAACTGCATCAACCATGATTGTTTGGGACACTTTAAAAGCGGTTGTTCGAGGTGAAACTGAGGTTTTTAACTAGGAAAAACAGGAAGGAGAAGCTGTTAATTTGTTATCTTCAGGAAAAACGAAGGCAAGCAGAAACGAAACTGGTCCTAATGGTTAACTCTGGAAAGGACATTGAGAATGTTCAAAAAGAAGTAATTTTTGCAAAGGCAGAAATAGGGGCAGTATTTGCAGAAAAAACCACAGCAAAATGGGCGACAATGCGGTAAAAGAATTACGAGTGTAGTGACTGAATTGGGCATCACCTTGCCGTCAAAACCAGGCAACAGCTCACTAGTAGCGAAATACACGTAATTAAACTGGCAACAGGGATAAAGACCAACGATCCCAGCGCAATACAAAAAGGATTCCAAGAATTCTACACTGAACTATACACAGAAGTGAACGGCAGGGGAGCCGATTCAGTAGGAAGCAAGATAATTAGCTACTTGAATGAGGTTGACCTAGAACAACTTACCTCTGATAGTAGTGAGCAGCTGGATCTGACCCCAACCTGGAATGATATCTTGGAAGCCCTAACCAGTCTACCAGATGGGAAAGCCGCAGGAATGGATGGCATTCCTGTGGAGTTTTATAAAACCTTCGCTCCTCAAATTAAACCCATTTATACTGACGTAGTGACCTCAATCTTTAACGGGGTTTCCCCTCCCGCCTCCTGGTCTAACGCCAAAATATCCATATTCCCTAAAAAGGACAAATCGCCGCTAGAAATGGGTTCATACAGACCGATTAAACTTATTAACTGCGACTCTAAGGTCTTCTCTAAAATAATGGCAATCAGAATATCCTCTGTGGTTGAATCCCTAGTCTCAGAATGGCAACACGGTTTCATCCCAAAGAAAGGCACCACGGAACATGTCAGGTGGGCTATTACCCTGTTTGACGCATCACAGGTAGCAGGAGACCCGATGTCACTAATACTACTAGATGCCGAAAAAGCATTTGACCGGGTCTCCTGGCGGTTCTTGTGGGGTGTCATGGGCAGGATGGGTTTTGGGCCAAAACGTACACAGGCTGTGCGGGCTCTATATCAAAAGCCGACAGCCTGTGTTTCTATCAACGGGCGGCTTACGGAGCAATTCAACATCTCCCGGGGTACTAGGCAGGGCTGTCCTTGCTCCCCCTTGCTATTTGCCCTCTATATAGACCCATTCATCAAGAAAATTGAAAGGAACCCCGCTATCATGGCAACAAGCATGCATGGTAGTAACACTAAAATTATGGCTTATGCCGACGACCTGGCCATAACTTCCCTTGATCCCGAGAATGCCATTCTGATACTGGAAATGGAGGCACTAAAATTTGGGAAAATCTTGGGGTATGCACCTAATAAAAAGAAAACCCAGATAATAATAAACAAGGAAATCACCGGACCGACACCCGGTTACTTCCGAAGGCAAAATACCTGGGGGTCTTCATTACCGCTAATATTGATGAAATTGTAACGGAGAACCTATCCCCCCTTGCAGCAGAAACAAAGAAAGCCCTTAAGCAAATTGACAACCTGCACCTGACCCTCGTTGGCAGATGTAATGTAATTAAAATGACCTACTTCCCAAAACTGCTCTATTTCTTCCATACCATACCACTGGAATTCAGCAAAATCAATCTGCAGAAATTTCAGCAAATATTTACAGAGTTTATCTGGGCCTACTCACAACCAAGGCGGGCTCTAAAGCAACTGTCTCTTCCTAGAGAGCGGGCGGCTGGGCCTTCCCCAATATTGTGCTGTACTACTGGGCTTCGGTCCTGCAGTATAGTACTGAATTGTTGAGGGAACGCTCCCCCCTCCCCTCCATCTGGGCTTGCCTCACCATTTCAGCTTTTACTGGGCGAAGAGCATCGTGGCTGCCTCTTTCGGCAGATAACCTTTGGATATTACAAACATGTGAGATTTAAGACTTTAATGAACTCCTTTAAGGTCTTCCGTAATATCCGCAGAGTATTTGGGCTGGGGAGATTTAATTATTATTCTCTTATCACTGCAAATTGTAACCTCCCCGCCATCTTTGATAGGTCCTATCTTTTAGAATGGCATAAGGCAGGCATCACGAAACTGGGAGACCTAATCACCAGTGAAGGAGTTGCATCCTTTACAGACCTGCAAAATAATCACGGTCTGAAAAGTCAAGATGCCTTTTAAAATACTTTTCCATACGTGATTTTCGAAAGGTTGGGGGCAGCGCAGGGTTTGCTGAAATAGAACTCATATTACATATATACATTGCGGGACACTGCAACTCTGCAGATAGGTCATATATACAATGCACTAAACAGACAAACTCCAGATGATCTACCGAGAATAGCGGACAAGTGGCACACTAAACTCGCGGCCCCACACAGCACGTTTTATAACTCTTTAGAACTTTCTCAAAACATCTTGCTGTCAGCCAAACTGCAGGCACAACACTTCAAAACCATATTTTTTCTGTATATTACCCCCAGCAAAATTGCCAAATGGGGAGTCGGCAAAGGGACATTGTGTCCCCGGTGTTCGGAGATTGGTGCCGACTCAGTTCACATGTTTGCAACTTGTTCTAAACTCCCTCCAGTCCGCTTTAAGCTACAGGAATTTCTGGGGAAAGTCACCTCTCAGGCCATCGCACTAACACCCACAGTCCTCTTGCTGGGGACTCAGACCGAAACCAATAGGAACAAAGGTGGGGCACAAATTTTTGTTGCTATGGCAGTGTGGAGGATCTGTGTTGCTTCGGTTTGGCTGGATGTTGATCCCCCACCATTCTCTCAGTGGCTGACCAGGCTAGTTGCAACCTACCATCTAGAAAAAGCTGTCTATGCCAGAAAAGGTCGTAAAGGGCGAAAGAAGGGTCTAGACGTCTGGGAAGTTCTCACTATTTGGTTGGAGTAGTTGGGCTAACCCAGCTTGCGATTTCTCCCCTGTTCGCTTTCTCTTGGTTTCTAATACTTCTACTTTTCTTCTTTACTTTTTCCTCCTCCTAGGGTATCATTTTTGACCTAGTGATCTTGTACTCTACACTTCGTTTCTTTTCTCGCCCTTCTTTTCTTTCTCCACAGTGCAATTAATTCCTGGTCTTTCTTTTTCCTTTTTGTGTCCTTGAACCGTTAGTCTATTGGTGTGGGGGAAGGGGGGCGGGAGCTTTAAATGTCATACCTCTGTACTGTTTTGTTCAATGCAAATAAAAAAATTAAAAAAATATTTCAAAAAAGAGTTGCAGTATCAGAATGGATATTCCAAGAGACATTTAGAAAAAGAGGGGTGATTGAAAACATGACTCTTAAACCAGTTTATAGTAATGTCAGATAATAACGGAACTTTATGGATTCCCTAACCTTGGGGAAGTATTGATGGCGGGATCCCTGATGAAGAGAATAATATCCTCATCATACAGCGTAATGACAAGTTGGTGAGCAATGAAACTAAGGCCCCTGTCGGAATGATGCTTCCTCGACCTAGCCATGATGAGTTAATTGTGATCGCGGAATACATGAGTGAGATGGGGCACTGTTGCTTAGTGCCTATATAGAAATCCACATGTACAGAGGATACACTATTCTGTTGGATTCAGGCTATGGGCAGCGTCCAGTTGTCTGCAGCTTTCCCAGTAGGCAAGCCATCGATGGTCTGTAGAATTTCTTCACAAGATTGCAGATCAGACCTGAGCACTAAAAATGGTGTCTCTGAGGGCATTTGGTAGGAGACTCCAAGATAAATCTCTTTATTCCCCCTAGGCAAAAATATCCAGTCAAACGTGAGAATAATCTGACGGTTTTCTGGACTTATGTTCAATGTATGCAGCCTAAGCACTCACATATTTGGTGGTTAGTCAGTCCTAGACAGGAGTTGTATGCTGTCAAGCGATAAGTGCCATCCAGAGTGTCAGGGTGTCTAACATGTCAAGTGTCAACCATGTCCTATTTGATCAAAAAAGAAAGGCTTAGAGCATGTGCTGATAAAACCTCTGGAATGTTGTGAATTTTGTATTAACCAGTAGTAGCTTGTTATGACTATAGTCTGTTTAAATAGCGAAATCAGGTTGATGCCGGATAATTGTGCTGGATTAGAGTTTACAAGTTTAGCTTTGTACTGCATTCACCTGTCTGTCTTAAATACTGATGACATCCATGGCTTCTCCTGCGTTGGCTGCAAGAGAAGAAGAAATGTGTTATATTGGGCAGGAATTTCACAAGAAATAAGAGGCACAATAATAGTTGATGCTACTCACCATCAACTGTCACTGCCCTTTATCTTTATGTGAAAAGTGGGTAGTATATGAACGTGAATTTTATAAATGTGGTGCCCTAGCTCTGTAACCCTCTCTATGCCTCATTGAAGATGCTTGTGTCTTATCTTCTCATCCTTTGCAAACCTAGTACCCTATCCTCTCCACTAAAAGAGCAACTGCAAGCAGTTTTAGCCCCCTCCTTTGCAAACATGTAGGATCGAAGGTATGCCAAGCACCAATGGTAAGTAAAGGGACCAGCTGGTAAAAAAGCAAAGGAGTGTGGGCTACAGTGAGAACAATACTTCCCAGTCAAGATAGCTCCAGCAGTCGTATGGGTTGAAGAGGGAAGAAACAGGCAGCCACTAGCTTGTCATGCACCCCATTGCCTAAGAGTCAGAGTGGCTAGGAGAAGGAATACGGCCAGAACTGTTGGAACAACCATGGTATTAGCCCATGACATAGGATGCAGAATCATTTGTTGCGATGCAGAGAAAGTATCAGCTCAATACCTCATCTGAAATTAGGGTCCCGGAGAATATGGTGAGATTTTGATGTGCACAGGTTTAACTCGATATGTGTGCCTTATCCATAGATTCAGTCAATGTGTGTCTATTCACAATAATATCATTTTGAATATCACATTGATTGAATATGTAGGCTGTTTAAGATGTACAGATTGCTTCTAATGCTTCAGACCGAGCTTCTGGTCTGCATGTAAGTTTCCAATGACTACCACTCACTTATAATCGTGCTAATTAGAAGGGAGAACATTTGTAGCTCTGATATTGAAAATCTGTTACCCATTTCATCATTTGTTCTCTATTTAACTCTTATTGTAGTTACGGTGCCGAGTCCTTCACTGATAAGGTCACCTTTCCAAATAGGGGCAAACTTTACAAGTTCCAAGCTCAACATTTTTTTCTTCTGCTCACAGAACGACCTTCAGTTATGGCTGTCTCATGTGGCCTTTTGCAAAAAGTGGGTAAGCATGCAATATATCTTTTGTTTTCTATTTTTGTTTTCTATTCATTAGCAGGCGTCAAACTAATCTTTAGAGTTTAGTACATATGCGTAGCAGGTGTTGTGATGCATTTGTTTTATGACCGTACATCGTTGAATCTAGTAATAGACAATTACTTTGTTGTCAGGAAGACGCTATATTGACTCAAAGTTGCCTGTTATGTGGTGTGTATGCCTGGAATAAAAGTGTATTCCTTTTCATTGGTTTTTGCTAGTTGTGAGTATGATCTATAATACTGTTTTACTAATCCTTTTCATGTGGCATAAAATCGTCCCTGTGTTTGCATTGTTGGTAGTGCAGAGCTTTGTTTGTGTTGCGAGTTTTGTAAATTTCCACTTGGGAAGCACTGACAAGAAAGACCATTAACAATAAATAAACTACTTTGACAAAAATGGAATAGCTTTTAAGAAAGATTACATTTTCCCTTGCAGAACTGCAAAACACAGCTGAGCAAAATATTCTCTTCAATGTTGGCAATTCATCCAGACAAGCCAGGTAATGTAAAAGCTGGTGGTGTTCATTATGTCCTCATTTGTGCTGGGATTATTTTTTTTTGGGTTAGTTTATTGTATTTTACCAATTGCCTAGATTAGGAGATGGTGGAGTGGCATAGCTGTGTGTTTTCACTTCACTAAAAGGAAAATCAAGAAAATAACAGCCAGCTCTAAGTTAACAATCCTTGTGAGTTACTTTTGTCCTTAGTGAGTGCTCGCTACAAGGATTTGTTCTGGGAAAAACACCCTTTTTGGGGAGCCTGGTATTTCTGTTAAATTTAAAGGTTCCAAGATTTTTGTCTATTATATGTCTTTATTCGCGGTGGAGGGTTGTAGATCTTAGCATGCGTCTTTCTGTCTACTTCAGCGTGCTTACATTTTTCAATGGCACATATTATGAGTTTGACAAATATTTAATTTACTTATTGTGATGTGCATTATTTAATAGTAATGTGAAGTCTTGTAAAATGTAAGTACATTCAAATTGTAGTCTGTTATTGGAGCACTTTGAGGCCCAGCTATATGGCTCTCCGTCCTGTGCTGGTTTTTTGTACAGAGTGCTCTCTGAAATGTATTGTGGAAGGTTTATTATTCTTAAGTGCTGACAGGGCCATTTGACAGCCATTTAAGGCATAGCTAAACTGTGTTGTGTGCATGCGATGTGTTATGTTGTAAGTATACAGTTGAGCTAATGTTAACCAGTGGAATGTCTCCTAGAAACATACAGATAGTGTGGAAAATCAAACATAGGACAGAGTAAATCGTAGTCAGTTACTTAAATAATTGGCTTCAAATGCTTGAGAAAGAAAATAAATCCCAAACATGCAGGGGTAACCTTCCAAGCTGTCTATAGATCCCTGCACCTCTGTGTGGTTTAATTTACCTGTACCTCTATCCATGTGAATAAATTCATATGTCTCTTTTGCAGCACTTTGGATCATGGCAGCAAAGTGGGAGATGGAGGATCGCCTGTCATCGGAGAGTGCCAGACACTTGTTTCTACGTGCTCTCCGTTTCCATCCAGAGGCTCCCAAGTTGTTTCAGGAAGTGAGTCCATGTTCAGCCCTTGAATCGGAAATTCCTTACATTCATGTGGAATCCGTATTAAAATTCTTTGTTATTGGCATAGTACAAACCACAATTGTGGGAATAATGTCTCTGTCTTGGCTGAAACCAGGGGAAGAGATTTTTAGGTCTTTGTACGGGATCTATCAATCACTGTCTTTGTTATTTTGAGTTTATCATTTTGGTACAGTTAAGCAAATGGTATTGAGGGAAATACATAGCCATTAAAGTGTACACCCTGTTTGAGCCAGTGAGAGATTTTTCAAATCATTTGTGTCTTTTCTCCCACTGTATGTCTACACAGAGGAAAACCAGTTGTCTGCACCCACGCAAAGTCATCTGCTTTAGGACTAGAAGTTGCATACATAAAAACAGCCAGATGAATCGGACTTTTATATGGAATGATGTACATTCCTAATTAAGTTGAATGTGTATGGCGCACATGCTAAGATTGCGGTTATAAACACTTTGATACTCATCTATGTTGCATGTCTGTGCTGTGCCATATGTGTGCTTAGTGTTCTGTCAAATGAATCCTGTTAAGAATTTGCCTGTGTTGCCCATGTCCGCAGTGGTTCTTGGAAAGCAAATAAAGGCCAGGAGTAGAGTGGACAGTGACTTTTAAATGGAGATCGGAAATGAGAAAACATTTATGGAAGAAAGAGAAAGTTTAAGAGGAGGATGCAAATGACAGTTAAAGAATGGAGACCGGCGGGAACTGCTGGCAATTACTGGGAGAAGGAGGGATCATAACTGAAAGAAAGTGGAAATCATGTCCTGCTGGGAAGATATCGGAGCGCAAACAATCTATGCGAGAGGAAACCAGGAATTGCCTGGAAGACTGGGAAGCAGACACTGGATGTGTGAAGAAGATGCAGCAAAATTTAGCTGCAGGGCTTTTTTCCTATTCTTTTTCAGGGTCTTCTGCGTTCGTTAATGGTGTTTCTGAAGAGCCAAGTGTCACCTTGGGCTCACTTCAGAATGCTAGCATCCCGGGTGGGTGATTAGCTGTTGGGAAGCTAGTTAGGAACACCCTACCATTCTGACCCACCTCCCAACAGCTAATCACCCACCTGGCATGATACCATTCTGAAGTGAGTCCACTGTGACTCTCATTTGTGGTGCCTGGTTCCTCATGAGTTTGGGAGTCTGGCCATCTAATGGCATTCTTCACATGTGCCTTGCTCTCCTACCTAAAAACTAAAAAGCGGGGAGTAGGCTTTAACACATGCATACATTCTTATAAGGGGCTAGACTGTCAAGAGGCAGACATAAGCTATGTTAGACCATGACTTCCTAAATACTATGTCATGCCTTCTTTGTCAGATGAAGTAGAAGCTGGTATGTGAGTGGAGGAGTGGAGAGGACTTGTTGGCCTAACGGCTAGGGTGGTCGACCTCGAATCTGGGGAACTGGGTTCGAGTCTCGGCAGTGACGCTGAGCATCCTGTGATTGTGGGCAAATCACGTAATCTCCCCGTGCTCAAGAAAAAAATGAATGTGTGTCCTCATATAACCTAACTGGTGCTATGTAAAGCGCTCTGATACCCGATTCGGGTCAAGTTCGCGCTATATAAAACTCTGCAAAAAAGAAAAATCTGTGCCTCAGGCCATGCTCACAAAGCGGGTTCAATACACCTTTAACTTCATAGCCATCTTGTCCATGGTTTTATTCAGAGATGTGTGGGTTGCAATTGGGGAGACCACGAAAAGATTACAGTCTAATCTGTGAATTGTTTAAGCACAAAGCAATGCGCATGAGCCCTGCTGACAGCTTTATATTGCTCTACCCCTTGATGAAGTGGTTGCATCATTGTCCGAGTACAGGACCTTCTGAGGCTGGCTCCTATGGATATTATTTGCATATGCTGGTCTATTTCCTCCTACTTTTGTTGTAATTGTCCGTTGCTGCGTATGGGTGAAGGCACTCACAGTCGGGTTGCTTAGAACCGTTGTTTTTGCTGGGCTGTGATGGGCCAATTCGAGTGGAAGCTGTTGTGAGGGAATACACTTTCAATTGAGAGGTTGGTGTTATATGGGAGTGAAATAGCACGACCCTAATGCCTGAGCACATAAGTGGAAGCAACAATGAACAAATTACGTTTCACATTTGTGTATGCGGCATATTCGAGAGAAGAAGAGCAGTCCTATATAACTGAAATATGTAAGGGTCTGCTTTTACATAACTCACATTGACCTCCCCCACCACCACAAACTATACCTTGCCCCAAATCCCTATTTACAATTGCAGAATGAAACATGGGTTATGCTTGGTGTTCCTTTGAAACTGTGACAGTAAAAAATGAGTGGCTACCATCGAGTGCTTGTTGCATGCTGCAGAATACAGCGATACACCACGGTAATGATTAATTATGATTAATTGTTAGAGGGAAATAGGAGCGCAGAGATCGGACTTTCATCTTCTATTGAAAATGTAGGAAAGGATTTACTATATCATGTGATGACTCCACATTTCTGGGCCAGGGCTCTATAACCTAAGGCCAGCAGTGCATGTATAGACGGTCATAGCTGTATATTGTTCAAATGATCGTCTGGCGATTAATGTAAACCCCTGTTGCATTTACTTATGGAATGTTCCAGACTCCCAGAAAGAGCAAGCTTTTATTCTGTTCTATTCTGCAGTATTTCAGAATGGAGCTGATGCATGCAGAGAAGCAGAGAAAGGAGAAGATAGAAATCGAGCAGGCAAAGATGGATGTGGTAAGAAATCTCAATATCTTTATTATTTGTTCTTTATGTACTTAACGACTTTAAAGGTCTGGGGAAAACAGAACAGGGTTAATCCTCCTATTTTTTTTTTAATGCAGCAGAAGCACTGTTTTAACTTTCTAAGATAGATAGAAAACAGCATGTTTTGTTAGAGTCCATATATGTCAAATTGTCTTTCAGAGTTGTATAGATTTGAAACCAGCGTGGGTTTTTGCAAATACTTCTTGACTTGGAGAAAAGAAAATCATGGATACTGCTGTGCATTCAGTCTGCCTAAAATTACTGTATCATGACTAAGTCAATATTTTTTTCAGAATTGTGAAGCTGAAAAGAACTTGTTGCAAATGGAATGGTTAGGGAAAAAAACAAGCATTGGCATAGCCAGTAGGTCTCGCTTTTGGGACCTTAGAAGTATTTAGTTATGCAGCATAATATCCTTGGTGCAACAACATCAACTGTTGCATGGCTAAACACTTAGAGGGTCCCAAAGGCGAGACCTATTGGCTATGCCAATGCTTGTTGGTACTTGTTATGATCACAGTCCACTTAGCTGGTTACTATACTGGGTTATCCATTCTGAGATAATTTGTTTAGTTGTATGGTCCTGGCCAAACTTGGGTTAAAAGTAGAAGTGATGAAGAGGTTTGCTGGGAGGACCTTGTTAATATCATCCCAAATCTGATTGTCATTGTGAGATACCAAGAAGTGGCCGTGGTATGCTACTAGTCAGGATCTACAGTTTTGGACTAAATTGGAGTCCTCCACTGGCAGAGGTGTGTAAATCTCTTCATTTATTCTGTCTGTTCAGTTGGTGATGGGTGGCTCCTGGCTGTAGACTGGTACATCAGTATTGCAGTGAAATTATCATTATTTGACTCTTGCCTGGAAAATCATCTTTTTATATCATGTGTGGAAATGCTAACCCTTGCTCAAAACAGAAAGAGTAGCAATGAAAGATAATACGAAGTCTGTAAAAATAAAGAAACATGCAAATTTGACTCAATGCAGACATATGATGAGATGGGGCATTGTTAACGAATTATCCATGAAACTTGAGTTTTTACATTCATGGTGCAGCTGCAAAACTGGCTAAAACTCACATTCATTTCAAATGGGAGGGTGCGAGACAGAATACGGGCGTGAGGGGGGTAGCTTTGGAAAACATTGAAAGAGCAGCAGTTGAAGCAAAAGTAATCTTTGTATTTTAGACAAAGTGTCCCGCTACAAGAACAAAGCATCCCAGGGAAAAAAACACACAAGGAACCCGTAATCCTCTCCATCAAGGAGCAATTTGCACAGTCAGTACGCAAAAGTAAGGTCTTTCTATTAAATGACCGGGTTCGTGCTGCAGGAGCTAAAATTGATAAAGGCTTTTTAATTAAAAACTCATAAAAATTGCTGGCATCCGCTCCGAGCCAGCAGCCATTTCGGCGATTAGCCGATCTCGTGCCTCCAGATAATAGATTGGCCCGTTAATATTGACATAAATAGCCTCTGTGGAGATTTTTATAGCAAGATCACAGGCCTCTTTGTCACGGTCTGGCTTACTTTATAGACTAAAATTGGCAGATGCCTCTTGGAGGCAATGGGTTTAGCTGTAGAAGGGGAGATGCGAGTTAAACACAGGAAACAAGGCTTGAGTGTCTGCCAATAAAAATGATCACAAATCAGGGCTGCTGATGTCGCAACCCCTGGGGTCGAAGGTCAGGGGAAGGAATAAATGGCTCTGAAAGGGACAGCCTGTCAGGTGCGCTGAGCTGTTGCTGGCACGCGGGCTCTTGGGCTATGAGTGAATGAGGGAGACAATGGCGCCCAGAGTGCCTCATAAGCAGTGAGGGCCGGGCTCAGGAGAAGTGTTTGAAGAGGTATGCGTGTGCCACTGTGTGATGTAAATTTAATAATTACTATGATCTAATGGTCGTCCCTGAGCCTTAATGGAGCCCCTCTTCATTCAGTAGTGTAGTCGCGGCACTCCGAGCTGGAGCCTGCCAGGCTGGTGGCAGGCCAGCGGCCGCCATTTTGCACTCCACATGAATAGAGAGCATTTGAGAGCCGATTGAGGACCCAGGCTTTCACGGGGAGAGTGGCAGATTGTAGGTCACCCTTGTTTGGCACTGCCCGTGCTGCAGGAAGTGAGACAGATGCAAAAGCTGTTGACAATGCGAGGGGAGACTTTAAAGCCACCTCACGTTAATTAGCTTGCCCCGAACAGAAACATGCCAGGCCGTTTTCCTTCAGCAAAAAGATTGGAAACGGATATGAAAATAAACGCTATGGCTGATAAAAGCATACTACCTGTACCACGTGTGAGTTTTCAATGTGCTGTTTATTTTACGTAATCATGTGTACAAAGGGGGTATTTATTTTTGTTGCATTTGGGAATTAAAAAGTTAAAAACAGGTGTTTTCATTGCAAGGTATGGCTGAACCAGGGCCTGGTCAGTTTAAACGTGGCGAGCTATCCATTTTTGTGCAACTGTGCATAAGGTCGCATGCTGCGACTCTGGTATGATTTTAGAACACAGTTATCTGGTTTGGCAACAACATTTATACAATTAGGCGGTATTGCTTCAAATTTGTTTCAGGATGATGAGTATGCAGGCATTTTTAGGAGGTTAGGTAACTCCAGAAAAAGGTGTGCAAATGGAATGATGTGTTCTCTAAATGTCTTGGTTTCTTATTTTGTAACCATTACCCAGATCTCCTGTCAACGAGACCTGTTCTAACATGCATTGGCCGCGCGCGCGCCTCGCAGGAGCCACAAGACCTGCAGCTGAGTGGTGCTAATGACCTGTGAAAGACAGATGGCGGCTGCGCGCGTGAACGCAAGCGCTAGGCCAGCCAGTAGCACTTTGAAAACTCACCTACTAAAAGTCTCGCCAGACCAGCGCATGCGCTGGGTCAGGCGAGACCTATAAAGGGCATAACCCATCCACAAGGAGACATACAGTAACACTAAATCTTCTTCAAATGATTCTTCCATTCGATTTTTTTTAGACATCTCTTTATTAGTGTTTTTAATATTTGAATATAGCTTAAACACAGGCATCACTAATCGTATAATAGAGTACTAAATACAGTAATTACATAGTTAATTGCCACTATCTCTGGTCTATGATCCTTGTTCAATCATGTCTCTGACTCTGGCATCTACATGCAACAAACTATGCATTCCTGTTATAACACTGCGTTGTATTTACTCTGGGGAAGTTGCAGGTATTTATGCATTTTATAGCTATATCTTATTTTACAGTGATAAACTGTCGATTTTATCTGGGAAACCAGGTAACTTAATCGTATCCAGTGGTATCTCCTAAATACGGTATTTTGTCTGTGCAACTTAACTTTGTGCACTGCTTGTATTTTTTTTTTACTACCGGTCGTGGGGTGGGTGGGTCATCGTCGGTGTATCCCCTCGTGTTTAGTGTCTGTTCCTATTCTCCCACTTATGAACTAGCAGATAAATCATCTCACCGTCTCTGTTCTCCTATCCATGTCTCCCTGCTCATCGCTATGCTCGACTTTTCTACCGATCCAGGCCCTCAATAAAGATTCTTCCATTAGATAATGCACTTACCGTTCAAGAAGCACCGTCCATAGAGAAGTCGCAGGTTAGAACAACAAAAATTGGATGATTTTTCACTGTTCCACAGCTGTGCTTTGTTTGTTAAAATCGATTGTGAAAAAATGCATTTCTTGATTAGAACTTTTGGAAATTACTCTTTTTGCAGGGGTATCCCCAAACTTTTTGTTTTCTTCCTCCTATTTTTTCTGACCTGTTTTTATTGGTTTTAGGACTCTGGGCACTTACCACTACTAAGCAGTACTAAAGTGCTTACTCTCTCTGTCTAAATTGTATTAATGATTGATTTATCCATGATTGGCATATTTGATTTACTTGTAAGTCTCTAGTAAAGTGCCCGTTGGGTGTCCAGGGCCTGTAAATCAAATGCTACTCGTTTGCCTGAAGCACCAATTGTGCCAACCACTTGTGTAGCCCTGCAAACATGTCTCCGACTTTTCAATGCAGTGTCTGTGAGTCCAGTTTTAAGCTACCATTTTGACCTGGTGAGTGCACCCACTTTCCAGGCCCAAACCTTCCCTTTTATTACATGTAAGGCACCCCTAAGGTAGGCCCAAGACAGCCCCATGGGCAGGTTGCGGTGTATTTAAAATGTGAGACATGTACTGGTGTGGTTTCCATGTCCAAGTAGCAAAATACTGCAAATTTCTCTTTCACTATTGCAGGGACTATCACTCCCATAGGGTAACCTGGTAATTGCCTTGAAATATCTTAAGTGTAAATTCCCATTGGGAGCAGATAGCGATTTGGAGTTTGCGGTCTCTGAACTCACAATTTAAAAAATACTTCCTTTGTTGAAGTTGGTTTTTAATTTGCGTGTTCGAAAATGGCACTTTCAGAAAGTGGGCATTTTCTTGCTTAAACATTCTGTAGAATACACGTCTGGGTTGGCTGACAGTTGGGCTCTTGTGCATTCACTCTAGACAGTAACACAAAGGGAGCTGAGGTGTGCCTTGCATATCCTGATGGCTCCTCACCAGGGTGATGGGTTTTCCTGAGCTAGAGTGGTGGGAGGAGTTGTCACTGACACCTGAATAGGGATGTGATTGCCTCCTGTTGAGAAGTTTCAGGCCCATTAATGACTTCACCTACCAGTGCCTGAACTCTTCTGCTGAGAGACCTGACCTGTCAAGTGGTGCCAAATCCAGTTCTGGGCCCTCTGAAGTGTAGGCTGGTGAGGAATCACCCATTGGCTGTCAGCATCTTTTTTCTAGATGCAGTACCTGCCGTACAGCTAAAGAATCTATGCTGCACCTGCTTTGCGGCTGAAAAATCACCACAGCCTGAGTCCTGAGCACTGTCACCCGCTCTGACTCAGACGCAGCCCCTGCTTTGCCACTGAAGAATTGAAGCATCGCATACTTTATCGCATTGATGAGCTGTTTCTTCATTGACGTCAGCCCGCAGTAAGGAACTGAGGCTGTGCGTCCGGAGAGCAACTCATCACCTCCCCTTCCAGTAAGGAACCGACATATGGCTTTGCTTTTCCGGCACCTCATTTACCTTGCGCCTCTTTCGTCTTTCATTTATGACGTGTCCAAGGTACTTTGTGTTAAAAAAGAAACTCATCCGTAGATTTCTATGGCCTGAACTTATTTATTCTTTGAAAAGTGATATCTTGACTTGTGTATGTTCGATTTTTGTTTTTTTTGGTCTTTTCATTCAGAAAATATTGGCTATTGGACTAAACTGGCTGTGTTACTGTGTGTGTACGCACAAATGCTTTATACATTGCCTCCGAGATAAGCCTTAGTACCCGCGCCAAGCTGCCAAGAAGGTGAGCAGGGGTTTTCTTAGCTGTGTAACTCCCTTACCCTGACTAGTGAGGGTCCCTACTTGGACAGGGTGAAAACAACTGCAACTAGAGGTCCCATTTCTAACCAGAACATAACCTAATTTTGCTAAAAAAAAGACCTGTGTATAATTTAGTTTTTCTTTTGCTTCTGTCATCGTGATGCATTATAGTCCTTTGCTGACGAGCAAAAGGTGCTTCCTAAAAAGTGCATCCTCGGGGGCACCGCCAGTTGGGGTGTGGGGTAGTCTCATCACACCTACAATCAGATCCTAACTCTGACATAAAGCTTGAAATTCACAGTAGCCTGTGCCCAATCCAACGTGTCCTGGAAATCTACTCTCTGGGTAGCTGACTTATATACCAGTGGACCTGGCCACATCACCTCTCCTTCCTGCTGACATTTTCAAGCTGAGTCTGTGAAGCCTGGGCTTGGGATGCATGCCTCTTCCTCCAATTCTATGACACAGACTGGGGGCTGTCATCCATGAGTCTTCTCAGACAAAGGAGACAAAGAGCAGGCTCCCGCTGTGATTGACTTTAACAATAGTTTCATAGTGCAGGAAAGGTCTGATATTAAAAAGACTAGTGGTGAAGGCATTGAAGAAGGAGGTAAGGATCAGTGCAAGTAGAGCAGATCTAAGGTTAAGTGACCGACCCTCCCCCTGAGTGCTGGAGAAGCAGTTTTATGTCAAGAGGCAAACAGGTGCTGTTCTAGGACCCTCGGGCATTGAAGTCTGTGTACCCACATAGGAAAAGGAGTGCCAATCAAACAAGCTGAATTCGGTAGCTCTCCAAATACTCTGAAGCCTGAAGTACTTATCAGTATTCCTAAACTAGAGTACAGGATAGGTTCAAAGAAAAGGATAAAGGTGACCGGACTGGGACATATCTATCTTCCTTTGCAAGGCAGAGACATGCTGTTTTATACAACTTGAATCGTCGAGGAGATTCATTGCAGCTGATTACTTTAGCAATAGGTATTTGGCAGCTGATTGGGGACTATTGCTAAAGTGGTGCTCATATCTGTGACAGGATTCATCAGATACCTGAAAGAACTCTGAATAAGGAGTTGATCTTTGCACATACACATTAAAAGCCATCAGTTAATCTGGTGAAACAGAAGAGCGTCTGTACTGTATCTTGGGTGAAGTTTTGATGCTGAGTCTAGACATCGGACGTGGACCTACACTGTTGAGGAGCACGCCCCATCTCCCTTAAATACAGTGGAAAGAACGAGTGACCACAAAATGCACAATAATTTGTTGATTAAGGTAGAAACCTTCACACCCTACACACTTTAAAGGAAGCTTTAGAAGAAGCTGAATCCATAGTTTATCCCTATATTTGAAGCCTTCCCATAGGACATGCCCTCCCAACTTGGCAGCTGCTCACAACACCAATAGGAGCATTGCGTGCAGATGAGTTTTGCTAGACTAAAGACTCTAGTCTATTTAAATGTTATGCATTCTTATAGGAAGCTGGCTCTTTATATGATATACCAAAAGGAGGTGTATCACGCACGGAGTCCAGGTATTCCCTTAATAGTGGACAGAGGCTTGCCATTAGCGGCAGCTGACTTTTGAAAGTGGTCAGGCATTAATAACACATCTGTGCACACGTGTAGGAAATCTGACGGAGCAGGCACGTCTTTTTGCTCGCTTCAGTGCCAGGTCTCGCTCAGCTCAAACACTGGACAACCGGGGCATGGTACCCGGGGCCCTTCACTCGCTGCGTGCTTGGAGGTATTTTGTTATTTTTTTTATCAAACTTCACATTCAGGTATGCCCAGCCAGCCCATCCTCTCCGTCAGGAGGCAGATGGCTCCGCTGCCTGCTGGTTCGCAGACCAAGCCCACTTCTTTCCCAGTTCACTAACCCATAACATAGGCAAAACAAAATAATATAAAACATCTCTGTACATTCTATTCCCTGTATGAAAAGTGACATGGCGTTCAGGAGAAACAGGGGTATGGCGAGATCAGGACACTGCCACCCGAAAAGCCAACATTTAATGCTCCATGCGCGAATGCAACTAGCAGCACAGACTGCACTTCCGATTAACTATATCGCTTTATATAATTTAAAAGATCGCTTCCAGCTTAAGCCACCTGCATTCAGCTTACATAAACTACTCAAGCTGTTCTGCTCCCTGCGCTACCTTTGGATGGCTTCATAATCCAGTGTGTATGCCGCACTCATACGTATCCCGTCACCTAAACCAATCCCTATGCTGCTTTCATACGGTTTGTATAAATGAACAGTAGGACTGCAGCACCCGGATTGGTTAGAGCGGGCAGAGAGAGCAGTCACATGGAGACCTGTAGACTGGGTCTATGTTCTGCATTCCCACTGCCACCACACTAGTTGAAAGAGCTGAAGTACACATGTCGGCTTGGCCGTGGATAAAGAAAAAGTCAAACTGACCTGCTTACTTCATCTCACAGTGACAGGCAGGTTTGCTGCCAGTGCTAACCATCATGCCTGGGGACCTGCCCACTTCTCCACCCTGGTAAAGTGTTACAAACAGAACAGAGAACACTATTTGACGCATATGTGACTACAGTTTGCTCGCACATAGTGGGTCAACGATCCTGGCGCTCCTTTGGATCATCTGCCCCATAGGCTTGCTCTAGCAGTCCCAAGGTGCTCTTCTAGGGGGTAGTGTGGTTGGGCAGCCTTAGGCTTATCAGAGAGGGGTGTTAGACCTCTTCAAAATACACACAGTCAATAAATGATGCACACGACTCTCAGGAGATCCACACCAATTTATAAAAACATGTACCTTTATATATATATATATATTCACAAAAAGCAAAGCGTTCCTCCATTTCCGGAGCCTCAAACCCTTCGGGGCGGCCTCACCATATGGGCACGGAGCAACCCATTAATCTCACTCGAGCAAGCACAGCAATGTGAGGCCCAATACTTTGGAAAAAAGCATTTATTTCAACATAACAGGCGCCAGCTTTCTCTTCGTCCAACGTTTCGGCACAGTTTGCCTTGCTCACGGACATGAAATGCAAACGCCCAGGTGTGCTCGGACAGTTATTACACATAGTGCATCACGTGACTGCAGATCCCAGTACTACTGCTCCCACAATGCATTGTGCCAGTATTTACAAGAGTATTCTGGATGTCCCAATCTGTTTTTCACCTGATGGTATTGGAATTTGGCACACGCACTGATGTCATAGTGGAAATTCGTTCTGCGGCAGGCAGGTGAGTTAAAATGTTTTTGTTGCTTCTTTGATTTGAAATATATATATATATATATATATATATATATATATATATATATATATACACACATCAGAATCAGTAGGATCAGGTAAGTACGTTGCAAGATAGAAAATATTTACATTTACAAAATCGAGCCTTCGTGCATTTTTCAGAAGCTGCAATGTTATCCTAAAGGAGGATAAAACATATGGAATACAGGTAGAGTATAATGATTTACGAGACTAATCTCCAGGACTTAAGGTGAGTATGGAGCAAGATCCAAGGCCGCACCAGCAGGTCACCTCCAGCAGCACTAGTGTGGCTGGGTGCAGTGGTGCAATACAGTGTTGGGGGCCCAATGATAATGTATTGGGATCGAGAAGATAAGAGAACAATGGGGAATGACCTGGGCTGCACCCTGACTGACAAAGACTGGTACTAGTGCTGTGTGCAGATTAAACTAGTTTCTCCTTACCCTCGCCACTAGCTGCTCCAGTTCAAATTCCTGCACCGGGCATAAGTTACCCCCAGCACACTTGCCAAAATAGATCCTACTAGGTCTTCCAATTGCCCAAAGAACAGCGCTCCCGAAACTGATTTATTTTTTTATTTTTTTATAAAAACCTTTATTTACGTCAACATGGTACACAGCTATTCAGCCGACATCCCGGAGGTTCGGCAGCACGATGGGAACAATACGTAGGAAGGTCCATATCCGTACATCAGGAGTAACAAAGGTTTAGTTTTAATGTAAACCAAAAAATAAAAACACGAGCAAGGCAAAGCATATAATAAGCATGCGCTAGTTCTCAGCTGGGGCGAGGTCCCACTCCCATCAGCGGAGCGGTACACCACGCCAAAGAAGTGAGGGGGAAGCAGGGGTACGGACTCCAGGTTATGAACAGTTTACGTATATAGTTGGGAGTAAAGCTAGGGGGTAAGTTGCACATCGAGCATCTCAGCAACCGGGGGCACACAAATATCTCCCCTATAATGGTTCCATTGCCCCCATATCTTATGCCACTTCTTAGGGCGACCCCGGGCACTGTACACCGTTTTCTCCCGGAACATGCCCCAGTCCATATTTTCCATCCATGTTACCAAGGTGGGAGGTCTCTGGGATCCCCACAGCTGCGCAATATCTCGCTTCGCCACCATATTCCCCAGAGTCACCCATTGGGTCTGAGCGGCATCATAGTCGGTGGGGCCCCAGACATTCAACAGGCATCGTCTTGCCTCCGGGAAGAGTGCGATACCCGTGACCTCTTCCATCACATCATGAATTTGTTTCCAGAACTCTACGATCTCCCCACACTCCCAAATAATGTGTAGAAAGGTGCCCAACATCCCACAGCCTCTCTTGCATAAGCCATCGTCAGAGAAACCCATATGAATCAGGCGGGGCCCCGTGACATAAACCCTGTGAAGTATCTTAAGCTGCACCAGCCGCAGTCTAGCCGGGATCGCAACCTCCTTCGGAGAGGAGACGGCATATTGCCAGTCCTCATCGTCCAGTTCGAGACCATCCCTAGTCCATTGTTCTCGCACATCAAGGAGGAGGTCGGTCCGGACATTTGCAAGCTTCCTGTAAATCAAGGAGATTGTACTCTCCGGCATATGACCATCCAGAATCCGATCCTCCAAAGGAGAAGACTCAGGCACGGCCTCCCCCTCGGCACGAACAGATAGCAGAGCGTGACGCACCTGGGCATATCGAAAGTATTCAGTACCCCCTAATTCGTACTCCGTCTGCAGCGTCTCAAACGATTTCACCTTACCCTTAGTCAGCAAATCCCCAACTCTAGAAATCCCAATTAGGTCCCACTTCTCAAACCCTTTCGTGTGCCATAATTTCCCTAGTATATCGGATTCAAAAAGCGGAGTAGCCTGGGTAAGTCTGTCCTTCCAGCCCAACGAGTTTGTAACCGCCTTCCACACATGCACTGCCGTCTTGGTCGGTCCTGTGAGGGACCCATCCAATGATTTGGAATACAGCGCCCTAAGGTAATTACCCCCGCGCAACAGCCACCGATCCATATCAAACCCAGGGTTCAACGCCGGACCGTAAACCCCATGGTTGATCGCTCCCAATTGGGTAGCCCAATAATATCTTCTGATGTCAGGGAGTGCTATCCCCCCGTCATACCATGGAAGGGTCAACTTTGCTATAGCTATACGCGGTCGACCGTCCCATAACAGCGAACGCTGGAGGCTCTCCACCTCACGAAAATAACAGGCAGGAACTAACTCTAGGGTGTTCTGTAAGGCGTAGAGAAACCGGGGAAGAGACATCATTTTAAACAATGCGGCACGGCCTAGGAGGGAGAGCGGTAGCCGCCTCCAACCCGCAACATCCCGTCTCAAGCGTGACAGCGGAGGGAGGAGGTTCTTCTCGTATCGGACAGAGGGGTCTGTGGAAATATATATCCCCAAGTACAGAAAGCCCCGCTGGGCGATCTGGATGGAGCAATCCCGCGGGACGGTAGGGGTGTCCCCACTGAGAACATATAGGTGCGACTTTCCCCAATTAATGGCGAGACCCGAGTTACTACCCCCGAAACTGAATTTGCACATCTGACATGGACTTGTCCACATATTGAGGATTATTGGGGTGGAATATTTGAGCGCCTGTCCTTAATGACAGAAGTGAGTTCCACCCAGACTAGAGTCCCTTATGGCGCTCTTGGGCTACTTGGCTGATGTTCCCAAATCGATTCGCAGATATACGACCATGGCACTATTGCTGACTAAAGGGGAGATAGCTGTGCACTGGGGCTCGTCCAACTGTTAAGGCTTGACTTAACAGTAGGATTTATTGCGACTCCACCTATGCAGTAAATACAACGCTGCAACCACCTACCTCATGGCCAAGAGATATTTGGCAGCCTCTCAAGGACTACCTATTCGCTGTTGACTCTGATTCCCATCAATAGCCTCACTTATCTACGGTTGAAATCTGATTACCACAATGCTATGCAACCTTGATTGCTCCAATTGACACTGTTGCATTGCTTCATCTGTTTGCTCCACCCTCATATGTTATGCTTTGAATACTGTATCTGCTGGTATTGTCATTGCTCTCCAGGCCTATACTACTGTGCTGTAGTACCGTATGCCCATACCGATGGGTCTTTGTTTTTGTATTGTCCTTAAAAATCCATAAATAAAGTAAAAAACATGAAAATATAAATCTATGGGGAACGGTCTTCGGGAAAAGAGGCTGCAGGTTTCAGCTGGGAGGCCAGTCGGTCCAAACTAACAGAGTGGGATCAGGCCTCCTGATGCTCGGGGACGTAGGGACACCTTTGGTCCTCTTCTCCACGGGCCACAGGTTCAGAGGTGTCCTTAGGTGTCGGCTTTTTGTCACTAGGAGCGGATAGCGGTAGAGGGGGTCTGCAAACAGGTTGTAGGCGGCCGCAGGGTTCACAGCAGGGAAACCCAAGGTGGGCTTAGAGTGTGAAGGGTCAGGGGACCACGTTGGCACCATTGGCCCACTTCAGCTCAGGCTAGGCGGCTCAGGTCCAGTGGTGCTTTCCGGAATCCGGTTTTTGCAATCTTGGAGCCTCCCAGTTCTTTCTTGCTACCTGCAAGGTGCAGGGGAGCAGTTCTGCTGTTTCACGGGCGTTCCTGGATCTCGGGCGAAGTGTTGACAGTTCTCCCAGACTTTGGAGACACAGCAGCTGCAGGACAATCTGTCTTTTGGCTTATTTGTCTAAGTCTGCAGACAGGCCAGCAGGGTTGGCGCCAAGTCTATTGCTGGTTCTTCTGTTATTGCGACTCATCACATCTGTCTTCTTTCAGGTCAGCAGGATCTGTCTTTCTGGTGCTAGGGGCTCCCCTAAATACAGGATTTAGGGGTGTTAGGGAAGTGTAGGATAGTAGCCAATGGGTTACCTACCCCTGAGGTCCCTATGCGCCCTATATGACCTCTTCCTATGGATCCTCAGGAAAAGGCCAAATCACAGAGGAAGCCTGCCTGGCAGAGAGAGTAGCCACGCTGGAAACTGAGAAAACCTATGCCTGTTGACATAGCAGTAGCAAAAGTAGGTGTACCTCCATTCCTAAAAGCAGTTGGAGGTAGTCCGAGCCCTCCAGAAAATTTGGGGGATTCAGTCATATCCACAGGATGAAGTGGGTCACAGTTGAACATGCTAGCACTGTCTAAGGGTAAAACTTGATTGATTAATTCCAGGGCAGAAAAGAGGCGTGCTCGGGGGTGGTCCAAAAGCTCCATGTAAATGAGGAGGAGTGTATTTTGCTAGAACAGGAATCCCCCATCTTATACACCCATTCAGTTGTGTGTTAGATGTACTGTTTAGTTGAATGATTATTTAGAGTTTTGCTTTAGATGGGTTTGGAAGGGAGTATATTTAATCAGGGAACAAAATTCTGATGTGCATCATAGTTTACAAAGACCAACATAACCTCATGCTCTTGATACAGTCCACTGGCCTTAGCAATACAAGAGTAATACCTCACTTTAAAAAGGCTAGTTTGCTTTAACTGTAAATGCCTGAATGCATCATCAAAATGAGTAACAGTGCTTCAAGTACCACACGATTTGGAGGGTGATATCTGTTTAATTCAGGTAAACGCATCTGCATAAAACAATATTTGTTCTAACTTAAATCAAAATGGTTTCTAAGGCAGTATTTCTCTTATTGACAGTCTAAAATGGTGAGAGGAGTATAACCATTCTCATTGTCTCTGGTTACTCATTGTGAGGCGGTAAACGTAATTCTGGGTGGCAAGAGCAGCTCTTTGATTCTACTGCTCAAGATAGTTAGCTGTAGCCAATGTCTGTGCTCTTAATACTGGCCAGGATAGATTCCTTGAGGAAATCATTGCAGCGATCGTACAGGATGCGATAGATGGCACGGTTATAGGAGATAATGTCAGTGTGGTGATGGATGGGACCAAATGTAGATTTTGAGGGAGGTTCGAGAATACCTACTTCGTATAGACCTAGGGAACACTTAGTGTGGCAGATTAAATGATTTCCTAGAGTTCTCTGCCATGCTCAGTCTCGTACACACTACAAACATCGGCCATATTGACCTCCGAACATGCCACGGTTATATAATTTTCTCCACCTCTAAACACGCCCACACACCAACAGCAGCTGGAGATATATGGTCAATTTATTATATGAGAAAGCCATTAAAGAAGACATACAGAACTGTGTCAATTTATGCTGGCTAAGATTGAAAAGGGCTAGCCTGTGATCAGAAGATACTTCATCTTTGACTCTGCTCTGCAGAAAAAGACCAGAAATGAAATGAGACAACACTTAGTAGCCCAACTGTGTTAAATTGAAGGCCTGCCTAAAAGGATTGGTTCCATTAAGATTTGGCATGCATGGACACTACTTCAGGTGGAAGAAGGGCCTACAGATAATAACTAAGTGGAATGCACATTATTTAGTACCAAACAGCAGGGGGCCAATGAAGCAGAGAAAATTATGCCTTTTGAATTAAAAGCAAAAATGACATGGGACAGGGTGGAGTCCATTAAGGCAGGAGATCAGCTGTTGAAACGGAATGATATTGAAATCACCAAAGCCTTCAAGACCTTCTGTAGTAGAGAATATCGGGCAGAACAGGTCCTCACTTCATATAAAAATGTATGTGGATTACTTGCGAGTACAGACCATTCTCTCCTGTAATGCACAGGCAGAATAAATTGATCAATCCGGTAAGATGAGGGAGATGCTTCCGCCTTGAGTGATCGCTCCCCTCGCTGCTCCTCACAGCGTGGTATCGTATTGCTGCATTGTAACCAAGTTGTGATATCTGCATAGCTCCATTTTTAGTAAGCTTCGTAATTTCATAGCGCTATTATCCCACAGCGCTTACATTGCTTTGATTGCATTGTTGTGTGTGATTTCCCCCGGCGCCCTGCTCTGACCTCCCCTCCATTTTGATCCTGCTGTTGTTGTGTTCCCCTGAGCCCGCCATGCCTCCCAGCTGAGCCGCCCTCCCACAAGCACCCAAAAGCATTCCCCAAACCTCGCAGCGCTGTGATTCACTCGCTGCTTCCGCCTTGAGTGATCGCTCCCCTCGCTGCTCCTCACAGCGTGGTATCGTATTGCTGCATTGTAACCAAGTTGTGATATCTGCATAGCTCCATTTTTAGTAAGCTTCGTAATTTCATAGCGCTATTATCCCACAGCGCTTACATTGCTTTGATTGCATTGTTGTGTGTGATTTCCCCCGGCGCCCTGCTCTGACCTCCCCTCCATTTTGATCCTGCTGTTGTTGTGTTCCCCTGAGCCCGCCACGCCTCCCAGCTGAGCCGCCCTCCCACAAGCACCCAAAAGCATTCCCCAAACCTCGCAGCGCTGTGATTCACTCGCTGCTTCCGCCTTGAGTGATCGCTCCCCTCGCTGCTCCTCACAGCGTGGTATCGTATTGCTGCATTGTAACCAAGTTGTGATATCTGCATAGCTCCATTTTTAGTAAGCTTCGTAATTTCATAGCGCTATTATCCCACAGCGCTTACATTGCTTTGATTGCATTGTTGTGTGTGATTTCCCCCGGCGCCCTGCTCTGACCTCCCCTCCATTTTGATCCTGCTGTTGTTGTGTTCCCCTGAGCCCGCCACGCCTCCCAGCTGAGCCGCCCTCCCACAAGCACCCAAAAGCATTCCCCAAACCTCGCAGCGCTGTGATTCACTCGCTGCTTCCGCCTTGAGTGATCGCTCCCCTCGCTGCTCCTCACAGCGTGGTATCGTATTGCTGCATTGTAACCAAGTTGTGATATCTGCATAGCTCCATTTTTAGTAAGCTTCGTAATTTCATAGCGCTATTATCCCACAGCGCTTACATTGCTTTGATTGCATTGTTGTGTGTGATTTCCCCCGGCGCCCTGCTCTGACCTCCCCTCCATTTTGATCCTGCTGTTGTTGTGTTCCCCTGAGCCCGCCACGCCTCCCAGCTGAGCCGCCCTCCCACAAGCACCCAAAAGCATTCCCCAAACCTCGCAGCGCTGTGATTCACTCGCTGCTTCCGCCTTGAGTGATCGCTCCCCTCGCTGCTCCTCACAGCGTGGTATCGTATTGCTGCATTGTAACCAAGTTGTGATATCTGCATAGCTCCATTTTTAGTAAGCTTCGTAATTTCATAGCGCTATTATCCCACAGCGCTTACATTGCTTTGATTGCATTGTTGTGTGTGATTTCCCCCGGCGCCCTGCTCTGACCTCCCCTCCATTTTGATCCTGCTGTTGTTGTGTTCCCCTGAGCCCGCCACGCCTCCCAGCTGAGCCGCCCTCCCACAAGCACCCAAAAGCATTCCCCAAACCTCGCAGCGCTGTGATTCACTCGCTGCTTCCGCCTTGAGTGATCGCTCCCCTCGCTGCTCCTCACAGCGTGGTATCGTATTGCTGCATTGTAACCAAGTTGTGATATCTGCATAGCTCCATTTTTAGTAAGCTTCGTAATTTCATAGCGCTATTATCCCACAGCGCTTACATTGCTTTGATTGCATTGTTGTGTGTGATTTCCCCCGGCGCCCTGCTCTGACCTCCCCTCCATTTTGATCCTGCTGTTGTTGTGTTCCCCTGAGCCCGCCACGCCTCCCAGCTGAGCCGCCCTCCCACAAGCACCCAAAAGCATTCCCCAAACCTCGCAGCGCTGTGATTCACTCGCTGCTTCCGCCTTGAGTGATCGCTCCCCTCGCTGCTCCTCACAGCGTGGTATCGTATTGCTGCATTGTAACCAAGTTGTGATATCTGCATAGCTCCATTTTTAGTAAGCTTCGTAATTTCATAGCGCTATTATCCCACAGCGCTTACATTGCTTTGATTGCATTGTTGTGTGTGATTTCCCCCGGCGCCCTGCTCTGACCTCCCCTCCATTTTGATCCTGCTGTTGTTGTGTTCCCCTGAGCCCGCCACGCCTCCCAGCTGAGCCGCCCTCGCCCCTCCCCCTCCGCTATCCATATATGACAGTAGTTCCCGCGCGCAGCGTCCACGCGCAGCGTCCGCGCCCAACCCGCGCCGAAGGTGCGCCAAAGGTAAGCCCGTCTACGCCCGTCCGCGCCTGGACCGCGCCCAGCGCCAGACCCCCTGCCCCTCGAGCTGCCCAGCCCTCCCGCATTACCTACGATGCCGCCTCCCTCCTAGCCCTCGACCCCGGTCGCGCCCCCAACTGCGTCCTTGCCGCTCCTGGACACACCCATGGCCCTTTCTCCTGCTACTCCTGCAAATTCAGCGGCACCGACAACATCTCTGCTACGTCCACACCACAGATTCCCGACCCCAACCACCTACAATGCATCCTTCTCAACACCCGATCGGTCCATAGGCATGCCATTGACCTATGGAATCTACTAGACACCATTTCCCCGGACATCGCCTTCCTTACGGAAACATGGATGAATGCTTCCTCCGCACCAGACATCACCATTGCCATCCCTGAAGACTATAAGATCACCCGCAAAGACCGTACCAGCCACACAGGAGGAGGAATCGCCATCGTCCACAAGAAATCTATCCGCATCTCAACCAGCTCTGACGTCAATCTCGCCAACTCCGAACATCTTCACTTCCAGATCCACATCGACCCCAAAACAACACTCAGAGGCACTCTCCTCTACAGACCACCAGGACCCCGCGCAAAATTCAGTGAAGACATCACGGACTTCATCACCCCACACGCGCTCCCCTCCAAAGATTACATCCTTCTGGGAGACCTCAACTTTCACCTTGAAAAGACCAACGACCACAACACCTCCACCCTCGTGGACAACCTCGCCAACCTCGGACTTAAACAACTAGTCACTTCCCCCACCCACATCGCAGGTCACACACTCGACCCCATCTTCACATCCAGCAATCATATCTCCTTCTGCCACACTACGGATCTCCTCTGGACCGACCACAGCTGCGTTCACTTCATCTACAACAAGCCGAAACCCATCATCCACTCCCAACCTACCCTGCAAAGAAACTGGAACAAAATCACCACGGACCAAATCTCCGCATCGCTCCTTCGAAACTCCCCAGCCCTCTCTTCTAACGCCAACGAAGCCGCCGCCAACCTCACCCTATGGTTATCCAACACCGCCGACACCTTAGCTCCACTGAAAAAACGTCAAAGCAAACCTGGCAGCAAGAAAGCCTCATGGTTCAACGATGATCTCAAGAAGTCCAAGAAACTCTGCCGCTCCCTTGAAAAGGCCTGGAAAAAAGACCCAACCACCAGCACCAAGGACGCCTTCAAAAGCGCCACCCGCACCCACCACCAACTGATCCGAAAAGCCAAGAAAACAGCTTTCAAGGATCGACTTGACAACAACGCCCACAACAGCAAGGAACTTTTCAACATCGTCAAGGAATTTTCCAATCCCTCGGCCAACTCCAACGACATCACCCCCTCTCAAACCCTCTGCGACTCCCTAGCCTCTTTTTTCCACAACAAGATTGCAGACATCCACAACAGCTTTGACAACCAACCCGGAAACCAACCCACCCTACCATCTGCTGACCACCTTCCCCCCGTGAACACCCTTAACGCTTGGAACCCAATCTCCACTGAGGACACCATCCGCCTGATGAATTCCATCCACTCAGGATCCCCCACAGACCCATGCCCTCACCACATCTTCAACAAAGCAGACTCCGTCATAGCACCGCACCTCCGAGACGTCATCAACTGCTCCTTCAACTCCGCTACCTTCCCAGAAGACTGGAAACACGCCGAACTCACTGCCCTTCTGAAAAAACCAACAGCGGACCCCACCGAACTCAAAAATTACCGCCCCATCTCGCTTCTTCCATTCCCGGCCAAAGTCATCGAGAAAGCCGTCAACAACCAGCTCGCCGCTTTCCTCGAAGCCAACAAATCCCTCGACTCCTCACAGTCCGGCTTCCGAGCCAAACACAGCACTGAGACCGCCCTCATCGCAGCAACAGACGACATTCGAACTCTACTGGACAACGGAGACACAGTCGCCCTCATCCTCCTCGACCTCTCTGCAGCATTCGATACAGTCTGCCACAGCACCCTTCTACAACGCCTCAATAACATCGGAATCCAAGGAAGAGCACTTGAATGGATCACCTCGTTCCTCACCGGAAGAACCCAGAGAGTCCGCCTTTCTCCATTCAAGTCCGAGGCCTCTGAAGTCATCTGCGGCGTCCCTCAAGGATCCTCACTCAGTCCCACCCTCTTCAACGTATACATGAGCCCCCTCGCGGCCATCGCACGCCGACACAACCTCAACATCATCTCCTACGCGGACGACACTCAACTAATCCTTTCTCTCACCAATGACCCTAGCACCGCCAAAACTAACCTACACGAAGGAATGAAAGAAGTTGCCGAATGGATGAAACAAAGCCGTCTGAAACTGAACTCAGACAAAACTGAAGTCCTCATCTTAGGTACATCCCCCTCTGCATGGGACGATTCCTGGTGGCCTGAAGCCCTCGGAAAAGCACCCATCCCGACAGACCACGCACGGAACCTAGGCGTCATCCTGGATTCTTCACTCTCAATGAACAGACAAGTCAGCGCCGTATCCTCTTCCTGCTTCAACATTCTTCGCATGCTCAGAAAAACATTTCGCTGGATCCCCCTCGAAACAAGGAAAACAGTTACCCACGCTCTTGTCACGAGCCGACTGGACTACGGAAACACCCTCTACGCGAGTACTACCGCAAAGCTCCAGAAGAAACTCCAACGAATCCAAAACGCATCAGCCAGGCTCATATTAGACATCCCTCGCAACGAACACCTCTCTGATCACCTTAAAGACCTCCACTGGCTACCCGTCAATAAGAGGATCACCTTCCGACTGCTTACCCACGCACACAAATCACTCTACGACATCGGACCAGATTGCCTCAACTCTCGACTGTCCTTCTACACCCCCTCCCGCCAACTACGATCTTCCAGCCAAGCCCTCGCCACTATACCTCGCATCAACAAGACCACCATGGGAGGCAGATCCTTTGCATACCTGGCTGCTAAAACATGGAACTCACTCCCCGCCTACCTTCGCCTCACCCAGAACCACCTAGCGTTCAGAAAGCAGCTTAAAACGTGGATATTTGACAAATAACCCTCCTCCCCTTCCTAAGCGCCTTGAAACCCTCTGGGTACGTAGTGCGCTATACAAATTCTATGACTTGACTTGACTTGACTTGACTTGACATGATTTTGGGTATAACTTAAGTTGAGTAAATCGCCACTAATCTGTAGAACCTTCTGCACAGCTCTTGCTCCTAGTTTGACACACTTACTCGGCTCCTTTCACAACAACTTCCATGGCAGAAGCCTTGATGGCAGTCATCCTCAAGCCAGGCAAGAACCTCACTCAATGCGCCCCTTTTTGGTCCTTTTTAGGTCTCGCCTGGCGTCGGAGCTTGTATGCGTTCCTCGCCTGCAAGAGCTATAGTAAACAGTATGAAGAAGGGGACTTCAATCCACGCCCCGGTGTCCAAATCGTTTCTGATTCGCTTGCGACGTGATTTGTTATTTTCTCACTTTCGATTTGCTGGACGTCATTTGTGTTACCGCCCTTGCAGTTTTGTGATGCCGCCCATCGTGACAAGCGCATCTGTTTTCACTCAGCCCAGACGCAAAGACAAGAGGCTGAATGAAAACTGGGGGCGAGCGTTTTTTTTTCTCTTTGTGAAAACACAGTCCGAGTCTTTTATCCGTTATCTTTCTCTGGCAGCCTGCTGACATGCAGTAAATCACCGGTAACAACATGGCAAGTGCGCTGCACTCCCTCGTTGGCCCTTTGTGGGAAAGCCGGGGGAGGGGGCAAGAACTCTTTGTTTCTTGTGTGGCACCGTATCTTAGTCAGAAGTTGCATCCTATCTACTTCGACGCAACAACAGTACAGCTGCCGAGAGCGTCTTTCTTTGCTGTAGCTTTCCATTACAAAGCATGGTTCAGTTCAGTTCAGTTACTTTTAAACGGAACGACCAGGGTGCGTCAGCATCTTACGCGGTTCCAACCCCATCAGCTCTCTGAAAAGTTAATAGCTACTTTAGGCAGCAGAAGTTGATCAGGTGAAGCATTCTGTGGTTTGTTGGATTCAGTACTGCGGTGTAGCCTGCTGCACACTTTTCTTACTGCTGATTAACATAATTTTGGTGGAAGCGGGACTTAATGCTGATTAACAGCAGTGTGTGGGTGCAGTGGCAGAGTGGATACTGACGCGAAGGCGACTTAAAAGCACAGTGTATGAATTACAGTATGCCGTGGAGAGAGTGACCAGTGCCAGCAGCCTGCTGCGACCGTGGCTAAACACTGGGGTGTTCTTCAGTCTGACGAACGTGTGCTGACACTCGTGGGAACTTAACACCAGATCGCTATTGGGAGCACTAATCAACTTCTCAATGGATAGTGGCATTTAACACCTGTAAGCACGAGGAAAAGCTGTCACTGTCTTCACGCTCTCAGATCAGACGGGATCCCATTCACTCCGGCACATGCTTTTAGCGGCCAATTAACATTATAAGCTATAACTGCCAGTGAAATGCCAAACAATTTATGCAAATTGTGATGTGTCACTCTTTCTTGCCACACCTCTGACTCCGCCCACTGACCCAATTCTCAGTTTATTCCCACCCTCTGATTCTCTGCCCCCAGTTCCCCTCCTTTTTTTTTCACTTTGACCACTGCACTATACTAATTTAGCACTAATCTTTTATGGGTTCCGGAGTAGCGTACTACTCGCCGAAAAAGCGCTTCGACGCCTCGTCAGGGGTAGTAAGCGCCATATAAATGCAATTACAATACAATACATGTGGCTGAGGACTTCATGTGAGTACATGAACGCCACAGCTGTTAGTAGTTTTACCTAGATGGAATCTTGAACCATAGGCATGTCTGTGGTTTATTTTGATTTAAGCTCGCAAATAACCTCACCATATATGATTAAAGGGATGCTCACCATTCTATGAAGCTCGCTCTCCTCCATAGCTTGACACGGTATTCGTGCGTTCTTGCGCTGCCCGTGGCTTGGTAGTCTCGCGTTACTTCTCGCCTGTGAGATGAGACATGCCGTCCGTGAGGAGTGGAAGGTGACTTTCATTTGCCGGGCTACGAGAAGCGGCCCATATGTATTGTTAACATATTGCTCGCCATGTGGCCACATTTCCGCTTTGATGCGAGATTGGAAGACAGACTGGGAATAGCCCTTGGCCCTCGAGATCTGAATGCTTCAGTCAGTCTTGTATCTGCTAAACACACACACGCACACACACGCACACACACACACACACACACCCCTCTCTCTTTTGGCTCTCAACCCCTGGGACTCCCATGAGTAGAGGCTCCACTCAAAATCTATTTCTAATCCCTGGCAGCAGCCCGGAACCGCAAACCCTTCACACTCTGCACCCGCCAAGCCTGGCCTGTGCCGGAGTTAACAAAGACCACGAGGACGACCCCACGGCGACTGTGACCCCGAGTCCGGCACCCAAGGACCTCCCTCGACACTCCTGAAGAAGCCTGCAGCCTCAGAACCAGGTGCCCCCCCCCCCCCCCCAACCGCGATCAACAGAGGGTAAGATTTCCCGGCACCCTGTGGACCCCTGTGCCCAATCCCAGGGTACCTACCTATCCTCCAACTACCCTTCTTACCTCTCGACGTGGTGGTGGCACCTGAAGAATCTTCGTCCCCGAGCTTGCAGTCTTATTCTAAACCGGAGATTTCACATTGAAATCAATTGAGCGCCCGAAGGCTCAAAAGCACCCTGCACCCAGCCGCCCGAGTGGCCCTGGCAGTGTATCCTCTACACCGATCTACTTCTCCACTTGCCCTGAGTAAGTGACCAGGAGCCCAGCTCCCACAGCCGCGTGGCGTGCTAGTCAGCAGCCATCAACCAAGGCCCCCCTACCTCTCATAGGATAACATTGGGCCTAACTCTCTCTGCACCCGGCCGCGCTTGTGCCGCTGAGGGTGAACCAACTGTACCTACCTGACCCTGGGAGACCCCTGAGTCTATGCCCAGAACCTGAACTCTGCCAGTCGAGTACTTACCTTTAAACCGATAACTCAATTTTCTCCCTTGGGTAACATTGACTGGCTTTTCCTGAAATTTCTTTTAAGTGTGGACTTTTCAAAACTTAAAATATTCACCAAAATCAGCCGAGTAACGAAAACGAAAATACTCACCTGCTCTTAGGTGAGCTCCCAGTGCTGTATCTTGGTGCCCAGCACTGACTCTGAAAAATACTTACAACTGTACTTACAAGTAACCCAATTTTCTTCCATAGGAAATCATTGACTGTTTTTCTGTGAAATTTCTTCTAAGTGTCAATTTCTGCAATCTTTAAATATTCTTTAAAAATCGTATATTTCTGAAAACGTAATTACTTACCTGTTTTGGATAAAGGTCCCAGTACTGAGTCTTGGCACCCAGTACTGGATTACAAAAGTAACAAGAACATGCTAGACGCTCCAACTTGAATTTTCTGCCATAGGGAATCATTCGCTGTGAAAGTGTCAACTTGTGGCAAATAACTTGAAACTTCCATTGAACTCAATGCATTATTGTGTTTAAAATTGTGTTGCCTAATGCAACCACTTGTAACTTTCTACAAAAGTCAGTTGCATATTGCAAAAGTATTTATATAAAGCATCTCATTCTGAGAAAGTATATTTTAATACCTATTGTTGGTTCTAAAATAAAACAAGCATATATTTTTTATATATAAACCATTGGCCTAGAGTTCTGTTATTGTGTGTGAGACCATTTGCTGGCTGAGTGTGTGCAACAAATGCTTTACACTGTCCTCTGATACTGCCTCACTGCTCGACCAAGCTACCACTGTAGAGAGTAAGGTTATATCTAACTTTAGCCTCTGCCAAACCTCTTGGGACTGTGGACTCTCTACACCCTGTACATATTTGGGATCAGTATATACAGAGCCACTTTCTCACATTGGGCATATGTGCGCCTTTGTTCTATGTTTTGTAACCATAGATGTGAGCTCTGTAAATCACCGTGGCTAAGATTTCAGGTCGGGGGGCGTTGGTGGTATAGATGATTTCAGGATGATGACTGATTTGATGGTGTTAAAGTTTAGGTTTTTGTTTCAGAAAGGATGCAAGTTGTTTATCACTTGCAACAATTTTAGGTCGTTAATGATTTTACACAGCCTTTACTTCCGCCATAATATTTATAGCAAACCTACAATCATCATTGGCACGAAGTTTTAACTCGTTTTAGGAGGTGCGTAACCAGAGGCCAATCACTGAATGGACAAGTAGCATGAATGTTTTTTAGTTGCATAAGTGGGTTTGATATGCAGGGGTATGAATTTTGAAAAGTTCTTTATTGTGGTGGCAGAATGAGAAGTTGGCACTGGTGCACTTTGTAAGGCATGTTAGGATCTGACCCTGGTAGGAGGTGTGGACAACACTGTAAGAGGCTGGCACTAGTGAGTTATTTGAGAATCTGCCACTGATCGGTAGTAAAACAAGCATATTTATGTTTAAAAAAACACAAAAGGCATTGTCATTTACTATGCCAATAGCTCAAACTCATGTAAATGCGAGACCTATTGCATTGTACATGCTTGTTTCTTTTGAATATCAATTCCTTACTCTTAAAGGGATTCTAACCACCAGGTTGGGACCTATCCTTTTGGGACTGATTTGACCCAGACCATTTGGAATATTTTGACTGGGAAAAGGTGTGGAGATCAAACGGAAAAGACACTGCACATGATGGATAATATCCATAAGACATGGAAGAATGCCTTGTATTCTCTAAACATTTAGAAGGTGTTTGATCGATCCATTTGGCTATTCTTGGGCAGAATCCTGGAGACGTTTTCAGTCACAAATAGGTTTTAGCTAGATACAAATAAACCTGCTGCAAGCATTCAAGTCTATAGGAGCTCATCTCTGCTGCTAGTGGTTCAAAGTGGAACTAGATATAAGGTCCCCTTTTACATTACTATTCACCCTTACCATAGAGCTAATGGCAGAGAAGATGCGTAACGTTGAGAATGTCAGAAGGGTATTGTAAAATTGAGAAATAATGTAAAGATTTGAAACTTAGTTTTTAGTTCTCACAGGTATCATGAGAAGAATATCTCACCAGTATAAATCAAGAATTTCATATTAAACTTCATAATATGTATTTCAGAAGCTGTCTATGCCCCTGCTTAACTCCAATGAAGTTTATATATCCAACTTGGGAGAAATGTAATACAGATTTCTTGCGGAGTCGTTTCTTTATGCTATTTGGAGGTCTGTTATTCCCCCTTCCCTACACAGGTGATGTTAATACTCTAGGGGTTGAGCTGGAGACTAATGGGTTAAGAAGGATTATGTTGAGAGAAGGATCTCCAGCATGTGCCAGACATACTGATGAGAGAGCCCTTCACATAGTGAAGAGAAAACCCTTCCATTTCTTTCTCAGATGTGTCCTATTTTTTTCCTGATGCACCCTCTATAAAAAGCTTTGTTTTGACGTTGTTCTCATGTTTGAACCACCATGGAGCCCTGCCTGTTGCATAGGTGACTCCTGAGATTTAGGGTACCCAAAGTTTTCTTGAACAAGAGTATGCTTTTTTCCGGTAAATTGGTACACAAGAGGAATGCTTCTGAGAACTTAACATATCTGGGTGGTCTGTAAGATTAGGCCTTGAGAAATCTTAATTTTGTTACCAAGCCTGCAGGTCTACTGGCTTGATTTACCTACATGACCTGCCTTTGATGCACTCGACCTACACACTGGTCTCACACAATGCAAAGTGTGCTGCATGTAGTAATGGTAATGTGGCCAACTGATCACCAATCCATAATAAAATGATTTCTTTAAAAATTAAAAAAAAATCTCATTACTCATGGTAGTAGAGTGTCACTTCTTGCTGTGATAAGGAATGGTCTTTGGTTAGGCAGAATAAGAGGAGGGTGAAAGACTGAACCCAGTCCACCTCAGAGTCTGAGCTGAGGCACTGAAGGACGAATGTCAGATGGCAGACCGTGTCAGTGAGTTTCAACTTAGTCAGCCAGGCTGCCTGGCCAGCTCAGGGATTGGGGGACAGTTGCTGTTTGCAGTGACTGGTATCATCACTCCCTCTGCTGGTATCAGGAGGGAGGCCTCTCTCAGGATGGTTTCTCACAACTCAGGTGCCCAAGGTGGCCACACGCGGATCATAGGATGTAATTGAGACTTGTACTAGCTGGTGCAGCTGAATTCAAGAGAACAAGTGATGTAGAGGGGGCCAAGAGAATAAATGCTCAAGACAGATGCACGTCCCTGGATCAGCTCTAGGTTCTTTTGGACTCTTCAAGTTTTCACGTGGCTTATGCATGTCACACATGCTCTAACCTTATGCACCAAGAATTAAAGATATAGCATTAACATTTGCTGTAAAACGGGTTAAAGAGAGATACCCATCTCGTTGCCAAATTGCAAAATGTAAAACCAGAAGATGAATCTTGGCTTCCCTGCTTGACTAAATTGTGTGATCCTATGAAAATATTCTATTTCACCGGGTGGCACAATTGGTGCTGCGGTCGACCACTGACCATTAGCTTATAATCCCTGGGTACACTTTGTATCATATACTAGGGACTTAAAAGTAAGTTAAATATGCCAATTTCACCATGTTCAAAGGGTGAGCACAGGCACTTTATCACAGGTATCAGTAGTGCAGTGCAGAGTTCTACAGCCACAAAAATACAGAGTCCAGTAAAAAGTCAAAAATCCAAGGCGACCCTGCAGAAAGCGCACATTTTCTACAGTAGTGTATATTGGTAAGATCTTCTTGGTATACTAGAGCCAAAACAAATGATTTTGTCACTGCTTTTTGCCACTGTCTTTATAGTTCTGAGATATTAAACTGCGAATTAATGACATCTATATCTTATTTTCAACATTCTTTTCAGGGAGAGCTAGAATATTCAGAAGAGATCCTAAATGGTGGATTGGCTCGTATAATTTACAAAGATGCTATTCAGAAAATTAAAGGTACAGTATCTTTCTCTTGAATCTTAACGTTTTGAAAATGTTTTTGCAATTTCATATGGTTAGTGTACATAGATTATCTCATGACCCCTTTTATTTTTTATTTTTTGTGATTATCCTAAACTATTTTCTATGGTATATTCGTTAATGTTCGTGTACAGATAAATATAACATTTCCTTGCTATCGTGAAGGAAAGTTTCAATTCTATTAAGGACGCAGAGGTGAGGATTATGCTTATCTCTTCCTTTATTTTCCGCTCAGCAGCCTTATCAACATGTCAAATACAGAAAAGACTACAAATCCCATCAGTCTTTGTATAAGGAAACCAGTAACAACCATAGAGTGTCACATATAAACAGTAGCAAGGAACAGCACTTCTTCTTTCTTCGGGCGAAACTAAAGTTATCCTGTTTTCCGGTTAATAATCTTGCTTCTGATTCAATCCTGCGAAGGCAAGAGAGACTGTGTCAGAAAAAACAGAAAAGCCAACAGAACATACAACCACAGTGCAAATTAAGAACAAATCTATACATTAGAGACAGTGACACAAAAGGAGCGTCTCAAACACATCTGAGAAAAAAATACATCCTGATCAATAACCAACGTAAGCCATGTGATCTTGCGAAAGAGAGATATACTTATCCAATAGTCGATAGCGTAGATGCCCAGGGAAGGTACAAACAGGCAAGATCCATTGGGGGGTGAATAATCCTCACCTCCGCGTTCGTAATAGAATTGAAACTTTACTTCATGATGGCTAGCAAATGTTATATTCTATGTCATGACCAGATGCTCGGATTATGCTAGTTCAAAGCTGATTGACCACCAGTGAGGCCAAGCCTGAGATAGGCTTGAAATAGAAAGCCTTAAAAACTGATTCAGAGGACCAATCCGCTGCTCTGAGGATGTCCTCTTGACGACTCTCTAGTGAAAATGCTTTTGATGCCATGGCACCCCTTGCAGGGTGCGGCAAAGGTTGATGTATCTATTCCAGCTTCCTGCAGTATACATCGCACCCATTGTGCAATCGTAGCGGAAGAGGCCAATTTGAAAGGTTTGTTTAATTAAAGAAAAAGTTGGGAGGTCCCATGAAGGCGATACTCTTCGGTCATTTCCACAAAAGCCTAGAGACAACATTCCACACACAATTTAGGGTGATCAGGAAACGCCAGATAATGAACCACCCTATTACTGTATTTTGTCCATTGGCCAATTGTAAAGGACACACCTTCCGGCGTGAAAATACGAACAGATATTTCTAGTGCTCTAAATCTGAAACCTGTTTACAAGAGATCAGGCAAAAAAGCATGGCCAGCTTTCCCGTTCGTTCTTTCCGTGAAAGATATCGGTTAACCTGCCAGGACTGGAAAAGTCTGAGGACAATGTATACATCCCATAAGGAAGAATACTTTGGATGTGGAGGAAAAGACAATCGAATACCCCTCATCAATCTACAAACCAAGGGATGCTCTCCCACAGGTATCTCATGTAGAGGGACATGTCCTGCCAAGATTGCGAACCGACTGGCATTAATAGAATGGTAAGCTAGGCCTTTCTCGGTCAAGTCGGATAAATAATTCTCAATGTGAACTACATCCGCCCCCACGGTATTGTAACCCCGTCGCAGACACTAACGTGACCACTTGTGCCAAGCTGATTTGTATAGTTTGATCTTAGACTCTGCCCATACTTTTCTGATAAGCGAGGAAGCCCTTGCCAAAAGGCCTGGGATTTTCCAACGACCCCTGTAATATTCCAGGCCTTGAGGATCCAGGTCCCCTCTTGAACCAGAGGTTGCAACTTGCTGTTCGAGCTAGTCAGCAAAAAAGGAGTCTGGGGTAGTCGGATTGGAAAATCTGTAGAAAGTTCCAGTGGAACTGGAAACCAGACTAGGATTTCCAGAGCTGCATCACCAGGATCACTTCTGCTTTCTGACTCCTGATTAGTGCTCTGAGCCTGGGAATCCTAGAAGAAGGGAGGAAATTCATACCTCTGAAATGGAGTCCAGTCCTGTAGAAACGCATTTGTCACCTCTGCAAGTGGATCTGGTCTCCAGCTGAAGAAGCAAGGTAGTTGGTGATTGAGGCGCGAGGCGAAGAGATCCACTTGACATGAGCCTTCATGTCCCATGAGTTTCCGAAAGATCAGGGGATCTAATTAACAGGCACTGAAATCCTGCAGGTGTCTGGAGTGCCAGTCCGCTGTCTGATTGAGGATCCCTGGAAGATATTCCGCCATGACGGACAGATTGTGACTGAGGCAATAGTTCCAAAAGTACTCGGCCAGATCCACAGGAACCTTGGATCTTGTGCCCCCCAGACGATTATTGTATCTCACTGTGGAGATATTGTCCATCTTTAGAAGAATGGTGCAAGATGCCTTGTTGGGCGCTAGGCTCTGGATTGCGAAAGAACCCGCCAAGAGTTCTAAATAATTGATGTGGAGAGACTCATTTTCTGACTAGTGACCGCCCATGGTAACGTCCCCACAACGAGTGTCCCATCGAAGGCGGCTGTCGTCTGACCCGATCACCAGCTCTGGAGCCGAAAATGGCCCTCCCGTTCCATACTTGCATGTGCTCCAACCACCTAAGTAACTCTGAGCGGGCCTCTGGAGAGAGGGCAACTTGCTGTGTGTAAGTTAGGCCCCGGTGTAAATGTTGAGTTTTCAGGCGTTGAAGGGCCCGATAATGAAGGGGCAAGTGTAAGATCGCCTGGATCGAGGACGACAAGAGGCTGACGATCCGAGTCAAGTGCCGCAGGAAGAATGTGCCTTTCGCCAAAGTACTGCGTAGTTCCCTGCGAATCAAACGTATTTTTGGCTGGGGCAATCGCAGGCTAGTTGCACAGTGTCGACTTTGAACCCTAGGAAGGTCAAGCATTGCGCTGGAGTGAACACCTATTTCAGATTGTTAGATAAATCCCAGATCCTGTAGGAGAGTTTGAGTCATCTGAAGCTGGAAGAGGAACACCGCCTCCTCTTGGTGCATGAGGAGGATGTCGTCGAGGTAGACTATGAGGCGTACACCCCGTGCGCGGAGCCATTCCATGATTGGTCTCAACAGCTTGGTAAGACACCAAGGTGCTGAGGACAGACCGAACGGAAGACAAGTGAACTTGTAAAACCGGTTCCTTCATTGAAATTGGAGGAAGCGTCTGTGGGGGGAGGGGAAGATCGGCACTGTCAGATAGGCATCCTTCAGGTTTAGCCCTACCATCCAGTAGCCTGGTAAAAGGACATCCCTGAGAAGGTGGATCCCTTCCATTTTGAAATGGTGGTACACCACCCACTGATTGATATCCCGCAGATTGATCACTGGCCTGAAAGTCTTGTCTTTCTTTTCGACCAGGAAGCCTCTGGGATGAGGGGAGACCGGAACAATGGCCCCTTTTTGGAGGAGTTCTGCCACCTGTACTACTAGAAGAAGATCAAAGGTCGAGAAGGTTGGCGTGGTGTGCCGTGGAATTCTGTGACCATCTGTAGAACCTAAGCGTCTTGTGTAATCTCTCCCCACTTGTGCAGGAAGTCTTGCAACCTTTTCCCACCCCTGGTAGAAAAGAAGAGGTATGCCTTACCAGTGACACCTCTTGGTGCGTTGTTGGCTCTTTTGCCACGGCCTCTCGAGGGGTAGAAGCCCTCAAACCATTTCTGGTCCTGCCACTGCGTGGCCCTAGGATATCTAGCACCTTATCATGACAAGCCCGCCAAGAGTGGTCTAGACACTTTTTTGGGTCTTTTATAAATTTGTTCATGAAGATCGCCATTCTAGAGTCCATTTCAGGGGTGTGAGCCACCTTATTCGCCAGTGCAGGCTCGAGACATTCTGCCTTCAGATGGCTTTGTACCTCTTGGTCCATAGGTTTTCTGATGCGGCTGGCCTCATAAGACGCCACCGAAGGCGCTGGTATCCAATCTGCAGAGTGGGTATGATGGATATCTTCAGGATTCAACATCCCTGCGGTATCAGTGGAATCGGTGGATTGAGGTACCTCCAACCGGGATTTCTTGGCACCCCCTTCCTGGCACCAGGGTCTACTCGGACCTGACTCATAATCCGAGTCCCCGTCTACATTGGTGTCCGCCCCGGTATTGTCTTCTGCCTCATCTTGAGGGCAGGAATCTTCATCAGGGGTCTCTTCCGGTTGGGAATCCTCTTGGGCGTTGTTCTCATGGCGCCTCTTTAACTTGACTCTTTCCTCGGTACTGCAGAGACCATGCTCTTTGCATTGCACTATTTACTTGTAGAGAACGTATCTTGACATTATTTTGCCTTGTAAAAGCCCTCGACCAACTGGCCACTGGGCGAAACACGTGTCGGCTGTTCTGTCGTTTGCAGCATTACCATGTTTAATATAATAAAATAGTAGCAAACTGTGACAAAACAAAACCCTTGGATATTACATTGGTCATTTAATTCTTAAGGGGTACAAACCTCCACCAACTACTCGCATCGTCTCTTTAGCAAGGCCTGGAGTAGCCTTTCAAAGGCATCCATAGAGGCGTTCTTAGGGGGTCCTGCGTGCGCTTTGCCCTTGCCTGTACTCTTGGGGGGTGGGGCTCTTGCACCAGAAGAGGTAGCCCCCCAGGCTCACGGTCCTCCTGACTGTCAGTTCAATGATTCTGCGGTTTAAGAGCTCAAGCGCCAAGGAGACCGCTCTCTCCACGGAAGCGTAAATCGCATCCACCAATTCCACATTTATGGTAAGCAAGGAGGCCCCCCTTCCCACCCCACAGGCTCTGTCGTAGTATTCACCTGCTATGTTCATGAGGTAGGTTATGAAAGGAACGAGCACCAGACTGAAGGAGAAAGGTAAAATACTGTTTGTCGTAGCCAAGGCGTGTTGGGGTCAGAATATGCCCGTGGGCGTGGGGCTGGAATGCTCTGCGGAGAAACCACACTCTGGAGGCTATGATACCTGCTAAAATTAGCCTATTATTGACCAGAGGAAAAACTCTTACAAATGAAAACCGAAGCTGCCTCAGGTGCGCGCAACCTCTGCTGCGTAACTGGCGGAATAGTCAGCGCAGCGCGATGAGACAATAATGCGAGGAATGCCAAGAGCTAATCCTTGCTGTTCCAGAATGCGCGCTTGACTGACCTGCCCTCTATCAGGTTCGGAGCACACCGTGCATTAAGGCTAAAGAGTAAGACGTGAGAGGAATCCCCTCTTGGCCCGGAAGCACGCGCGAGCGCCCCACCCTCAGAGTGCACTGCGCAGTTAGTCACCTGCAGTGTCTGCTAACGTTAGAAACGAAGCAGCAGAGAACGCCCGAGGTGAAAAGCACTTGAAAACAGTGCGTCCGCCGTTGTCTGGCCTCGGTCAACGGACTGGGCATAAGGGGATTGAAGAGCAGGTCTCCCTTCTGGGGATAACGGTCGGTGTCCCGAGACCGAGAAGCAGCGCGCGCGCCAGCACAATGTCAGGAGAGACACCGAACCCCACTCTACCACCCCCAACGAGGTAGGCAACAGGGTACAAACAGATAAGATAAACAATAGTAAGGAAAAGCACTTAACTGGTTGCTAAGCGGCGAAGAAAGAGGAAGTGCTGTTCCTTGCTACTGTTTATATTGGACTATCTCTATGGTTGTTACTGGTTTTCTAATGCAAAGACTTGTGGTATTTGTAGTCTTTTCTGCCTTTGACATGTTGATAAGGCTGCTGAGCGGAAAATAAAGGAAGAGATCAGCATAATCCGCACCTCCGGTCCTGACAGAATATTTGCATACATGTTAGCATACATGTTAATTTTATGAGAATATCCATGAAGGAGAACTAATAACTTTTTCCTTGTTCTTGCTTAGTTCGCTAAAACACAAAAATGGGCACAAATGGATTGATACAAATAGTTTTCTATCAGTTTGCAGTGGCAAACTAGCAGTATCATAGTGGATAAGGTGATCTAAAGTGCTCTTCCTTACTGAGCCTGTATTCCATCTGTCCCCTTGTCTGAAGGATGAATTTAAGCAAATAAGTTTAATCAAAATATTAATGATTCAAAACGTTTGTAACAACATATTCTAAAAACCTAAATATTTTAATTCAGATGAGCGTGTTGTCAATTGGTGTTATAGCGGGACTGGGTTCCACTGCTTAAGCTCACATGAGGTAAATTATTCATTAGAAGCCAGAGGTTTTTTTTTAAAGCGCAAAGTGAAGCTTTAAATGCAAGTATGTATTCCACTACAGTTTCTGCAGCAAATTACAAAAAGAAAAGACGTGTAGGAAGCTGGCTCTCTATATAGAGCACCAAAATGAGGTATGCGCTGTAGAGAGTCCAGGCAATCCTTACTGGTTTACAGGGGTGAAAATAATCCCAAATGCTCTCTTTTGTGGTAGTGTGGGCGAGCAGTTTAGGCTTATCAGAGGAAAGTGTTATTGCATAGAGTCAGTAAGTGAGACACACACTCCATAAAGAAATCCAACACCAGTTTATAAAATTAACACAGATTTGTATGTGAATTTAGACACCATGATCATGGTAACCAAGTAAGAACATTTCGAGATTGTGATTTTTCAAGACTTTGAAAATGCACTGTATTGTATCTTACAAACAGTAAAGTTATCCTGTGGGGGAAAACATTTGCTGCATTCGGTCACTTGGCAATGACTTCCAAGACTGTTCTTCTGGACGCAAGGTAAGTATGGAGCAAGCTCCAAGGCAGCACCAACACGTCACCTCGGTCGACTTGGGGGCATCCTGGTGCAGAGGTGCTTTTTGGTGTCAGGTACCCCATTTAAGTCAATCTGGAAAGGTGCCTGTCAAGAGGCTGCCAGCGGGGAATGGGGGGGCCAGTCCAACCACGGGGGGCTCTATTCTTGAGGGTTTTGGGCACGCAGGGACACATCTGTCCACTTGAACTTGGGCGGGGGAAGCGTGGTGCCTCGTGCGCTGTGGTACTTGCCCAGCGGGGTCATGCTATCCAAGACTCTCTCAGTTCTAAGTCGCTGCAGAAAGAGGCTGCAGGCAGCAACTGGGGGACTAGTCTGGCCAAACCCAAGGGTGGGCTCAGCTCCTGACGGTCTCAGGACCAAGTTGGCACCATCGCCACCCTTGGACTTGTGCTCATCGGTTCACGGTCACTCTGGGGCTTGGGGGCCTGGTGAAGAAGGGAAACAGGGCAGCAACACCCCTCTCTGTGCTGGCGTGGTGGAACCTGATGTCCATCAACAGTAGGTCTTGCTTTATGCTTTTGGAGTCCGGGCTGCTCCTGTACCCAGGGTATTGGTGTTGGGCAGCTCCTGGAGGTGCTGGTGTCTCCAAACTTGACAGACTGATCTGACCTCCTGAAGCCCGAAGTCTTTTCTCCAGTGGTGCTGCTCCTTCGGCGAGCCTGTTGGCCAGCAACTTGGTGGTTCGGCAAATGCTTTGCATGTCTGCAGATGAAGGGGAGCAGCTCTTCTATTGCAAGGGATACCTTTCCCATTTGTTGAGGTGCTGTGCAGTCCTCCAAGTGTTTTGGTGAGGGTGCCTAAAGTTTGGCAAAGTCTATCCAGCGATGGTCAAAGTGCAAGCAGCCTGCCAGGATTTTGCGCCAATCTTTGGTGTAGGTCGTCCGTTCTCACTCACTTAGACTTTCTTCCTTGGTTCCCAGTAGTTGAATCTGATTTCCTAGTGTCAGGGGGGCCACCTAAATACTCAATTTAGGGCTGTTAAGGGGATTGAAGAATATTAGCCAGTGGGATACTCACCCCTGGGGTCACTACACACCATAGATGTCCACTTCTGGTGGGGAGTGAGCATCACCCTGTCCCAGAGTTCCTAATTTCAACATGACCAAGTTGGAGAAATCCTAATTTTCGTGTTCACTTCAGGTAGCCCACCCTAGGGGTGTGACTGGCTTGGAGTTGCAACACTTCTCCGTGCATAGCTAATTTCCCACCTTCTTGGTGCCAAATGGTCCTCAGGGCGGGGGGTGGTATCACCCAGGTCTGGGGGAAGCCAGGCTTGCATATCAAAGACAGTATGCTCTTTGACACTCCCTGCCTTGACATGCTAATTTGATAGCCATCCTGCTGGTGGGGGTGTAAACACCTCCTGCCTGAGCAGTCATGGTTTCTGACCTCTGAGAGCGGGGCTCTCACCTCCTAGGGGGTCAAAGTCGTCTTTCGTGGCAGGCTGAACAGGACCAGTCAGCCTGCACACTAGAGAACTAGTAGGTTTCAGGGGGTACCTCTAAAGTGCCCTCTGGGTGCTTGTATTAATCCATCCATCACTGGAATCAATGTGAGTTCATTAATACGAGGTGTTTGATACCAAACACCATAGGTTTCAGTGAAGCCATTGTGTAGCTGGGAAACTTGTTTGATCAGTGCCCAGTACAAACCTTAAGATGGCTTTCCTGCTCACTTGTAATATCCAAAATTGGAACTAGAAATTACAGGGGCATATCTGCTAATGCAGATATGTCCTCACATGTACTATATTGCACCCTGCCTCATTTTGGAGGGGTTCAACATATTTTTTTAAGCAGATTGTAGCAAGTCCTAATCGGAAAACATCAAAGGATAATTTTAAGCCTATCCCTCTTCCGATTTTCTTACTAAATAGAGAAATAAACTCTATAGTTAGGAAACAATATATGCAGTACTCACCTGAGAGGAATGCCGGGGTGTCCCTATTAAAGAGGCGTAAGAGCTGGTTAAAGGCCCACCTAAAAAAGGAGGTGAATGACCAGCTAGGGATTAAACCGAGAGAGGATGCTCTTGAAGGGACAAACAAGGTCCTTCTGGACTTAAGTAGTAGAAGGGTGTGGGTCAAGAGTTGGATATTCCTCCTCAACAATAGAGGAGAATGGCTATTTCAAATCTTTATGTGGCAAACGGAGAGGTGGGTAGCTGTCCCAACCTAGAAGTAGACAATTCTGTCCCTATCCCTCCCTTATTTAAGAAGAGTGAGCTGGCCATTCGAGAAATGAGTGCTTGCTGCGATGGGATCATATGAAGTCCCAGTCTCTATTATAAATCAGTAAGTATCAGTCTGGAGTAGAATTTTGTTCCCGGTTTGTCAAAGCTGCTACGAGAACAGGAGAGTTTCCCCCCTCCTGTACTGGAAGTATTTTAGTCCCACAATTTAAAGAGGGAGATCGTAAGCTGCCAGGAAACTACCACCAGATTGCCCTTCTGGATGCGGTGGGTAAAGTTTTTGCCAAATGCTTATTGCCTCAGATAACTGAGGGGGCTGAAGTAAATACAATTATTCCCCTTGAGCAAACGCGTTTTAGGAGAAATCATGACCCCCCATCAATAATATTGCTGCCTATGAGAAATTGCCAATTGATTTTATTTTTTACATGGTTGGCCCCCACTTCTGCCTGTTTTGATGTGGTTTCAATTGTAGTGCACAGGGTCCCTCCCAACCAGGTCCCCTGTGCCGATGCTTCTTCCCCAAAGCATATCCACAATTGGTACTTCTGCCCCTGAATGTCCCAAGTAAATGGTACCTAGAGCTTGGGACTCATCAACTCTCGGGAGCGGATACCCGTCTTGTTTTGAAATACAGTTCACTGCCCAAAAGTCGATACAAAACCGGATGCTGCCATCCGGTTTTGGAACCAATACCACTGGAGAACACCAATTGCTATTGGACTTGACGATAACCCCTAACTCTAGCATTTGCTTGATTTCCTTTTGGAGAGCAACACGTCTGGCCTCGGGGACCCTGTAAGGTCTCTGCTTTATAATGACTCCCTCTTGGGTGAAGATAGAGTGCATCGCTACGTGAGTTCTCCCTGGCCGATCTGAGAAGATATCCTTAAAGGAGAGGAGAAGGGAGTGTACCTCGTCTTTGTCTTCGGCTGTCAACTCGGTGTTAATGATAGTGGCGTCTACTGTATGTGACAACTCTTCTATTGTGGAGATGGTATGGGTTTGTTAGGTGGCGGTCCTAGCCACTTTTTCAGCAAGTTGATGTGATACATCTGGGTCTTAGTTGGAGAAAGTCCCAGGATATAGGTGGTCTTGCCTATCTTTCTTAGGACATGAAAAGGGCCTTGCCACTCTTTTCTTAGTTTATGGGTTGAAGTGGGAAGCAGTACGAGTGCCCAGTCGCCTATAGCCAACTCTCTCAATTTTTTTCCTTTGTCGTAGAAGCTCTTCTGTTGCGTCTGGGTTCTCTCTAGAGTCTCATGGGCAAGAGTACGTAGTTTCTGGAGACGTGCCTTGATTTGATTGGCGTAATCCAACAAGGAACGAGCCTCGGTGGTCCCGTCTTTTTCCCAACTTTCCTTTATCTACAGGAGCGTACGGGGTCTCCGCCCAAAAAGTAGCTCTAAGGGAGAAACGTCAAGACTACTTTGGACTTGGCTTCTAAGGGCTAAGAGGGCTAAAGGGAGGAGCTGGTCCCAATTCTTGCCATCCCCAGTCAACATTTTTTTGAGTGTCAACTTCAAATTTCAATTATAGCGCTCTACGAGGCTGCCGGCCTGTGGGTGATATACTGATGTTTTTATGTGTGTATGTTTAGCTGTTTGCACACTTGCTTCATTAACCTCGACACAAAGGGGGTCCCCTGGTCGGTGGTGATTTCACAGGGAAACCTCATCATGGAGAATACTTCTACCAACCGTTGGGCAATAGTGGAAGTGGTTGCGGCGCGTAGGGGAAGCGGTCCACTATGACTAGGACGTACTGATGGCCCCTCTGCGATTTTGGGAGAGGACCTATAAGGTCCATTCTGGCCCGGTCAAGTCAAAAGACTTGCCAATGAAGGGAAGAGGATTCAAGGGTACCCTAAGTGGTATATATGGGTTTCTCTTCTGACCGATCGTACACTCCTGGCAATACTTACGGATTTGGAAATGGACTCCTGGCCAAAACAAATTATGCAAGATGGACTGAGACGTTTTCTCCGAACCACAATGCCCTGCAAGAAGATGGGCATGAGCAAAAAACATAATCTGGTCCCTGAACCCCACTGGAACCAGCAAATGGGGCTCTGCACCTTCCTGGGCCAATCGATATGACAGGCCATTCTGCTCTACAAAACAAGGATAGGTACGGAGGGGGGAATCCTGCTGTTCCCTGACGCTCGGCCAGGCATTGCTAAGGGTGCTGTTGTTAAGCTGGGCAGTTCTGAAATGTGTGTCTATACCCCACGGCTCGGACGCCATAAGCCCATTGTGGGGCGGTTTGTTTTCTGGAGCCTTGTGTAAGGTAGCCAATAATGGAGAGGAAAAACTGGGATTGTCAAAGCCTAAAATGAGAGGCTCAGGAAGGAATGGAAGTACTCCTACTTCTGTTATTGTTTCTATGCCTTCCTCTGTGCAGAGTTTTATAGTGGCCACAGGATAGTGTCGAACTTCCCCGTGTACACACCTGATATTGACAGACCTCCCTGGTATGAGTTGGGATTGGGGCACTAGTTCTCCCGTTACCACGGAGTGTCTGCACCCCGAGTCTAAAAGGGCTACCACAGGACAACCGTTCATAGTCAGACTCGCAAAGTAAACCGGGCCTGTTTCTTGGGTATAGAGAATGGAATGGGGCACATAGTTGACATCCATAGGTTTTTCCTCTGTCTTCTCCCTTCGTTTCCTGCAGAACCTAGCTATGTGGCCCCATTCGCCGCACTTGAAACACTGAGGACCGGAGGGAGGGAAGGATTCCAGTTTCACACTTCGTGACTTAGGAGGGTCTTGCATTGGCTTGTAGGGTCTCTTTTCGGTTCTGGGCGGGGGTGGCCTGAGACTGCGTTCCAGTTCTTTTAGCACGGCATGAGTTTGCACCCAAGCGTATGAGGTAACCATTTCTACTGCATGCTGTAGGGTGAGGTCAGCTTGTTGGCCTAGCCATCTCGGAGTATCATAAGGAAGGGCCTCTAGATATTGTTTGAGGTAAATTTTGTCCATGATCTCCTCCTTTGTGGACTCCGAGGGCTTTAGCTACCGATCTGCGGCATCTTTCAACTTGTAAAAGAGGGTCTTTGGTGTGTCTGCGGTTGCTCCCCTCTCCTGTCGAAACTTAAGACGATGTGCCTCATCGTCTATGCCCAACCGGTCCATCACAATATGCTTTACGTGACTGTATGCGGCAGTCCCATCCCTATTGGCCATTTCATAGGCCGCCTGGGCCTCTCCGGTAAGTAGCGGTGCCAAATAGAAGAGCCAACGGTCAATGGGCCAAGCACTGGCTCTTGCGGCCTGCTCAAAGTTTAAAAAAAAACGACACCGGATCGTCCCCTGGAACATATATTTGTAGAGGGACCACTGTTCCCGGTTGAGCCGCTGCTCTGCCTTGTCCTAACGCAAGCAACAGCTGGGATTGTCCCTCCACAAGTTTGGTGACATTGTCCGCTTGTGTTTGTATAGCTGTGGTGAAGGCAACCCGGTCCAACTCAGCCTGGCTGGCTTTCCTTTCCATGGCCCACTCAATCTTCCGCTGTCCTTCCCTCATTTCTGCCAACACGTTTTCCATCCTATTTTTTTTTTTTTTAATTCTGTTTATTGATTTTCAACACACCACAAAAAACATTGCGAGCATCAATACAAGCAGTAATACACACATCAGCAGTACACATGTTTCTCCAGCATGGATGGCCTAAGACTAGTTTTCCAAACATAATGGAACATCACATTTCATTGTCAATTTATGAGACTATTATGCTACCCCTTCGATCTCCTACATTCAGCTCCACCACGTCAGCCCTCCATATCTTCCTAGCCACGAAGACCGACATGCAGGCAGTTCTACACTCTGCGGGCGGTTGGGGCTATCGGTGCCGCCTGCAGCTTTGCTGTTTTTAACATCCAGAGGCACATCATGGAGACTCATGCAATCTGGGCCTTCACCCCTTCCCTTATTGACACCCAATGACTCAGCACAAGGCCCAAAACATCAGTTTGAATCACCAGTATAGAGCCCGCACCACAGACCCCACCCTCATTCTAGAGGACTGTCTATCTAAGTATGCAGCAAATGGCACGCATGGGGTGCCGTCACAGCGCTCTCATCTCTATCACGAAGTTGACTGCATGGGCCCCTCCGCAGTAGGGGGATCCGTCCCATGCGGTTGCGATAGTAAGTAGCATGTCAAGGGGGCCCAGATGTCCCTAGGTCTGGAGGCGCTTGGCAACAGTTCAGCATATGTGGTGAGTTTGTCTTGGCAAACCACCAAGTCATCCACCCAGTCCTTAAATTTGGGCGCACGCCCCTTACCCCAGCGGCACGCCACCCGCCTCTTAGCCATGAGCAAAGCGAGAGCGACGTATTTTATCGGTGTATCGCCTGTACTGATTTGACATATCCTAGCAGCGTCATCAACGGCGTGGGCTCAATGCGCGTATTCGTCATCGAGGCCAAGGCGTCAAAGATCTGTCCCCAAAATTCACGCACCCCCGGGCAGTCCCACGCCAGATGAAGAAAATCTGCTCCTGGGGCCTGGCACCTCTTGCAACAGTCCGATTCCTGCAAATGATATTTGTGCATCCTGACCGGAGTATAATCTAATCTATGAAGAAATTTATAATGAAGTATACGAAGCCTGCTGCTAGCCGAAACTCGCTCAGTTTGCAGGCAACAGTATTCCCACTGTTCATCCGTCAGTGCAAAACCCAACTCCTGGCTCCATCGCGAGCGAGAGAGCGTGGCCGGCAATTCTCTCTGCGCATGCACCGTCCTATATATTGTGGAGACAAGACGTTTATTCGTCGTATTTTTTAGTATCGACTGAAGCGGGGCCAGCGCCTGCGTCTCTGCCGGGAAGTCCGGGATTATAGCCTGATTGCCTAATAGAAGGCGGATATATAGGAAGACATCCATCAGGGTTTGCTGCAGGCCCGGAAAGATGTGTTCAGCAGTGCGAAAGCGACCACCATGGAAGAGGTGTCGATACGAGTGCGCTCCCTTAAACGATGGAATATTGTTTCTTGTAGCAGGGGTACACTCTGATGATAACGGAGAGGCATCAATGGGGAGTAAAGCATGGCGGCATTCAACATACGGCCAATACGTTGCCAAGCCCCCACTGTGCACGTGAGTGTAGTCCGCGCCCGATCTCTGGACGTAGTTTGGGCCAAATAACACTCCCTCCAACGGGGTGGGGTGCGCAAGCCAATGCTCAGCTGCGACTTGTGGCATATACCTTGGTTGTTTTAACCAGAACCATGCATAATGAGCCTGCACGCTAAGATGATAGAGCTCAAAATCCGGTAATCCGAACCCACCTTGTGCATACGGCCTAATTAGCACCCGCCATTGCAGTCTGGGCTGCTTCCCTCCCCACATGAGTCGCACTAACTCCGACCTGAGTGTCTTGAAAAAAAAGGCCCCGGGGTAGTATGGGATATTTAAAAAGAGGTAAAGCAGTTGGGGAAGTATTACCATTTTGATTAGGGAAGCCCTTCCCGCCATAGAGAGGGGAAGTGCTATCCAGCGATTAATATTTTCGGAGATGTGGGTCATAGCAGGACCATAATTCAAGCGCAGGAGTTCCTCCTTATCTTTTGTGATCCTAATGCCCAGATATTTCAGCCCGTCATCACACCACTCCAATGGGTAATCCAACGGGTAGCGCGACGTCGACGCCGTCAACGGGAAGATACAGGACTTTCCCCAATTAATGTGAATTCCCGACAGGGCCCCAAATATTATAAATTCTCGTGATATCGGATTCATATTCTGCTGCGGGTCTCGTGTATATAAGGTGATATCATCGGTGTATAGAGATATAAGAATTTGCAGCATATTACACCGCAGGGCCTTGTCATTATGGTGCTGACACAGCTTCGCCGCCAGCGGCTCTATTGCAATGGTGAAATGCAATGGGGATAGCGGACACCCCTGTCTGGTGCCGCTAGTGATTTGGAAAGTCTGGGACATGTGGCCGTTAATGAGCACCTTGGCAGCCGGCGATTGATACAGTAAACAAATCCAGGACAGGAATAAGGGCGGAAAACCCATCCGCAATAGAACTCCAAAAATATAATTCCATTCAAGGGAATCAAACGCCTTAGTGGCGTCCAAAAATACCGCAGCCAATGGCCACTCCGGCGCAACATTATTCATAACAGCAAAAAGCGTGCGTAGATTATGTGAGGTGGCCCTGCCAGGCACAAAGCCCGATTGATCTGGAAGAAACAAGTTCTCCATGAGCAAGCTCAAGCGCGTGGCAATGAGTTTAGCCAAGATTTTAGCATCGCAGTTGAGAAGCGACAGCGGCCGATAGGAGTCACAGTGCCGGGGCGATTTCCCAGGCTTCAAAAGAGAGACAATAGTAGCTTCCCTCATAGATGCAGGGAGATAACCAACCTCCAAGGATTCTTCATACACCTCCCGCAAAATGGGAGCCATTAGGTCTATATAGGTTTTGTAAAACTCTATCGGGATGCCATCCGATCCCGCAGCCTTCCCGGACTGCAGGCTCATAATAGCCTCCCGGACCTCATCCAACTCAAATGGTGCACATAAAAATTTCCTTTGCCGATCACTTAACCAGGCCAGCGTTCCGTCCCCTAAAAAATTCTCCAAATCCAGGCTGTCCCTTCCCTGGGTGGTGTACAACTGGGTATAGTGGTGTGTAAAGGCTTTAAGAATGCGGTCAGTATCATAATAAACCACTCCTTCTGTATCCTCCAGCTCCAGGACATAACCTGAATAGCGAGATTTCCTGATTGTCTGTGCCAAGGCCCTACCAGGGCGATCTCCCTCACCATAGCAACGCCTGAAACGGGTCTCCCTCTGCGGCATATCCATATATTCCGTAAGCGTCTCCCAAAACTTGAGCTGGGTATCACTGCTCGGGGCCAAGGCTAGTTGTGCTTCCAAGGACTTGAGCTCCCTCTCCAGTCTATTCAGGGCATTAGTGATATCTTTGAGCACCCCCGATCCTTTTTCAATGCAAAACCCCCGGAGCGTGGCTTTAAACGCCTCCCAAATGATCTCCACACTATCCACTGAGTCCCTGTTACGTACAAAGAAATCTTTAATCTCCTCTCGCAACTCTGTTTGAAAGACTGTGTCTAACAAAATGGGAGCGTGCATTCGCCAAGCCCCCGGGGCATGCAGAATTCAGAGGATATCAACGTAATCTTGACGGGGGCATGATCCGAGTAAGTTCGAGCCAAATGTTGCACCTGAACTATTGCTGGCCCCACCCCCGGGACATCAACCAATAATCTAGCCGCGCCCAGGAAGCTGCCTGCGCTGTGTAATGCGTCCCGTCTCGAGCATGTGGGTGGGTGTGTCTCCAAGCATCTATTAAATGATAAGTGGTTATGATATCCTTGAGAGCTGCGCGCGCCTTGGTATAGTGGTGAGGTGCAGGATGTGATCTATCTAATCCTGGATCATACGCCTCATTGAAGTCCCCACCCCAGATAATGTGACTAGAGCCAATATCGAAGATCCTAGCCCACAATGAAGTGAAAAACTCAGGTGCATCCGTGTTTGGCCCGTAACAACAAACTAAAGTTACCGAAACCGAGCCCAATCTCCCCCACGCCAGACAGTATCTACCCTGCAAGTCGCATGTGGTGCCAGCCAACTGAAACGGTACCTGTTTCTTAATAAGAATTGCCGTTCCCGTGCATACGATGAATATGAGGAGAAAATTCTATACTCCGCCCATTTCTGCGCAAAGTTATTTGGTTTCTGGGGAGTGAGATGCGTCTCCTGTAGCATGGCTGTGCACCCTGTGCCTATCCAGATATGCTAGTATGTGTCTTCTTTTTTGGGTCACCCATGCCCCTAATATTCCATGTGATGATGTTCAACACACCAGAGTCTGTATCAGTCATATTCCAAGTCCTGCATCATCAACTGGCATGCTACCCTCTAAAAGGCCCTCCATGCCAAGTACGCTAGTGTAGGATACTTCCTGCATTCGTGTAGTATGCTCGTACTTCAACCCAACTGGGAACATTGTCGGAACCTCAACAAAACGAGCCTGAAAGATGAATGACACACAGATTGCATAACAGGCTCGCCCTCTGCCCACCCCCTCCCACTGAAGCAACCCCAACCTCCCAGAAATATTCACCCACCCGCCCTCCCTTACTTCCAACGTAAACAAAAAAAACAATACCACCCCTACAATGAACCTAAGGAAAGCATTTCCCGGGGTACACCCATAGAGGGACATTACTAGGTGGCGGCACAGATGCCTCACGCCCGTGGAGCCCATTGCTGACAGTCAATCCGGGCCCACACAGGCAGAGGGTGCCCGATGTGTTGAGGGTAGTGCTCAAAAACAGGTCCCCCCTGTCACACAACAGAAACAACCAGCGGGTCATACTATGTGTCCAACTGCTACATGAGCTGTGCGACACATGACTAAGACATCATAGCTCTTCAGTAAGGTCATTAATCTGAAAGAAACACGTTAGTTAGATTCCTCACCTTAGAATATCCCCAGGCGTCAGGCTGGATCCGGAAATATTTTTCGTCAGCAATACCCCTTGCGTGTTGCTAGGCGTCGTCTGCGGCTCCGCGTTCGGCGTCGTGCGCCGGAAAGACGTCGTCGGAGTACTTAGACGCGCCCTCGCGCGCTGACGTCAGTTCTTCTTTTTTCCGCGCCAGACAGCGCCGATCCGGGAAGAGCTTACCCCTTAGTCAATTTTTGACTAAACTTTTTGACTCTTTTTGGTCTTTTGTCGACTCGACTCTGGTGCCGGTAGGATGCCTGGATTTAAGGCCTGTGACGCCTGTCATCGCCTGATGTCGGTGACGGATCACCATCGCCGGTGCCTTTACTGCCTGGGGGCCGACCACGACGCGGAGTCGTGCCCCGACTGTCAGGCCTTTACCTCGAAGGCTAGGCGGGAGCGGTCCTGTAAGCTTCTCGAGCTTCGGCACTCGTCGGGCTCGAAGTCTTCGGGTAAGTCGAAGCGATCCAAGTGGTCCAAGAGGCGACACGGCTCTTCGGACTCCCCTCGCCGGTAATGCGACTCTGCTGAGGTTCAGCGTGGTCCCACCCCCGCGGCTCCTCCTGAGCCGCAGGAGCCGCGTCCGTCTCCATACCCGCCGGTGCCTGGGACTGACGCGACTCCGGCGGAGGTCAGTGCCTTCCTCTCGGCCATGAGAGGCCTGGCTCTGCCGTCAACGCCTGCCGGCGCATCTTCGGGCCCGCGGGCTCGACTGGGCGACCTCGCGTGCCGGAGGCTCCGGCCCCGGCGCCGTCGAGGACTTCGGTCCCGACGCCGCAGGTCCCCGAGGGATCCAGGCCTGGATCTCTGTCGGCGCCGGTCGACCTCACGACGCCTCCTCCGCCGGCGCTGACACCGATTCCACCTCCGGCGCCGTCTCCGGATGACGCCGTTCCCCGGTTTAGCCCCTGTCCGGACCCGACGCCGATGGATGACAGTTTCATCTACCGTCCGGCTCCGATCGTTCCTCCTGGGCAGACGAACTGGGGGATGCCAGTGGTCTGGACACTTCGCTGGACGCTGGCTTCATCTCTCCTCCGACTGTGGCTTCGGAGGAAGGTGCAGCTTTTTCGGTGGTGCTGCGCAAGGCGGCCGAAGCCCTGGGGCTCGAGTTGCCTGCTGTGGCCGTGAGGACTAATATCCTCACAGAGGTGCTTCAACCGTCAGCAAGCTCCACAGAGCCTCTGCTGCAGTTCAATGAGGCACTCGTCGACGTTCTGCAGGGCACTTGGTCCAAGCCCTCCACAGTTCCGCCTGTGGATCGGAACATGGCCCAGCGCCACCGCCCTGCTCCGGGCGACCCCAGTTTCCTGTCCCAACACCCCACCCCCGAGAGCCTGGTTATCCAGGCCTCCACTTCCCAATCCTCCTTCCCGTCCGCACCTCCGGACCGGTAATCCAAGAGGCTGGAACAGTTCGGAAAGAAACTGTTCTCTTCCCTGAGTTTGGGCCTGCGGTCTTTTGAACACCGCTTGCCTCTTGGACCATTTCTCCCACTCTCTGTGGGATGCGGTGGAGGACGTGCTGCCACTGTGTCCGGTGGAGGCCCGGATACGTCTCTCCCAGGCACTTGCTGACGGGCGAGATGCAGCGCGACATGCCATACGGTGTGGACTTGACACCATGGACTCGCTGGGTAGGGCGATTTCCACCACGGTGACGCTCCGGCGCCACGCCTGGCTGAGATCCACGACTTTTTCGGGGGATGTCCAGAGTACCCTCATGGATATGCCCTTTGATGGCGCTCGCCTTTTTGGTGAGAAGGCGGATAGTGCGCTGGCTCGTTTTAAGGACTCCCGGGCTACGGCCACGTCCTTGGGTCTCTCGGCCCCACGGCCGCACACTTCCGCTTTTCGTGGCCAAGGAAGGGGCGCCTCCTCACGTCCGCCAAGCCACCGGCCGCAGAACCAACCTGCACGCGGTCACGGACGTGGGTTCTGCCGTGGCGGTTCTAGAGGACAACGTGCCGGTCAGTCCACATCCACCCCGGCAGCATCCGCCTCAAAGCCTTCCTAGTCCGAGCTTTCAGGCCCATTCCACGGCAGTGGGCGGCAGAGTTCGTCATCACCTGCTCCAGTGGCGCTCCATCACTTCGGACAGGTGGTGCTGCAAATTGTCCGAAGGGGCTACTCCGTCCCCTTCGAGACGACCCCTCCAGCCATGCCACCGCAGTGCCACCATATATCGGAGGATCACTTGAATCTTCGGCGGGAGGAAGTTACCGCCCTCTTGGCCAAAGAGGCCGTCGAGCGCGTTCCTGGTCCAGAAGTAGGCCGTGGTTGCTATTCCCACTACTTTCTGGTTCCCAAGAAGGGCAAAGGGGGCCTACGCCCTATCTTGGACCTCAGGAGCGTCAACACCTTCCTCCGGAAGGAACGGTTCAAGATGCTAACTTTAGCTCAGGTTCTGGCTGCCCTCGACCCTGGAGACTGGATGGTAGCGTTGGACTTGCAGGACGCCTATTTTCACACCCACGTCCTGCCGGCCCACCGGCGTTACCTGCGGTTCACGGTGGGTCAGTAGCACTTTCAGTTCACCGTGCTCCCCTTTGGCCTCACCAGTGCCCCTCGGGTGTTCACAAAAGTGATGGCGGTGGTCGCAGCTCATCTGCGCAGATCGGGGGTTCCAGTCTTCCCCTATCTCGACGACTGGCTGTTGAAGGCGGGCTCGCCCCAGAAAGTAGTCTCCCACCTCCAGACTACGGCCGACCTCCTGCATTTGCAGGGGTTCTCCATCAACGTACCGAAGTCACACCTGAGTCCCTCCCAGAAGCTCCTCTTCATCGGAGCGGTTCTCGATTCGGCGCAGTTCCGGGCTTATCCTCCGGAACAGCGGGTCCGGGATATTCAGGCTCTGATTCCCATCTTTCGGCCTCTATCCTGGGTTTCGGTCAGGTTGGTGCTGCGGCTTCTGGAGCTGATGGTCTCCTGCATCCTGTTGGTGCATTACGCCAGGTGGCGAATGCGGGCTCTGCAGTGGGACCTGAAGTTTCTGTGGGCCCAGCATCGAGGCAACCTGTCCGACCATGTCTTGATTTCGGAGGGCACTGCGAAACAGTTGCAATGGTGGCTCACGGACCGCGATTGGGTCAGCGGCAGATGCCTCTCCCTACCCCAACCGAAGCACGTAGTAGTGATGGGATGGGGGGGCCACATGGGAGAGGCGGAGATCAGAGGACTCTGGTCTCCGGCGGAGACTCAACTCCATATCAACCTTTTGGAGCTGAGAGCGATCCGGCTTGCACTGAAAGCCTTCCTTCCCTCTGTCCGGGGAAGTGTTGTGCAGGTGTTCACGGACAGCACCACCGCCATGTGGTATTGCAACAAACAGGGCGGGGTGGGGTCGTGGACCCTTTGTCAGGAGGCTCTGCGCCTCTGGACATGGCTGGAACACCAGGGCATCTCCCTGGTGGTTCACCATCTGGCGGGCTCTCTGAACGCCAGAGCAGATGAACTCAGCCGCCGGTGCATGATGGATCACGAATGGCGTCTGAACTCGGACGTGGCGCAACGTCTCTTTCAGCAGTGGGGAGAGCCTTGGTTAGATCTATTCGCCACCGAAGAGAACGGGCAATGTCAGCAGTTCTGCGCGTTGAAATTTCCAAGGCAGCACTCGCTCTGAGACGCTTTTCGTCGCAAGTGGAGTTGCGGTCTGTTGTACGCCTTTCCGCCTATACCACTTCTGCCCAGAGTGCTGAAGAAGATCAGGCGCGACCGGGCCCAAGTTATCTTAGTGGCTCCGGATTGGGCACGAAGGTTCTGGTATCCCGAGCTACTCAGTATGCCAATCGATCCTCCGATACGACTGCCTCTTCAGGAGGACCTTCTGTCGCAGCAGCAGGGGACGGTCCTCCACCCGAACTTGTCCAGCCTCCACCTCCATGCGTGGAGATTGAGCGGCGGCAGTTGATGCCATTTGACTTGCCTCCTGAAGTCTGTGATGTCATTCTGGCAGCCAAGCGTCCCTCCACAAAGACGGTATACGCCTGCCGGTGGAACAAATTTGTGGCATGGTGCACAGAAAAGGCTGTGGATCCCCTTTCCGCCCCTCTTTCTGAGGTTCTACTCTTTCTTCTTTCTTTGGCCCAGCAGGGCTCTGCTCTGGGCACCTTGAAAGGTTATCTTGCTGCAATCTCTGCCTTCTTACGGCTTCCTGATCAGCCTTCTCTTTTCAAGTCCCCGGTTTCCCGTTTTCTCAAAGGCTTTACTCACATGTTCCCTCCTGTCCCCTTCGTAATGCCTCAGTTGGACTTTAATCTTGTTCTGACCTTTCTGATGTGCGCTTCTTTTGAGCCTCTTCACAATTGTCCCATTCGTCTTCTGACCCTGAAAACTGCTTTCCTGGTAGCGATCACCTCTGCTAGACGGGTGAGTGAGCTCCAGGCTCTGTCATCTAAGCCTCCCTTTTTTTCTGTTCATCCGGACAAGGTTGTCCTCCGGCCTCGTCCTTCTTTTCTTCCGAAAGTGGTGACCCCAGTTCACCTCGGGCAATTAGTCACGTTGCCCACCTTCTTTCCGCCTCCGCATCCTTCAAAAGAGAAAGAGAGACTCCGCCGTCTGGACCCAAAACGGGCGCTGTCCTTTTATTTGAACCGCACCAAACAGTTCCGGGTGGACGACCAACTTTTTGTTGGATACTTAGGAGTTAAGAAGGGGAAAGCGGTACACAAACGGACCATCTCACGGTGGGTCGTGTTGTGTATTAAACTTTGTTACTCCTTGGCAAAAAAGGACCCTCCTGTTGGGTTCAGGGCCCATTTCACCCGGGCCACAGCGGCTACTACTGCCCTGGGCCGGGGAGTTCCCTTGCGGGACATCTGTCAGGCGGCGACGTGGGCTTCACTGCACACGTTTGCCAAGCACTATTGCCTGGACAGCCAAGTCCGGAGAGACGGCTTCTTTGGCCGTTCTGTTCTCCAGGACTTTCTGGTGTGATCTTGGTTCGCAGACCCACCACCGGGGTTGGTATTGCTGGGGTATCTATTCTAAGGTGAGGAATCTAACGAACGTGTTTCTTTCAGATGAACAAGTTACTTACCTTCGGTAACGATGTATCTGTAAGAAACATTAGTTAGTTAGATTCCTCACCGACCCACCCATCCTCCCCGTTCTGCGAACTGACATCTAGGGTTAAGGTTATCCTTTTCAGGGCCCTAGATTTATTGGCACCAGTGTAGGTCTCTTGCATGGCTCTGCGTTCCTGGCGCGGAAAGCTATGTACAAGAACTGACGTCAGCGCGCGAGGGCGGCGTCTAAGTACTCCGACGTCATTCCGGCGCACGACGCCGACAAACGCGGAGCCGCAGACGACGCCTAGCGACGCGCAAGGGGTATTGCTGACAAAATCTTTCCGGATCCAGCCTGACGCCTGGGGATATTCTAAGGTGAGGAATCTAACTAACTAATGTTTCTTACAGATACATCGTTACCGAAGGTAAGTAACTTGTTCTTCTCGCGAATCCTCTTCCTCTCTCAATGGCGACGATTGCTGTGACAATTCTCTGCCTCCGTCCGCGCGATTCATGCGCTTGAGGAAATCTTCTACCTGTTGCGGCTTGGTAAAAAAATGTTGTGTTCGAGGCATATGAGCTGCAGATTACACACTTGTGCATAGATCGCCATCTGGTGTTGGGCCCAGATGTTTGCAGTTTGTTTTTCCTCTTGGAAAGTCTTTGGAAGTCACGAGGTCGGTGACTCCTCCTTTGGATCGTATTGCGCATGGGCTTCGGCTCCATCCTCAGATTGTTTTTTTCCGCCATCGGGCTCGGATGTGATCTTCGCGCTCCGGTTCCGAACAGCTTCCAGTTCGACAGTCGACACGCAATCCTCACCTTAAACCGCGGTATTGTTTCGATCGCGATCTCCACTCCACGTGCCTTCTCATCAGCACGGACCTTCAGTTCCAGTCGTCGACGGCGGCCTTCGGGCCTCTCCAAGCTTCGGTCCTGGCTAATGGAAAGGACTCCATTTAAAAAGTGCCCTCTGTGGGTCCAAATTCCCCCACACCGATCTCCACGAGGTATGCAATCTCTGCCTCTCCCCTGAACACGAGGCTCGAGACTGTCCGGCGTGTAAGTCCTTCCGGTCCAAAAAGACTATTCGGGACCGAAGAGCCAGAAGAACTATGGCGCACTCCTCGACGACGATTCCGGACGACATCTTCGGAGAAGGCATCGACGCTCCAGAGCAGTACACCGAAGAGGGCCTCGTCAGCGTTTCTGAGGCCGACGACTCAGATGTGGAGGACATCACCCCGGCGCAGAGGGTCGTGAGTACAGATTTCCCCCCCCCCCCTCACACCCCTGCCTGCACCGAAAAAGGCTCCGGTCACGCCTTCGCCTCCGGGCCTAGGCAAGACCAAGGACACTGCTTCCAACACCCCACCTTCGGGCCCGGGGAAGAAGCCAAGCAAGCCTTCCAGCGGCTCGGGCTCGAGCCAGCCTACTCCCGGTACGTATAAACACGCTTCGGCGCCAAAAAAGAAGCCGATCCCCATATCGACACCGAGCTCCGCACCGAAGCACTCTGGGTCGAAACCCAGCTCTTCGGCACCGACAACACCTTCGGTGCCGACCAAAGCACACAAGGCCACCGGCACCGACACTTCGAGGCCGAAATCCATTTTGGCGCCGACCAAGCGTCCGGAGGATCCCAAACCAGGTTCCAAACAAAGAACCGGCACAAAAAAGCCTAAAAAACCAACGGCCCCGATTCCTTCGGTGCCGACGGACAGACCAGCCTCACCGGACTTATTTACACCGGATCCCTTGCAGAAAACACTCGCCAAGGATCCAAAAACTGGACATTTGACACTTTCTTCCAAAAAGAGACATTTGGAGAAGCCTGCTCCACCTCCGCCTCCAAAGAGGAAGGACTCTGCTACCTCCCCGTTCAGAATACCTTCCCCACCTCCTCCACCTTCTCCACCTCCACCCCCTCCACCTTCTCCACCCCAACCTCATTGTTCTCCCACCCCTTCTCCACAAGATGATGATCACGGAGACCCATATGATGATATAGGGGATGTCCCCCAGAACCTACCCGCAGGGGACCCCACTCCTACAGGATCCCCAGACCCATGGGACGACTACAATATACCTGATATCCCCAACATCCCACAAGATGACCTTTACCGCTCCAGGCCATCTCCACCAGAAGACTCATTGGGGTTCCACCACCTACTGCAAAGGGCGGCACACTATCACGTGGTAGACTTACATACCGACCCCGTGGAGGAAGATTTCCTCCTCGACACGTTCAACACCACACATAGGTCTACCTCCATATTACCTATGCTTAAAGGAGTGGTAAAGCATGCGCCAGATGTTTTTAAGGACCCAGTTAGAGCCAGGGTCATTAACCCGCGCATCGAGAAAAAATACAAAGCTGCCCCTACAGATCCCTCCTACATCAGAGGGCCAGCGCCACTAGACTCTCTAGTTGTATCCACTGCACGTAAAAGGGCAAATTCCCAGGCGTCAGGCGAAGCACCTCCACCTGACAAAGAGTCAAAGCTACTGGATGCATCAGGGAAACGCACTGCGTCATAAGCAGCCAATATGTGGCGTATCGCCAATACTCAAGCCCTATTGGCCAGATATGACAGGGCACATTATGACGAGTTAGAGAGCATAATGCACCAACCTCCCTGAGAAATCTAAAGCTAGGGCCTGTAGGAGAGTAGGGTCTGCAATCCTATGATCACCCAGATTTTTTGCTTTTGCTTCATTGGTTTACGACTTTCTCCGGCTGTGGGCCTGCCAATCAGACCCACAGCCTAGCTGTTCTCTCTCGAAATTAACACACATGTACGTTAGGTGCATCCACTAATTGGAACTGGGCCACCTTGTCAGTCCCTGTCTCAGCATACCACAGGTATCCAGGGCATCGGTGTACCCAGGGCCTACCAGGGGCTGAAGCATGTATTATGCCACCCCTGGAATGGCCGCCCAAATCTGACACAACTGGCTGCACGACAGCTGGGGCCACGTGGTGTAATCACCCGTTGCTGTAGGTGTAGTATTCCTACACCTAAACCCTAAAATGGACACATGGATTCCTATCAGTCACTCCTATAGCAGGCCTTATCAATCCTGAAGGCAGAGTGCAGGGAATCATGTGGGACGGTGCTCTGGCGCGAGCTGAGCCCGTCGACGGCTTGCGGAACCAAGCCCTAATAGCCGTTCCATGGTGACGCGGGCCAACTACTTTTAAGGCATTATAATCCTTGCGGTTATTTGCTAACTTTGGCATCGCATCACCTATACATGTCGAGTAAGGTGTCATACGAATGGGAATACGAACCCCTCGCCAGTCCTGGTGACGGGGTTAGCATTCCCCCCTTTTAGAGGGACACGACATGGAAGTAACCTTGAACCCCGGTTAAAGTTGACTCAAGCCTCAGCATCACAAAATGGATGCTGCCACCAGACACAAGTCTGACCTCCTGCTGCTGGGGGACCTTCCAGCAAGGGGAGCTTGGACAAAGGGTTTCCTGTCGAGGGCGGTGTTGGCACCGTCCCAGACAGGGTTTGTGTATCCCAGGTAGGCAGGGCTGAAAGGAAGGTGATTGCAAGTGGCACCCCGGTGCTCACTGTGCATAGCCCGGCTCAAACCAGTTTCGGGGGCACACCGGCCCCTGAGCTGGCGCGAAGCCGGACAAAGGATAGGGGTGTAACCACCCCCCTCCTGGCTCCACCCATAGGTAGAACCTAGTCACGGGCCAGCCCCTTTTCTTAGAATAAAGGTAGGAGCGAGTCCCCTTCCCAAATTGGATAATCAGATAATCGGATAACTCCGAATCACGAACTACTTTCCACGAAAGGAACTCTTGACTATTTCTGAAGACTCCCCCTTGTGGCTAAGGAGTAGCCACCCTGCACCAGCAGGCACCATCTAAGCGCTTGCGGTTTGCTGTAAGTCTCTCCTACGGATCAAGACTGCCCAGCTCGACGAGACCCGAGTTCCCTGCCATCTCTGACCTTTTACCTCCCTCATCAGCTCAGCTGAGAGTCGTAGGTGTGACGAGACCTGCGGGACCGGCTATCTTCAGAACCTGCACGACGCTTATCTAGCACGCCCACCGAGGGACCCTCGAGTGAGTGCACCTAGGGTTTGAGAAGCCCTAACCCTGAGCAGCTCCAGCATCGAAGTCTGCCTCCCCAGCATCCCCGAGATCTGCGTGGGGGCCCTTCCGCTCCTTGTTGTTCACCGCGTTGTTCGACCACTTGCCGACCGGCTTGTGGCCCTCTTCACGACGCACCACGATTGTTTCATCACTAGTCTGGTTGCTCCAGACTGGCTCTTGCTCCCCTTCAACGGAGGAGTACCACGGACCCTCCTGGTCCACTCCCGACGCCATCTTGACTCCCCCGCTTGGGTGGCCACTGCCAAGATCCGCTGCCCCTTCCTGGGCCCAGCATCATCGACAGCAGACACCTTCGTGGGACAGCTCGCCCTCCATCCTGGTCGCCGCCGCGCCTCCTGGTCCGAGGAACAGCCGAGTCCGACGTCACCCACTCACCTGGTCGAGGTGACTTCAGCCGGTACCCTCCTGGTACCCACACGATCGCTGGCTAGCGGTTGAGAACTGAGTCCCCTCTGCTTTCAGGTTTTCCTTCACCACCGATCCAGGCTTGGATCGCTCTGAACATCGTCACTGGTCGCCTGCCAGCAACTTCTTCTTTCAGGCTCCTGAGACTACACGAGGACTCCCGACATCTTGACGAACTTCACGCAGCCGCAGCCTCCGGGCTAGGTAACTCGAGCATCTCGGTGCTCCATCGCAGGTTCGCTCTACAAGTGTCCAGTTCCTTTTTCGTTTAGTCCCACTGATCGGATCACTCCGGAATCAGTATCTCCAGACTCTAACCATTCGCATTTCACTGTTAGTGTAGATGGTTTCTCGTGCCCCTCGGGCATTTGTGTAAATTGTGCAACTGAAGTATTTTCCTAAGAGTTTTGTCGTGTGCTTAGCTCCCTGACTCATAAAGAGCCAGGGTACTCTTGTTATAAATAAATATCCTTTTATTTTCATAACAACTTGTGTGGTGTCCTTTCACTTGGTGTTCAAGGGGTATATGTGATGGTAAACAGCTGGCTTAACACGCCCTCTAGAGTTTAGCCTAAAGACTGCTCGTATCCACGCTACTAGGATAGCTGGTCTAAAAGGTTGACTTACAACCAATCATCAATAAGGGTCGTTTGGAATGATACACAGTGATCACTAGAATAGTGAGCACTACATATCAGGCCAACTTCTCACAGGGCCAACTAACTAATTCAAGAGGGTAAGACTATCACAAACCCCTCTATACGCTGTGCCTTAGATGCAGCAGGCATAGCTTCCAGGGCCATCAATACAAGCGCCCTCCTGCGTCGCCATGCTTGGCTGAGAATATCAGGGTTTAATCCGGAGGTACAAGCCTCCATCCTTACCCATCCCTTTGACCAGTAACATCTATTTGGCCCAAAGGTAGATGAGGCCCTAGAGAAAATGAAGAAAGATACGGATACGGCGAAGTCCATGGGAGCCTTACAGTCACACCCTCCTAGGCTACTCCTCAGATACCGCGTCCACTTCGTACAAATCCCCCACTCAGTCCACCTTCACGAGGGGTTATCAAAGAGGCGGCTATAGGGGTAACAATAATAAAGGCAGAGGTAAAACAAACCACGCCTGCCCAATGACTTCCCTCCCCCCAGACCATTCCACTTTGGTCGAGGCAGACTCCAATATTTCCTTCCCGTCTGGGCTACCATCACCTCAGACAAATGGTTAACACAAATAATTCAATCCGGCTACTGCCTAGAACTAATATCTACCCCCCCAAACATTCCACCCAGGCAGCGCTCAATGTCACAAGAACATTTAATACTCCTAAAGCAGGAGGTAGTCTCCCTCCTACAAAAACAGGCAATAGAACCCGTTCCTACCAACCACCAAAACATGGGAGTCTACTCCCTATATTTTCTCATACCAAAAAGGGACGAGACTCTGCGGCCCATCCTAGATCTCCGGCCCCTAAACACGTGCTTCAACTCCGACCATTTTCATATGGTAACGCTTCAGCAGGTACTTAAGCTCCTCTCCCAAAATGACTTTTTGACCACCCTAGATCTAAAAGACGCGTATTTTCACATTCCGGTGCACAAAGCTCACCGCAAGTACCTCAGATTTGTAGTGGACGGACAACACTTCCAATTCAAAACAGCGCCAAGGGTATTCACCAAGTGCCTAGCAGTGGTAGCATCACATTTACGAAGACAACACATCCACGTCTTCCCATACTTAGACGACTGGCTAATAAAAGCCGGGTCGTACAATCAGTGTGTTCAACACACATCTACCACCATTCAATTACTCCACCAGCTGTGCTTCACAGTAAACCACCAGAAGTCCCATCTCCAACCATCCCACATAAAACAATACCTCTGTGCCACCATAGACACCTCAAGAGCACTAGCCTACCCCAATCCGGAGAGGATTGCAAGCATTCAAGCTCTACGTGCAAAATTTGCACTACAACACTCCCTTCCAGCTCGAGTGTGTATGCAACTAATAGGGATGATGGCCTCTTGCATTTTCATAGTGCCTCACGCAAGACTCCAGATGCGTCCTCTCCAAGAGTGCTTAGCGCGCCAATGGAACCAGGCCCAGGGTCAATTAACAGATCTGGTGTTGGTAGACGGTCGCACCCATCGCTCTCTGCAGTGGTGGAACACCACAAACCTTTCCAAAGGTCGACCGTTCCTGGACCCGGTTCCTCAAATAGTACTGACAACGGACGCATCGCTCTCCGGCTGGGGAGCTCATCTACTACATCTCACCACACAGGGCAAGTGGACACCTCAACAAAAGTTACTCCATATCAACCATCTGGAGTTACTAGCAATCTTCTTAGCCCTAAAATCTTTCCAAACTCAAATTTCAGGCAAGGCAGTCCTGATCCGAACAGACAACATGACAGCCATGTATTATATCCAAAAACAAGGCGGCACACACTCTCCACAGCTCTCACCTAGCACAGAGCATATGGAGATGGGAGATACCCCAGAAAATCTTTCTCCTAGCTCAGCATGTCCCAGGAGTCCAAAACACAATGGAAGATCTGCTCTGCAGACAGACACAACAGATCCACGAGTGGGAGCTTCACCTGCAAGTTCTTCACCCATACTTTCAAATGTGGGGGCATCCACAGATAGACCTCTTCACCACCCACGAAAACGCCAAATGCCCAAGCTTCGCCGCCAGATACCCACACCCATTGTCCAAAGGGAATGCGATATGGATGAACTGGTCAGGCAAATTTGCGTACGCTTTTCCGCCTCTCCCACTCATTCCACTAGTGGTGCGCAAACTACAACAACACTCCCCCACACTAATCTTAGTAGCTCCAACGTGGGCCAGACAACCGTGGTATACCACACTGCTGGAACTATCTGTAGTGCCGCACCAAAAACTACACCTCTCTCCACACCTCTTAACCCAGAACCATCGAGAGATCAAACACCCGGACCCAGCGCAGCTCAACCTTGCGATCTGGCTCCTGAAATCTTAGAATTCGGGTACCTAAATCTTCCCCCTGACTGTATGAACGTCATCAGAGAAGCTAGAAGACCTACCACTAGAGCGTGCTACGCCGCCAAGTGGAAACGTTTTGTTGTCTATTGTCAAACCAACACCATCAATCCCCTAGACGTCTCCATTCAACACATCATAGGCTACTTACTCCACCTACAAAGGTGTAATCTAGCCTATACGTCCATTCGCCTGCACCTCGCAGCTATAGCAGCTTACCTACAAAACAGGCAACATCTATCACTTTTTAGAGTACCTGCCATTAAAGCCTTCATGGAAGGCCTTAAAAGAATAATTCCCCCCAGAGTGCCACCCTCACCTGTGTGGAACTTAAATATCGTTCTCACAAGGCTAATGGGGCCTCCCTTCGAACCTCTCCATAAATGCGAACTACAGTTCCTAACATGGAAAACCGCTTTTCTTGTAGCCATCACTTCCCTTAGAAGGGTCAGTGAGATACAAGCACTTACCATCCAAGAAACCTTTCTCCAAATGCACCATAACCAAGTTGTTCTCCGTACCAACCCAAAATTCCTCCCTAAAGTCATTTCTCCCTTTCACCTAAACCAAACAGTAGAAGTACCAGTATTTTTCTCGCAACCACAGACCGATGCAGAAAGGACTCTCCACACACTGGATGTGAAACGAGCCTTACTCTACTACATTCAGAGAACACAACCTTTCCGTAAGACCAAACAACTGTTTGTTTGTTTCTCTCTACCACACAAAGGTAACCCCATCTCAAAATCGGGATAGCTAGGTGGATTGTAAAATGCATTCAAATCTGCTACCATAAAGCAAAGCGAACGCTATCCATTCCCCCGAAAGCCCATTCTACACGAAAAATAGGGGCTTCCATGGCATTCTTAGGGAACATCCCATTAGATGATATCTGCAAAGCAGCTACATGGTCAACACCGCACACTTTCACCAAACACTATTGTGTAGATGTGCAAACTAAGCAACAAGCTAGTGTGGGCCAGGCTGTACTCAAAACATTATTTCAAACCACTGCAACAGATACGTGTGGTCGCCGCTAACGGTGGGTACTGCTATATAATCTATGCACAAGTGTGTAATCTGCAGCTCATATGCCTCGAACGGAATATGCTACTTACCAGTATGCATCTGTTCTTGGCATGTAGAGCTGCAGATCTACACACGCCCACCCGCCTCCCCGGCTACCTTTATCTGTTCCAGCTTATCTTATTTAGATAGCACACACATGAGCATCTTCACTGTTACTACTACGCTCCATCTTTCCCTGCTGGCGAAAAACAATCTGAGGATGGAGCCGAAGCCCATGCGCAATATGATCCAAAGGAGGAGTCACCGACCTCGTGACTTCCAAAGACTTTCCAAGAGAAAAAACAAACTGCAAACATCCGGGCCCAACACCAGATGGCGATCTATGCACAAGTGTGTAGATCTGCAGCTCTACATGCCAAGAACAGATGCATACTGGTAAGTAGCATATTCCTTCCTCTGACGAGTTATTCTGAGCCGCGCCGGATACAATAACGTATAATCTATTTGTGCTTTCCGCAGCTTGCCCTTTACATCTACAAATTTTCGCCGCTCCTCTTGGACTAGTGGTGTGAAGTCCGGGTAGATGGAAAACGCATTCCCATCATACGTCAGATTCCGTTTGCTTCTATCAAAGCCACATCCCGGTCTCTGTAGTTCAGTAAGCACGCTATAATTGGCCTAGGGCTGCTGCCAGGTGGAGGACGCGGCCCCAGTGATCGATGAGCCCGCTCTACAATGAACTGAGTGGAAAAAGACTCGGCTCCAATGGCGGCCAACAGCAGCCTCTCAACATACTCCTCCATTTTCCCTATATTGGTGGACTCTGGAATACCTATGACGCGTATATCGTTGCGCTGACTGCGCGCTTCCAAGTCCTCGTTCTTTGCGGCGATAATCTTAAGAAGCTTGTCCATTTGGGCTAATTGTGCTATGTGGCTGGTCGTTGCGTGTTCCACATCCGATACACGCCATTCCACTTCCTTTATACGGTCGTCCTGCCCCTCCAGCTTCTGGGCTATAGCGTCCATTCGCGTGGACATTCTGTCCACTTTGTCCACTATGGTGGCAAAGCCCTGCCTGACTTCTTGCAGTATACTCTGGACGTCGGCATCCTGGGACATCGCCCCTCCTTGATCCGCAAACCTTGTGTCCGCGTTCCGATCGTCCTGGGAGGCCCTGGGGACCTTTTTTGCAGCGTCAAAATTCAATTTCGGCTGTCGAGCATCCGACTTGCCCATGGTGGAGGCACCGCAGGGGGGAATAATATTCGTATACGCCGTACCTTTCCGGAGCGGCCCAGCAGCTCCTTCTGCTAGGACTCAGACCTACGCTAGTCAGCGCCAGCAAGGACAATCCGGTACAACAGCGGAGTCGCCGCCCCCACCACTCCCGCAGCGACAATCTCAATGGCACAGTGTTCCGCACGTATCTCCGCCACTGCCCAATGCCAGCGGGACAATTATGCCAGACCCCCAGAACCCTACAACACGAGTCCCGTTAGGCCTACATGTGCTGGTGACGGACCAGGGGCCAACAAATAACTCCAGCCTTCAACTTGAAGAGGGCGTGCAGTCTCATCAATGATTCTCCAGTCGCCCCTGGCCAACGTGCCCTTAATACACTGAGCACGCCCGGGGGGGGGGGGGGAGAGAACCCCTGGTGTCCCGAGCCTCACCTCTTGTGGCCCTCAGACGTGTCCGCTCTTCGACCCAAACCCACACAGCAACAAGCTTTGAATGACATGCAAAGTCTAAGTCACTTATTGCATGCTTGGAGCTGCCGGTGCATCCCTCCGTGTCCTCCAGGCGAAGGTTCACGAGTGCCGAGCTCGCCTCGCTTCCACCGCTGCTCTAGCCGCTACCGGGTACCAGGTCAGCATTAACCGTCGTCCCACGGCGGGAAATCTCCCCCCTCCGCTGTCTAAGGCGAAGGCGTTGCTCAATCCCCGGCAGCCCGAGGTTCCTGCCAACAACAGGCCACTCCGTCGCAGGAAAGCGCGATAGTGCCCGCGGCACTCATCAATCTGCCGGGCCCCGTGAGCAGCAATGTCCGCGGCAACCCTCCGAGCTCCGCCTCCCACCCTCCGTTGCCACCAGTCGTGTTCGCTACCCCTCGACTACCCACACTCTCCGCGGCGTGGGTCGATGTTGTCCCCGCCGATGCCGCCTTAGTCAGAGGCTCCCGCGGCGCAAGGCAATGCTGTCACCTCCGATATCGCAGCAGTCTGAGTCCTCCGCGACGCGGGTCGACTCTGCCCCCGCCGATGCCGGTAGTATTCCGAGGCTCCTGCCGACATGCAAGTCACCGTGCACAACTCTGAGTTACAGTACCTTGGTCGTCGGACGCGGTCCCTGCTGCCACCTGGGCCGCACCGTCGGGCCTGGTCGCCACGCGTGTAGCAGCGGACTCCCCTAGCAGTTGGGGCCGCCTCGGGTCACTTGCTCGCTCCGCCGTCCCTCTCGGTCAGAAGTGCGTGGGGTCAGTTCTCGCACAGTTTTTGCCCAAATTTGCCGCAATTCACCTCAAGGCAGCTGATAGTATAAAGGCATCAAATCCCACCTCTTCCAGACAGGGGGGAGACCAGATTAGCAGGATAAAGGGACGATAACTGCATCGGGTCGCCGGAGCCTCACATTTGTGCGGCCATCTTGCGTGTGCGCCCCCTAGCGCCCCCTGTTTTCCATCTTCTTTTTAGATAGCTGGTGCCCACATTCTCCACCACTTTGTCACCGGACCCAGGGGTACGTATCCCTGGGGTGTATGATGGGGTCCTCTTAATAATTAGTCAGGAGGCTGTTCCGAGTAAACCTGATGTTCGTTTAATTTTTGGATAACAAAAGGCAAATAATAAAGTGTTCGTAGCACGCGGGACTCTGGCTCTCCACCGTCTTGGGGAAGTCTTGACAGGCGCAGCCTCTTCCATGAGATGGCAAACTAGGAAAACAAACCATGTATCAGTGGGGCGGTTCAATGTCTGGAGTTGAAGGGGAAGGGAGCGTGAGGGAGCACCGAACACCAGAACCCCGTGAAGTACAGACAGCGGTGACCACCCTCAAAGCTTTACCCATTCCCACCCAGTGCTTGTAAAAACCCTGTATCCGGCGACGTACCTGCTCCAACCACACTCCTCCAGGAGCGTGGCGGGGCGGCGAGTGTCCTTGTTGGCCGCCTGACGTTCTTCCTCCCCGGACCTCCGAGGTAGCGACGCAATCTTCGGGGGCAGCTTCTTCTTTCTCTACTCTCTCCGGCTTGTCTCCATTTTCTCCTTCGATGGCGTTCGCGTTGAGAACCGGCACTTCCTCCTTTTCCGCTACAGTGTTCTCCTGTAATTGGTGGCTTGCGAGTGACGTCACGAGTCCAACCCCCGGCTCTGCTTCACTCCTCGAAGAATTAAAGGGGCCGTACGGGTCCTGCACACAAAGCACCATAGCGTCAATATCTGGGGATAACAGTGAGTCCTCGTGCACAGAGGTCTCGTGACACGGATTAAGCATGTAAAGTAACAAAGCACCAAGGTACCAGAGTGTCGGCCAATCACCATAGGCCCATGAAATGATGTTGCAGGTATTAACTGCAAAACATTAAAAAAAAGTGACCTTCTAATCGGCATACCACAAAAAAGTTAACACTTAATTGAGTTTATAGACTTAAAACCACTCTTTTTCACCCTGCATGGAGACTTGTTGAGCGTACAGGGGAGGAGACACAATAAAAGAAACCTATAGAATGGCATGCATAATATCGAAAGATATTTGAGAGGAGGGTCATGAGTAGGTGTTTTGGTTGTTAAAGATTGTCTGCTGTTGATGGACTTAGACAGTTGATAATGCTCTTTAGTTTGAGGGGCATAAGCGGGGCCGGCGCTGGGGACGTGGGCTGATGGGTTGTAAAGAAAACAGCCTGCGGAGTTTCTCGCGGACACACTCCCCACTTTACACTCCTTTTCCATTCACTTCGCTAGATGAGCTGCACCATCGCCATTTTCTGCGGCTATCTCTTTCTCTAACTTTGCCCCACTGTTGGCGCCTGCTTACAAGTCACTTCACTTGAACTTTGGAAAGCTAAACAGACCGCCATCTTGGGATGTGCGTATTCGCGCATACATACCTTTTGGAAACCTTCACTTTAAAATGAATAACAGCCTTTATACACGGATAGATTCATTCTATGTATTTCAAGCAGACTCAGGGTCTTTTTTGCGATATTACACGGCCAATGTTTAACTATGTCATTATACACATGAATGTGTAATTTAACGGGTGCTAGTATAAAGCGCTCCAATACATTGGGTCGAGTTCGCTAACACAACTGCAAAAAAATAAATATTTGCATGGCAATAGGTCTGGCATTTAAATGCGAGACCTATGGCATTGGAAAGAAGTGGGTGTCGTTGCCCGGGCTGCTTGAAAAGAGAAAGCGTGCATGGTGCTCTGAATGTAAGGAAAGCATGTTGTGCCTGCAGTAGGAGAAACTCAATAAAGAAAATAGTGCTTACAAGACTGAATAACATTTACCGTGCAACAACTGAAGTAAAAGGGCCAGTTGCCATGGGAGGTTACAAATGAAGACCGGGTGGTACTAAGGAGGGACTAACAAGCCTATTTACGAATCAGAAGCCAGCGTTTACGAAGGACAATGACACAGGCCAATGACAAACAGGGGCGGAGAGTAGGCGGGGCTTCTATTCCATACTCCACTACAGCAAGTCTTGCAGAGCAGCGCATGCATGCTGACTCTTGGCTCGACCTAAAAAGCACGCTTTCTGGACCAACATCTAGCTTTCTGCCAAATTTGGTGTAATTCCTTTCAGCGGTTCGGGCTGTGGTTGTGTTCAAAAAATGAAAAATCACCATAGGCATAACCTGGTTAAAACTAATTTTGGGTCCCCCCTTTTTTCTCAGCCCCTGCTTGATGGATCACCCGAGCCTTTCAACACAGCAGTTGCACCAAATATAGGAAGTTTTTTGAAATTTTTGTGAAGATTCCTCAAGTGGCGCCAAAGTTACTGGCAAAACAAAAAACACTTTCCTATGGATAGTTTGGTCCTAGCTATAACTACCTACTTGCGACCTGTAAAATACTTGCATTTTCGTGGTATAGGCATATGCGTGGCAAAACAGTTTGTAGTAAAGACGCATGCGTTGTAATGGATGCGTTGTACAGGCATGCGTGGTTCCGTCATACAGCCGCTGTGGTGATCTAATCTGAAAAGGAAGCACTTCTAGTTTGGCACCATTGGATAATATGGTATACAGTAAACTGTTGAATAAAATGCAACAAACGTCTAGTTTAGCCTATTAACTTTTAAACGTTTATTTGGATCTGTTCTTGGTCATTCGACCTTAAATGAGCCAAAAGTTTATTTTGATATATTCTACCTTCTATATTAATCAAACCAATGCTTCAAGATGATTATAGACAAATGTGATGAAACGTTAATAGTTGATATAATTGTGTTTTTAATTTTAAAACCTAGGAGCGGAATTTCATATATGCCTTCTTTCTATCGTGAAACTGTTTGACTTCGCTCAAGAACTGGAAAAAGAAATGCTAAATGAGTAAGTTTTTGATGCAACAGGGACAGGAGGGGGAGTGCTCGGCTTGTTCTTCTATAATAATTCCTTTGGTTTTTTGATGACCATTATTAGTTGACTGGATATTTTCAATAAGCAGTGCATCAGCCGAAGCAATGAATGCAGTGAGTGGTTGTCAATTACTTCTGATTGAATATATTTTTCTTACGGGGCTTTGCTATATCAAAACTTGTGTGTGTGTATATATGTGTGTATATATGTGTATATAAAATTTCTACTGGCAGTCGCCAGTAGATAGTCCTAGTTAGGACCGTGTTTCCATAGGAAATCTCAAAATTCTATTTTGAATAACTTTGCCGCTGGTTGACGAATCTTCGCAAAATTTTCAAAACCAATGGGGCGCTCAGCTCCTACCCTGAAAGTCTCGGGGGGATTAGTCATGCGTGGCCCGAGAAAAAATGGGGGTCCCAAAACGCGTTTTCCCCATAGGACCTTTAGTCGAAGGTACAGCCCGAACGGCTAAACAGAATTACTTGAAATTTGGCAAAGAGGTAGTCCTCCGGTCAGGGAAATGCCTTTTGCATATATGGAGTCAATCTGTTCAGTAGTTCCTGAGAAAATTGAGTTAAAAGCACATAAATATCTATAGCCGCGCACCCTAACGTGCTCGAGCGTAATTCTGATTGGTGGTTAACTGTTAGCCAACGTTCGAATCAGTCGAAATCAGGAAGTGTCGGCCGCCATTTTGTTTGTTTTGAGTGCGAGAGTGAAAAAGGAAGGTGGCGAACGTGAAAAGGGGGCAGGGTAGAGAGTTCCTGACCCCCTAGCCTTTGTCAGGGGGTCCCTGAAGGACCCCGAAGGCAGAAAAAAACATTTAAATGTTTTTCAAAAAATCGCGGAGTGCGCGCACAGTGCGCGCACCGTGAAAAACCCCCCCAAAAAACCCTAACTTTTTAATACGTAGTTTATTGTAAAATAAATTTATAAAAAATATTATAATACATACATAACTTAGCATTTAAAAAAACGTACAAATTCACTGGAAAAAACCATAGGTTTCACACACGTTATAGTTAGGAATTAGCATTTAAAAAACCTTGCAATTTCACTTAAAAAACCATAGGTTTCACACATGTTATAGTTAGGTGGATATTTCACTCGTAAAAAAACAATGAAATTCCCCCGTTATAGTTAGTTCAGATAACTATAACTCGCGCGACCGCCACTCTATCACAGTGATGTCATGAGTGATGCCACTGACCAAGTCATGAGTGATGTAATATGTGACGTCATGAGCAGTGGATTGCGGGCGCGCGAGTTATAGTTATCTGAACTAACTATAACGGGGGAATTTCATTGGTTTTTTACGAGTGAAATGTCCACCTAACTATAACATGTGTGAAACCTATGGTTTTTTAAGTGAATATATATATATATAAATCTATATATATATATCCAATCCGGATTTCTCGTAATTAGAAGCAGGCGCTGACTGTATATATATATATATATATATATATATATATATATATATATATATATATATACATACATACATACATACATACACTCACTCTCTCACACACACTCTCACACACACTCTCACACACACTCTGTTCTAGTTAGGCTCATATTTCACTTGTACAAAATCAGTGAAATTCAGCAGTGCTAGTTACCTGAGCTAACTATAACGTAAGTCCCCGCAATGCACTGCTTATGACCTTGCATATTTCATCACTCATGACCTGGTCCGTGACATCACTAATTACTATAACTTATGCCCCTGCAATGTACTGCTTATGACCTCAGATATTACATCAGTCATGACTTAGTGACATCCTTAATGACGTCATGCAAAGAAACACTCGCACACCCCCTTACAGCCACATACAGCCTCTCATGCGCCCACTCACACACCTGCACAACCACTCACATACTTATTAACAGACCCATACAGATACCTACACAACCACTTACTTCTATAGAGCCACACACACATCCACTCACTCATAGAACCTGTGTCTCTAATCGGGGTGGGCAGTAAACTCCGGTCCACCGGCGGAGTTTGCAGAGTTTTGCCACTCCACTTGATAAGCGGAATCCAGCAAAATCTCTGCCAACCGCCGGCGGAGCAGAGTTTACCGGTGCCCTCACCACCTAGAATCCCACACCTGCGCACCCCCCTCCCTCGATACCCCTCAATCAGGAAGATATCGTCCAATCTAAGACCACACTAGTACATCCCACTAAACCCCACCTCTTGCCAACCTCAAATCCCACGGGCCCCACTCTTTCTCCATCACCTACCTACCCACCCCACCTCCGCTAACACCGCCAAAATCTTTAAACACAGACTACTCAAGCAACACCCTTGAAATACTCATAGCCGACCTCTATCACAACTCCTCCAATGGTAAGATGAAAACTAACCTCATCTTCTACACCACCCACCAGGCCAACTGGAGAAATACCACAGCTAATCACCTGCGAATCACCAAATCCACGAACATCCCCCACGGACAAATAATAACTATCTCCGAATCTTCTCCCTTCAGAATCAACGCTACCATAACAGTTTACAAAAATGGCAAAGTCATGGTCCAAGCCAACAACCCCAACCTGCACCAATTTGAACTCGCTTTCCCCAAGCTGCGAAACTCTGGACCTCGTCCGACTGCCCCACCCCTTCCCTACCCCCAAAACCCGACTCAAGTGAGAACGGCCATGAAAACTGCCACAAGCCCCCAACTACTGAACTCCTCAGACCTTCACCCCACTCCCACACCAGATCCCTCCCTGCCCTCCACTCCCTTCCCCCACCACACCTCCCACATCGAGACCCCGCACCCTGCCTCACCCCCTCATCCCACTCAATACATCCACCCAATCCCCCTACCCACGCTTACACAAACACCCTCCTCACCAACGCCCAAACCTCAGACAAATCAACGCCAAAACACTCAAGAAACACCCTCCACAATCCCCCCTCCTCTGCCCATCAGAAGACGCATGTCTCCTCCCCAAAGCCGAACAACCCCGACCCTCCTGTCCCAACCTACACCCGCAGCTGAATCAGCCCCCAAACACCTCCCCTTCTCCTAGTCTTACCAACCCTCAACACCCAGTCCCAACCCACACCCTCAGTCAGTTCTGCCACTCAACCCCTCCCCTCCCCCACCCCAAACCCAGAGTCAGTGGCAGAACTAACTGAACGCCTCACACGTATAGAAAATCAACTCAACACTCTTACCAATGACCCCTACGCACCTCTCAACCATAAATGAAAACCCTTCGCTCTTACACACCCAAATCAACACTATCACGCAGGGCATACACAAAATCCTTATTAACGCCAATATACCCTCCTCCCCCGCCCAACACTCAATACCCCCCCTACCTCATAAGCATCAGTAAGCCATCCCAACTGCCCAATCACTAGACGACCAGCTGGCGCCCCACCGCTCATAGCGCCCAATCTCCCAGACCAAGAAGAGCAAAACCTGAGATGTCTTTGAGAGAGGCAACAACACTCGCCAACTCCTATGACCACAGAACAACCCAATCCCCCCTCCAATATACAGGTAATCACCGGAATAGGTAGAGCCAACAGCCGTCCTAGGTCCACAAGACTGCCTTCCGAACGCACAGGCATTCCCCAAGCTCCCTCCTCTTCCCCCCCCCCCCCAAACCATTCCAACAGCGACAATGTAAACCGCATGCTTATAAACTGCAGATCCGCAGTCAAGCACGCAGTAGAGCTGGAGATGTCATACTGAATCACAACATTGACATTGCGTTCCTCACCGAAACCTGGCCCAATGAAACATCATATCACCTCCTTGACCTTCTAGTCCCCCCGGGCTTCTCCATCATCAAAAAAGACAGAATAGACCAACGAGGTGGCGGCATTGCCATCATCCATAAGAACACCATCAATATAGCTGAAATCAAAACACACTCCTTCTTTACCTTCGAATACCTCAACACCAACATAACACGTCAAAACAACAAAGTAACAAAATGCCATCTCATCTAAAACCCCACAGGAAATTCACCTGCATTCGGAGAACAAATATCGGACCTACTTACTCATTGCTCCCTAGCCAACACCAACATCATCATCCTGGGTGACTTCAACCTCCCCTGGAATAACGAAAAGGACACGGTTATAAAGTCACTAAATGAACTCCTCCTCACAAATGAACTCCCCCAACACTGCTAGGGTCAAACCCACAACAAGGGCTCTACCCTAGGTGAAATCATAGGCAAAAATTAAACAATAACCATCATTAACATTCTCCCAATCGACTGGTCAGACCACCACATCATTAGATTATCATCAATCAAACCGTAGCCCCACGTGTCAAAACACAAATTACCCATCAAAGGAGCCGAAACCTCAAGGCCATCCCCCTCCCTGTCCTCGAAGAAACCATAACATCACTTCTCCCACCCTCCACAGACCACCTCAACACGGTCGAGCTCACTACTCTACAACAAGACCATGACAACTGCTCTTGACCAACTAGCCCCCTTGAAACTGAAGAGTCGGAGAGATCCCCTCCCGAGCCTGTTTCAACAAAGACCGCAAGTGAGAAAGGAGAAAAGCAAGAGCCGCGGAGAGACTCTGGAGAGGAAATCCATCCTCAACCATCCTCTCACAGCTCAGAAAAGAACGCAGTAACTACAAAAAAAGCACATAATCGAGGAAAAAGCCTCTTTCTTCCGGAGTGCACTAGACAAAGCCAAAAACCGCCCCAAAGAACTTTTTGACATCATCCAGAAACAGACCTCCAAACCCACCAAAGCTAACCCCGCTGCCTCCAAACTTCAGTGCAACAACCTGGCCAAATTCTTAAACGACAAAATCTCCAATATCGAGCTCTCCCCAGACCTACACCCTCAGTCCGAACACAGCAAATAGTCACCCATAACCAGACCCAACCCTAGTTCACGACATTCTCCCCGAAGCCGAGACCCCCCTTCTGTTAACCACCAAAATTAGCGCTCACCCAAGACCGCTATCTTCCCCCAAGCGTTGGAAGGACTTCAAACCTCTCTCCGAAGAGGACATTTCCAAGGTGATTGCCAACTCCAAAACCTCCAACCACTATGCAGACCCTCTCTCCGCCTCCCTGGCGAAGAACCTCAACCCCACCCTAACCCCACTGTGGACAAAGATCATCAATAGCTCTCTAAACAACGGTCTGATGCTCGACTGCCTCAAATAAGGCCAAGTCACCCCCTTCTAAAAAAAAAACTATGCTGACCCTAATGACCTCAAAAACTTTAGGCCCATCACCAACCTCCCTTTCCTAGCTAAAATCCTGGAGAAATGCGTTCTCGCCCAACTGAACCATCACCTGGAATCGAACAACCTACTTGACTCACACCAATCCGGGTTCAGAAAGGGATGCAGCACAGAAACCGCTATACTGAGCATAACTGATGACGTTCACAACTCCCTTGACTCTAACAAATGCTGCCTACTTGTCCTCCTCGACCTAGCTGCTGCTTTTGACATGGTTGATCACACTCTACACCCAGGCACCCTACAAAGGCGTATCGAAGCATATGGCAACGTCCTAAAATGGTTCACCTCATTTCTTCATAACGGCTCCCAAATCTTAAAGATCAAAAACTTGATGTCCGACACCTCCCCCTCAACTTGAGGTGTCCCTCAAGGCTCAGTGCTCTCTTCCACACTCTTTAACATTTACATGGAACCGCTCACTGCCAGTCTAAAACAAGCAAACATCGCCTACCACCTCTATGCTGAAGACACCCAGCTGTACCTCGAGGTATTCTCCCTCGATGACATCCTTCGACTCAACTCCACACTCTATAAAGTAGAAAATTGGCTAACACCTCAAACTCAACCAAGAAAAAAAATGAAATCCTTGTCTTGTCCAATTATGAACAACCCCCTCAGATCCAAGAATGGATAAACAACCTTGATTCTCTAAACTTCAAACTTACTCCAGCGAAAACAGCTAAATCACTAGGGATCTCTCTAGACTGAAATCTCAACATGAGCTCCCACATAAACTTCACAGCAAAAAGCGCCCTCTACAGCCTAAAACTCCTCAACAAAATCAAACCTTTCATACCCCCCAACAACCTAAAATTCGCAACCCAATGTCTAGCTCTGTCCAGACTTGACTATGGAAATGCCGCACTAAATGGGACACCTAAAACACACATAGCCCCCATGAAAACCACCCTAAACGCAGCAGCAAGAATGGTCACAGGTACCAAGAAATACGACCACATCACCCCTGCATTACAGACCCTAAAATGGCTACCCATCGAAGCACGCTGCGCTTTTAAAACTGCCTGCTTCAACCATAAAGCCTTACACTCAGGCAAACTGGACTACCTAGCAGCCAAACTCACAAAAGCTGGACAATCAAGAAACCTAAGAAGCTCCAACTCGCTCCTCTTAATCCTCCCAAAAAGACAAAAACAAAAATCCCTCTCCCGCTCTTTCTCAAGGAACACCACAAAAATCTGGAAATCTCTCCCTACCCACATCAGAACCAATCCCTCCTTCACGAACTTCAAGAGACAAGTAAAAGACTTTCTCCTCAAGCGTCCTCTCCATGCATCTGGCCAATGACTTCGATCTATAGGACCTCCAGCACTCTGATGCTACTCACTGTATTCAAATGTTTGTTTCTTTTACATGTATGCTGTAAAGCGCTCTGATACCCCTTTGGGTCTTGTAAGCGCTATATAAAACTCCAAAAATAAAAAAATAAAAGTATCCCCATACACCCTTCCTATCAACAGTACCTTTATTCTGCAGTATGTGGGCAACACTACTTCCTTTTCGGGTCACAGTATGCCTAGCAGTGGTGCCTGTGTAATTCCCCTTCCCCTTAACTCGACGGACACTTGGCTTATCAAGAGAGCAGCAAGTTATAGTGCCTAGTGCGTGCCCAACTCCATTTTCACTGCTCCACAACCTGGGCTTTACAATAAACCCTACCAAGTTCCATTTGCAGCGTCTTCATATTCAACCCTTCTTATTGGACTTGGTCTTGGAGAAAGCGTAGCCCAATCAACATTACAGAACCTGCTTGCTCATTTTCAGCCCAGTTGTCACCTCACAGTAGGCTCTGTCATGCACTTCCTGAGAACGATGGCCTCTATCGCCCTTGTTCTTCATGCAAGGCTTCACATGCACTTCCACCAGGAGTGCCTTGCAGCGCAATGGTCTCAAGTCGGTGGGGTCACTGGGAAGATCTGGTTTTGGTAGGGACAGGGGTGCACCTCTCTTTGCAGTGATGGAACAACAACTTATTGCAAACCACAGCTTTTGCAGACCCAATACCGCAGGTGACCATTAGCACGGGCTCCTCTCGTGGCCTGGGATGCCTACCTCAACTATATGAATGTACAGGGCACATGGCCCACTCAACAACCGGTTTGCCACACTAGTTACTTGAAAGGTGCTAGCCATTCACTTAGCTCAGAGAGCCTTTTTTCAAGTTGTTTAGGGTAAAGGGGTCTCATCATGACACTGCGTTACCACCATGGACTACCTGCAGAAGCAGGTCAGCACATACTCCATCTGGTTCTCCCATCTGGCCCAGACGATCTGGCATTGGTCACTGTGCCACAACATTCACCTAATGGCGAAGGAACTCCTGGAGGCGGACAAAACCTTTGCAGACCTGCTCAGAAGGACAAATCAACAAGCCCCAGAGTGGGAACTCTACCTCCAGGTCCTTCACACAAACTTCCAGCATTGCGTCACCCCACAGATAGACCTGTTTTCCACCCCAGAAAACATAAAATGTCCAAGCTTTGCAGCCAGGTACCCACACCCATAGTCCATGGGCAAAGCACTATGGGTGAATTGGTCATTGATAATTGCCTACACTTTTCCACCTCTCCAGAGGAATCCCTTTGTAATGAGGAAACTCCAGCAAACCTTGCTACACCTCATTCTAGTAGTACCAAATTTGGCCTGGCAGCCCTTTTAGTCCACCTTCTTAAATATGTCTGTCATCTGTGACGAGAGGCTGCCTCTCAGACAGGACCTGCTCATGCACAGGCATACTTGGGTGAAGCATCCCAATCCCAGACAGCACAACCTTCATAATTTGGCTACTGAGGTCTTAGAATTTGGGTACCTCAAACATCCGCAGGTATATATGTCCATCCTAAAAAAAGCTGATCAGCCTACAACACGGGCCTGGTGAACAGCAAAATAGAAAATGGTTTGTTCAGTTCTGCATTTTCAAGGGAATTAACTCCTTAAACTCTAGTGTTATACAATTTCCTACCTTTTGCCTTGCAGAGAAAGCAGGCCTTGCCTACACTTAGCTGCAGCCAATACACAGAATAGAGAACAATTATCCCTCTTGAGAATTCCAGTTGTTATATTCCTTCTGTGAACCTTTACACTCATTTGCATGCACGACAAATGTTGGTTTTGTTTCTCTGAAACTACTTTGTTTACACATCCAGCTTCACACAACATTATCACAACGCCTTGAACATCATGTATTAGGCCTCTCTACGCACTGGGTACAAAAGACGTCCTATCTTCATCCACGAGGCGACAATGCTATCTACATACCTATAACATTGCTCATCTAAAGCGCACATCGCAAGGTTGCTTTTTATTATAAATATTGAGCATCCCGATAGATTAGCAGAGGAGATACTTCTGTTGACACTGAGTGTCCATGCATGCTGAGAATCTACCATGCACCGGTCTGACTTTCGGTGAGGGGTGTCCAACTGGAGACCAAGATGGGGTCCTTCACTCTATCCCATCAGGAATAACGTTGGTTCAGTAAATATTATTGAAAATGTTCCACTGTATATTCTCTGTATATTTCTCTGAGAGTAAGTGACTGAGCAAAAGTTCTGTACTGTTTCCTCGATTCCTGAGGAATCAGGGTTGTCATGTTCATTGGTTGCTAGCAACCATTCGCTCCCTGGTAGGTTAGGGGGGCTTAAGGTGGCACTGTGAGCTAGCTGGTCTATAGGCCAAAATATCCTGGGGGATGTCTGGAATCAGTCTTGACACCAAGCCCTTAGTTTATGTTGGCCGAACAATGCGCTGGCCCTACGGATTGCAAGGAACTACACGACAGTTATTACGGCCTTCATGGAAAGTCTAAAGCGGTAACTCTCTCTGGAGTGCCCCCTGCTCCCAGGTGTAATCTCAATGTAGTCTGCATCAGAGACATAGGACTGCCATTTGAACCTATGTATTCATCCCCTCTTCAGTCCCTATCCTGGAAAATGGCCTTCATAGTGACCATTACATCGCTTAGGCACATTAGTGAACTGCAAGCGCTGACTCTACATGAGTCCTTAATCCAGTTCCACAAGAACAGGGTTGTTCTTCGGACTAATCCCAAGTTCCTCCGTAAAGTGGCATCACCCTTCCCCCATAACCAAACCATAGAGTGTCCTCTTCCCACAACCTGTTTTTGAGCGCACTCCACACGTTCGATGTCGAGAGCTCTTATGTACTACATTTAGAGGACCGAGCCATTCCGCAAATCAAACCATCTTTTTGTCTCCTATGCAAAACCTTAGAAACATACCATCTCCAAGGCAGACAGATAGTCAAATGTATTCAGACTTACTATCATAAAGCTAAGAGGGTTCTACCTGCTTCTCCCAGGTAGCACTCCACCCGCTAGAAAGAAGCAACAATGGCTTTCCTCAAACATCCCTCTAGCTGATATTTGAAGGCGGCCACCAGGTCAAACCACACACCTTTACGAAGAATTAATGTGTAGATTTCTCAGTGTGTCAACATGTCATGGTGGGCCAGAATTTTCAGACATCAGCATTACCCACATGGTAGCCATATATAGAGAGCTCTGCTTTGCAGTGTATGCTAAGCAGGTGTATATGCTATAAACTGAAATGCTACCTAACATGTAAGCATCTGTTTTTAGCATCTAGTGCTGTAAATTTACAAGCGCTCTCCATCCTCCTCGGAAGCCTGTGTCTTTTGCAGATATCTTGCTGTATAATTTTCACTGCACATTGCGCTCACGCACCTTACTTATGTTCACACGCTAGGCATAGTTTCACCGGCTGTGTGCATATACAAATCTAACTTGGAGCAATGTACTTTAAGAGGAAGAGTTGCACCACAACTACAACTTGCAAACATCTGAGCTCAACACTAGATGACAGGGGTATGATCAGATGATTACAGGGTAAGTAGAATTGTCCTTCTGGTGAATACACTAACACAGATTCCACATTGCTAGCCCCCTACCTCCACCACTCCCCCCCCCCCCCCCCCCACACCACCCCCACTTCTTTGAAGTTGACTTTGCGCACTTCATATGGTTCCAAGTTTGACTTCAGACAGTCATTGTATGCCAGTCTGCTGATGGCACTCTTCATCTAAGAGAGAGGACAAGTTAATGAGTAAACTGAAATCAGCGTGAAAGGCTGGCACCTCTATGCAGCTCCATGTCATGACATCTGAGGTAGATGGAGTTGCAATATGGGCTAATGGAACCACCTAATGGTGCATGTGGGTTGTTGCAGAGTTGGCCCGATCCATTCTGGTGCCTGGGAAGATTCACAGGGGAGGAGTCTGTGGTTACATAGAGTGTATAACAGAAAGCTGTACCGAAGACAATTAATACATTTGTTTAGACATATGGTAAACTCTCTGAAAAGGAAGAAGGTTCATAATTTGGACTATAACGAAAATGTCTAATATTAAATAAAGGTGTTTACATTAAAAGGGTAGCTGGCATTTCTGGGACACTAATTATAAACCATTAGCTTGCAGACTCTTCATGCGGATGACCCTCTGACTTGGGACTTCATGGCACGACGCGAATTGGAGATAGATTGCCTTCCTTTGACAGAGCATACATCAAAACAAACAAAAGCATTGGATATGGATAGGAAGGAGCAGCGTTGCTATGCTATTTATGAGACGGCAGTCAGCACTATATCAACAGGTATGGCCATAAAAGTAAATAGTGCTATTATTGTCTTTTCCTGAAATGCATTGATATTTGCAAAACGTAACTGGGTATAGCACTTAATGCCATCAAGTATTTTCAGTTTTTCTTGTAGTCTCATCCTTTCCTTTATAAGTGGCATGACATAATGTGGGGTGCAATACCAAAACATTGCTAAGAAAATAAAAAGTGTCCTCATTCTTAAAAACCAAATGGCATTCACATTGAAGCTTTAAGGCACTTTGCCGAGTCTGTTTGTAGATGGTCAGAATGAATGTTGTGGTTCTTGGCATGTATCTGCGCAAGAAGGAAAACTGTTGTTGATCTTTTGAATGTACATATGTACCCTTCATAAAATTAAGGAGTAATACAGTACCTCAAGATTATTTATGCCAGTGTTTTCGAAATGTGATGTTAAACTAAGCTTCGTACAAACTGCAGTCACAGAAGATGTGAACATAAAATAATGTCTTTAACAGGCCTCCTTAGCTTTGCTAAAAATGTGCTGTCGCTTGTGACACTTAGATCCCGCCTATTGCTTGCAATTGGTTGGCTTCATCGTAACTCTCCTTTCCTTGCATCTCTTTGGTCAGCATGTGCCTACTTTACTTCCTCTTGGTGTGTTTTTTCTTCTGAAGAATAGCCTAAGTACTACTTCATTGCCCTGTGTCCTTCCTCTACTTTCGCTTTTGGAGGTATATATTTTTTTTACTTGCAGCGCTCAACAACAGCGCATATATTGCAGACCTACTCCTCCCACCTATTTTTCCCGCTCCATGTTGTTGCTTGCACCCGGCCCTCCTACATTGTTGCTTGCACCCTCTACCTCCTTTTTGTTGCTTGTCCTGTCCTTCTCACCAATGCCCCCAACGTTGTTGCTAGACCTGTCCCTGGTGCTGCTTCCTTTTATTACTTGTACTAACGTTGTTTCTTGCCCCGTCCTTCCTGCGTTGTTTCTTATACTGTTGTTACTTGCCCTACCCCTTTGCCTGACCAAACTTTGTTGCTTGTAGCATTCTGTTCCACTCCCATCCTGCGTTATTGCTTAACCGGTCCCTCCTGCCCCCTCTGTCTGTTGTCCCTCCCCACATTGTTGTTTGCCTGTCTTTCAGCAAAGCTTCACAGTAGCCACGCTAAAAGAAAATAAATTGATAAAGCCACGAGATCTGATATAAGCAAGACCTATTTGATTTTCCAAGGGACTCTATTGTATACATATATTCAACAGTATGTTGGATGGAACCTTTTTGAACATTTACATATTTTGACTTCCAAATCTTTGTGTGTCAGTCTTGTTGTTCATTTTTATTCATGGATTGCAGTTGATTTAGAAAATGGCATGCCACATAACTCATTTGTGCATTCATTGGACTGAAGTAGCTTCTTCCACTTCTTTAAAGACCAATTATCCTCACAGATAGCACAGAGGCCATGTTTTATTTGAAAAAGCAGAAGGGAGCACAGGCTTTCTTTCTAGGTCAGTTAGCTGTTGGACTGAGGGTCTCGGAGTACTGATCAAGAATTTCAACCAGTTATTTTGTGACTAGTTTGGAATTTTGTGAACCGACCTAAGTACTAATAGGTCAGTTCTCAAAATTCTTGCTCGTAATGGGTTGTAATCTCACCTACCTCACCAATATTCCTGAGGTAGGTCAAAACTTGCAACTCGCGATAGATGGCCATAACGGGCATGGTGGTCTACTGGGGTTACTATGTCTTTGATCACTTTTTACATATTTTATTTTTTAATACAGCCTGTTTTCCTAAAAAGAATAGTTCATGTTTACTATTTTGGTCATAAACCATTTATACATATGGGTCAGAATAGCTGTTTGAAAAGGTCCCCCATAATATGCCCCTTCCAAGTAGTGAGGTCTTATCCATTTCTAAACCCTTTTTAAGAGTCAGAAAAAAGTTAGTAACTCTTAAAGCGAGTCTAGTACTTTGCAAAAAGCATTTCCTTGGTCACAAAGAGTGTTTTGCAACCACAAAAATGCTTTTTGGTGGGGGGGGGGGGAGGGGGGGGGGGGGGGGGGGCAGGCAATGTTACTTATCTGGAATTCTAGTTCTCTATAATGGGAACATTCATCAAAGTCTTAAGCACTGAAAAGTCCCGACAACATGTGGGATCTTGAGCACTTTGTTTTTGAATATGTAGAATATATACTTCTCTTTAAAAAATATATATATATATTTTTCAAAATAAACAAATTTGGTAGTTCTGTCAGCAGGCTATATTAACCATTTTAAAAAAACTGTTCTTAAAGAAGCCAATTTTAATTTGAAATCCTCAGTAGTGTAAAAGAAAACTGATCAGAATTTAGCTAGATAAGCGTTATTCTGTAGAAAGTGAAAAGTGACAGTCCTTTAAGGAAGCTCATACCACATGCCTTGTGAGAGGCGTTTACATTAGTTAATGTTTTACGAAACCTGAGGATACTGTTTAGCAAACAGTAACTTTTCATAGGTAGGAAAATGGAGGGTAGTTTATGACTTCAAAGGAGGTACCCATGAAGGTAAATAACAGGCAAATAACCTTTCCTTTACAAACCTTAGTTAATATTCATAATTGAGCATATCCCTTGGGAGGCAGCAAAAAGAAAACGGAATAATCATGCTTTAACCCATGAGATATTTTAAGGGGCCTTAACCCCTTGTGTGTCTGCTCTTGAGTCTGTGTCAAGTCAATAGTAAAATTGTAGCCAACTTCAGCTCTGATTTCCCCAGGCACAGCAGAAATCAAAGAATGATTGATTTGTGAACTTAGTGGAGTCAAAGTTCTATTGTAGTCGCAAGATGCAGAATCTCTTCCATTTGAAGGAGTAGGATGTCTAAGTATGCGAATACTTGGCCTCTTTTATAATGTCCATTCGGTCTTGAAGACGATTCTGATGCCCATATCAAATGAATTCAGGAGGCTGGCTGCCAAGCTCAACAATGACAGTTTTCCTTGTAACTTCATTCCTTGGAACTTGCAAAGGGGATCTGCATGACAGTCTCCTGTATGGATCTTTTGACACACAGGGAATAATGGTGACCTACCACTGGTGCTGATAACTGTGGTCTTTGAATTGTTAGCTTTATCAGGACTGACCTTGCCCGAGGAATCTGGAAATGCATAAAGAGATTTTCTTGACCAATCTGTCACAAGTGCATCGTACTTAATCCCTGGATTGGTAATATGTGGCTGTGAAATTTGGGCATTTGCCATTTACTCGATTTGCAAACAAGTCTCTTACTAGAAAAATCCAGACGTCAATCAGAACTTCATCTTTTAGGCCTTTATCATGGTGTTCTTCAAAAGATACGCTGATGAAGTTTGCCGCCACATTGTCAATCCATGGCAGATGCAATACAGTGATTTGTACATTTCTAGCTCGCAGCCGCTTCCAGAATGATTGTTCCTCAAGAGATAGATTGGAACTCATGCCTTCCTGCTTGTTCAGATATTATATTGTGATTGTATGAACTTTCAAGCAGTGAGTTCTCTCTGAACACATTAAGTATGGTCTTCAGAACAAGATCTAAGATCGAGAAGGCTATGACTTCACAGTCTCCTGAGTATAGGTACTAGTGGTGTTTCAGACATTGTGGAAGAGGTTTTATTGAGCTGTATTTTTAGCACCAGGAAAATGAAAGATACCATGGAGCCTGTAATGGAAATAATTTGGCAGCTCTTAGAGAACATTGTCTTCTGTGTGGCATTCGGACAGATTGAACATATTATGCTACGTGCTTGCCTCTTGAGTGTCCTGCGCCACCCCCGGATGGCTGGGATAAACGAGGTTTTAAGTAGACTTGGCAATGTTGACATGCAAGCCCAGGCAGTAATAGGATGACTGTCAATTTGAGGTACTGAAGGACCTTTTGTAGAGTAAACCTGGGCATCAAAGTATAATTAGTCGAAAAGCCTCTTCACTACTGCTATGCATTTGGAGATGGTCATGGTGCAGCCCTAAAGCAAATGGGAGTACTTTGTACCATCTTATTCCACAACCTCCAGGGGAAATGTATATTTCTTTGCAATTGGGATGTGGGAGTAGATGTGCATATCTTGAAGGTCTCTGGTGTAGATGAAGTCTTCTCAAGGAAGGTAAGGATAGTGTGGGTGGAGGGCTAACAACCTAAAATGTATGTTCGACGCATATGAGCTGCAGATTATACACTGTGTATAGCTCGCCATCTGGTGTTGGGCCCGGATGTTTGCAGTTTGTTTTTCCTCTTGGAAAGTCTTTGGAAGTCACGAGTTCGGTGACTCCTCCTTTGGTTCGTATTGCGCATGGGCTTCGGCTCCATCCTCAGATTGTTGTTTTCCGCCATCGGGCTCGGATGTAATACTTCGGGCTCCTGTTCCGAACTTCCCAGTTCAACGATCGACGCAAAAATCCTCGCTCATCGAGCTTCTTCAGACAATAAATCATCTTACTCATCTTCTCTTCGGCACTTCTTCGATTCCGGTCGTCGACGGCGGCCTTCGGGCCTATTCCGGCTCTGGTCTCGGCTGATGGAAAGAACTCCCTTCAAGAAGTGCCCTCGAAGTGGGTCCAAGTTTCCCCACACCGATCTTCATGAGGTGTGCAACCTCTGCCTCTCCCCAGAACACGAGGCCCGAGACTCTCCCGCCTGCAAGTCTTTTGGCTCAAAAAAGACCATTCGAGATCGACGGGCTAGACGTAACATGGCGCACTCCTCGACCTCTGCTCCAGTCGACATCTTCGGGGACGATGTTGAAGCTCCGGGACAGCAGGACGTCGAAGAGGAGGATGAAGACCTCGTTAGCGCTTCCGAGGCTGACGACTCAGATGTGGAGGACATCACCCCGGCGCAGCGGGTCGTGAGTACAATACCCCCTCCCAAGCCCATGCCGATACCGAAAAAGGCTTTGGTCACACCTTCGCCTCCGGGCCTAGGCAAGACCAAGGACACTGCTTCTCATACCTTCGGGCCCGGTAAAGAAGCCTCTTAAGCCTTCCGGCAGCTCGGGCTCGAGCCAGCTGACCACCGATGCCGAGAAACACCCTTCGGCACTGAAGAAAAAATCGGCCTCCACCTCCACACCGAACCCGGCACCGAAGTCTTCGGTGTCGAAACCTACTCCTCCGACGCCCACCAAACATCACAAGGCCCTCCGCACCGACACTCCCGTGCAGAGGCCTTCTTCGGCACCGACCAAAAAATCGGAGGTTCCAAGGAAGCACGGCTTCGATAAGCCTAAAAAGCCGTCGGCCCCGAAACCTTCGGCGCCGACCGAACAACCAGTGTCGCAGGAACTTTTCACACCGGATCCTCTACAAAAAACACTTGCCAAGGATCCAAAAACTGGACACTTGACATTCTTCAAAAAAGAGACACTTGGACAAACCAGCTCCACATCCACCTCCAAAGAGAAAGGACATTGCTACCTCTCCTTTCAGGGTGCCTTCCCCACCTCCTCCACCTCATCCACCCTCTCCACCTCCACCCCTCCACCTCATCGTTCCCCCACCTTGTCTCCTGTCCCAGACAATTTGGGAGACCCTTATTATGATTCAGCAGATGTGCCACAAGACCCCACCCCTACTGGATCTCCAGACCCATGGGATGATTATAACAATCCGGACATCCCAGATGTCCCACAGGATGACCTTTACCCATCTAGGCCATCCCCACCTGAAGATTCCTTGGGTTTTCACCATTTGTTACAACGGGCGGCACACTACCACGGGGTGGAGTTACATACTGACCCAGTGGAGGAGGATTTTCTCCTAGACATCTTTGACGATGCACATAGGTCTACTGCCATTCTACCTATGTTAAAGGGCGTAATTAAACATGCCCCTGAGGTTTTTAAAGACCCAGTCAGGGCCAGGGTCCTAAACCCTCGTATAGAGAAGAAATACAAAGCCGCCCCCACAGACCCTTCTTACATTAAAGGCCCTGCACCATTGGATTCCCTAGTGGTATCTACAGCTAGGAAGCGCTCAAATTCTCAGGAGTCAGGCGAAGCACCCCCACCTGACAAAGAGTCCAAGCTCCTAGACGCGTCAGGGAAGCGCACTGCGTCACAAGCTGCCAATATATGGCGTATCGCCAATACGCAAGCACTGTTGGCCCGATACGACAGGGCGCATTATGATGAGCTAGAGACCATCATGCATCATCTCCCTGAAAAGTACAAGACTAGGGCTAATGAACTGATTCAAGAGGGAAAAACAATAACTAATACCTCGATACGCTGTGCCCTAGATGCAGCAGATACAGCCTCCAGGGCCATAAACACCAGTGTCCTTCTCCGTCGCCATGCCTGGCTCAGGGTTTCAGGGTTTAAACCGGAGGTACAAGCCTCTATATTAAACCACCCATTCGACCAAGAACATCTATTTGGCCCCAAAGTAGACGAAGCCCTCAAAGATGAAAAAAGATACAGACACGGCGAAATCAATGGGAGCCCTGCAGTCACATACTCCCAGGCGCTCCTTTCGCCGCTCTTCCTTTCGGGGCACGGGCAGAGGCTACTCCTCGGATAGTGCATCCACGTCCTACAAATCCCCTCCTCAATCTACCTTCACAAAGGGTTATCAAAGAGGCGGATACAGAGGCAATAATAATAATAAGGGCAGAGGGAAAACAAATAACGCCCGCTCTGCCACACCTCCTGCCCAATGACTTTCCCCCGCTCCCTCCAGACCATTCCACTCCAGTCAGAGGCAGAATACAACATTTCCTTCACGTCTGGAAGACAATCACCTCAGACAGATGGGTGACACAAATTATTCAGTCAGGGTATTGCCTACAATTTACATCTACCCCCCCAAACATTCCACCCAGGCACCGCCCTATGTCTCAAGAACATACGGCGCTACTAACACAAGAGGTGATCTCCCTCCTGCAAAAAGGAGCAATAGAGCAGGTCCCCATAAATCAACAAAATTTAGGGGTCTACTCCCTGTACTTTCTGATTCCAAAGACAGACGAGACTCTACGACCTATCCTAGATCTCAGACCTCTAAACACCTACATACATTCAGACCATTTTCACATGGTAACCCTTCAACAGGTTCTTCCACTCCTCTCCCAGAACGACTTTCTCACCACTCTGGATTTGAAAGACGCATACTTTCACATCCCAGTACACCCGTCTCACAGAAAGTACCTCAGATTTGTGGTGGACGGACAACACTACCAGTTCAAGGTGCTCCCGTTCGGGGTAACAGCACCAAGGGTCTTCACCAAGTGCCTGCCAGTAGTGGCTGCACACCTCAGAAGACAGCACATTCTCGTCTTCCCGTATCTGGACGATTGGCTGATAAAAGCCACGTCCTACCAACAATGTGTGCAACATACCGCCGCTACGGTCCAACTACTTCACCAGCTAGGTTTCACGGTGAACCATCAAAATTCCCACCTGGTACCATCACACACAAAACAATATCTCGGAGCCACCACAGACACCTCAAAAGCCATAGCCTATCCCAATCCTGCCAGGACTGCAAAAATACAGGCTCTGCGTCAAAAATTCCTATGTCAACACTCTCTCCCAGCAAGAGTGTTTATGCAGCTCATAGGGATGATGGCCTCTTGCATCTTTATAGTGCCCCATGCAAGACTCCAAATGCGTCCACTCCAAGAGTGCTTAGCGCGCCAGTGGAACCAGGCCCAGGGACAACTGACAGATCTGGTGTTGGTAGACGGTCGCACCCATCGCTCTCTGCAGTGGTGGAACACCACAAACCTTTCCAGAGGTCGACCGTTCCTGGACCCGGTCCCACAAATAATCCTGACAACAGATGCATCGCTCTCCGGCTGGGGAGCTCATCTGTTACATCTCACAGCACAGGGCACATGGACGCCGCAACAGAAGTTCCTCCACATCAACCATCTGGAGTTACTGTTATAGAGAGCAGTGGTCCCTATTCAGGAGGAATACAGTGTGATAGATAACCATACACTTAGAATAGAATGTATGTCTTTTGTCCAGCCGGACAAGAATTTATTTTCATAGTATTTTTCAAAAGTAGTATCAAATAAAACATTCAAATGACAAGTGGGCACAGCCGTGACCAACAGAACACAAGACAGAACAATGAACACAGAATTGGCCAAAGGGCAAGCCAAAATGGGTCTGTACAGTTGTTCTCAGTATAGACAGACACAAATTAATCATTTAACACCGTTGCACAATGTGTTATAGCTTGAGTCTAGTGCATAGGGTGTTTGGGTGTCGACAACGTTTCGATGCCACATTGAGTATAGGGCATCATCTTCAGGACAAACAAATAATACACTGCTGTCTTGATAATATATCACACCTTTTTTTTACAATTCTTTACATACAAAAAAGGAGCAAGGGGAGAAAAAGGGGAATAAAAATGGAAAGGAAGAATTTTAACCACATTTGACACAATACTAGGCATGTTTTCAGCATAACGTTTGTGACTTAGGTGCTTGGAGTTGCGTGAACAATGTGGATTGAATTTCATGCAGAGGTGGTGACATTTCTCTAGTTTATGCTGAGTGAGGATTGAAATTCGTGTCGCAGTGACGACGTTAAAAAGGAGTTCGTTGAATTGATGCTGATTTATGGTGCCTAGTACAGCTTCGTCATGAAATGGTGAATTATTGCAGTGATTCAACGGAGAAGAGACAAGTGAGTATGATATAAACCAGTCTGCATATTAAAGGACGACAAACCGGCACAGTGCCTGATCATGAGCAAGGTGTTTCCAGTGATTCAGGAGGAACAAAAAACGGCGCGGTGCGATGGTGAATGAAATATTTTTATGGGTGAACCCAGAAGGCAGTGGGGACTTTACCTAAGGTGGCAGAGAGTCGACGGTTCATTATAGGCGCAGGAACGCTCAACATCTGGACTTTGGGGGTTGCTGACACCGGCGGGATCTGAATGAACAAAGGGTAGAGGTGGAGGTGTCTAAGTTTAAGAAGGGGTGGAGTTGACACGGAAATTGAGTGTAAAACAGAATAATTTAGTTACCAATTCTGTTTGCTTTATGGCAGAAAGTCCTGTTGGGTGCTGTGTGCCAGCTGTTGGAGAATGCACGATCGCATTACCTGGAAGCAGAGAGGGGTAAGAATGGGTTAGGCGTGAACCCGCCATGTTAAAGAGGTGGTGTCCAAGGGATCTAGCCGTGCTACTTACTTCAGTGAGCGTGGTAATATGCAGACTGGTTTATATCATACTCACTTGTCTCTTCTCCGTTGAATCACTGCAATAATTCACCATTTCATGACGAAGCTGTACTAGGCACCATAAATCAGCATCAATTCAACCAACTCCTTTTTAACGTCGTCACTGCGACACGAATTTCAATCCTCACTCAGCATAAACTAGAGAAATGTCACCACCTCTGCATGAAATTCAATCCACATTGTTCACGCAACTCCAAGCAACTAAGTCACAAACGTTATGCTGAAAACATGCCTAGTATTGTGTCAAATGTGGTTAAAATTCTTCCTTTCCATTTTTATTCCCCTTTTTCTCCCCTTGCTCCTTTTTTGTATGTAAAGAATTGTAAAAAAAAGGTGTGATATATTATCAAGACAGCAGTGCATTATTTGTTTGTCCTGAAGATGATGCCCTATACTCAATGTGGCATCGAAACGTCGTCGACACCCAAACACCCTATGCACTAGACTCAAGCTATAACACATTGTGCAACGGTGTTAAATGATTAATTTGTGTCTGTCTATACTGAGAACAACTGTACAGACCCATTTTGGCTTGCCCTTTGGCCAATTCTGTGTTCATTGTTCTGTCGTGTGTTCTGTTGGTCACGACTGTGCCCACTTGTCATTTGAATGTTTTGTTTGATACTACTTTTGAAAAATACTATGAAAATAAATTCTTGTCCAGCTGGACAAAAGACATACATTCTATTCTAAGTGTATGGTTATCTATCACACTGTATTCCTCCTGAATAGGGACCACTGTTCTCTATAACATGAAATTGCCCAAGGTCCCTGTCTTAATTCCTTTGGGTTCCCTTGTTCTGTAAAATAGTGTTCGAGGCATGTGGGCTGCTGAATTCATATCTGTGCATAGATCACCGCCTAGTGTTGGGTCCGGATGATTGCACATTGTTGTCCTGGAAGAGTCTTCGAAGTATCCTGAGATGGGTGACTCCTCCCCTGGACCACAGTGCGCATGGGCATCCTCTCCATCCCCAGATTGTTTTTTTCCGCCATTGGGTTCGGATGCAACTATCTTAGCTCAACTTCGGAATACTTAGTTTTAGGCCAAAAGGCCTATAGTTTTCGTCGGTACAGTTACCGTTCGGTGTCGACTACTAGTTCTAGTGCTCCACACCCTTTTCAAAATTTCGAATCGAATTGGTCCAAACTTCGACGCTCCATCGACGATGGAATCGAGAACTCCGTTCAAGATGTGTCCGTTGTGCCACGCCAAGTACCCTCACATCGACGTCCACCCGGTCTGTAACAAATGTCTCTCGCCGGATCACGACGAATCCAAATGCATGGCCTGCGCGCGGTTCCGATCCAAGAAAACTCTACGGAACCGACGGGCAGCGAGGCTCGAGGCGCAGCAGGCAGCGCCCGCACCCACCAACATATTCAGCACCGAGGACGAGGACGCCGAGAGCGTGGAAGAAATACTATCTGGCCCCGCTTCGGAGCATGGTTCCCGATCGGACGACGATAACTAAGAGCTCTTTCGACGTGAAGAAGCCGTCGACGAGGTAGGGGACATCGACGAAGCCTATGGGGCTGAAGAAGACAGCTCTCCCGAGGAGTTAGGCCAATCCGTCGAAACGGAGGCCGAAATTAGTCGTCAGGCTCCGGTCGAGGGATCGCCTTCGGGCCTTACCCAAGACCTAATCCATGGTTCCTCGGCCCCGCCTTCCGACCCGGCACTGAACACTATGCAAGAGCCAATATTACCCAAGACGACCGGGTTGTTAAACCCTAAAACATCCATCGCTCCAGTCCCATCGAAAGCGAAACTGGTGTTGGTCGGATCAAAGGCGTCGAAACAGTCCACTGCCCCGGCGCCGACGCCGAAGAAAGTCGTCGGCTCCGAACGCGTACAAAAAGACTTCGGCGCGGAGCTCACCGCAGCAGATGCGGTCGACGCACTGAAGAAGCGCGCCCCCGTGCACCACAAGGCACCGACACCTTCGGCGCCGACACCGAAGCCCATCGCCTCCGCAGTCAAGCTGGCCGCCTCGGCTACGTCGACGCCTAAAGCACCGATGCCGAAGAAGTCCTCGACTACGTCGACTATCGATGCATCCCTTCAAGCCAGTGACCCCCTTCCGACAAAGGGGTCGGCCTCCACACCTACTACCAAGATGCCCACCAAACCACCATCTCAGTTTGCTGTGCAACAGGTCTCTGCATCTCTCCAACGTATCCGGGACCAGGTAGCCCTCCACTCTACTTCGGGTCCCCAGACTAACTCACCCGGTACAGTGCACTCGGAGCCCACCAACATTACCTTTGGGCTGCCACCGACATCGGCACCAAAACTCTTTCAAATTCGGACACGTGTCCTCCACACACAGTCCACCACCTCTGGCCTACCAGAACACGACCCTTCAGGGCCACAGTTTATCGACGCCGACACTGGCAGGCTCATGCTCCACAAGCGCAAGATCACTCCAGTCAGGGAAGAGGTGCCATACAAAATTACTCTTAAACGCAAGCTACCGGCGGAGCAGGAACCAGTGCTACAAGAACACCTCCATCCTCTCGACTTAGATCCGCAGTCCTTTTCTCCTACCCCTTCTGAATCGGACCCAATGCAGGAATATGGTGGGGACGATACCATCTACCCCGGGGACGCAGATCCCGATGAAACACAGGATCCTGATCAGGCATGGGATGACCCCACAGACCCAAGTGTCACGCCACATGCTCAGGATGCGCAACTCTACAATATTAAAACTTCTCCTACAGAGGACACGGCCGCATTTAATGCCCTTATCGAACAGGCTGCTGCTCATCATGGGGTGGAACTGCACTCTGACGCCATTGAGGAGGACTTCCTGCTTGACACTTTCGCATCTTCGGAAAGAACTGTCAAGACTCTGCCCATGCTTAAAGGGGTTTTGAAGCCTGCCAAAGACATTTTCAAAGACACCACAAGAGCCCGAGTCTTAAACCCCAGGATTGAAAAGAAATATAAGCCTGCACCTGGTGACCCTAAATACATTAGGGGTCAGTTGCCATTAGACTCTATGGTGGTTGCCAACGCTCGCAAAAGAGCCCACTCACAGACAACTGGTGATGCTCCTCCCCCAGACAAAGAGTCAAAGGTCCTTGAAACATCTGGCAAACGTGTGGCAGCGCAAGCAGCCAATATCCTGCGCACTGCCAATACACAAGCACTCCTGGCACGTTATGACAGGTCACATTATGACACGCTAGAGTCACTGCTCCAACACCTACCAGAGGAGTATAAAGAGTCAGCGGAGCTCCTCATTAGAGAAGGACAACTCCTCACTAATGCGTCCATAAAATGCGCCCTAGACGCAGCTGACACAGCGGCCAGGGCAATAAACACTAGTGTCATGTTACGACGCCATGCCTGGTTACGCATCTCAGGCTTCAAACCTGAGATCCAAAACAATATCCTCAACTTACCGGTTAACACAGAATTTTTATTTGGCCCAGACGTTGACACTACCCTAGAGAAAATAAAAAAAGTCACAGATACTGCCAAATCTATGGGGGCGCTACAAACCCAACAATTTCGTAGTGGCTCCTTTCGTCGCACTGGAAATAGGGGAACGTCAAGAAGCCAGGGGTCACAACAACAGTATGCCAAAGGTGGCACACAAACCACCTACGACAAAAACAACAGGGGTGGATATCGTGGATCCAGCGCCAAGGGCAGGGGACGTGGATATGGCCACACCAGGTCCTCCCCAAAAAACAAACAGTGACGCCCTCTCCCTACCCCCCGACCACTTAACACCTGTCGGGGGACGACTCCAGCTGTTCCTGCCCGCATGGAAGAACATCACCACGGACAGGTGGGTCAGGGACATCATTCAACATGGGTACTGTCTGGAACTAACTTCCACTCCACCCAATATACCACCAAAGCACCGTCCTATGTCAGCCGAACACTTACATTTACTCCAGCAAGAAGTGCTTGCTATGCTCGCAAAAGGGGCCATAGAAGTAGTGCCCACCGCCCAGCAGGGCACAGGAGTGTACTCTCTGTACTTCTTGATCCCAAAAAAGGACGGCTCGCTCCGACCTATCCTAGACCTGCGACCCCTAAACCTATATATACTGTCGGAGCATTTCCATATGCTCACCCTCCAACAGGTTCTCCCACTACTCACTCAGGGGGATTTCCTAGCTACACTAGACCTGAAGGATGCATACTTCCACATACCAATACACCCTTCACACAGGAAATACCTCAGATTCACCATTCAAGGGAATCACTATCAGTTCAAAGTTCTCCCCTTCGGAGTAACAACAGCGCCCAGGGTCTTTACCAAGTGCCTGGCGACAGTGGCTGCGCATCTGCGAAGACAAAATATTCACGTCTTCCCTTATTTGGACGACTGGCTAGTTCAGGCCAAATCAGCGCAACAATGTGCCACCCACATGTCCCACAACATTCACCTTCTTCACGATCTGGGATTCTCACTAAATTACCCAAAATCAAGTCTCCAACCTGCGCACGTACAACAGTACTTAGGCGCGACAATCAACACTCTGGCTGCCACAGCTCAGCCAACTTTAGTGAGAATCAACAGCATGCAACTGCTGATCTCAAAATTCAAACCTCAACACTCCCTTTCGGCGCGACTGTTCATGCAGTTGATAGGCATGATGGCCTCCTGCATCTTCATAGTCCCACACGCGAGACTACATATGCGCCCGCTTCAGGAGTGCTTAGCACGTCAGTGGAATCAGGCTCAAGGACAGTTGAAAGACCTAGTGTTGGTGAGCGGTCGGGCATACAACTCTCTGCATTGGTGGAATCCACAAAACCTTTGCAAGGGCCGACCGTTCCAAGAGCCTGTCCCACAAATAATACTGACAGCGGACGCGTCTCTCCAGGGATGGGGAGCTCATGTACTCAATTACACAGTGCAGGGACTATGGACTACACAACAGAAGAAGATGCACATCAACCTTCTGGAACTGATGGCAATCTTCCTGGCAATGAAAGCATTCAAAGTACACCTGTGCAACAAAGTCGTGTTGATCCGGATGGACAACATGACTGCCATGTACTACATACAGAAGCAGGGAGGAACACACTCTCCACAGTTGTCTCATCTGGCTTAGAGCATGTGGAAGTGAGCCATTCAGAGGAACATGTTCCTCATGGCGGAACACCTCCCCGGCAAGGACAACCAGATGGCGGATCTGCTCAGCAGACACAGTCACCAGATGCACGAGTGGGAGTTACACCCATCAGTACTCCAACCGTACTTCCAGCAGTGGGGTCATCCAGAGATAGACCTATTCGCCACAAGGGAAAACGCAAAATGCCAAAGCTTTGCCGCCAGGTTCCCACATCCACAGTCGCAGGGCAATGCGATATGGATGAACTGGTCCGGCAGATTTGCGTACGCTTTTCCCCCAGCGCCGTTGATACCGCTGGTGGCACGCAAACTGCGACAGCACTCACTGACACTCATCCTGGTTGCTCCAACATGGGCACGCCACCCATGGTACACCACCTTTCTGGAACTTTCCATGGTGCCGCATCAAAGACTGCGGATCAAACCCGCGCTTTTGACGCAGAACCATGGAGAAATTCAACACCCAGATCCGCAACAGCTGAACCTGGCAATCTGGCTCCTGAAGTCCTAGAGTTTGGCTACCTAAACCTGCCACCTGACTGTATGGAAATCGTTAAAGAAGCTAGGAGACCCACTACCAGAGCTTGCTATGCAGCCAAATGGAAGAGGTTTGTTATTTATTGCAACAACAATGACATTAACCCGCTAGACGCATCTATTCAGAACATAATCTGCTATCTATTACACCTATACCGATGCAATCTAGCATACACCTCAATACGTGTCCATTTAACCGCAATAGCAGCCTATCTCCAAAACAGGCAGCACCTCTCTTTATTCAGAGTGCCTGCCATCAAAGCCTTCTTGGAAGGACTTAAACGGGTGATTCCCCCAAGGCACCCCCCAGCCCCGGTGTGGAACCTCAACTTGGTCCTCACCAGACTAATGGGTCCACCCTTTGAACCTCTCTGTTCTTGTGAGATTCAATTCCTTACCTGGAAAGTGGCTTTCCTGGTTGCCATCACTTCCTTAAGAAGAGTTAGTGAACTCCAGGCACTAACCATTCAAGAGCCATTTATACAAGTTCACGCAAACCGGGTCGTACTGCGTACCAACCCCAAATTCATGCCTAAAGTAATATCGCAGTTCCACATGAACCAAACCATCGAACTGCCTGTTTTCTTTCAAAACCCACAAAATGTCGCTGAGAGGATGCTCCACACACTAGATGTAAAGAGGGCCCTTATCTACTATATTGACAGAACTAAAAACTTTAGGAAGACTAAACAACTCTTTGTTGCCTTCTCCCCACAACACAAAGGCAACGCCATTTCCAAAGCAGGTATAGCCAGATGGATCGTTAAATGTATCCAAATTTGTTATCAAAAAGCTAAACGCACATTAACGATTCCACCACGAGCCCACTCAACACGGAAGTTAGGGGCCTCCATGGCTTTCCTGGGAAACATTCCTTTACAAGAAATATGTAGAGCAGCCACATGGTCCACTATACATACATTTACAAAACACTACTGTGTAGATGTACATTCAAAACAGCAGGCAGCTGTAGGACAGGCTGTTCTCAAAACTCTTTTTCAGACTGCTGCAGCTGGCACGGGTAGCCGCCGCTAATAGGAGGTACTGCTGTGTATACTATGCACAGATATGAATTCAGCAGCCCACATGCCTCGAACTGAATATGCTACTTACCAGTATGCATCTGTTCTTGGCATGTAGGGCTGCTGACATTCATATCGCCCACCCTCCTCCCCGGCGCCTGTCGCAGCTGCAGCTCTCAGAATTACTGTATAGCATGGTCATCACTTTCTGTATCTACTCCATCACTGCCACAGTGGCGAAAAACAATCTGGGGATGGAGAGGATGCCCATGCGCACTGTGGTCCAGGGGAGGAGTCACCCATCTCAGGATACTTCGAAGACTCTTCCAGGACAACAATGTGCAATCATCCGGACCCAACACTAGGCGGCGATCTATGCACAGATATGAATGTCAGCAGCCCTACATGCCAAGAACAGATGCATACTGGTAAGTAGCATATTCAATATCTGGAGTTACTGGCAATCTTTCTCGCCCTAAAATCCTTCCAGACACGGATTTCAGGCAAGGCAGTTCTCATTCGCACAGACAACATGACTGCCATGTACTACATTCAAAAACAGGGGGGCACACACTCTCCACAGCTCTCTCAATTAGCACAGAGCATATGGAGATGGGCAATTCCACAAAAGATCTTTCTCCTAGCCCAACGCGTCCCAGGAGTCCAAAACACCGTGGCAGATCTGCTCAGCAGACGCACGCAGCAGATCCACGATTCACCCGTTCTTTCAGAAGTGGGGGCATCCACACATAGACCTTTTCGCCACCCACGAAAACAAAAAATGCCCAAGCTTCGCCGCCAGATATCCACACCCATTGTCCAAAGGCAATGCGATATGGATGAACTGGTCAAACAAATTTGCATACGCTTTTCCACCTCTCCCACTAATTCCATTAGTGGTGCGAAAGCTACAACAGCATTCCCTAACGCTGATCCTAGTAGCTCCGACATGGGCCAGACAACCGTGGTACACCACACTGCTGGAACTCTCAGTAGTACCACACCAAAAGCTACACCTCTCACCATGCCTCCTAACCCAGAACCATGGAGAAATCAGGCACCCGGACCCAGCTCAGCTCAACCTTGCGAAATGGCTCCTGAGGTCCTAGAATTCGGATACCTTAACCTTCCCCCTGATTGCATGAACATTATCAGGGAAGCTAGACGCCCTACTACTAGAGCGTGCTATGCAGCAAAGTGGAAAAGATTTGTTGTTTACTGCCACAACAACACAATCAATCCTTTAAATGTATCCATACAGCACATTATATGTTATTTACTCCATTTACAAAGGTGTAACCTAGCATATACTTCCATTCGGTTACACCTCGCTGCAATTGCTGCTTACTTATAGAACAGGCAGCACCTCTCACTTTTCAAAGTGCCTGCCATCAAAGCCTTTATGGAAGGCCTCAAAAGAGTAATTCCACCCAGAGTACCAGCCTCACCTGTCTGGAACTTGAATATAGTCCTCACACGGTTAATGGGACCCCCTTTCGAACAATTACATAAATGTGAGCTCCAATTTCTCACATGGAAAACAGCTTTTCTAGTGGCCATCACTTCCCTCAGAAGGGTTAGTGAAATACAAGCACTCACTATACAGGAGCCTTTTCTCCAAATGCATCACAACAAGGTTGTACTCCGCACCAACCCCGAATTTCTACCCAAAGTCATTTCCCCATTCCATCTAAACCGGTCGGTAGAATTACCAGTCTTTTTCTCGCAACCCCAAACCGTTGCGGAAAGGGCTTTACACACACTGGATGTTAAAAGGGCTTTACTTTACTACATCCAAAGGACACAACCTTTCAGGAAAACCAAACGGCTATTTGTCTCCTTCTCCCCACCACATAAAGGCAACCCTATTTCTAAATCAGGGATAGCTAGGTGGATTGTAAAATGCATACAGATTTGCTACCACAAACCAAAACGAACGCTATCTGTTCCCCCTAAAGCCCACTCTACAAGGAAGATAGGGGCTTCTATGGCTTTCCTAGGGAACATACCACTAGATGACATCTGCAAAGCAGCAACATGGTCAACACCGCACACCTTCACAAAACATTACTGTGTAGATGTGCAAACTAAGCAACAAGCTAGTGTGGGCCAAGCTGTACTAAAAACACTGTTTCAAACAACTGCAACGGATGCCGGTGGTCGCTGCTAGGGTTGGGTACTGCTATATAATCTATGCACAGTGTATAATCTGCAGCTCATATGCCTCGAACGGAATATGCTACTTACCAGTATGCATCTGTTCTTGGCATGTAGAGCTGCAGATCTATACACACCCTCCCCGGCTACCTGTATCCGTTACAGTTTTATCTTATTTAGATACAAGACACATGGGTTTCTTTACTGTTACTACTACGCTCCATCTTTCCCTGCTGGCGAAAAACAATCTGAGGATGGAGCCGAAGCCCATGCGCAATACGAACCAAAGGAGGAGTCACCGAACTCGTGACTTCCAAAGACTTTCCAAGAGGAAAAACAAACTGCAAACATCCGGGCCCAACACCAGATGGCGAGCTATGCACAGTGTATAGATCTGCAGCTCTACATGCCAAGAACAGATGCATACTGGTAAGTAGCATATTCCTTCTTTCTCCATGTGTGTGTTCATTAAAAGTCGAGAATTGTACTGAATTCTTGCTTGCATGCATTCTTACTTTAAAATGAGAAAGTAACAGAAATAAATCTTTTTATTTTGAATGGAACTGAAAGCATGTCCTTCCCCTGGCTTACTTCTGTAGACCATTACTTCTGACTGTAAGCTGTCATGATAGTTTAGTGCCCTCTTTTTGGGGACTTGAGTCTTAAAGCATAGCTTACTTTGCACAGTATTCAGCACCCATCTGCCTCTTAAGAACTTTTGCCACTTAATGTAGATGCTTTCCCTAACCAAAGTGGTAGAACGGAGTTGGAGGAGGAAGGAAGGAATCCATGGTCTCCTTCATCCAGAGGCTTGCCTGCAGCTGTAACTGGTGATTGGGTTTCTCTTCCTTGCATTGTCTCTGCCATAGTTGATACTGAACTACACTCTGTCAGTAAAAGCCGCATTTGTGAGACTTGTAGTGGTGTTACAGAACTCCTTTCACAAACCCACTAGAGAGTTGTAGGAAAGTGGTCCTTTTTGAACTGGTCACCCACACTTTTTACCTGTTATTCAATGCAGCTTTGACTGGAAGTACACTGGGCTCCTACTAATCAGGTCCCCAGTGCCAGATCTCTCCCAAAACTGAACAATTGTTTCCCCACTTGGCAACACCTTTGCCACTGGAGTCAAGCTAGCCTGGCTGAAGAGGGGTGAAACCACGAAACTGGTCCTAGGATGCTTGTTTCCCAGTACAGGGAGAACCTGGCCTGGCAGTTCGGGCTGGACTGTTCCCATATTAGAGGAGGAGAAACATGGGGTAACGCAAGATGAGACACAAGGAAATGAAGGCTGAATAGAAGGGTGGGACGGAGTAAGAGAAAATGTAGATCTTTAAGAAACCCGTAGTGATAGATTCCTTACATTGGAATTACCCCCAGGTGTCAGACTGGATCCAGAAAGTTTTCGTCAGCTGGACACCTGCACGTCGGAAGGTGGCATTGTGCGGCTCCGCGTCCTTCATTGGCGTGGTGGTCGCCGAGATGATGTTGCGGCAGCTACTTGGACGCCGCCCTCGAGCGCTGACGTCAGTTCTTTCTTTTTCCACGCCAGCAAGCGCAGATCCAGAGAGAGCAGTGCCCCCAGTCACTTTTTGACTGAGTTTTTCGAGGCCTTTTTGTCTCTCTTTCCGAGTCGATCGACTCCTGGTGCCGTAGGGATGCCCGGCGTCAAGTCCTTCTTGGACTGTCCTCGCATGATGTCGGTGACGGACCTGCACCGCTTGTGTCTCTACTGCCTGGGGCACGACCATGACCCCAAGTCGTGCCCCAACTGCCGGGCCATGGCACCGAAGACTTTTCGGGAGCGGTCCTGAAAGTTGCTTGAAGTCCAGCAGTTTTCTCCGCGCCGCTCAAGGTCCCGGTCCCATGGGAGGTCGAGGGACCGGTCGCGGAGCCACCACCATCGTTCGTCGGGATCGAAGTCTTCGCACTCTGGGTCAGGTAAGACGAAGCATCACAAGAAGTCAAAGAGGCGTCATGGTTCTCAGACTTCCCCTCGCCTGTCTTGCGAGGTGGCATGAGGGTGCTGGTGGTGCCTCCTCCGCTGCTCCGGCGTAACCTACGCAGTCACCCTCTGTCTTCCTGGGTCCTTTGGTGACTCCGGTCCAGCTGCAGGAATTTGTCAGCCATGGCCCGCCTTTTTGGGCCTTTGGGCCCCGCCGGCGTGCCTTTGGGCCTGCTGGGCCCGATTTGGAGCCCTTGCTTTCACTGTCGACGGCTCCGGCATCGCTGTCAGCTCCCAACCCGGCACCGCAGGGCCCCCAAGGATCCAGGCCTGGATCCCAGTTGACGCTGGTTGACCTTGTGACACCTCCTCTGATGTTGCACGCGCCCCCGGACGACGTCGTCCCTGTTTTCAGCCCTCGATGCCGATTCTGACGCCGATGGGGCCTTTCCACCCCCTATGTCTAGTCTCCTTATTTTCGGCCTGTTCATCAGCCTTTGGAGGAAGGGGAGCACTGGGAGGGGACAGAGGACCCTCTTGCCGCGCAATGTGAGTTTGACCCGGACTGGGCAAAGGAATTGGGGGATGCCAGTGGTCTTGATACCTCTCCTGACCTTGGCATGCTAGCTCCTCCTACTGTGGCTACGGAGGAGGGTGCAAGTTACACAGTGGTGTTGCATAAGGCGGCCGAGGCTCTCTACCTCGAACTCCCTACAGTGGCCGTCAGGACTAACCTCCTGACAGAAGTGCTTCAGCCGGCGGCTAACTCTGCGGAGCCACTGCTGCCTTTTAATGATGCACTTTCTGACGTTCTTTTGGGCACCTGGTCCAGGCCCAACACAGGGGCTCCTGTGGATAGGAACGTGACCCGATGCCATAGCACGGCCCGGGTGACCCCATTTTCATTTCCAAACACCCCACCCCTTGGTTGTCCAAGCCTCTGCGTCCCCAAGCGCATTCCCTACCACACCTCCGGACAGGAAATCCAAGAAACTGGAGCAGTTCAGTAAGAAGATTTTTTTTTCTTCCGCCAGTTCAGGGCAGCGGTCTGTAAACACTGCATGCCTCTTGGGTCGTTATTCCCACTCTGTGTGGGATACGGTGGCGCAAGTGCTGCCTCCGTGTCCGGAGGAGTCGCGGACAGTGCTCTCTCAAGCTATTGCTGAAGGGAGAGATGTCTGAACTGGGGTGGCAGAGTGGGCTAAAGAATGGTGATGGATCAAACCCAGATCTGTTGACTGGGTGTGAGTGTTTGATTGGTTCTGATGCTCCGTCCATCACCACCCCCTTTTGTACTGCTTTGTTCGCCATAAGTTGGCAGGGTATGCTCAGACGTGAGTCCCTTGCTCACTTTGCCACTGGATTCAAGCAAGCCTGGCTGAAGACGGCTGAAATGCCAGAAACCGGTCCTAGGAAGCTTGTTTCCGGTCAAGGGAAGGCATGGCTTGGCAGTTCGGGCTGGACTGTTCCCATGAGGCACAGGGTCAGACTGATTTGCATATGGCCATGTCTGAACTGGGGTGGCAGAGTGGGCTAAAGAATGGTGATGGATCAAACCCAGATCTGTTGACTGGGTGTGAGTGTTTGATTGGTTCTTATGCTCCGTCCATCACCACCCCCTTTTGTACTGCGAAGGGAGAGATGCAGCAAAGTTCACGATTTGATGTGGCCATGACATCGCCGACTCGCTGGGCAGGGCGATTTCCACGACAGTTGCGCTATGTCGCCATGCCTGGCTGGGACTACTGGTTTCTCCGGGGATGTCCAGAACACCCTAATGGACATGCCCTTTGATGGCATTCGCCTTTTTGGTAACAAGGCAGATAGTGCGTTGGAGCGTTTTAAGGACTTGCGGGCAACGTTCAAGTCCTTGGGCCTTTCCACCACGCGCCCTCCTCCGCCTTCTGCTTTTCACTCCGTTCGTGGCCACGGAAGGGGCGCCCCAACACGTTTGCTTCAGAGCCACAGGCCGGCGCAGCAACAGTCTCAGCACGGATGTGGAACCCGCCGAAGCGGGTCAGGGGGCCAGCGGGCTGGTCAGTCCACTTCCACCAACACTCCCCCAAAACCTTCCTAGTCCGGTTTTGCAGGCCCGTCAAACGCCAGTGGGCGGCAGGATCCGCAATCACCTCCCCCACTGACACACCATTACTTAGGACAAGTGGGTTGTACAAATAGTCCCTCCCCTTCGGGACCACCCCTCCAGCCATGCCACCCCAGTACCACTGCATGTCGGGGGATCACTTGGCATTTCTTCAACAGGAAGTGGCGGCCCTCTTGGCCAAGGGGGCCATCGAACTCGTTCATGCGCCAGAAGTAGGACGTTGTAGTTATTCCCACTACTTTCTGTTGCCCAAGAAGGACAAGGGCCTGCGTCCTATCTTGGACTTTAAGGACGAAAATTGCTTTCTCCGGAAGGAGAAGTTCAAGATGCTAACTTTGGCTCAGATCTTGTCTGCCCTCGACCCTGGAGACTGGATGGTAGCGTTGGACATGCAGGATGCTTATTCCCACATTCCGCCGGCCCACAGGCGTTATCTGTGGTTCACAGTAGGCCACAAGCACTTTCAGTTTACTGTGCTATCCTTTGGCCTTACCAGCGCCCCGCAGGTGTTCATGAAAATGTGATGGCGGTGGTCGCAGCTCATCTGCGCAGATCAGGGGTTCCAGTCTTCCCCTATCTTGACGACTGGCTGTTGAATGCGGGCTTGCCTCAGACCGTCATCTCCCACCTCCAGACTGTGACTGACCTCCTGCGTTTGCTGGGGTTCTCCATCAATGTGCCGAAGTCACACCTGATTCCCTCTCAGAAGCTCCTCTTCATCAGAACGTTTCTGGATATGACGCACTTTCGGGCCTATCCTTCCGATCGGCGAGTCCAGGATATTCAGGCTATGATTCCGATCTTTCAGCTTCTATCCTGGGTTTCGGTCAGGATGACCCTGAGGCTGCTGGACCTCATGGCCTCCTGCATCCTGCTGATCACTCAGGCCAGATGGCATATGCGGGCTCTGCAGTGGGACCTGAAGTTCCAGTGGGCGCAACATCAAGGGAACCTGTCTGGTTACGTCCAGATCTCAGAGGGCACTGCTCAACAGCTGCAGTGGTGGCTCACAAACCGGCACTGGTTCAATGGCAGATCCCTCTCCCTTCCCAAACCGGAGCGCACAGTGGTGACGAATGCGCCCCTCCTGGGTTGGGGGGGGGGGCCACATGGGAGAGCCTGAGGCCTCTGGTCTCCGGCGGAGTCCATGCTCCATATCAACCTTCTGGCGCTTCGGGCGATCCGGCTTGCACTGAAGGCATTCCTTCCCTCTGTCAAGGGGAGAGTACCGCAGGTGATCACAGACAACACCACCGCCATGTGGTACTACAATAAACAGGGCGGGTGGGGTCGTGGACCCTATGTCAGGAGGCTTTGCGCCTCTGCACATGGCTGGAACATCAGGGCATTTTCCTGGTGGTTCAACACCTGGCAGGTTCACTGAACGCCACGGTGGACGAACTCAGCCACAGGAGCATGATGGATCTCGAATGGTGTCTTCACTTGGACGCAAGGTCTCTTTCGACAAAGGGGAGAGCCTTGGTTAGATCTATTCGCCACTGAAGATAACGTGCAATGTCAGCAGTTCTGCGTGTTGGAATTTCCAAGGCGGCACTCGCTAGGTGACGCTTTTCGTAGCTAGTGGCGTTGCTGTCTGTTGTACGCCTTTCCGCCTATACCACTTCTACCCAGAGTGCTGAAGAAGATCAGGAGCGACCGGGCCCAATCCTTCTTGTGGCTCCGGACTGGGCTCGAAGAGTTTGGTATCCCGAGCTACTCAGTATGACCATTGATCCCCCATTCCGACTGCCTCTTCGAGAGGATCTTCTGTCGCTGCAGCAGGGGTCGGTCCTCCACCTGAACCTGTCCAGTCTCCACCTCTTTGCGTGGAGATTGAGCGGCGGCAGTTGATTCCTTTTGACTTGCCTCCTGAAGTCTGTGATGTCATTATGGCAGCCAGGCATCCCTCCACTAAGTTGGTATACGCCTGCAGGTGGAACAAATTTTTGGCATGGTGCACAATAAAGGCTGTGTATCCCTTTCTGCCTCTCTTTCTGAAGTCCTACTGTTCCTTCTTTCTTTGGCCCAGCAGGGCTCTGCTCTGGGCACTATCAGGGGCTACCTTTCTGCTATTTTGGCCTTTCTCAGGCTCCCTGATCAGCCCTCTCTTTTCAAGTCTGCTGTTGTAAATAGATTCCTCAAAGGCATTACTCATCTTTTCCCTCCTATTCCCTTCATAATGCCACAGTGAGACTTGAACCTGGTTCTTACATATTTAATGTGCGCTCCCCTTGAGCCTCTTCACAACTCTACGTCTTTTAACTTTGAAGACTGCTTTCCTGGTTGCCATCACCTCTGCTAGGAGAGTTGGTGAGCTCCAGGCTTTTTCTTCTAAACCTCCTTTTCTGTCTGTCCATCCTGACAAGGTTGTGCTCAGAACACATCCATCCTTTCTGCCAAAGGTTGTCACTGCCTTTCACATCGGGCAGACCATCACTTTGCCCACCTTCTTTCCGCCTCCGCATCTTCGAGAGAAGAAGAGAGGCTCCACCGTCTGGACACAAAACGTGTGCTCTCATTTTACCTGAATCGCACACAACAGTTCCGGATGGATGACGAGCTCTTTGTTGGCTACATAGGTGCCAAAAAATGTCAGGCCGTACACAAGCGGACTATCTCCCGATGGGTCGTCTTGTGTAATAAAGCCTGTTAGTCTCTGGCGAAAAAGGAGCCTCTGGTGGGGCTGCGCACCCATTCCACCAGGGCGACAGCGGCCACTACAGCAATGGGACGTGGTGTCCCCTTACAAGACATCTGTCAGGCAGCTACGTGGGCCTCGTAGCACACTTTTACTAAGCCCTATTGCCTGGGCAGCCAAGTCCGGAGGGACGGCATCTTTGGTCGTTCTGTTCTCCGGGACTACCTGGTGTGATCTTGGTTCGCAGACCCACCACCGGGGTTGGTATTGCTGGGGTATCTATTCTAAGATAAGGAATCTATCACTACATGTTTATTTCAGATGAACAAGTTACTTACCTTCGGTAAGAAACATTAGTTAGTGATAGATTCCTTACCGCCTCACCCATCCTCCCGGTTCTGCGAACTGATTTCTAGGGTTAAGGTCATCCCTTTCAGGGCACTAGTTTCAATGCACCAGTGGTCAGTATCTTGCATGGCTCTGCGTTCCTGGCGCGGAAAGTCGTGTACAGAACAGACGTCAGCGCATGAGGGTGGCGTCTAAGTAGCTGCCGCAACGTCATCTCGGCGACCACGACGCCAAGCACGGACGCGGAGCCGCCCGATGCCACCTTCCGACGCGCAGAGGTACTGCTGACGAAAACTTTCCGGATCCAGTCTGACGCCTGGGGGTAATTCTAAGGTAAGGAATCTATCGCTAACTAATGTTTCTTACAGATATATCGTTACCGTAGGTAAGTAACTGGTTCGTTATGTACATCACTATGTGGAACATGTGAAGAGTATGAAACAATGCCGTCCGTTGTTTGCGCCTTGATGAACCTGCATGCAAAGCCAAAATGTATATGCTGTACCTGTATTGTAATCAATAAAAACAGTTGGAAAAAATAAGACTGATTTGCTTATGGCTGGGTTTGATCTGGAATGGCATGGGGAGCAAAAAAACTGGATTTAGGCCCAGATCTCTGTGCTGGGGGGAATGTTTAACATTGTTCAACATTCTGTCCATCAAATGTTCTTTTTGCATTTGACACCACGAGTGGGACTGGTATGCCCCGACGTGGGTCAAGTGCTCTCCATGTCACTGGAGTCAAGCTAGCCTGGCTGATTAGGGGTGAAACCCCAAAACCACTCCTAGGATGCTTGTTTTTCTAGTCCAGGAAGAACCTGGCCTGGCAGGTCAGGCTGGACTGTTCCCATGGGGAACAGGGTCAAGACTGATTTGCATATGGTTGGATTTGAACTGTAATGGCATGGGGAGCAAAAGAACTATTGATTTAGGCCCAGATCTCTGTACTGGGGTGAATGTTTGACATTGTTCAACATTATGTCCAATTGTTCTTTTTGCAGCTATCTTTTGCACTCCCTCTAGTCCCTAGTAAGTGGTACCTCTGGTACCTAGGGAAGGGAGGCTAAAGAGTCCCTAAGAGCTGCAGCATGTATTGTGCCACCCTAAGGAACCGCTCACCAAACACATACAGACTGTCACTGCAAGCTGTGTGTCTTAGTGCAGACAAAAGTGAAAACGCGACATGGCACACAGCCCTTTGTGTCATGCCCGCAGACGCTGCATGTAGTATAGGTAAATCACCCCTACAGCAGGCCGTACAGCCCTAAGGCAGGGTGCACTGTACTACATGGGTGGACATATCTGCATGCACAGATATGCCCCTGTACTGGCTAGTTCAATTATTGCCGGTACAAGTGATCAGGGAAGTCATTTTAAATTAATGTGCTGGGTACTGGTCAGAAACAAGTTCCACAGCTACATGATGGCTTCATTGAAACCAAACATGTTTGGTATCAAACATCTCATATTAATAAGTCCACTCTGATTACAGTGATGGATGTATTGATACATGCACACAGAGGACATCTTAGAGGTGCCCCCTGGAAACCTGCCAACTACTAGTGTGCTGGCTGACTGTTCCTGACCAGCCTGCCACCACAGACTGGTTTCTGACCTCCAGGGGTGAGGGACTTTGCTCTCAGGAGGTCAGGAATAAAGTCTGCTCAGACAGAGGATGTTTACACCCGCTCCTCCATGATGACCTGCGAATTAGCAATCCAAGGCAGGAAGCTTCAAATAGCCCTCCGACTTTGGTATGCAAATCTGGCTTCCCTCACAGGAGATGATGCAGATGTCCCCCTGTCCATGGCTCATTTGCCGCCTGGACAGGCTGAAAAATAATGTTGTGAGAGAGGTGTGTTCGCCCTTAGTCTAGTTCCAGCCTTACGAAGGGCTGCCTGATGTGAACACAAAATTTCAAAGTCTGCCATCTTTGTGATGGCAGAATTAGGAACTCTGGGACAGGTTTATGACCACTTCCCACAGAACATGGTCATATAGTGGGCATAGTCACCTCAGGGGTCAGTAGCCCGTTGTCTACTATCCTGCACTCCTCTAAGACCTCTACATCTAGTATTTTGGGGAGCTCCTGGAGCCAGAAAATCTGATCATGCCGACCCAAAAAAAGGAGGACAGAAGAGCTGCAAAAACTGAGGCAGAAACAATTGATTTGGTGCCAACCCTGCCGGCCTGTTCGCCTACTCCCGACAGTTACACCAAGGTAGTCTCATTGTGCAAGCTGCTGTGCCTCCAAAAGCCTGGGAGGACTCCCAGCGCTTCTACAAAGAGTCCGAAACTCCCATGGACCAGCAGAGCTGTTCCCCTGCTTTCTGCAGGCATCAAAGAAACAACTGAGAGCACTCCGGACCACAAAGACCCGAAGCCGGAAAGCACCACTGCACCCCAGCTGCCTAGCCCGAGTTGAAGTGGGCCAATGGTACCAGTTTGGTCCCAAGACCCTCCAGACCCGAAGCCCACCTCGGGTTCCCCAGCTGTGGGCTTCCCAACGTCCCCTCCAGCCTCTGTGAGCGGATCTCCTTTACTGCGAGTGACTCCGATGACGAAGGCACTCTAGTCAGGAGGTCATTGTTTTGCCAAAGAGCTTCACATTCAGGTTAAACATTATTATGGCTCTGTATGACTGCCCTTGGGTCGAGTCTTTCCTGTTTTGCGTACTGAACTTATATGGGATTCTGTCGTAGTCTGAATCCGATAGTTGTTGGAGGTAATGTCACTCATTAAGTTTGTTAATGGCTCAAATAATAGCAGGGCAAACATTCTGTTGAAGCGAGCCACTAAGCCTTCTGGGCCTGTGCCTCTCCCCATTTTAAGGTTTTGAATAGTTTTTAGTACTTCCTCCTTTGTTATTGGGCCTTCAAGGACTTTACTATCTTTCCTGTCTTCTGATATCATAGGTGTGGTGCTATTCACTAGGTATCTTTTCATTAGAGGTACTCTAATATGTTCAGTGGAGTATATTTCCACCCCAAAATTAGAACAGCAATCCCTTCCATTGTCCTCTTCAGTCACTGCTGTTCCAGAGGAGTCCCTTCGGGTCTCCTCAATGAAGGATTTAGCAAGGAGGCGTTTTCCTCTTTTTCCATCTCTGTGGTGTTTAGCATTCAATTGGTTTATTAAATAGTGAGCTCTGTCTACTTCATCTCTGTGAGTGGCCCTCTTAATAAGCTAAACATTAGTCTTAATTAATGCTTTTGGGCTGTTTTAATTCTAAACTTGTACCAAATACAGTAGCAATAACCACTGCTTTTAATCTTCTGAGGTTTTAACCATCTTTCTGCCTTCTCATCAAAAAAGTTATTTCCTACAATGAGGCAACTGTAATTTTTAGGTTTCGCCAACAGGTGCTTGAGAGACAGAAAAAGCAGTGCTTGGAAGAGAGAAATTCTTGTAAGGGGTTTAGAGCCCACCCATTATCTAAGCGCCAGGATACCCTTGGGGTGACAGTTGCGCTATACAAGTGTACCTTACCTTACATTACTTACTTTTACTTACCATTGGTTAGCTCCTACCACACCCTCGTTCCCTTTCTTCCTGTTGGTCAGTGCCTCCTCCTGCCTCCAGCTTCCTGCTCGACTTCGCGTCTTCATCCTTGCTATGTAGCTTGGACCAAGTATTGCTTCCAGCCACCAGTGTCCTTCAATTGGCCGTGAACCTGTAACATGTTTTTTTTCCAGCATCCGCATTCTGTTTGTTGCTTTCCCATCCCTACCACCAACTCGCTTTTGTCGCTTTCCCACATGCCCTTCCCAGCTCTTTGCTGGCCTGTCCCTCCCGCCACCTCGCTCCCAACACTGCATGCCCCTTCCCCACCCCGTCGCCAGTATTGGCTTGTTTTATATAGCGCAAAGTCGACTGGAAGGACTTGGTGTGCTTTACATGAGCATTAGTTACATTACACAAGGACACATTAATTTTACAGGCATGGAGAGATTGTGTTTTGCCTATAATCAAAGGCTATTGAGCTAGTGCCAAGACTTGAACATACTTCCCAGCTCCAAAGTCAGTTGCTCTGGCCGTGACGCAACAGCCTCTCCAAGCTCCGTATTCCAGCTAGCTATACTTTGACATGCTTGTAAATGCAATGAGCATTTCTTCAAGAAAATAGACTGCATAGTAAGTGTACAGAAAATAAAAATGTTAACTTGTTTGTATGTGCATAGCTTTAACTTAAAAAAACGCAGCCTGACCACATCATATTGCCTTTTTTGAATTTTTTTTATTTCAAGCTATGGAGCACAGCAGCTTGCACCGCTGTGTAACATCTAAAAAAAATACACTGACAAAGTCAATAGATCTCGCATAGGTGAAACCTATTGACTTTTCCAATGCTTGTTAGCTTTTGCTTTCCAAATCCCCATTCCCTACCCTTTACTCTTAAATGCTTCTTGCTAATACAGGAGGCCTGCCCGCCATTAGGAATTTTTGTCGGACTAGGATGGCCAGAGACGAAGCATGACACCCAGGGTCGCGTATTGGGCCATTTCTTACAATGTTTTGTAATTTTGTATAATATTTTTGTATTACTGTGGTTGTATCCATATCTTATGTCATACAGGGACTCGAGGCCTCCATAACGAAGGCATTCCCCAGGTGCGGACTCTGTTTTTTGTATCTTGTTTGCTTTTTTGTGATTTAGACTGTGTTGAGAGGATGGAAACGTAGACAGTCCTCTCGTTCCCCCTACCCCCTTTTTAAGAGGTTCATAGGATGTGTCCTCTGCCTCTGATCACTCTTGTGAGTCTTGAATTTCCTAGTCTTCATATCAGTAAAAACTATGCCAACTCTCCCAGTTCTGGTGCTCCCTCTGCAGGGAGCTTCTTGCAGGGCCGCCTTATCTGTTCACATTGAGGCTGCTCCGGGCAACCTGCCAATTTCTGCCTCCGTACCACAGCTCAGTCCCTCTCTTCTGGCAGATATGTCCCTCTACAGGAGGCATCCCTGTTGTCATCACTGCAAGGGGGAGGCCACAGTCTTATCTGTACTTATTCTGTTCTAGCCGTAAGATTTCCCTTCATTTTTATTGGGAGGCTAGGTCAGCCTCCAATTTCTGATAGTTGCTAGTCTCTCTGGGGTACATGCTTCCGCCACCACTAGGACAGTGCCCCTGCTGTGGCTTTGTTGTGCGAGCTTTCCTACTACTGGCCAGCATTCACCTTCTCCTGCCCTAGAGTTTTGCTTACTTTGGAGGCCCCCTTATGCGCTAGGAACGATCCCTATTGCTGTTCATCTCAGCCGACGCAGACCAGCCCTTTCTGTCTCTGATTGCTTTAGACAGAAATCCTCACTCCCCACTTCAAAGGGAAGCTCGCTCTCTCTCAACTCCCCTTCTTTGTTCCTTACTCGGGCCACTTTTTAGGGATACACCAGTCGTTCAAGCTGCAGGCGCCATCTTGCTTAGTCAACCGGCTGTCCTTTTCACTGCACCACAGCCCTATTTCTCGTATCTGCTGGGGAGTGTTTTCTTCAAGGATATTCATCCCATCACCTCAGTGCCACGAAGTGGGTATATTCAAGGCAATGAGGGCAAGAGGGAGCCAATGGGGTCTAGATTCTCTGAGGGAAGGGGCGTGGAGCTAGAATTATGCATCCACCAGCATCTTGGGCTTGGCTCCGCCCCAAATATATTATTTAAGACAAATCTCCTCTATTTTGATTCTGTTCAGATGTGGGTCTGGAGCCAGTATTTCCGGGCCTAGGGATTACTTTCCCTCTAAAACCTGCCATTAGGGAGACTAAAGAATATCCACCATATCGATCCTCAAAATGAAAGATCTGATTTCATTGTTGTATGGTCGGAATTCAATTTTACGTTGGAAGAAAACGCCATTCCCCATATTTATAACCGTGAACCTGTTCCCGTTTTGCCCTCTCTAACCATTAAGAAAATGTAAAAACTTTAAGGCAAAATTCAAGACCTTTGTAACACAGTTGATAGTGTGTTGAGTGTCAGCTTGAGGCCTCAGCCAAGATGCTCGAATCATTGATTGTGCCTAACTAACTCAAGGGTTCGGGGAAACTGTGTAAAAGATGCAGATTGGCAGGCATAACTTATGAATATTGGGGATTCCTGAAGAAGCATGGGGCAAAAGGGACGTCAGAGATGGCTATTTCCTAGTACAAAGCAAAACCAATGGAAATGATGGACGGAGTGTTGAACATTGCAAGCACTCACCCCCAGTCAACTGATCTGGGTTTAATCCATCACCGTTCTTTAGCCCACTCTGCCACCCCAGTTCAGACATGGCCATATGCAAATCAGTCTGACCCTGTGCCTCATGGGAACAGTCCAGCCCGAACTGCCAAGCCATATCTTCCCTGGACCGGAAACAAGCTTCCTAGGACCGGTTTCTGGCATTTCAGCCGTCTTCAGCCAGGCTTGCTTGAATCCAGTGGCAAAGTGAGCAAGGGACTCACGTCTGAGCATACCCTGCCAACTTATGGCGAACAAAGCAAAACCAAAGGAAATGATGGACCCCCATGAGGCACAGGGTGAGACTGATTTGCATATGGCCATGTCTGAACTGGGGTGGCAGAGTGGGCTAAAGAACGGTGATGGATTAAACCCAGATCAGTTGACTGGGGGTGAGTGCTTGCAATGTTCAACACTCCGTCCATCATTTCCTTTGGTTTTTGCTATTTCCTAGTACAGACAGAATGCCTAGCCTGTTTCATTGTGGAAAGTGTACACCCTCCCATACCCTCCACTGAGACTCTGCCTAGGCCTGTCATAGCCCATATTCTTAATTATAAATACTTCTATGACTTGTTTGAAGCTGCACGCTGCAAGGATCAGGTTCTCTTTGAATTCCAAACCCTTATAGCATCATTATAACTCACTAAGAGTATAATGGGTATTCCGCTGGGTTCTTATGAAATGATTATTTTTTAGTCTTGATTAATGTGCACAAATATTTATGAAGCAGTGAAACAGGTTGACTTTTCAATAACAATGCGCTGGCATTCCCATTTTGTCTTTGTTCTACTTGTGCTGACAGGCAATTGATGAAAATTGACTAGTGGAGCCAGATAAACTTGTTTAAATAAGTTCAAACTTTACTTCAGTATGGACTCTGCATTGAAACGTCACCCTTTTCTAGATGGGAACAGTGCAAAGGGCTGAGATAGTGCTTGGTGGTTCACCACTGTCGTTCACTTCTGGATGAGATAAAGATAGTGGATAGTTTGTGGATAACTTGGATTGAACAACTTTACTTCCCTCCCCCCATTCCCTTCCTCCCTTAAGACTCGTCTTGACACACCAGTGATGAGAAGCCTTGGAGTGTTCAAAATCAAATATCCGACCTCCATTTGTTATTCTATTACACCCATGACTGGATAGAAGATCAACCTTTTTCAACTCATTTTTTAGGTGCTCATTGGGTACAAAGTCCGATGTTAAGAGAGAGGGATGTGTGAAGTCTTATCAAGTTTTGTTTTATGTTCAGCAAAATCTTCTGTTTGTTGAAGTTTTAAAATGTTGTGGTTCCCTATGACGCTAGGTGACTGGTGCTGTGTATAATGGGGTAGATGATGTGACCCGGTACCTTAAAATATGGATGATGTTGGCAGCGGGGGTGGCCAAGCGAACTATTGCAAAAACGTGGAGAGAGGGGCAAGAGGACTGGAAGAACGATGAAGATTGGTGTCCGTTAGTGGAGCGTGAGGTCAGGGCCGGACTGACTACTGGGCGTTTTGGAATGCTGCTGAGCTGGGGGCTGATTTCGTTGATGGGGACCTGCATGTACTGAACGAAATTCTTTTTGCTTTAGTTATTTCGAAGTACACGCAGGTCTCCATGAACAAAATCAGCCCCCACCGCAGTGAAATCATCCCCTTGCTCGGCAGAATTCCAAAACGCCCGGTAGTCAGTCCAGCCCTGCATGAGGTCTATAAGATTTGGGGCAAATGGAGCCAATACTGAGAGGCCTGAGGGTGTGTCGGGGTTGTATGGAAGGTGGGAGGAGGGCTACTTGCAGTGTAATACTAGATGATTTCATTCTCAACTGATTGTAGTTGGATTCTCTTCACACTGATTCGCTATGTGCATCCCACATTTTGTAATCATTAATGCATACTGAGCAAATGTTTAATAAAAAGACTATTTAAAAATAAAAATAACTTACAGGGTTTGTGTCCACCCGATGCAGCAGCATAGTATTGGGGCTATGGACGCAAAGCCATCTAAAGCATTCAATTTCCAATTGCGAGTCTGTTGTAATGAGATCATGGTACAGCTTCCTGACATTGCTGCAGTCCCTGTACGATTAAAAGTGGATCTTGAGGGACAGGGCATCAAGTAGCACAAGATTAAGGACTACATTTAAATTCTGATGGACGGAATGCAGTCGATCAGGGTGGTAAACTACCATCCACCAATTTATAGATTATTGCTGGCCCAAAGGTGATCTCTCTACCTTGATAGGAACTGCCTTCATAGTGGTTCCTGTCATTGTGCAAACATTTGGTAGATGGGTGCGTCTGTGTTTTTATGTGGCGATGGACAGAAAAAAAGGACATCACACACTCCATCTTTTCAAGGGCAGGCGATGTAATGTCCTTCTTCTTCTGGCCTGTTGGTCTGTCAGAGGTAGCACTCCATAGACCAAGCCAAAGGGGGCTACGCTGACGTAAAGCTGACAGTCCGCCAGTCACTAAATGAAGGTTACAAACCAAGGATTTGGTGGACAGGATACTCCATCACAAACATCTGCCAAACTCTAAATCTGACTTTTAAGTTTAAAGGCAACCTATAAAATGTTGAGGGTTATGGATACTTGACGAATCAAAGGGTAAAGATTATTTAGTCTATATTTGTTCCTTTCTGATAATGAATTCCAGTAAAAGGAGTTTGTTGCATTATGGGGATTTCTAGGTCTTCTAAGCACTTTTTAGCTTGTTTATTCCTAGCTTTGTGAAACATTATTTGTGTATTTGTGTTTTTTAAACATAGCATTCAATTTACTGTATTAAACAAAAGTTACATGGCATCTTTCGCTGAGCGCACTCAGTATTTCAAAAACAATCGTTTAAAAAAACATCAATGCTTATTATATGGTATGTTTTAGAAAGATCTTAAGTGCTATACGAGACATTGCCATAAGCTCACCCTATTCAAGTCAAAGTGCTATAGTGCTACATTAACATTTTTAAGAGTAGTCCTACATTGGGCCAATGCTTCTGAACAAGGTAGGCTTCTAAAGGGATTCCTGTTACTAAACAATGTGGCCCCCAACAAAGGACGGCAGCTAGTCCCTTAACATAGATACTTGGGAGCCCCATTTCAAAGCATACGGCTTCAGCTAGTGCATGGGTACTTACCGTACAGATTTTATGAGGAGTTTTCCTCTGTATTTCATGAAGAAAGCTCCAAAACTTTGTTTCCATTATTTCAAACGCATAAAGTCGAGGGGATTTTTACATTCTGCATGGACAGTAAATAAAGTGTCTGTGACCTACAGCCCTATAAAGTGATAGAAATGTGTTAGTATATGATGTGTAATTGTCAGCATCCTCTTCTCTAACAGTGAGGAGCTGGTCTCTACCTTTGTCTGCAAAGGAGAGCCATAAGATTGCTGCCCACTGCTCCTGAGGGACCCTCTGTACTTTACAGGCCCTTTCCAGTGCAGTTATCCATTTGTGGATGTCATCCCCACTCTGGTAGGGAGGGACAATCTTGTTCAGGTTCCTATGGTCATGTGTATGATCTCTACCTCTAGGGACACTGTTGCTGCCACCATGGGGCTCTAGCCCCCATCTGTGTGAAGCTCTCTGGAGCTCCAGGGATTCCCTAGCTAGTGCCAACTGCTTTCTCTTGATCCTAAGCTTAGCTTTTTCAAACTCAAGTGGTTTGCACTTTTTCTCATAAGAGGACTCCCTCTGTTGAGGAAAAATGGTCCTATGAGAGACAGAGGTCTCTCCAGATGCCCCAGAATGATTAGACTCCTGAGAAGGAGATCTTGATCTTCTTGGCACACCACCAATCCTTCCAGGTGGTGTATAGAGAGGGCAACTGAGGCCTTCTTCCTCACCTTCAGGATGGATTGGATTTTCCATGTTCGAATCATCTTGATCCTCCTGGTCTGCTTCAGAGTACTGGTCATAGGTGGTGTCACCTCTTGGCCTTTCCTCTTCTGCTGCCCCACGCAGCTTGCCTCATCAGACCATATGGTCTTTCTGAGATCATCTAACAGCAGAGCCTCCATGAGGCGTTGAGTGTTTGCATTCCTCCCTGTCTTCAACTTCCTAACTGTACACATATTTCTCAATTCCACACTTGTGAGATGGTCAAACTTGGATGACAAGGAGCCACTGGCTTCAGGTCTTAAAGATATACTAGTGTAGTGAGGTGTTGCACCTACCTAACCTAGTGGGAGCTACTAGACTCTCTTGAGTTGGGGAAAAGGGGTGTGCTGGTCCCTTTGCTAACCCAATTTCAAGTTCAGTAGAACTTACTTTATTCTAGACTTGATTTATAAGTACCCTTCGTGGTTTTCAGTTAATCACTCAAAGAGATTATCTGGTAAAGCAATAGCAAGCTTGAATCCAACCGCTGCACACTAATGTGAGAAGTTGGCCTGGCATATGCTGTCCACTAGTTATAGTGGGCACCTAGCACCAGTCCAAACAACCCTTATTGATGATAGGTTTAAAGACCACCTTTATTGAAAGCTATCCTAGTGGTAGCTATGGAGAGCAGCATTCAGGCTAAGTCTTAAAGGAGTGTAAAGCAGATTGGTTTACCAGATTATAACCTCTTGAATTACTAAATGAAAGGAGAACCACACAAGGTATATATAAAATATATGTATTTATTTCGAAACACTCACTTCTAATCTCTTTATGAGATTAGAGTCCAAGCTACACAATAATACAGTTCTAAAACGACAGTAAATAGCACAATATACAATGGGCCCTAGGGGCAGACCATACCATATATTACGAAAGTAGTATAAGAACCACGACTTGACTATACACAGTGCCTAGAGCACGTAGAATCGCTGGGACCCCAGGGAACCACCCAAGTCAGCGACACGGGAGACCCACGGGGGACGTGTGCAGTGTGAGAACACAGGCGCGATCCCCGTACTATTCTATGGGAAAGTCACGGTTGGAATTTTAGAAGTTAAGGACACTTAGGAGAGAACTTTGAGCAAACCTCTCTAGACTTAGGGGGTTCTAGGGCCTGCACCCACGGGAGCACCGGAATACTCGAGTTACCTCACCCAGGGAAGCTGGGTGCATAGGTGTCAAATGGTGTCGGGAATCGTCGTTGATTTCAGTGGCGATCTGCTGCAAAGTGCTGCTGCCGGGAAGGAGAAAAGTGTCCATGTGATCCAGGCCTGGTTCGAAGATCAGTAGAACCTGAAAGCAGAGGGGACAGAGTCTGGGTCACTTGCCAGTGACCAGGGACACGATAGACAAATGCCCACCGATGTCGGGTGCGTCAGGTGCGAAGAGGTGAAGCTTGAGACTGCAGCCAGGAGGCGTCGACAACGACCAGGAGCTGGATTCGAGCTGTCCCATGAAGGATGTCGAGTTCTGCGGTGTCGGTGATCGGATTGAACACAACAAGCCTTGGCAACAGCAACCCACGCAGGAAGAGAAAAGATGCTTCAGTGCGGACCAGCAAGGTCCTAGGGACTCCCCAAGCGATGGAGAGTCGGGGCATGTCTGGAGCAACCAGGTAAGCCCAATTAAAGTTAAAGTTGCCTTCACAGGGACCCACCAGTCGACGGAGTAGGGATCGCAAAGGGACCTCGAGAGAAAACACAAAGGGCTGGCTCACGGAACACTCGTGGAGTGTAGGCGGGCAATCTTCGGTGCAAATGCTGCTCGGGGTCAGGGCTACAAGTAACCCAAAGCTCAGCTGCAGGAGTCGTTGGAAAGCTGATGCTTCTGCAAAGTGACGCAGTGTCCAGGGGTTCGGTTGCACGGTCGCCACGAGGGATACGGGCCTCAGACTTCTGTGGGCACTGATAGACCTCTAAGACCATGGAAACCCACCTCCTGTGTTGCAAAGTTCTTCGGAATCCTCAGGAGCTTCAGAGATGCAAACCGGTCAGATGCTTCTTTGGTGCCTGCCTTGCAGGGGAGTAACTCCTTTACTCCAAGGGAGATTCTTCAGTCATCTAGTTCAATGTAGATCGCAAATTTCCAAGATTCAGTATCAGAGTTTCGTCCAGGTGTATTCTAATGTCCTGTAGCCAGGGGTTCCTTTCTTATACCCAAGGAAGGGGTGGGACAAACTCTAGGGACCCACCTATGGGAGGGTCAGGAAAGAGGGGTGGCTACACCCATTTCCTTTGTCCAATTTCGCGCCAGAGCAGTGGCTGGTAGCCCCTGCAACCGGTTTCAGCTGGACTATGCACAGGGACACCAAATGTGCCCCCAGTGCTGAACTTCAAAGCACTCTTGGAGTGCACCCACCCACCCAGCCCCAATACACTAAAGCCTGTCTGGGAGGTGGTGACACCTCCCTGTGACAGGAAACCTATTGTCCAGGCCTCCTCTGCCGGAGTTTTGGCCAGCAGCAGGAGGGCAGACTCGTGTCTGTGGCTGACAGCATCCATTTTGTGATGTCAGTGCTCGGTTAGCTGGTACCGGGTATACCGGTGCTGGCATGTCTCTCCGTCTAGCAGGGTGGGATCATACTCCCACACCAGTTATTGGTGTGGGGGTATGATTCCATGGTGTTTGATACCAAACACGACATGTTTCTGTGCAGCCATCCCAAAGTCAGCATTTACCATTTGGTTATAATGCATTTAGGAGTATATGGTTTGGCTGCATCACAAACAACCCCGGAATAAAGGTTCCGAAGGCTGCAGAGGGACTCTGCTCATGCATGGGCACCCTCTCACATAAAACCCAGCACCCTGCCTTCAGGATTAGTAAGGCTTGCCATAGGGGTGACTGATATGGAGAGATATAGTCAACCTATATCTCAGTAAGAGGTGCATGCACCACCTTACCCAGGCTGCAGTAGCAGTCCTGTGATGTCATTTTAGAATCAATCAATCAATCAAGCATTTGTATAGTGCGCTACTCACCCGGAAGGGTCTCAAGGCGCTGGGGGAGGGGGGTAAGTTACTGCACAAACAGCCAGGTCTTGAGTTGCTTCCTGAAGGAAAGATGGTCCTGGGTCAACCGAAGATGGATGGGGAGGGAGTTCCAAGTCTTGGCTGCCAGGTAGGAGAAGGATCTTCCTCCGGCGGTGGCTCTGCGGATGCGTGGTACGGCGGCGAGGGCGAGGCTGGTCGATCGTAGCTGGCGGGTGGGCACGTAGAAGGTCAGGCGGTCGTTGAGGTACTTGGGGCCCAGGTCGTGGAGAGCCTTGTGTGCGTGGGTGAGGAGCCTGAACGTGATCCTCTTGCTGACTGGGAGCCAGTGCAGGTCTCTCAGGTGGCCGGAGATGTGGCTGTGTCGGGGGATGTCCAGGACGAGTCGTGCGGAGGCGTTCTGGATGCGTTGGAGTCTTTCCTGCAGTTTGGCTGTGGTTCCGGCGTAGAGGGTGTTCCCGTAGTCCAGTCGGCTGGTGACGAGTGCCTGGGTGACGGTCTTCCTGGTCTCGGTGGGGATCCAGCGGAAGATCTTACGGAGCATACGCAGGGTGTTAAAGCACGATGAGGAGACGCGTTGACTTGTCTGGTCATCGAGAGGGAGGAGTCCAGGATGAAGCCCAGGTTGCGTGCATGGTCCGTTGGCTTGGGAGTGGTGCCCAGGGCGGGGGGGGCCATCAAGAGTCGTCCCAGGCGGAGGGTGGTGATCCCAGGATGAGGACTTCCGTTTTGTTTGAGTTCAGTTTCAGGCGGCTGTTCTTCATCCACTCGGCGACGTCTTTCATCCCTTCGTGTAGGCTGGTTCTGGCGGTGGCGGGGTCGTTGGTGAGGGAGAGGATCAGCTGGGTATCGTCGGCGTAGGAGATGATGTTGAGGTTGTGTTGGCGTGCGATGGCTGCGAGGGGGCTCATGTAGACGGTGAAGAGGGTTGGGCTGAGTGATGATCCTTGTGGTACGCCGCAAATGACTTCGGTGGCCTCTGATCTGAACGGGGGGAGGCGGACTCTCTGGGTTCTTCCGGCGAGGAACGAGATGATCCACTCTAGTGCTTTCCCTTGGATTCCGATGTTGCTGAGGCGCTGTACTAGGGTGCAGTGGCAGACTGTGTCGAACGCTGCGGAGAGGTCCAGGATGATGAGGGCTGCTGGTTCCCCGTTGTCGAGGAGGGATCTGATGTCATCGGTGGCTGCGATCAGGGCATCTCGGTGCTGTGGTTGGCTCGGAAGCCGGACTGCGAGGGGTCGAGGGATCCATTCGTCTCGAGGAAGGCGGCGAGCTGTCTGTTGACGGTCTTCTCGATGACTTTGGCATGAAAAGGGAGGAGCGAGATGGGGCGGAAGTTCTTGAGGTCGGTGGGGTCCGCTGTTGGTTTCTTCAGGAGGGCGCTGAGCTTGGCGTGCTTCCAGCTCTCCGGAAAGGTGGCGGTGTGGAAGGAGGTGTTGATGATGTCCCGCAGTTGGGGTGCGATGATGGAGTCGGCCTTGTTGAAGACGTGATGGGGGCAGGGGTCGGTGGGTGATCCGGAGTGGATGGTGTTCATCGTGCGGGTGGTGTCTTCGGTGCTGACCGGGGTCCAGTTGCAGAGGGTGGTGGTAGGGAGCGTTGGTTCAGAGGTTGGGTGCGTGGTTGGTGCGCCGAAGCTGTAGTGTATGTCGGCGATCTTGCGGTGGAAGAACGAGGCGAGGGAATCGCAGAGGTCTTGCGAGGGTGTGATGTCGTCGTTTCCGGCGCTGGGGTTGGAGAGCTCTTTGACGATGCTGAAGAGTTCCTTGCTGTCGTGGGCGTTGTTGTCCAGTCGTTCTTTGAATGCTGTCTTCTTGGTGGTGCGGATCAGCTGGTGGTGCTTGCGGGTGGCGTGCTTGAGGGCGGTCATGTTGTCTGCGGTCTGATCGTGGTGCCAGGCTTTCTCGAGGGTGCGGCAGTTCTTCATGGAGTCCTTGAGTTTGTTGGTGAACCAGGGGGCTTTCTTGCTTCTGGGCCTGCTGGGAGGGTTCCTTAGTGGTGCAAGGTCGTCGACGCAGTTGGTGAGCCACTGTGTGAGGTTGCTGGCTGCTTCGTTGGGGTCCGTTGTGCTGGCGGGGGGGTTCTGGCGGAGGGAGGTGGTGAGCTGCTCGGCGGTGATCTTGCTCCGGCGAGGGATCTGTTGTGGGTGGTGGTGGGTCGTGTTTCTCCTGAAGCCGAAGTGGACGCAGCTGTGATCAGTCCAGTGAAGTCCGGTGGAGTGGCTGAAGGAGATGTGCATGCTGGAGGAGAAGACGGGGTCAAGGCGTGTGGCCGGCGTAGTGGTTGGGGGTGTTCACCAGTTACTTGAGTCCGAGGTTGGCGAGGTTGTCCAGCGGGGTGGTGGTGTTGCTGTCCTTGTTGTTCTCCATTTGGAAGTTGAGGTCCCCTAGGAGGATGTAGTCAGAGGAGGCGAGGGCGTGCGGGCTGATGAAGTCTGCGATGTCTTCGCTGAATTGTGTGCGCGGTCCCAGGGGTCTGTAGATGAGGGTGCCGCTGAGGGTCGTCTTGGGGTCGGTGTGTATCTGGAAGTGGAGGTGTTCGGCAGCGGTGAAGGTGTCGTTGGAGTTGGTCGAGATACGGATGGTTTTCTTGTGTATGATGGCGATGCCTCCTCCAGTCTGGTTGACGCGGTCCCTCCGGGTGATCTTGTATCCGTCCGGCATGGCTATGGCGATGTCAGGCGCTGAGGAGGCGTTCATCCAGGTTTCCGTGAGGAAGGCGACGTCTGGTGATGTTGTGTCGGGCAGGTTCCAAAGTTCCACGGCGTGTCTGTGGACTGATCGGGTGTTGAGCAGGATGCACTTGAGGTGGTTGTTGCTGGTGCTCGGCTTGGCGGATGCGGTGCAGGTCCGGAGGCAGGTGAACTTGAAGGCTTGGCAGGTGAAGGATCCGTGGGTGCGTTTCGGGGTGGCTCGGTAGCGGGCGGGGTTCCGTCCGGCGTTGAGTGCGTTGAGGGTGGTGGCGTCGTAAGTCCTTCGAGTGGGATGGCGTCCTCGGGGGCCAGGGGTCCTGGCGCTGTGCGCGGACGGGCGTAGACGGGCTTGCCTGCGGCGCACAATCGGCACGCCCGCTGCGCACGTCCGCTGCGCTTCCGTGCGGCGACCTCCATAAATGGCGAAGTGGGAGGGAGGAGGAGGTGGGAGCGGGGTGGCCAATGGCGGGAACAGAAAGAAAAGGGGGCGGGGCCGCAGGGGAGCAGCAGCGGGGAGGGGAAGAAGCGGCGGGAACGATCACGGGTGCACGGGGACGGCTACATAATCAGGGGCACAGCAAAATACAGGAATGGCCAAACAGCAGTACAGAAGAGAAGGGAATGGTGAAAAAACGGGGGCACAAGCAGAGACAACACAATACTGGCACAAGTCACAGGAATAGCGCAACTAACTGGCGCTCAGCCAGAGCGAGGCAGCAGCGGAGGTCAGGGGCCTGGCACTCACGGGGGGGAGCCGCACGGTGTATCGAGCGACCGGCCCTGCAGGCAGGGGCAAAGGTCACAGCTCAACACCGTGCAGCGACCTCCATAAATGGCCAAGAGTGATGTAATATGTGACGTCATCAGCAGTGCATTGCGGGGGCGCGAGTTATTGTTAGCTGAACTAACTATAACGGGGGAATTTCAAGGGTTTTGTATGAGGGAAATGTCCAGCTAACTATAACGCCCCTGAAACCTATGGTTTTTTCAGTGAATTTCAAAGGTTTTTTAAATGCTAATTCCTAACTACATCAGGCCTGAAACCTATGGTTTTTTCAGTCAATTTCAAAGGTTTTGTAAATGACAATTTTGAATGTATTAATTGTTATACTGATTTTTTTTATACTGATTTACTACATTTTTTAAACTATTTATTTTTAGATATATTTTTTTTAATTACATTATAATTACATTATACATTACAATACAAAATATACTTTCTCAGAATGAATTACTTTAGTTTAAATACTTGGCAAATAGGCAACAGACTTTTAAGTACAGTAGTTAGTTGTTGCAATGGGCAACACAATTTCAAACACAAAGCAACATTGAGCTCAATGTGAATTTCTACTTAACCCCTTCGCCGCGGCAGGAATTCCGCCGCGGCGCTGGGGGGGGTTTGGGGGCAGCGCGGTGGCGCTGTGCTCGTGACAGAACTGCTCCGTCACGAGCCACGGTTGAGCTGTGCTCATGACGGAGTGGTTCCGTCACGTCTCCGCCCACTGCGCTAATCGCCCGCACAGGCGGGGAATTAGTGCCGCGTGGGTGGAGCGGCGGCCAACGGCCGCAGCATGACGGAACCACTCCGTCATGAGCACAGCGCAACCGTGGCTCATGACGGAGTGGTTCCGTCATGAGCAGGGAAGGGGTTACATGCAATTAGTTACTTTATGGATTACTTTTCAAACCACAGGACTGGACCCTAGATTCAGTCCTTGGACATCTCCTGTAAACAGTTGAGTAAAAGCGCTTTGGTTACAGTAGTCATTTTTAAGGAATATTATTGTATTTTAAAAGCTGACACTTAGAAACTTTTTCCCATAGAATCACCAATGTTATCCTATGGCAGAAAATTCACTTAGCAGGTAAGTAGTGTTATCGTTGCTTTTTCTTACTCAGTGGTGGATCCTGAATTCAGCACTGGCCAACCTCCTGTAAACAGTTGAAAGAATGTGTTGAAGTCGTACAGACGATTTTTTAAGAATATTTTTAGTTTGTGAAAATAGACACTTAGAAACTTTTCTGGTGAAAACCACACAATGGATTCCTATGGAAGGACATACAAGTTAATGGTAAGTACGCTTAGAATTACTTTTCAGGGTCAGTGCTGGGCTAAAAGATGCAGCCCTGGGTTCTCTCCTGATTGCAGGTGAGTAAATCGGAATTCGTAGTTAGGCTGATTTTAGAGGAATATTTGTACAATGGTGAAGGAAGGGGGAGGGGCCTCAGGTGACCTGTGCAAACACGCCCTGTGGCGCGTTTTAAGTTGGGGAATTAATTGCTCTTCAATCCTGTGGTCCCCTGGCGGCCAACTTGCCCACCAAGTACTTCCAGTAGGCTTCAGGGAGCTGCATTGCAGAGAGGTGTTCGGAGGCCACGCCCCTTTTTACAACACTCCAACGCAGCTCCGTGGCGCTTACTGGAGGTACCTGGTGGGCTAGTTGACCCCTAGGGGACCTCTCGATTGAAGAGGAATGAATTCCCCAACTTAAAACGCACCACAGGGCGTGTTTGCACAGTATCACCTCAGGCCCCGCCCCCTACCTTCACCACTGTGCAAACGCGCCCCGTGGCGCGTTTTAAGTTGGGGGATTAAGTCCCCTTGAATCCTGAGGTCCCCTAGCGGCCAACTAGGCCACCAGGTACCTCCAGTAAGCGCCACGGAGCTGCGTTGCAGAGAGGTGTAAAAAGGGGTGTGGCCTCATTACACCTCTCTGCAACGCAGCCCCCTGGCGCATACTGGAGGTTCCTGGTGGGCTAGTTGGCCCCCAGGGACCCCCAGTATTCAAGGGGAATTAGTTCTCCGCCCCGATCCCGATCTTTTCTGCCGGCATTGCATTGGGGGGTAGCGGTCCCCGGGGCTGGGGGGGCTGCGAGGGGGGGATTGGGACCCCCCCACACACTTTTTTATTTCTGCCCCCTGGATTTGGCCCCCCCGGGGTCCAATTACCAGAGAAGCGCGTGAGCCCCGCGCTGCTTCTTTTTTTTTCTTTTAAATTTTTGGCCAAAATTCGCACTGGGTGCACGAATCGCGCCGATTTTTTTTTTTTTTTTTTTTTTTTTTTTTGGATTTTTTTATTTATTTATTTATTTTTAAAATTAAAAAAATAATAAAATACTTTTTTGGGCCCTGGGGGTCCTTGTGGGACAGGCCTAGGGGGTCAGGGTGTTTCTACCCTGCTGCCCCCTTGTCGCGTTTTGCGCCTTTGTTTTTGTGCTTTCTTGTGCCTCGGTTCTACCGAGGCACAAGATGGCTGCCAACACTTCCTGATTCAGAGTGTTGGCAGCCAATTAGCATTCAGCTCGTGCTCGGGAGGGTTCGGGGAGGGTGCGGGGAGGATCCGCGGATCCTCCCCGGCCATAGATATCACTAACTTTTAATTCTAAATTTCTCAGGAACTACTGAACGGATTTACACCATTTAAGCAAAAGGCACGAGTCTGAACTGAGGACTACCTCCTTGCCAAATTTGGTGTAATTCCGTTCAGCAGTTCGGGCTGTAGCTGCGACAACAGGTCCTATGGGAAATTGCATGGGGGAAAACGCGTTTTAGGACCCCCCTTTTTTCTCGGCCCCCGCTTGACGAATCACCACGTAACTTTCAGGGTAGGAGCGGAGCGGAGCTGGCCAAAAGTTTGGAAAATTTTGCGAAGATTCATCAACCGGCGCCAAAGATATTCCCAATAGAATGTTGCGGATTTCCTATGGAAAATAGGTCCCAACTATAACTATCTACTGGCGACCGCCAGTAGATAATAAATATATATATATATATATATATATATATATTTATTATCTATCTATCTATCTATCTCAGGCCTGCTACGTACACCTAAACGTTGGTTGATAATAAATCTGCTACACGCAGATGAATATACACTTGTGGGTGTTTGAGAAATAATCGTCAGGAGCATATAACAAGAACATCCGCTAACAGAATCAGACTGTTGACCAAACATCATCATAATCATTGTGTGTACATGATTCAAAAATTCAGGTGGACACCCCTTATAGGACCATATGGCATCTCAAAAGTACGTAAGTATAATGTTGCAGCTGGAGCAATAAACTCTATATAAAGTAACCAGGCTTCAACTCATGCTTGTGATCTTAAGAGCAGAGAGTTCAATGAAGAAACGCCACAATATTTGGTGCCAGTCCGTTATGTGCAATACTATGGAGCCACAAAGTACAAACGGCCCTACAAGTAACACCGCAGGAGACCAGAGCCGCATGAAATGCGCTCCCGAAATATGCGAAGGCGAGCGAGAACAGGCTCCGCAACCACGCTTCAAGCAAACCAGCAACTTCGGGAAGGAAACCTCCAAATAACTTCCTTTGGCAGTGCGGCATGAAAGAAGGAACACTCCTTCATTACCACACACCCTGCTGAAGTCCTACAAGCATAGATAGATCATACCGTCCAACCAGGAAGATGGAGAACAGGAACTGATGGCAAATATCCAGAACCAAGAACCGAGCAGGCGCCGACCCCGGTGATTCCCTGGGTTGATTACAATTCGTATGTGGCTGCCAAACCACCATGGTCTCGCAAGATCTCGCTACTGGGTTTTCTGTCATCACCATGGCGGCCATCTTGTAGTGTAGAAGAACATGCATAATCTGGTAACTTCAATCATTTCCACCAATGGCAAGTCCCATGTACATGAAGTTTTCCACATATTCCATGCCTTTCTTTTTCAGAGCATAATGCGAAATGGCAAACCGTGATGTCATGCTTGTAGAGAGCCTTTTGCACCAGGCTACATAGGGGGCATTTGGAAGGTGTTTTAGAGGTGAGAGAATGGAAATCAGGAGACAAAGAAAAAAACAATTGCCATACGTAGTAGGACGCAGTCTGATGTTTATTCCCGCCATCCAAACACCAATATGAAAATAATACAAGTGAAGGGGAGTTCTTTTTTTACCTTCAAGGATTCATCTGACACATCTGCTGGTTGCAGGCCGAAAGTGAATAAGCATAAAGCGTCCTTTTATTTTAACCATTTTCTTGATAGATGTTTAATTGAATAGCCTGTGCTAATATTTTTGCTAGGGTGTTTCAGTGTAAGTGTAATTGACTCGTGCACTAGCTTTTTAAAGCTTTCTATTAAAGCAGGATCTTAGTATAATTGATACCGATATGTTAGCTTTCTTCTATACGTTCACTTTATTTGTGTTACTAGGCACCGCTTTGGGATTTTTTTATTGACTGCTTTATGCAACTGCATGTATAAACATTTTATCATAAGTATACAAACACATATGATTTAGATATGACACGTGTAATGTTTCCCGTTGTAGTGAGGACTTGGGCTATCTCTGTTAACCCTGAGGACAGCATCATCATTTTTTGATGGGGGGTCTGATTAAATGTCCTGTTCCATAATAGACAGTCTGTCAAGAGCAGGATATATACTCTGTGTGAATTCTCATTCTCTCTGCATAGAGCTTGTTCCTAACCATAGAATGGTGAGACTCGCTGTATGGGTTTAATTTGGAATTGCTTTGAAAGGTAGGGCTTAAATAGTTAAAAGAATCAAATCTAAACATGATAGTGATGAATCGATTCTGAAAAAGAAGAGCTTTATCACACAGTTTACCTCCAAACTTTAAATGCACCCACAGAATTTCAAACAGAAGCCCACCTACTTAGTCTGCTTTTCTCAGTTATTGCATCTCCAAAATCTACAGTAAAAAGACAAAAGTATTTTACACAGGGCAATTTACTTTAGTGTTGCAAACACATTGGATGAAGAACTCTAGAGTACTCTCTCATAAACTAAATATAGGGAAGGCTTTGTTGCACCAAATTCAATAGCGTGCTATTGGGCTTACCAGACAGAAGGCTGTTATACTTTCCCCAAAGTCACTTGTAAGACACTAAGTCGTGATTTCTCTAAAACCTTATATAGGTAGACGGCAAATGTGCAGCAGTTTGAGTAATTGTGAGGATCTTGTACAAACTTTGGAAGATCACTTCCTTGTATGGATTAATCTAGGAATCTGGACCTACAGAGCTCAAACGTGTGTTTTCCCTCTCATTGCTAAATGATGTACCAGTTCTATAACTAAGCATAAATACATACTGTTATCTGATAGTAAAGTTATCAAATAAGATGAAACATGGTATTTGATGTACAAGTACTTTAAGAAATAGAACAAATGGTGTCATTCAAGTTTACATCAGAAATATGATTTGTTTAGATACCTGATTCAAGCTTGCTCCTGTAGGTCATAATGAAAACTGGACTGTGGATTGATGATGATATATATATTAAATGTTATTGTGTCTTTGATCTTACAGCACCCATGTGGAATTGTTTTGTCACTTTCTGCTTGGAGAGATCTAAAAGAAAAACCAATATTGGGGATCTACGTCAGAAGGTAAACTTTTGAAAGGAATTAAAAATGTGATGACTGGAATGCTTGAATTCATTACAACCAAGTGCATTGCTTTGGATAGTATTTCAGTCCATCTATTTTGCTCACTCTGCCAATTTTAGGTCAATTCAACAATTTGCTATGGGCCAGTATGTTTTTAGGTTTGACATTCATTGCAAACATTTTGTATTCCATACATATACTAAGGAACCTTCAGCCATTGGCTTCAGACTTCTGGAATCAAATCTTATCTCAAACCACTGGAGAACTTTAGTCTCACCTTCCTTCTATTGGCTAGTAGGCTGCATTCTGCTTTCATTGGAACGCATGCATCTATTGTATACACAGGCAATTTCCATTTTAATTGCTATGCGCTACAGCAGGCTTTTTTTATTGTGTTTGCCATTGCACTTTAGAGTGTGGTATGTATGTAAGCACCCAAGTTCTTTCCCAGTTCCTTTGCCACTAAACATCTCCTTTAGCTGGATGGAAGACTCATGGATAGGTCTTGGACAGCCAAAGTGTTTTTGCATATTACATTTTCTTCTCTCTCAAAGGATTAAAATGAAAATACTGATTTTGCCAGGATTGTGTACTTACAGTGAACAAAATTCCTAGGATTTCAGGATACCTACTCTACATACTATAGTGTGTTTGCTTTTGCAATAATCTGCTTATAGTTAGCTTTGTGGCCCTAAATATTATATTTAGGCTGTGCTGTTTTCAGTGTTTTGTGGATTTCAATGGTGTTTTCTTCAAACTTATTTTTATTGAAGTTTTGACATAGTACATCTGATAACATTACCAGCATAGATTCCCATGCACAATGTTGAAGAAATGTTTACAGAATTTAAACTGTGAAGCGTCAAACACGGCGCCAGGGCAAGTCCCAAACCCAGATGAAGTGGGATGCACAATTAAGGGGTACAGTTGCTAATAGAACTGGGCTCAGGGCAAGTCCCCGCGTCTTTCACAATGTGGCATCTAATGCCAAAAATGTCTCATCGCCATATGGAGCACACATTAAATTCCTTGTAGTCCGAGGGTATTATACAAAAAGTACTATGGTAGTGGTAAAAGAGCTCCGAACTATGGAGCGGTGAACATAAAAAAAGAAGCAACCCTGCACCACCCCCCACCCCCCTCCGCCTAACATGGTGACGGCACAAAAAGTAGAAAAAAAAAACAGGAAAAACGTATACTGCAGGTGAGTTGACAGTTGCACTTCATATCTGAAAAAGGTGGAGTGCTCTGATGGAGGAGGAACAAACAGCGGATGGGAGACCACGGGAGAGAAATGTGACCAGGGGACCCCATTTGAATTCGAAATTCTTAAAATTATCCCTCAAAACGTCTGACATCTGTTCCAAGCTGAGGAGCTTCCATACCCTGGAATGCCAGAGGGAAATTGCCGGAGGTTCTCTCCTCTTCCAGGCGTCCGCTAGTGTAAGCTTCGCTGCCCCTATACAGAGCCACATGATCTTTCTATCAGCCCGGGTCTGATGTTCTAAAGATGGGTCGCGAAGTCCCAGAAGGACCCCCGCCATGGTGGTTGGGATGGGTTATCCCAATATATCCTTGATATGGGCCAGGATTTCATCCCAGTAGGGCCGTATATGCGGGCAATCCCACCAGATGTGCTGAAAGTCCCCTAGCAGACCGCATCCCCTCTAACATCTGTCGGAGGAATCGGAAAAGATCTGTCGGAGCTTGGAGGGGTGAAGGTAACAGTCCATCATGGTCTTAAGGTGTGCCTCCCTGAGGTCAACCGAGTGGTTGAACTTCGTCATGTCAGACCACAAATGATGTTGAAAATTAGTGACCAACAGTGGAGTAGGTCACAATCCGGCTGCACAGCTTTATGCACTTAGTACTTCAAATTAGTACACATCCACCAGAGTAATCCGTAATTTGTCCATTTTATTTTCCTTGTTTTTCATCATATTTATCCTTGTTTTTCAACACGTCAAAGAGTATACAAAATTCATTAGTTTACTTTCAGCATATTTTTGTTCTAAATATTGCCCATCCAGGCCTATAAGTGAACAATCTTGGAATTTTCATGTCCTCCATCTGTTTCAATACACATCAAACTCAATGCATTTCGATTTATGTAACCTTCATCAGGAGTATCTGCGAATTAAAAACGTGAGATAGTTCGTTGTAGGATACCCTCCCACATTGACATATACCTTGGACGTGGAGAAAGAGTAGTGGTGGGGAGAAACTGATATATGAAGGAAATCGTGCCTTTCATGGAATTCGCTTTAGTGAGAGGATTCAAATTTTGTCAGGGGACGGGTAGCCGCCTCCCGGACTTGTGGAATAAGGGCCCAATGCATCAATTGGTTATAACGGAATCTCTCAATGTTATGCAGGTTGTATTCCCTTTTGCAGTCGTCAAAGGAAAGGGGGTCAAAGTTATAGAAAAGGTTAATCAGGGCTAAGCAATCCCCCTTTCGCCAAGCGTCGAAGGGACCTGCCTGAAGGCCTGGGGGAAGGCAGGGTTAAAATGCAAAGGTGTAAAAGGGGAAGGAAAGGAGGTCCACCTCACGTCTCCCGACACTGAGTCCCATACCCTAAGTGTTGTGCGTGTAGGAGTGCCGATATAGGTGTTCTGAGGTCTATCATGTTTGGGACGCCAGATCAGATCCCATATGGTCCGGCCAGTCACACTGCGATCCATGTGCAACCAGTGTTTGTCTGATTCGGGTTTTGGCCATTCAGTCAGGACCCGTAATTGGGCGGCTTTATAGTAGAGGTGGATATCCGGAATCCCGATCCCACCTTCACCCCTGAAGTGACGAAGTATTGTAAATGAGAAGCGGGGCCGCTTCCCTTGCCATATGAAACTCAAGATCATGGTTTTAACGCGCCGAAAGAAGTCTCTCTCCAGTTCAATGGGTAGAGCTTGGAACAAATATAGAAGCTTGGGGAGAAGAGTCCCAGCCAGGAGAGGAAGAGGGGCTTCCATTTAGTGAGCTCTACTTGGATGCGCACGAGCAAAGGGGGGAAATTAGTAGCACAGAGTCCGGCCACTTTGGGGGTAATCTGGACGCCCAGATATTGTATAGAGGAGGTGGCCCATTGGAGGGGGGTGAGAGGTTGGAGTCTATGTACTTCTGCTGGCGGAAGAGTGAGATTGAGAATGAAGGATTTACCAAGATTAACTTTGAAGCCAGCTACCGATTCGTATCGAGCTAATTCCGCTTGCAAGGGTGGGAGGGACACGGCTGGGTCTGCGAGGGATAACCAGACGTCATCCGCAAAAAGGGAAATTTTGTGTTGTTCCCCCGTAAAGGGAATCCCCTGTATGAGAGGATTCGCTCGAATTGCCGCTGCAAGGGGTTCGATACTAAGGGCAAAGAGTAAGGGGGAGACGGGTACCTCTGGAATGCGAAAAGGAAGATGATTACGCACTGTTAACCATCACCTTAGAGACGTCTGGTGGCCTTCTCAATTAAGTGGACAACGCGACGGGTTTTGTCATGCGTTTGGCGCCCCTTGATAAATCCTGACTGATCCGGGTGAATAAGGTCGGGCATAAGGTCGTTCAACTGGGCTGCCAGGATGGAGGAGTATAATTTTGCATCGAGGTTGAGCAAAGCGATAGGCCGATAAGAAGCGCAAGCCTCAGGATCTTTCCCCGGTTTAGGAATAACAGTAATCACCACTTCTGATAGAGAGCCAGAGGCGAGGCCTTCCTCTGCCATCTTATTAAAAAGCCGGGTGAGATGCGGGATAACATCGGGGGCAAAGGTTTTGTAGAATAGAGCGGTATATCCATCTGGACCAGGCGCTTTATGTGGTTTGAGAGCCTTGATAGCCGCAGCGACTTCATCGGTGGTGATAGGGGCGGAAAGGAGCTCATTCCATTCTGGGGAGACCTGCGGGAGGTGAAGGGAATGAAGATAGTCATGCTGGGCGTCGGAATCTAGGTGGTCACCGGTGTAGAGGGTTCTGTAAAAGGACCCAAAGATGTCTGCTCTTACCTCATCGCTATGGGTGAGTTCACCCTGTAGACCCCGAATACCGCCAATGTATTCCCGTACCCGTTTGTCCTTAAGTTGCCTAGCAAGGTGTTTGCCCACCTTGTTACCTTGTGAATATGATAATGGCGTAATTTCAATAGTGTAAATTCTGCCCTATTATCATAAATGGCTCGGAGTTTGCCCCGAAGCGCTGTCAACCCACAGAGAGTTTGCCTAGTGGGGTTTAATTTATGAGCCCGTTCCGCGGAGGCCAATTCCGACTCTAGCTGTTCCCTTTCTGTGGTGCGGTGTGAATTTAGTGCGGAGTTAAGGGAGATACATTTCCCTCGGAAGAACGACTTAAAGGCATCCCAGGTGGTAAACTCCGACGTGTCTTCTGGCTTATTAAAGTCAAAGATTTCGGTGATGGCCTCCCGGAGTTGTGTGCAGGAGTCTGTATCCCGCGTAAGGGCATGCGGGAAGTACCACCTGGAAAAGGTAGAAGCGCCGGCCCGCCAAGGCAAAGAGAGCGCCAGTAGGCTATGCTCAGAGATTGAAAGAGGGAACGTTTTGGCTTCTTGCAGGTCACCTAAAAGCGATTGGCTAATAAAGACATAATCAAGGCGTGAGTATGTACGGTGCACGTATGAATAGAATGTGTAATCACGAGTGGAAGGGTAGAGGGTACGCCAAGAATCGAGGAGACCCATGTCATGGAATTGTTGTTGGAGGTCGTCAGCGAAGGAGCCCATGTCGGAGTGGTGTGGGTGGGTGCTATCCAAATCTTTCTGCCATGTTAAGTTGAAGTCGCCCATGAGTACTAACGGCCCCTCTGAAAAATCTAATAGTTTCCCTAAAAGTGTGTATAGGAAGCCCGTCTGGCCAGTGTTGGGGGCGTACACCGCTACGAAAGTGCTGAGTGTCCCCAGTAAACGGCCCTTTACCATAATCCAGCGACCATCCTTATCATGGCGCACCTCTATAGGTTGGAATTTGGTGGAGGAACGGAACAGGATTGCGACCCCCCCTGTGTTTCGTTAAGGCTGAGGATCGATAGATCATGGGGTAGTGTTTGTGGCGGAGCCGTGTGTCCTCGGAGCGAGCGAGGTGTGTTTCCTGAAGGGCCACCACGTCTAGATGGTGATCAGTGATGTACTTCCATACCTTCTGACGCTTCTGAGGGAAGGTCCATCGATACCGGATCTTATCGTCCCGCAGCTTGGAGGTAATTAATCTAAACTGCTGCCGCCGTGCTAATGTAGCGGGTGCCAAATCCTGGAAGATCGTACAGGAGTGGTTCTGAAACGAGATGGACCCCTTTGTCCTAGCCGCTGCAAGCACTGCCTCCTTAACCTTAAAGGAGTGGAATCTTGCTAGGACGTCTCGAGGCCTCCTCCTTTCGCCATGCTGCAATGCCCCCACTCTGTGAGCTCGTTCGAGTTTAATCCTGATGGATTGAGGACTCAAGATCTCTGCGAAAAGGCCTTCCAGGAAGGCCCCCAGTTCAGGCCCCTCCGCCCCCTCCTCCAGGTTCCTAATCCGTAGGTTCTCTCTTCGAGCCCTGTTCTCAAGGTCTTCAGACTTAAGTTGTGACTGGGATACTTGGTCACGGAGAGATCGTACCTCATCTCGGAGATCTGACAAAAGTTTGTCCTGCTCCTGAGAATGTGCCTCTAGGTCCACCACTCGAGTGCCCTCCGAATCCACGTTTTGTTGGGGGGAAGTTAGCCCGTCAGTCAGGTCAGACCTCAATTGATCCATGGAAGATTTAATGTCCTGACCGAGCTCGTTACGCAACTCCGATTTGAAGTCTTTGAACATGGTGAGGAGGTCCGCCTTTGTTAAAGCCATAGCGGTTACGTCGTCGTCCGTGCGCAAGACTGGGCGCCTGTCTGAAGTTGAAAAGAAGTCAGAGACCTTAGCAGCTGGCCTGGTCGACCCCTTCTTGGAAGACATGCGGGCAGACCCCTGGGGCCCTCCTTAGGTACGGTTACCGCGGTCTTGGAAGCTGCAGAGGAGGGAGTGGGGCCGGGGTAGACAAGGCGATGCACGGATGGCAGGGAACATAAGGCCTTAAGCGTTTGTGTAGAGGCGCAGGCTCCCGAGGAGGTAGCAGAGGGAGCGTGGGCAAAATGAAGAAGTGTCGCTGGAGCAGACGACGCAGGTCAAGCAGGAATCCGGGGGTGGACCGCGAAAAACAAGACAGACCTGCAGGCGTGAGCAGCCACCAACCCCACTCCCCGCAGGCCCCAGTAGGAAGGGGCTGGCATCAGAGCGATTCCTGCAGCAAAGCACCGAGGCCTCTGGGATCAGGGAGGCGGACCACCATATGTCGAAGCAGGCTGGCAGGCTCAGCTGCCTCTATCGTGAGAGGAGATTGCTGGGATAAGGGCCCCCCAGTCAGCGCGTTGTTGGAGCCTAGTGCAGTGCTGTACACAGGAGTCTCGACGCCATCTTAGGGTCAGGCAAGCGGCTGCACGCCGGTGCGGTCTCGTAGAGAAGCCGGGAGCGTTCACCGGCAGTTACGTTGGTGGCGGGCTCACCTCCGGCATGGGAGTGCGAGAGGAAGAGTCCGGGTCAGGAGGCGACGACTCCCGCGGGCCTCTGCAGGGACCGGACTGCAATCTCGTCAGGCAGCCGCCATTTTAGTGAGTGGCCGCGGGCTGCCGCCGAGTCCGGGACGAGGTGGATCCCACAAGCTTCAGACCAGGTAGGCGCCTCCGGAGGCTGTGCACATCACCCACCGCTAATCGCCGCCAACTGCAGCCCCCGGGTGTCCGGAGGGTCGCCGCTGTCAGCTCCTGCAGCGAGCAGCGAGCGCGGACCGGGAGCAGAGACGGGTCACAGCTGTTCGCCCATCTTGCCCGGCCACGCCCCCCCCCAGTGGTGTTTTCTTAGTCGGAGTTTTCCAAACCTTGTGAATTCCATATTTATCAGTGTTTAATCAGCTGTCTAACCCACAAAATAGACAACTGTGTTTTTCAGTGTTTACACAAGAATGTTTTTACAATGATCTTTGTAAAACATTTATTTTAATCCCTTCCACGCGCATGACGGAGCCACGCAGTCATGAGCCACGGGCGGCGTGTGCTCATGATGGCATGGTTCCGTCATGCTGCAGCCGCTCCGCCCGGCATTATTTCCCCGCCTGTGCGGGCCAAATAATGAGTGGGTAGAGTTGTGACGGAACCACGCCTTCACGAGCACAGCTCGCCCGTGACTCATGATGGCGTGGTTCCGTTACGAAGCAAAAACCAAAGGAAATGATGGACGGAGTGTTGAACATTGCAAGCACTCACCCCCAGTCAACTGATCTGGGTTTAATCCATCACCGTTCTTTAGCCCACTCTGCCACCCCAGTTCAGACATGGCCATATGCAAATCAGTCTGACCCTGTGCCTCATGGGAATCAATCAACCATAGGCATTTGTATAGCGCACTGCTCACCTGGAGGGTCTCAAGGCGCTGGGGGGGGGGGGGGGAACGCTACTGCTCGAACAGCCAGGTCTTGAGTTGCTTCCTGAAGGCGAGATGGTCTTGCGTTGTCCGGAGGTGGATGGGGAGGGAGTTCCATGTCTTGGCTGCCAGGTAGGAGAAGGATCTTCCTCCGGCGGTGGCTCTGCGGATGCGGGGGACGGTGGCGAGAGCGAGGCTGGCGGAGCTGGCGGGTGGGCTTGTGGAAGGTCAGGCGGCTGTTGAGGAACTTGGGGCCCAGGTCATGGAGGGCCTTGTGTGCGTGGGTGAGGAGTCGGAACGTGATTCTTTTGTTGACGGGGAGCCAGTGCAGGTCTCTCAGGTGTCCGGAGATATGGCTGTGTTGGGAGATGTCCAGGATGAGTCGTGCTGAGGCGTTCTGGATCCGTTGGAGTTTCTTCTGGAGTTTGGCGGCGGTGCCAGCGTAGAGGGCGTTCCCGTAGTCCAGCTGACTGGTGACGAGGGCCTGGGTGACCGTCTTCCTGGTCTCGGTGGGGATCCACCGGAAGATCTTTCGAAGCATGTGCAGGGTGTTGAAGCATGAAGACGAGACAGCGTTGACTTGTCTGGTCATCGAGAGGGAGGAGTCCAGGATGAAGCCTAGGTTGCGTGCGTGGTCCGTTGGCGGCTCCCAGGGCGGGGGGCCACCAGGAGTCGTCCCAGGCGGAGGGTGATGATCCCAGGATGAGGACCTCCGTCTTGTCTGAGTTCAGTTTCAGGCGGCTGTTCTTCATCCATTCGGCGACGTCTTTCATCCCTTCGTGTAGGCTGGCTCTGGCGGCGTCCGGGTCGCTGGTGAGGGAGAGGATCAGCTGGGTGTCGTCGGCGTAGGTGATGATCTTGAGGTTGTGTTGACGTGCGATGGTTGCGAGGTGGCTCATGTAGACGTTGAAGAGGGTGGGGCTGAGCGATGACCCTTGTGGAACGCCGCAGATGACTTCGGTGGCCGCTGACCGGAACGGGGGGAGGCGGACTCTCTGGGTTCTTCCGGCGAGGAATGAGGTGATCCACTCCAGGGCCTTCTCCTGGATGCCGGTGTTGTTCAGGCGCTGTACCAGGGTGCGGTGGCAGACAGTGTCGAACGCTGCAGAGAGGTCCAGGAGGATGAGGGCCGCAGTTTCCCCGTTGTCCATTAGGGATCTGATGTCGTCTGTGGCTGCGATGAGGGCGGTCTCCGTGCTGTGGTTGGCTCGGAAGCCTGATTGCGAGTGGTCGAGGGATCCGTTGGACTCGAGGAAGGCGGCTAACTGTCTGTTGACGGTCTTCTCGATGACTTTGTCAGGAAACGGGAGGAGCAAGATGGGGCGGTAGTTCTTGAGGTCGGAGGGGTCTGCAGTTGGTTTCTTCAGCAGGGCACTGATCTCGGCGTGTTTCCAGCACTCCGGGAAGGTGGCGGTGTTGAAGGAGGCGTTGATGATGTCGCGGAGGTAGGGTGCGATGATGTGGTCGGCCGTGTTGAAGATGTGGTGTGGGCAGGGGTCCGAAGGGGATCCGGAGTGGGTGGTGTTCATTGTGCGTGTTGTGTCTTCGGTGCTGACTGGGGTCCAGGTGCGGAGGGTGGCGGTGGGGGGCATCGGTTCGGTGGTGGGGTTCGTGGTTGGTGGGCCGAAGCTGTTGTGAATGTTGGCGATCTTGTCGTGGAAGAAGGCTGCGAGGGAGTCGCAGAGGTCTTGCGAGGGAGTGATGTCATTGTTTCCGGCGTCTGGGTTGGAGAGCTCTTTGACGATGCTGAAGAGTTCCTTGCTGTTGTGGGTGTTGTTGTCCAGTCGTTCCTTGAAGGCTGTCTTCTTTGTGGCGCGGATCAGTTGGTGGTGTTTGCGGGTGGCGTGTTTGAGGGCCGTCATGTTGTCTGTGGTCTGGTTGGTGCGCCAGGTGTTCTCCAGGGAGCGGCAGTTCTTCTTGGAGGTGATGAGCTCGTCGGTGAACCAGGAGGCTTTCTTGCTGCCGCGTCTGCTGGGGGGGTTCTTCTTCAGTGGTGCGAGGGCGTCTGCGCAGTTGGTGATCCACTGTGTGAGGTTGTTGGCGGCTTCGTTGGGGTCCGTTGAGCTGGTGGGGGGGTTCTGGCTGAGGAAGGTGGTGAGCTGGTCGCCGGTGATCTTGTTCCAGCTCCTGCGGGGGGCTTGTTGAGGGTGGTGGTGGGTCGTCGTTTTACTGAAGCTGAAGTGGACGCAGCTGTGGTCAGTCCACTGGAGATTGGTGGAGTGGCTGAAGGTGACGTATTTGCTGGATGAGAAGACTGGGTCAAGCGTGTGGCCGGCGTAGTGGGTGGGGGTGGTTACCAGTTGCTTGAGTCCGAGGTTGGCCAGGTTGTCCAGCAGAGCAGTGGTGTTGCGGTCCTTGTTGTCCTCCAGGTGGAAGTTGAGGTCCCCCAGGAGGATGTAGTCGGTGGAATTGATGGCGTGCGGGCTGACGAAATCTGTGATGTCTTCGCTGAACTGTGTGCGTGGTCCCGGTGGTCTGTAGACGAGGGTGCCTCTGAGCGTGGTCTTGGGGTCGGTGTGTATCTGGAAGGGGAGGTGTTCGGCGGAGGTGAAGGTGTCATCGGAGTTGGTCGTGATGCGGATGGTGTTCTTGTGGATGATGGCGATGCCTCCTCCTGTCTGGTTGACGCGGTCCTTCCTGGTGATTTTGTAGCCTTCTGAGACGGCGATGGCGACGTCGGGCGCTGAGGAGGCATTCATCCAGGTTTCCGTCAGGAAGGCGATGTCTGGTGCTGTCTAGTCGAGGAGGTTCCAGAGTTCGACGGCATGCCTGTGAACGGAGCGGGTGTTGAGCAGGATGCACATCAGGTGTTTGTTGCTGGGAACAGTCCAGCCCGAACTGCCAAGCCATGTCTTCCCTGGACCGGAAACAAGCTTCCTAGGACCGGTTTCTGGTATTTCAGCCGTCTTCAGCCAGGCTTGCTTGAATCCAGTGGCAAAGTGAGCAAGGGACTCTCGTCTGAGCATACCCTGCCAACTTGTGGCGAACAAAGCAAAAACCAAAGGAAATGATGGACGGAGTGTTGAACATTGCAAGCACTCACCCCCAGTCAACTGATCTGGGTTTAATCCATCACCGTTCTTTAGCCCACTCTGCCACCCCAGTTCAGACATGGCCATATGCAAATCAGTCTGACCCTGTGCCTCATGGGAACAGTCCAGCCCGAACTGCCAAGCCATGTCTTCCCTGGACCGGAAACAAGCTTCCTAGGACCGGTTTCTGGCATTTCAGCCGTCTTCAGCCAGGCTTGCTTGAATCCAGTGGCAAAGTGAGCAAGGGACTCACGTCTGAGCATACCCTGCCAACTTGTGGCGAACAAGTGGTTCCGTTACGAGCATGGCGGCTCCTCGCTCACCCCACGCCCCCCCCAGCACCGTGGCGGAGATCGCGCCGCGGCGAAGGGGATTAAAGGAGAAGTAATGCAGGGTATGTAGTGTCTTCCCATTGGCAGTGTACAATGGACTTAGGTTAGACTGCTTTAGGCACAGAAGGTGTATGTATTGTATTCCTACTTTTACCTCATTGCCCTCACTTATCTTGTAACTTCTCACACGCACTCTGTGAGCACTCTGTCTGGTTTATAGCATTGTAAGTGGAATAATAAAGTAAGAGTGCTATATTCAAATGTTTTAATAAATAAATTCCTGGTTGTGGGTCATTTACCTACTCCTTTCCTAATATTATAATATTCTAGGGATGGCCAACCCTGCCAACAGACTCATAACTTGTGAAACCGTTGATATTTTGAATTAAACCAGATTAATGTGTTGCCATGCATTCTAAGGCACCTGCAACTTGATGCTTTAAGCATACTCATCCTTTATATATAAAGTTTTATATAGCGCAAACATGACCCACAAGGGTATCAGAGCGCTTTACAATTTACAGTTATTAAACAGTGGTTTAGGTAGTATACATGCATTTGGACGTACATTCTGTATTCGGTGTTCAGTACAAAATAGATAAAGTAGTATGTGGGTAGCATAGGTGACTGGTAGTCATCAGAGAATGATCCACGAGGGGATCAGAGCGCTTCACAATACTCTGTTATTCAACATTAGGTGGGTGAGGTAATATACATACATTCAGTATTCGCTGTTCAATACGAAAGTGGAAGACAGTAGTATATGGATAGTATAGGTGACTAGCAGTCAACAAAGAATTAAAGTCTTAGGATGTGAATTTGTTTATTAGAATAATTTTAAGCGATGCCCTCAGCGGGGCCAACTTGTATTTGGGCAGAACGCATAAAGTGGTGCTTCTGTATTCCAATCTTGGTAACACTAGGACTTGTACCGTCATTTTTAAGTCGGTCTGTGGGAGGAAGGGTTTAAGTTTCCTTAGTATACACTTCTGTTGATTCGCTCCCTTGGAGGCATTATTGATTTGCGCCTGCATGTTTAGGTGTTTGTCTATGGTGACTCCTAAGGATTTCGCGGAGTCAATGATGTGGGGAGCACAGTCAAAGGAAGTTAGATGTTTCAACCATAAGACTATCTTGGGTGTGTGTGTGGGTGGGTAGATGAGAAGGAATTCTGTTTTTTTGGTGTTAAGCTTGAGGTGGTTGCCAGTGAGCCAGCTTTGAGTATTCTGTACAATAGTGTTGAGGGAGATGAAATCTTCTGGTGAGGAGATTTTCATATACAGTTGAGTGTCGTCCGCATACAGGTGATCTAGAATGTTTGCAGAATTCAGTACATTTGCCGGGGTCTCCATGAGTAGGTTAAAAGAATGGGTGAGAGTGCTGAGCCCTGTGGAACCCCTATGGTGACCATGGAGGGTTGAGAGAGTGAATGCTTCATCTTGATATTTAGGAAGGAGGAGAACCATTGTAGCACTGTGCCAGTGAGGCCCATCCTTCGAGTTCCGTGGCTTTTGTCTTTGCTAGGAAAAAACTGGCAAGCTCCTCACAGTTGGGTGTAGCCAAATCATTTAGTTCCATAGGGTTGGGTGTGTTGCACGCTTGTTGTTTGATTTCGAATAGTTTTTTTGGGCGGTTAATGACTTGGTTCAGCTGGGTTTTGAAAAAGTCTGCCTTAGCCTTTAGGATCTTCCTGCTGTATGAATTCCTCAGCACTCGAAGGTAATATAGGTGATCAGTGGAGGGTGCTGATTTCCATAGTTGCTCAGCTGATCTTAGCTTGCGCCGATTAGAGTTCAGGTTCTCATTGAACCATGGTTTGGAGATTTTAGATGGAACGTTTTTTTCTTGGAGTGGCGCTGTAGCGTCAAGAATTTCAAGCATAGTGGAATTGTAAAAGACTGAGGTCATGAACGTCGACCATGTCTGACGTGGGGATCAGGGCCCGAGTTGCATCCGTTTACCAGGGCGATAGGGTTAATATTTTGTATATTCTTTTTCCATTGTTTTATTTTCGTGAGTTGGCCCCTTTTTGGGGTTATCTCAATATTGATGGAGAAGAAAATGCTGTAATGGCCCATCCAGTCACGTGGGGTGATGGATTCTAATGATACAGTGTTCGTTTTCTCAATGATGAGGTCTAATGTCTCTCCCTTGTTGTGGGTTGGTCTATCACAGAATTGGGACAGATCCTGGTCTGACAGAAAAGATTTAAGACAGCTTACACCATGATCACTTGAGTTGTTCCAGTGGAGATTGAAGTCCTCCAGTAAAATCTGTGGCACTTGTGAGTTGTAGTTGGACGTAATGACTTCCATTAGCTCATCGCTGAACGTCCGATTATCACCCGGGGGATGGTAAATTATGTGACGTTTGCTGGCGAGGCGTTTGTCATCAGAGATGTTGATACAGAGATATTCATTACTTTTCGACATAATTTTCGTGACTACATTAATGTGGTGCTTCGGTTGTGTGCAGGTTCATAGCTCCTGTGTCACCATGGAAAATGTCTCACTTTGTCAGTCTTGACCTGCTGTTAACATTGTACCTATGAGCTCAGAAAAACCAGCAGAAAAGTGTAGTTCAGTTAAAAAGCCAGGATTGGCATAAGGCATCACATATAACAACAGGGTGCCTTGCAGCTATGAATTTAGTTGGTATGTGGAAAGTTTTGTAATGTTTTCACCACTAACCCATGTGCATTGTGGCAGCACTCTTTTCACAGGTACCTATCTAACCTTGCATTTAATGTTTAGGCCTGAGGTGTTTTGCAAGTAACCTGCTATCAATACTGACTTGTTAAATATTAAGGCTGATGTGTCATAGATTTTTATCCAATTCTGTGTCTGTGGGTCAATGTGCTAGTACATATTGGCCAATATTCTTATGACCTAGCCATTTCACCAATCTGTGAAATAATTAAACAATGCAGAAAGATCAAGAATCATTTTAATATTCTGAGATTATCTACAGTGTATAATATAATTAGATCAGAACTAAAACATGCTTCTAAACCCTGCACCTTGAATCCAAGCACACACAACTTTAAGAAACAAGGAAGAAGAAACAATATTTTTGTGACATCCCCAAACAACAACACATGAGCAGTATAATCTTATAACATTCTGTTGAAGGCATGTGAGCTGTAGATCACATGCTTTGCATACTCATACCATCTAGTGTTGGGTCCGGATGTTTGCAAGTTGTCTTTGTTAGAAGAAATCACGAGGTAAGGTGACTCCTCCTTTCGATGATGGTGCACATGGGCTTCGACTCCATTGTCCGATTGTTTGTTTTTTGCCGCCATCAGGTTCGGACGTGTATTGTTGCGCTCCGGTTCGAAACAGTTCTTTGCGTTCCCCTCGGTGCGCAATCCACTCTACCCGCATCAGTATTGTTTCGTACGCGTATCCCACTTCTCCGCTTATCGTATCGGTTGAAGGAAACTTCTATTTCGATCAGAAAACTCGTGGAAGGCCGTTAGGCCTACCGCATCGGTCCACCTCTCAGGCGATGGAATGGTCTCCATTCATATTCTGTCCTCTGTGCCATGCAAAGTATCCGCACACCGACTCACACGAAGTGTGCAACATGTGCTTATCTCCAGAGCACAACAAACAGGACTGCGACTCGTGCACATCGTTTGGATCGAAGCAAGCGATCCACGATCGCTGGGCTCGTCATCGTGAAATGCAAAGCCAGAACATCGAATACACGCTGGACATCTTCGGTGAAGGATCTGAGCAAGAAGAATTTGATGCCCAAAGGGCCGAAGAGGAGCAGGAATAACCTGTATCTATTCCGGACTCGGACTACAAGATGGAAGACAACATACCGCAAGGTTAGCGTCCCGTGAGTACCTAACACCCCTTGCCCCGAAATCCAATTCAACCCAAACAAAAATCTTCGGTTCCACCTCCGGGCCACGGTCGACACCAAGAAGATGTTTCTAATGCCCCGCTTCCCGGCTCGGCACCGAAACACATCACTAAGCCTTCTGATTCAGAATTGAGTCAGCCAAAGTCGGGCACCGAGTCAAAACCTTCGGGCTCGAAGCCGAAGACTTCTTCGGAATCCAAACCTTCCGCACCCAAAATTCATTCCGCCCCGGCACTGAAGTCCTCGGTGCTGAAACCAAAAAATGTTCCTCCGAAGCTACAGGATCTGATTTTAGATGCCCAATTGGACCCAAAACAAAAGGAACTTTACATTAATCCTGATACAGGAAACCTTCTTGCTAAACTGCCTCTGTAGCGCAAACTTGAGTCAGAGGACATAAATTATACAATTCCTTTAAAGAGGAAGAATGTCAGTACTAACCCCTCTTCTCCTCCTCCACCACCACGTTCCCCTAGAACATTAACAGCATTAGAACATTTACTTATCACACCCACTAACTCTCCCCAGCCTGATGATGATGGAGATACTCATTTACCTGTAGATCCCTGGAAAGACTACAATATTGATTCACCTACTGACAATCACCCAGATCTTTACCCTGCAAAGCCTTCCCCTCCTGACGACAATGTAGGGGATTTAGAATTACTTGCTAAATCTGCAGAGTATCATGGGGTACAACTACATAAAGAATCCCTAGAAGAGGATTTCTTGTTCGACACTCTCAGTAGTATACATAGAACAGATTCTCCCTATGCTTAAAGGCATGATGAGACATGCCGATGATATATTGAAAGTCCCTGTTCATGCTCGTATTCTCAATCCCAGAATAGACCAAAAATATAAGCCTGCGCCGTCAGATCCAGTCTTTATGAAGGGGCAATTAAAACATGTAGGAAGCTGGCTCTGTATATACTATACCAAAGTGAGGTATAGTGTGCACAGAGTCCAGTGGAACCCAAAAGGTAGGCAGAGGTAAAGTAGATAGCACCTCACTCTCTATTTGTGGTAGTGGTCGAGCAGTAGAGCTTTATCAGAGGGTAGTATTAAGCATTTTTTGTACACACTCCGCAAATGGTTTCACACACTCAAAGACTGAACTTCAGACCAATTGTTTTTGAATAATAATCTTTTAGTTATTTTATTTTCTAGAACCAAGCAAGCTTGGCACAGATAAGCAATAAATACTTTAAAGTAGTAATGCAATTGTAACACAGTTTGGATTGCAATTGTATATGCACTTTCTTTTGGTTACAGTACTGGTACTAAAAATGCAATGCTTTGTAAATATAGTACATATACTATGTGTAGACTTTTTCGTAACATGACCAGTATATTACTTTGCAGATTACTTTTCTTACACAGTGCAGTATACCTGGATACTGCACTGGGACATTTCCTGTAAACATGCGAGTAAAAGTGTTTTTGTTATTTAGTACAATTTTAAAAGGATTCCTTAGGTTTTCCAACTCCACACTTAAAAAACTTTCATAGAAAAACGGTCCATGTTATCCTATGGAGGAAAATAATGTTATTGGTTAACAGGTAAGTACTTTGTTGTGGGAGTTGGTATTCTGAGGTTAGACTCGGGGGGGGGGGGGGGGGGGGGGGTTGGTCCCCCAGGGTCAAGGATGCACTCTTGTTACACCCTCAGCGGCACTAGGGCGGCCAGGTGTAGTGTGCTGAGGCACAACGTTATCCAATGGGGAATAGGGGGCCTCCGGTTGGTGGCTGCTGACGAGCAGGCCACTGGGTTTGTGGGAGCACAGCTCCTGGACTTAAGCTCAGGGCAAATGGGGGTTCAAGCCCGCAGAAAAGGTGCACCCTCAGTGGCACTGGGGCGGCAGGGTGCAGAGTGCTGTTTTGGCATCAGGTGCCTTGTAGATTCAATGGGGAGTCTCCGGTTTGCAAACATACTGCAGGCTCGGGGACGAAGGTCTTCTGGGTGCGACCACCACTTGGAGAGGTATGTTGGGGGTTGGTTAGGCACCGTCGGTTGGGCCACCCAAGGCCATGGGGGATCGGGTGCAGGGGTGCCTTTTAGGGTCGGATCTTCTTACCAGCTCCTGGTTGGGGGGACCTTCCAGTTTGAGGCTACAGGCAGGTCAGGGGTCACCGGATCTTGGGTCAGGATCGCTGTGGAGACCTCCACTTGGTTTTGGCCCACTCGGGCCGTGGGCATCAGGTGCAGAGTGGTGCAGACTCGCGGATCTTTGCAGAGCTGAAGTCTGTTGTTGAACAAATCCGGTGTTCATGGGAGACAGAGTCTTTGGGATAGAAGGCAGGCAGGTCCTCTGGGTTTCTCGAGGTTGCTGGTTGCAGGACACACCGGAATTTCGCTAGAGCAGGTTCGAGGTTGGGACCAAGTCAGTGGGCGTCCTCTTGTTAGCTTCAGCATGGCTGTTCGGTCCTTCTTCTTTTCTTCTTCTGGTTTCTTGTCTGAGGAAGCACGGTTCAGGGGTACCCCTATATACTAGATTTAGGGGTGTTACTGGTAGGTAAGAAGTTGGGACCAATGGGTCCCTTCCCTGGGGTGGGTACACCCCCTGTTATACCACCCTCATGTGGGAGGGGGGGCATATGCCTCACCCTGGTTGGCTGGTCCCCCCATCTGCAAGATACTTCACTTCACCTCCCCCACCTGAGGGTTCACCTCTTACTCACTTGTTTTTCCCACTGGTTCTCCCGCCCAAAGTGGAGGTCAGAACCAGTGGGGACCAGTTGCTGAAAGCAGAAAGTGGCCTGGGAAAGCTCCCAAAGGCGGCAAGCTTCCCTTTCGTGGACCCTGCCCATCCTGGGCGAGGAGGCTTGGCACTTCGTCCCAGGATATGCATTGTTTCAGGCCCCCGAGAGCAGCAGGGGGGAACAACCTTTACAACGCAACTTTTACACCGCACTACCATTACAACAAAACTTTTACAACGCATGCGATGTTACAACGCATGCTTTTACAACGCAAGTCTTTACATCCACTTGCACTAGATGGCGTGCTAACATTAGAAATAGTGTAGTTTACTATCCAAACACCTTCCCTACTGCAACGTGGACTGGAGTTAGAATAGTAAATTACACATTTCTAATGTCAGCACGCCATCTAGTGTATGTCGATGTAAAGACTTGCGTTGTAACATCGCATGCGTTGTAAAACTTTTGTTGTAACAGCATGTGTTGTAAAAGCATGCGTTGTAACGTCATACATCCGCAGCAGGCGGCCTGAAACGCCACATCTGGTGGTGGCAGCTGAAAGCAGCCACTCAGCCTAGACACAAGTGGTAGGTCGTTTTTCAGGGAGTATCTTTAAGATGCCCTCTGTGTGCAGTTTTCATGAAATCCCACACTGGCATCAGTGTGAGTTTATTGTGCTGAGAAGTTTGATCCATATACTCTTAATGGCAGCACTGCACTTACAATGTCTAAGAATGGACTTGTACACTGTAGGGGTACAGGGCTCATGCACTTGTACCCTCACCACTGGTATAGGGCATCCAGCCAGAGGGATGACTGATCTATGCCAGGGCAGTGGGTTGCAGGCATGGCCCACAGGGATTTGTGCCATGTCGACTCTTCACTTTGTTCTGCACCAAGACGCGCAGCCTGCAAAGGCAGTGTGTGCGTGTAATGGTACAGGATCTTCTAAGGGTGGCACAATAAATGCTGCAGCCCTTAGAGAATGAAAGAGGACAACCAACTAGTGATTGACGCTGCGCACTGTGCTAGGGGTAACTACGTTACAAATGATTAATCTCATTCACAAAACATCAAAAATGCAAAACAGTGATATTCGTTTAAACATATATTTTTCAGCATATATGTAAAGACAACATCAAATTACATCATCATGAGGAAATCAACTAATGTACATAATGGTAGTCATCTACCATAAGCAATGCAATAATGTGATATGCTACATAATATTTCAAATTGATCACAAGTTGATGTGTTGGTGAGCCCAATGCATTTCGGGACTTAACTGTCCCTTCGTCAGGGGTAATCTACGGAAAAAAGGCCTTAGAGGCCTTCCCTAGTCACAGTGCCCTGGGTACCTGTGGTACCATTTTCCAGGGGATGACCTGTGGCCAGGGATGCCAATTGGGTATTGTTTTCAATGCAGTTTTAGGGAAAGAATATAGGCCCTGGGCACCTGATTGGCAGGAACCTAGGGCACACTCAGTCAAAGCACATCAGCAGTTCAGCAAAAAGTGGGGGCAACCATGCAGAAAGAGGGCACTTTCTCACACCACTAGACTCACTGGTTGTCTGCAATGCCCATAAACAGGCCAATTCACAAACCTCAGGGGATATTCTACCCTCCTCCTCCCCCCGACAAAGTGTCAAAATTAGTAGTTGCCCAGGAGCAGCGTATCATTGGCTTAGAGCCAACACCCAGGCCCTATTACCAAGGTATGATAGAGCGCACTGGGACGAAATGGAGCACTTGCTCCAATAGCTCCAAGATGTGCACAAAGCCAAAGCTCAGAATTTAGTACAGAAAGGAAACCTCATCTCCAATTTCTCTATTATATGTGCTTTAGATGCTGCGGACACCGCAGCTAGAGAGATTAACACTAGTGTGTTACTTAGGAGGCACGCCTGGTTAAGGAGTTCCGGATTTAAACCTGAAGTCCAACAATCCCTTTTTGAATACCCCATTTGATAAAAAGCATCTATTTGGACCCGAAGTAGATCAGGCATTGGGGAAAAGGAAAAAAGACACTGGTACCCAAATCAATGGGAGGCCTACAGTCTCCTTCAAATCGTGGCTCCTTTCGTCGCTCCTTCTACCGTGGGGGGTCCAAGACCAAATCTTCAGACAATACTGTTGCCTCGTACAAAGGCAACAATCAATATTCATCCTCAAGGAGCTTCTTTTGAGGAGGATACATAGGTAACAATGGCAAAGGTAGGGGCAAAGGTAGAGGCAAGGGTTCCACACCACGTAATTTCCCTAACAAGCAGTGACTTGCCTACCCTTCCCCCGATCATTTAACACCTGTCGGGGGACGTCTTCTACAGTTCCTCCCCATTTGGCAATCCATAACTACAGACAAATGGGTGTTAGGAATTATCCAACATGGTTATTGCCTGGAGCTTACCACCAATCCTCCAAACATTCCACCTTGTCCTCTCAAAATGTCACCAGGAACATTTACACCTGCTCAAACAGGAAGCCCAGTCTCTCTTGCTAAAAGGACGCATAGAGCCTGTACCGTTCCAATATCAAGGGTCAGGCGTGTACTCCCTGTATCTTATAATTCCCGAAAAGGACGGCTCCTTGAGACCTATTCTGGCCCTCAGAGAACTAAACCACTACATACTGTCAGAACATTTCCACATGGTGACACTTCAACAAGTGCTCCCACTTCTACAGGAGGCTAACTTTGTCTACTCTAGACTTAAAGGACGCATATTTCCACATTCCAATTCATCCTACTCATTGCAAATATCTCAGATGTGTGATAACTGGTCAACATTACCTATGGTACCGGGACGTAGAGGGGCCAATTCATCACAGCGGCCATTTTGGGGAGGACGAGGTTGGCGCGCTGGTTGTTGGGAGGTAGGGCGGGACACGCAGGCAGAAGGCACATAAATTGAGTGGGACTGAACAGCCTGGTAAGACCTAGGGACGTCTGTTGCTCCTGAGGCGGAAGCCGGGAGATAGCTAGTTTTTAACCTTTGAAATTGTTCTTGTTCACTTTTATTTTCACCGTTCTGATTAAAATTGATAAAATTGAATTTTACCTGTCTCTTGCACATCGCGCTCACAAGCAGCGGTCTACACCTGCATAGCGCAGTACCTTTGGAGCCATCTCAGCTCCTCGTAACGCTGGCAGTTTGGTACCGGGACGTAGAGGGGCCAATTCATCACAGCGGCCATCTTGGGGAGGACGAGGTTGGCGCGCTAGTTGTTGGGAGGTAGGGCGGGACACGCAGGCAGAAGGCACATAAATTGATACGGTCGACTTACGCGCTAGCGTACGCGTTTGCGGACGCACCGTGAGCGCCGAAGGAGCGCCTAAGGAAATCCCGTCTGTGCCCGGCCGGACCAGGACGGGGCATAGGGCCAGCGCAATGGATTCTTTCCCTCCCAAAACTCTCGTTTATAATGGTGAGCGGTTAAAGGCACTTAGTAATGCGCAGAGGCTCACTTGCCCGATAGAGGCGTTACCTGAGGACATATGTACCTTCTGCCCCCATTGTAAGCCTGCTAATCCAGGGAAAGCGAATAATCTCTATTATACATTTACCCTGCTAAACTGTAGATCCCTTCCGAAGCACGCCTTGGAGATCCATCTGATCTTAGAGGAAGGTGATCCTGATATACTCTTCTTGACTGAGACCTGGCTGACCGAGTCATCTGACCCAGACATAGTCCAGGCGCTCCCGCCCAACTATTCGATCATCAGACAGGATCGCCTGACAGGTCGGGGAGGCGGAGTTGCAATTATTTATAAAAACTCTTTTAGATGCAGAACCTATGAAAGCCCACTCTTAGATTGCGAAAGCCTTGGTTTCTCCATCTCCCTATCGCCCACATGTACCTTTTCAGGGATCTTGGTGTATAGACCACCGGGTGCCCACCATCATTTTTGCCTTAACCTTGTGGACAAAATCTCTCACTCCATCAGTAATTCTCCCAACTTCTCCATTCTGGGTGACCTCAACATCCACCTCGATGAAAGCGATGCTGCTGCCTCGCAATGTCTGCTTGATTCCTTGGGATTAGTACACTTGAAACAAATTGTGACAGAGCCTACACATGTTGCTGGCCACTTATTAGATCATTGTTTCACTAATCTCACGAACTTGGCATTTGAACAGCCCCTCTTTGTCCCCTGGTCTGACCACGCCCTACTTTCTTTTAGGTGGTCGCCAGAAATACAACACCACAGAGTTACTCTCTCTAAGAAAGTTAGCCGAGTGTGGTCTAGACTCCCAGTTGGGGAGTGGGAGACTGCCTTGAAGAGCTGTCCGCCTTCTCTTCACGAGGATCCAGTGGTTGCTAATGAAGCCTTTGACAACTGGCTTAATTCCACCCTAGACACCACTCTCCCTAAGAAAGAGATACACCATCGGAAGGGCCACAACAAACAACCATGGTACTCCGATAAACTTAAGGAACTTAAGCAGGTGTGTAAACGGGCGGAAAGGAAGTAGAGAAAGGATTTTGCACCTGCTACGAAAACCCAATATAAAGCCTCTCTCAGATCCTATAAAAATTTACTAAAATCTACTCAAGCAGCATACTATCAGGGTAAAATCTCAGAAGCAGCTAATGCTCCTAGAGAGATTTTTAAAATCTTCCAATCTCTGGTGGCCACACATAGGACTACTAATCCTACTCCTGATCCTCAAAAACATTGTGAGGATCTAGCCGCTTTTTTTGCGTCCAAAGTTTCCAATATCTACTCGACTTTTGCAACAACTCCACATAGTCCAGATGAAGTGGAGATTAGCCCTGAAACGCCGGATGTGGTCACCCCTAATTCAGCTGGAGCTCTCAAAGCCTTTCTGCTGCTTGATCTGGCCAATGTCGAAAGGCTCCTTAACCACCTAAAATCGGGCTCTCCTCAGGATGTTGCCCCCCCAACGGTTCTCAAGCAGGTTTCTGAAACAGTATGCCCGGTGATAATGCAGGTCATCAATGCCTCTTTAGCTTCAGGAGTAGTGCCCCCCAATTGGAAGAAGGCAAAGGTGCGTGCCCTATTGAAAAAACCTAATTTAGACCCGGAAGATCTGGCGAATTACAGGCCTATCTCGCTTCTCCCGAGCCTTAGTAAAATAGCCGAAAAACACGTCAACCAGGCTCTTTCCTCATTTGTTGAGTCGTCTGGTGCATTACACTCATCCCAGACTGGATTTAGAGCCAGGCAAGGAACAGAAACTGCACTGGTGGCGGTAGTGGAGGCGACCAGGGCTATTGTAGATGCTGGAGGCTGCGCTGCGGTGGTCCTATTGGACCTCAGCGCAGCCTTCGACACTGTAAATCACTCTCTAATGCTGCATAGGCTCCGCCATGCAGGGATTTCCGGATTGGCTCTTAAATGGCTTCACTCCTTTCTATCGGATAGATATTTCTCCGTCTTTGAGGATGAGGTGTCATCAAGCCAGCTGCAACTGAGTCACGGTGTTCCCCAGGGATCATCCCTCAGCCCCACTTTGTTTAATATCTATATGAGACCTTTGGCTGAGGTGGTGCTTCCTTGGGGAATTCAGCTTGTCACCTACGCCGATGACACGCAGCTGGTTGTTTCCCTTGTGAGAGACGATACTTTACATCAGGGGATTAACAATCTTACCCCTTGTCTCTCCAATGTCCTTGACTGGATGACCTCGTCCTGCTTGAAGCTAAATGGAGCCAAAACGGACATTATGCTGCTGGGCTATAAAGCCCCAATCAATTTGGACCCTTGGTGGCCGCAGTGTCTTGGACCCCCTCCGAAGCCTAAGACCAAAATAAAAAGTTTGGGGGTCTGGCTGGACTCTGCCCTGAACTTCCAGCATCAGGCTAACAAAGTAGCCGCAACCTGTTATGGGCTTATGAGAGTTCTTAAAGTCCTAGACCTGCTTCCTTTTGAAGCCAGACGTATATTAGTCCAGTCGCTGGTTCTCTCGCGACTGGACTATGCTAATGCTATCTATCTGGGGACCTCAGCAACTACAACAAAAACGTTGCAAGCTGTACAGAACTGTGCAGCTCACTTACTCATGAAAGTCCCCAAACGGTCATCAGCAAAGCCCTCAGTTCGATTGCTCCATTGGCTTCCAATCCATGAAAGGATTGTGTTTAAGACTGTGCTTGGCACATAAGTCCATTCACAACCTTGGCCCTTCCATTCTGGACCCTTTCTTTCGTCGTTATCATTCGGTTAGATCTCTTAGATCTAACCAACGCAATCTGCTTGTTGTGTCAAAGGTCAGGCTGGCCCGCACGGGCGGCCGCCGACTCTCGGTCCTAGCAGCTAAAGAATGGAATAAACTCCCTGACAACATCAGGCATGAATTAAATCACATTGCCTTCAGGAAGCAACTAAAGACATTCTTGTTTAATAACATCTCCTAATGCTTGATAATGTCCTTGGTCTTGACAGCGCTGGGATGCTCTAGGGTAGCCATGCGCTATATAAGAAGGTATTTTTTTTGAGCAAAACTTAATAGGAAACAGTTCACCACAAATATTGCACAAACAATCCAAACTTTTTACTAATAGTTTTCTATTGATTAAGTATGACAACTATTGCACATATTAGTTCATTAATTCATTTTATTTCTTGCTTTTTCATTCCTATTTATATATATATATATATACATGTGCAAAACTTTTCTTTGTGTACGTTTTATATCAGAATTATCACGTCATATATCCATGTAAACATTTGCATTTGCATTGTACAATATGTAAACATTTGCATTTGCATTGTACAATAGATCATCAATAGAAGACAAAAGTTGATAAGAAAAGCAAAAAAAAGGGGACAACAGAAACAGAAGATAATAATATGTTATGGCTAATATTTTTTTGATTCTACGCGCGTTTCGGCGATCAGCCTTCTTCAGGTAGCCATAATCCTGATACCTCCTTAAGGCGTGCCGTCACTCGTATTACTCTATTGAGGGCAGGTCTGTAGATATTAATATCGATTTGCTTTTTCACCGCCACCGGTTGTGCTTAAAGTTTTTCGAAATTATGTTCTTACATTGGGCGGGGCAGAGTAATAATGATGTGCATCAAAGGAAGCTTGCTGCTGGATTGATGTCGCTTTGCGATTTAGGCGCAATGCCAATATATGGTATCCAGATCGTCCCGTCCAAACTCTGGCGTGTTTGTCAGCTGGTAGACATATTAACGGCTAGGTGAAGAATAATGACGTTGTCAGAACAGCAACGCTACTTGCTCTAGCGAGTCCCGGCGTATGCAATAATCGCTCGTTATATGCTCTTTTCAAACGGCTTGCGGTAACGTCATCAGAAGTTCGTCATTTTCTTATTCAAAGCTCCCCGTTCTCAGCCTCATCGCTCTCCTGCGGTCGTGTCAGCGTGCAAGAAGGTATTCATTCATTCATTACCAATTCGAAGTACTACCGTTTGGAGTCACCACTGCTCCCAGAGTATTGACCAAATGCCTGGCAGTAGTCGCAACTCATCTGAGAAGACCGCACATCCATGTCTTCCCATACCTGGACGACTGGCTCATCAAAGCCAGCACTTACCAGAAGTGTCTCGAACACACTCAATCCACAATTCACTTACTACACCAATTAGGGTTTGCAGTAAATGTGTTGGAGTCTCATCTGCAGCCTTCCCACACACAAACCTATCTGGGAGCCACCATAGACACTTGAAGAGCTCTAGCCTTTCCCAATGCAGCCAGATTTCTCAGTATTCAGTCTCTTCTGAAACAGTTTCAGCCTACCCAATCATTACCAGCAAGAGTTTTCATACAACTGCTAGGAATGAAGGCATCTTGCATTGTGATCGTTCCCCATGCTAGACTTCACATGCGTCCCCTTCAAGAATGCTCAGCAAGTCCGTGGAACCAGTCGCAGGGTCAATTCACTGATCTCGTGTTGGTTGATGGCCGCACCCATCGCTTTCTGCAGTGGTGGAACCCACAAAATGTATCCAAAGGGCAGCTCTTCATCAATCCTGTTCCACAGACACTGCTAACAGCAGGTACATCGCTCACTGGTTGGGGTGCTCACTTACACAATCCAAGGGTTGTGGAGTCTAAAGCGCAAACGTCTCCATATAAATCATCTAGATCTACTAGCAGTGTTTCTAGCGCTCAGAACCTTTCAAATTCACCTCATAGGCCAAGCTATCCTAGTCCGCAAGGACAACATGACAGCTAAATACTATATACAAAAACGGGGGGACACACACTCTCCAACTGTCATGCCTAGCACAAGCCATTTGGAAATGGGCTACACACCACAAAATGTATCTCCTGGCAGAGCATCTTCCAGGAGTAAACAATCCAATTGCAGACCTTCTCAGCAAACAGGCAGCAAATCCACGAGTGGGAACTTCATCCCCATGTTCTCCTCCCCTACTTTCAGGAATGGGGATTTCCTCAAATAGACCTGCTTGCCACAGCACAAAATGCAAAATGACCAAGCTTCACTTCCAGGTTCCCACACCCACTCTCCAAATTCAATGCCCTATGGATGAACTGATGAAGTATATTTGCTTACACTTTTCCGCCGTTAGTTCGGAAGTTCAGGCAAACATCCCTCATACGGATTCTCATAGCTCCCACATGGGCACGTCAATCCTGGTTCATCACCCTGCTGGAGCTGTCGGTAGCTACACACCAAAAGCTGCATCTCATCTCCAGTCTCCTCACTCCGAGCCATGGAGAAATCAGGCATCCAAATCCCAAAGAACTCAACCTAGCGATCTGGCTCCTGAAGTCATAGAGTTTGGTTCTTTACAATTGCCACCAGACTGTATGAATATCCTAAAAGAGTCTAGAAAGCCTACTACAAGGGCATGTTATGCTGCAAAATGGAAATGTTTTATCTATTGTAACAATATCAATCCTCTTGATGCTTCTGTGCAGAACATCATCTGTTGTCTGTTACATTTACAGCAATCTGGACTAGCCTATACATCCATTCACTTACATTTAGCAGCAGTAGCTGCATACTTAGAAAAGAGACAACACTTATCTCTATTCGGAGTATCAGTGATTTCGCTGGAGCAGGTTCAAGATGGGGACAGCCCGGTGGGGCTAGGGCCAAGTCAGTCAGCGTCCTTCTCTTCTTAGTTCAGCTCGGCTTCTTCAGTCCTTCTTCTTCTTTTCTTCTGGTCAGTTCTGGTCTGAGGGGGCAAGGTTCGGGGTTGCCCCATAATACTAGATTTAGGAGCGTTACAGGTAGGTAAAGGTCGGGACCAATGGGTCCCTTCCTTGGGGTGGCTACACCCCATATTATGCCACCCTCCAGTAGGAGGGGGGCATATGCCTCTCCCTGTTTGGCTGGGTCCTCCTATCTGCAAGATGGCGGGGACTGAGAGTTGTGCTTCACCTCTCCTCCCAACCTGAAGGGTGGGGATGGCAAAGGTAGCACACCTCCCTTCCTCACTTGGTTTTCCTGCCGATTCTCCCGCCCTAAGTGGGGGGTCAGAACCGGTAGTGGCCAGTTGCTGGAAGCAGCAAATGGCTGGGGTAGCTCACAAAGGCAACAAGCCTTTGAGGCTTCCCCTTCGCGGACCCTGCCCATCCTCGGGGAGGAGGCTTGGCACCTCATCCTAGGATGTGCATTGTTTCAGACCCTCCAGAGCAGCAGGCTCTCAACCCGGGCATCCAGAAGCCTTTTTGGTGGTGGCAGCTGGCGAGTAGCCACTCAGCCAAGAAACTAGTTGGGTCGTTTTTCAGGGGGCATCTCTAAGATGCCCTCTGAGTGCATTTTTCATTAAATCCCACACTGGCTTTAATGTGCTTAGAAGTTTGATACCAAACTTCCCCCTTTTCAGTAAAGCCATTATGGTGCTGTTGAGTTCGCAATGACAAACTCCCAGCACCATATACTCTTAATGGCATTACTGCACTTACAATGTCTAAGAATTGATTTAGACACAGTATGTGTACAGTGCTCGTGCACCTGTACCCTTACCACTGGTGTTGTGCACCCAGCTAGAGGGGTGGCTGACCTATGCCAGGCCAGTGGGTTGTAGGCGTGGCACACAGGGATGTGTGTCATGTCGACTCTTCACTTTGTCCTGCACCAAAACACGCAGCCTGCAATGTGGGTTTGGGTATATATATGCATATGTATTATCTACTGGCAGTCGCCAGTAGATAGTTATAGTTAGGACCGTGTTTCCATAGGAAATCTGAAAATTCTATTTTGAGCAACTTTGGCGCTGGTTGACGAATCCTCGCGAAATTTTCAAAACTAATGGGGCGCTCCGCTCAGCTCCTACCCTGAAAGTCTCGGGGTGATTCGTCAAGCGGGGGCTGAGAAAAAAGGGGGGTCCCAAAACGCGTTTTCCCCATGCATTTTCCCATAGGACCTTTAGTCGAAGGTACAGCCCGAACGGCTGAACAGAATTACTTGAAATTTGGCAAAGAGGTAGTCCTCAGGTCAGGAATGTGCCTTTTGCATATATGGAGTCAATCTGTTCAGTATTTCCTGAGAAAATGCAGTTAAAAGTACATAAATATCTATAGGCGCGCACGGTGTGCGCACCCTAACGTGCGCAAGCGTAATTCTGATTGGTGGTTACATGTCAGTCAACGTTCGAATCGGTCGAAATCAGGAAGTTTCGTCCGCCATTTTGTTTGTTTTGGGTGCGACAGTGTGAGAAAGTGGCTCTGTATATACTGTTCCTTAATAGGTACAGGGTGTACAGAGTCCACAGACCCCAAGGGTTTAACAGAGGTTAAGGTTCGATATAACCTTACTCTCCAAAGTGGTAGCCTGGTCGAGCAGTAAGGCAGTATCAGAGGACTGTGTAAAGCATTTGTTGTACACACTCAGTCAGCAAATGGTCTCACACACTCAATACCTGAACTCTAGGCCAATGGTTTATATATAAAAAAATATATGCTTGTTTTATTTTAGAACCAACACTTGGAATTAAAATATACTTTCTCGACAGGAGATGTTTCATAAAAATACTTTTGTATATGCAATAGACTTTTTAGTAAACAGTTACAAGTAGTTGCAGTAGGCAACTCTATTTCTAAACACAATACATTGAGCTCAATGATAAATACAAGTTATATGCAACAGATTACTTTTTAGATTACTTTTGTAATTCCAAGACTGGATCCTAGATTCAGTCCTGGGTCAGTTCTCAGAATCAGTTGATGAAAGTAGACTTTGGTACTGTAAGGATTTTTTAACTAATATTTAGTTATTTTAAAAGTTAACACTTCGAAAATATTTCAGAGCAAAACAATCAATGATTCCCTATGGAAGAAAATTCAGGTTATAGGTACAGTAGGTTATCGTTACTTTTGTAATCCAGTACTGGGTGCCTAGACTCAGTACTGGGACCTTTATCCAAAACAGGTAAGTAATTGCGTTTTCAGATGTTACACGATTTTTGAAGAATATTTAGAAATTGCAGAAATGAACACTTAGAAGAAATGTCACAGAAAAACAGTCAATGGTTTCCTATGGAAGAAAAATGAGTTAAAGGTAAGTATAGTTGTGGGTACTTTTCAGAGTCAGTGCTGGGCACCAAGATCCAGCACTGGGAGCTCACCTAAGAGCAGGTGAGTAAATTCGTTTTTGTCACTCGGCTGATTTTTGGTGAATATTTGAAGATTTGAAAAGTCCACACTTAGAGGAAATTTCAGGAAAAAGCCAGTCAATGTTACCCTATGAGGAAAATGGAGTTTGCGGTTTAAGGGTAAGTACTCGACTGGCAGAGTTGAGGTTCTGGGCATAGACTCAGGGGTCCCCCAGGGTCAGGTAGGTACAGTTGGTTCACCCTCCGCGACTCTAGGGCGGCCGGGTGCAGAATGAGTTAAGCCCAATGTTATCCTATGAGGGATAGGTGGGCCTTGTTTGGTGGCTGCTGTCTGGCAAGCCACACGGCTGTGGGAGCTGGGCTCCTGGTCACTTACTCAGGGCAAGTGGGGAAGTAGTAAAGTGTAGAGTTTTCACTGCCAGGGCCACTCGGGCGGCTGGGTGCAGAGGGCTTTTGAGCCTTCGGGCGCTCAATGGATTTCAATGGGAAATCTCCGGTTTGGAAAAAGACTGCAGGCTCGGGGACGAGGACTTTTCAGGTGCCACCACCACTTCGAGAGGTAAGTTGGGTAGTTGGAGGATAGGTAGGTACCCCGGGATTGGACACAGAGGGCCGTGGGGCGCCGGGTTCAGGGGTGCCTTTTGGTGTCGGAAAATCTTACCCTCTGTTGATCGCGGTTGGGGTGCCACACTGTTCTGAGGCTGCAGGCTTCTTCAGGATTGTCGAGGGGGGTCCTTGGGTGCCGGACTCGGGGTCACAGTCGCCGTGGGGTCGTCCTCGTGGGTTTAGTTCACTCCGGCACCGGCCAGGCTTGGCTGGTGCAGAGTGGGCTGGGATCGCGGTTCCGGGCTGCTGCCAGGGGTGAAAGGTAGGTTCTGAGTAGAGCCTCTACTCATGGGAGTCCCAGGGGATCAGAGTTCAAAGGTAGCCAGGTCCTCCGGGGTTTCTGAGGTTGCTAGCCACAAGAGATGCCGGGTTTGGAGCAGGAGCAGGTTCGAGGTCGACAGGCCGGTAGTGCTGGGGCCAAAGAAGTTGGTGTCTCCCTCTCCTTCGCAGCTGCAGGGCAGGTCTTCTTTTCTTCTCGCTCTTCTTGTAATTTTGGAATATGGAATCTGGGGAAGGAAGGTTCAGGGTGCCCCTAAATACTAGATTTAGGGGCGTTACAGGTAGGTGAAGGGCAGGGACCAATGGGTCCCCGTCCTGGGGTGGGTACACCCCCTATCCTGCCTCTCTCCTGTGGGAGGGGGGCAGTAGCCTAGTCCTGATAGGGTAGGGCTCCCCATCTTCAAGATGGCGAGAGCCCGGAGATGTGCTTCACCTCGCCTCCCCCACCTGAGGGGTGGGGTTGGCAGGCTGGCACATCCCCTGTCCTTATTTGGGATTTCCGGCCAAAGTTTCCCGCCAGAGTGGGGGTTGCAGGGGCCTGGGGAAGCTCACAGAGGCGGCATGCCTTTGAAGCTTCCCCCTGCCCATCCTGGGGGAGGAGATTTAGCACCTCGCCCAGGATGTGCAGAGAGCAGGGGCTCTCCTACCCAGGGGTCCAGCAACATGTCTGCTGGGTGGCAGCCTAGGCAGCCTCAGAGCAGACATGGATTCGTAGGTTAGGTTTCAGGGGGCACTTCTAAGATGCCCTCTGGGGTGCTGGGTACATTAAATCCCACACTGGCATCAGTATGGGTTTAATGTGCTGAGAAGTTTGATACCAAACTTCCCAGTCTTTAGTGTTGCCATTATGGTGCTGTGGAGCTCGTGTTTGACGAGCTCTCAGCACCATGTACTCTTAGATGGCAGCACTGCACTTACAGGGCTCAGGAATTGACCTGGGCACTGTAGGGGCACAGGGCTCCTGCTCCTGTGCCCACACCATTGGCATAGGGCACCCAGCTAGAGGGGTGACTGATGTATGTCATGGCAGTGTAGGTGATGGGCATGGCACACAGGGATGTGTGCATGTCGACTTTGTTTTGGTTTTGCACCCAAACACTCTGCCTGCCAAGGCAGTGTGCGTGTGTAAGGGTATAGGGCCTCTAAGGGTGGCACAAGGTGTGCTGCAGCCCTTAGAGGTCTCCCTTGGTCACAAAGCCCTGGGTACTTAGGGTACCATTTACTAGGGCCTGACATGTGGCCAGGGTTTGCAAATTGGGGTTTGGTTTGTTTGAGGGAAGGAACATAGGCCCTGGGCACCTGATTGGCAGGAGTCCAGGGCACACTCAGTCAAAGTACATTCAGCAATTCAGCAAAAAGTGGGGGCATACCATGCAAGAAAGATGGCACTTTCTCACAGACAGTGAAAAAGAGAGGTGGCGAACCTGAAAAGGGGGCAGGGTAGAGAGTTCCTGACCCCCGCAGCCTTTGTCAGGGGGTCCCTGAAGGGTGAAAAAAACATTTTTTTTTTTTTTATTAAATCGCGTAGCGCGCACGGTGAAAAACCTGAAAAAAAAAATATAATAATACATACATAACTTAGCATTTAAAAAACCGTACAAATTCACTTAAAAAACCATAGGTTTCACACACATTATAGTTAGGAATTAGCATTTAAAAAACCTTGCAAATTCCCTTAAAAAACCATAGGTTTCACACATGTTATAGTTAGGTGGACATTTCACTCGTAAAAAAACCCAATGAAATTCCCCCGTTATAGTTAGTTGAGATAACTATAACTCGCGCGACCGCCACTCTATCACAAGGATGATGTCATCAGTGATGTTATGAGTGATGTAACATGTGACGTCATGAGCAGAGGATTGCGGGCGCGCGAGTTATAGTTATCTCAACTTACTATAGCGGGGGAATTTCATTGGTTTCATTTATAACATGTGTGAAACCTATGGTTTTTTAAGTGAATTATTTATATATATATATATATATATATATAGATATAGATATAGATAGATAGATAGATAGATAGATAGATAGATAGATAGATAGATAGATAGATATATCTCTCACATACACACACTCCAGGCTGCATGCATGCACCAAAATAGAGAAAACGGACTCGGAAATACGCTTTTCTGCTAGTCGAAATAATGTGCTTTATTAATTTAGATAGTGCAAGCGGTCATTACGCGTTTCGGCCAACACAGTGGCCTTGATCACATGAGCGCTAATCTGGTGAGCAAACTTTTTTTAAGTGATTCCAGTGTACCATGTGGCCTACTGACAACAAATTACATAGAAAAAATACTACTGTGCATTGCATCCACGCAGCGTTTCCCATTGAATGTTTTCACTTAAAAACATATATTAAAAGGGGATAGCTGCCTAAATGTTAAAACCAGGTGCATAGTTATAATTTATAAAAACCATGAAAGTGCATTTGTCACATTGCATAAAAACAATATTATAAGACAAAAAAATCAGATCATGGAGTTTCTATACGTCACAATTGCAGAATAACTGACGATCTTACAAGCATCAATGCAAAATAGAATCAGCAAAGTGCATTTGAACACAGAATAAAAAAAACTGTATGTAGTTTTTAACAGATTCTGCAAGCACCTGGAATAAATTTGTGCAAAGAAAATTGTTTTCACAGTACAAATACTTCTGTGTATAGAGCAGCAAACCTATAATGTCAACATATCATTGGCGTTTCAGCGACACAATACACCAATGTGAAACATTGTAAACTATGTCCATGTTCGAATACATGAAGCTGGTAGTATTTAATGTGAAAGTGTTTAAGTGCAAAGATACTGACTGGTGAGAAAAATAAACTAAAAACAGAAATATTGAAGAGAAAGCAGCATCTAAGAGCCAATATACATTGAACGTTGGAAATGCTCAAATGCCATGCTGTACTCTTTGTCACTAATGAAACCATCATTGAAAAACTTCTGAATCTGGGGAGCCCCCCAGATAAATTCAGAATAAATCAAAAATAATCTAGAAATCACTATCACAGATAAGGGTCTAGTGAATTTTGAGTAGATATTGTCAAATTATTATCAAATTCCTTTCCCAAAGATATTGAATCAAGTGACTACAACAATGAGTGCTTTGTGTAAAAACACCAATAAATAGCTTAAAACCAAAGATTCACATGGAACCATATAAATAGATGATAAAAAGCCACAAATAATGGCGATTCACCGAGCCCAACAACTGTAAACCATGTTGAAAAAACATGTTAGGTAAACAGATTGAAACAAGTGAACAGCAGATCTTCAAATGCCAAATAATTACAGGTAATAATGTAAATCCTCGCAAGTATTCAAACCTCGGGGGGCTTTAGTGTCTAATTCAATGATGTATTTAGTTTCCAACTGTCTAAGCCTCTTTTCCCGATTATCTCCACGTTTATTAACGGGAGCACTGTCAATGACAAAATATTGGAGCACGTTGAGATTGTTATTGTGCTCCAATTTAATGTGTCTGGCTACTGGGTTAGTAGGATCAGAATTGACAGTGGCCCGGAGATGTTGTAATATGCGTGTAAAGACCTGTAATTTGATACTTCTTACATATTGTAATCCACAAATACATCTTAACACGTGAACCGCATACTCATTGCGACAAGTAAAATGACCTGCCAATTGAACCGGAATATCTGAAAAAGCATTGAAATATGACGTGGTGTTCACCCCAAATTTGCACGCACGGCATGTGCTGCATTTATAAAACCTTTTTTTAGGGGTGAGCCAACTGCCCTTGCTGTTCAATTCTGGACTGGTTTTGAGTAAGCCTTGCGGTACGTGTAGTTGGGTTTCCTGGGAAGTACCTGTTGTAGAGTGGCATCGGTGAGTACTATAGTCCATTGTGCATTAATGATGTTCTTAATGGCATTAGCTTGTTTACTGTAAGTTGAGATAAATCTAAAAGAGACATCTTGCCGCCGATCTTGTACCATGATCACATCAGGGTTAGATGGATCCGAACTGACCTTCTTGCTCTGTTTTCTCATCGGAGTAAACAGATCTAGTCTGTTTTTGGCGTTGGCGTTCCGCATAGCAATGTCTAATTTGATCAAATCATAGCCTCGCTCTATGAGTCTAACTTTGGCAGCTTGTTGTGCAATTGCCAGAAAGGTATCGGAACTACATGCCCTACGTATATGAAGAAATTCTCCGTAGAGGAGACTGGATATGGTGTGGTGTGGGTGAAAACTTGAAGCGTGCAATAAAGTATTGCCTGCCGTTGGTTTCCTAAATAAACAAGTCTCTATTGCCCCTGCCTCAATAAATACTTTGATGGCAAGAAAGTTAGTTGTGACCGGGTCAATGTTGGCCGTAAAATTTAAATTTTGATCATTGCAGTTAATAACCTTGACAAAATGACTGGCTTCAGCATATGTTCCCTTCCACACAATAAAAACATCATCAATGTATCGCCAGATATGTATCATATGTTTGTCAAACAGCATCTTGTGTTGGACCTTGAGGACATGCTCCTCCCACCAGCCTACATGTAAACATGCATAGCTGGGGGAGAAGCATGCCCCCATAGCCACGCCCTGTTTTTGCTTGAAGATCTTACCATCAAACATAAAAACGTTGTTATAGAGACACCAGTGTATCATTTTGATCAGCATGGCATTGTGTTTATACATGGAGATGCACCTCTGATTGAAGAAAAACTTTATGGCATTTAACCCATCATCATGTTGGATACTGGTATGGAGGGTGGTGATATCAAGTGTAACCAAAAGATAGTCACTCAACCATTGTACAGAACCAAGTTTCAATAAAAAGTCACTTGAATCCCGGAGATAGGAAGGGAAATTACAAACAAACTCTTGGAGAAAGTAATCGACATAGCTTGAAGTGCACTCAAATGTACTGTTTTTTGCTGAAATAATCGGTCTTCCGGGCATGGGATCTAGGCCCTTGTGCACTTTAGGAATTAAATAGAAAGTGGGTAGGGTCGGGACTTCCTTAAATACTTTTTTTTATTCATCCTTGGAAATGAGCCCTTCCCTTTGCCAAGACATGAGGTCACTTTTAAAGTCCTTATTGATTTTTCTGACAAAGGACGCATCAATTTGCTCATAGCATTGTTTGTTGTTAATGTGTCGGTAAGCCTCTGCTCTGTAGAGCTGCTTGTCCCATAAAACAATGTTGCCTCCATTATGAGAGTTATTGATCACCACTGTATCATTGTCTTTAAGTTTCTTCATGAGTTATATATATATATATATATCCTCTAAGGGTGGCACATTAAGTGCTGCAACCCTTTGTACCTATTATACCATTTACAAGGGACTGACGTGGCCAAAGAGTGCCAATTGGGTTTTGTATCAATGCAGTTTATTGAAAGCACATACGCCCTGGGTACCTGGTTGGCGGGAACCCAGGGCACACTCAGTCAAAGTACATCAACTGTTTGGCAAAAAGTGGGGGCAACCATGCAAAAAGAGGGCACCTTCTTACAGGCAGGAGGCCGCCGTCTTATAACCTGGAAAGGTCACCCAGTGCATCAGCTGCAAATAATGGAATGCACTCAATGCGGGGAGACAATAGTCCTGTTGAAGTTGTTCAGAGGGGATAATCCTAGAGGGTTCAAAGAGGGAGCCCACCCGTTTACATCCTTGCTCACGCCAGCAGCTGAACACCTCCGAGCCGCACCCAGGGGAAAGTCAGGATTCTTGACCCTCTGCGACATCTGGGAGGGGAACAACACTGTCCCATACTTCCATCTACGGAGCCATCATTGGTGAACAATACAACCTCCACGCCCTGAGTTTGCTAGGTGGCCAAGTTTCCCGTCAGATATTCACACCCGAAACCATATAGGACCAGTGCTTTTCTGAGAGAGGCCTATTCCACTTTACAAGATATCAGAGTTGCGTAACTTGGTTATACGGATTGATCAGAGGGAGCCCTAAGCCGCCTGCACCCTTAGACCACGTTAGTTGGTTAAATTGAAGACGTAGTCTCTTCCCGTCCCACATGAATTTATTGATAGCTAATTGCAAAGAGCGAGGGAGAGGGGGGGAGTCAGCAGTAATGTCTGAAAGATGTAAAGAATATGTGGGAGTGCAGTCAATTTTACAGCCGTGATGCATGCCGACCGCAGACGACTCTGAGGACAGCGATTTATTCGTCTGGTCAAGGAGGGCCCTGTAGGTTGTTGCCAGAATGTTTGCTATAGTGAAAGCGAGCTGTATACCCAAATATGGAATGGCCTCTGTAGGAGGCTGGCTTAGTATATGGTGCACACTTATTTAAGTGAAGCACCTTCCACCTATCCAGGCAACCCGTATGGTGATTTTAGTGGTTTTAGACCACCATAGAAAGCTCTGTGGTAGCTGTAGAGAGCAGCCTACAGGCTTAGTCCAGAAGGAGTGGTAAACAACTTGTTTTGCCAGAACTTATCATATAGTCTAGGCTAAACGAAAAAGAACCACTCAGTAGTTATAAAAATAAGTATATTTATTATACACACTAACTAACACATTGGTATATCTTCTACCCAGAGATCTCAACACAATACACACAATATTTCAAAGGTAAACCGGTAAGTAAGCACAAATACACCGTGGTCTCCAGGGGGAGACCAAACCGTATACTAAACAAGTGGAATGCGAACTGCAGCCAAGGTCGGGACTTGTACCAGAGGACTCAGAAGAGCTGGGGACCCAATGACCCACCCGAGGTAAGTACCCAGGAACCCCACGGAGACTGTGTGCCGAGTGGAAACACTGCAGCGTACTAAATGCAAGTCAGTGGGAAAGTCGCGGTTGCAGTATTTAAGAAGGACTCGTCTCAGTAGACCCCGAAGAAACTCTGTGGCAGACAGAAGGTTGGAGAGTCACCCCACCCGTGGATACCCCAGAAACCAGGATACCGACACCAGTGAAGCCGGGTGCATAGGTGCGAAGTGACATCAGAAACCGCCGTAGACCACAATGGAGGACTTCAGAAAAGATGCCGCTGGCGAAGAAGGTGAAAGAGTCCGGGGAATCCAAGGATGGATTCTTGGAGAGAAGTACCTGTAAGCAGAGGGTACAGAGTCTATGCCTCTCGGGAGTGACCAGGAAGCATGGAATTCCAATGACCACCGATGACTGAAGATGCAGGAGTGATGACGGTGACCTTCTTGCTGCAGCTGTGAGGACCAGGCGATGCTGTGGAAGACCAGGAGTCACTTACGAGCTGTACCACGTCGGAAGTCAAGAAATAGGGGGTCGGTGTTAAGCGGGAGCTCCAACCGCCTTAGCAGCAGCAACAGACGTGGTAAACAAAAAAGGTGCAGTATTAGGACCAGCAAGGACCAAGGGACTCTCCAATTACAGGAGAGTCCTAGCAGGCCACGAGCAAGCAAGGGAGCCAGCTGAAGACACAGAATGCCCTCAAGAGCACCTGCAGGCCAAAGGCACATAAGTCGCAAGAGGACCTCGAGCAGCTCACCAAAGAGGCAGGCCCATGGTGCAGAGGATGCGGTGAGGACGAAGATATTGGCAGGAAGAGATGCTGGAGGCTGGAGCTTCTTGTAGTCCGAAGATCTCTGGAGGGCAGAGTCATCAAGACTTGGCAACAGCAAGTTGACACGCTACACAGGGGTTCTGTTCCAGCAGTTCCGATGAGGGATACTGGCCTCAAAAGTTCTGAGAGGATAGAGCGGGCTGTGAGGGAGTTGCAGAACCACCACCTGTGTTGCTAAGCCTTTCGGAGTCTGTGGAACGTTCGTTAGAGTGCCTACAGATGCGAGGAAGTGAGTCCTGCACTCCAAGGTTGATTCCTTTGGGTGTCTTTGATGTCCACAGGCCTGGAGAGGACCCTGGATGAAGCACAGGCACAAACGATGAAGAAGACTTGGAGAACAGCGAGACCAGGAGCACTAGGAGTCTTCCTTGATGCAGTCTGGGTTCCAGGCAAAGTCCAAGGTGCCCAGACGGTTGAACTTGAAGTGGTTTCGAGTTTGAATCTTGTCCCACAATGAATCTAAAGAGCCACCCACAGGTAAGCCCTTAAGTACCCTAGGGAAAGGGTTGGGATGATTCAAGGATCCCTCCCAGAGGAGGGGCTGGACAGAGGGGCTGATACTCCCCTGTCCTTTGTCCAGTTTCACGCCAGAGCCAAGGGCTTCCTGAACTGGCTCAAACTGGAGTGAAGTATGCAAGAAGGGCAGCAAATGTGCCCTTCAAAGCAGTCTGGTGGCACTGGCAAGCGCCCCCACCCCAGCCAAATACACAAAGTCCTGTCTGGGAGGTGGTCACACTTACTTGTGGCAGGAAACCTATTGTTCTGCCTTCCCCTGCTCGAGCTCAGCTCAGCAACAGGAGGGCTGAACCGGGTCTCTGGTCGGCAGCAGCACTAGCATTCTGTTAGTTCCTTGAAGACTCGTCCTGGGTATACAGGGTGGCATCCTAGGGGAGCCCCCCAAGTACATGGGATCCTACATCCAACACTGGAATTGGAGTTGGGGTAGGATTCCAACATGTTTGATACCAAACATGACTTGTTTCAGAGCTGCCAATATATAGTTAGACATCTCGTAAATGACTTGATGTCCATTATATGTATTAAATGGCTGACCGCACTTACAAAACCTGGAGAATCGACTCCTCAGTTTGTAGGGGTGCCCTGCTCATGCAGGGGCACCCTTACACTAGTAGCCAAGCACCCTGCCCTCAGGACTGAAGAGCGTGCCATAGGGGTGACTTATAGGATTAAAGTGTAGTGACCTCAGATATAAGGAAACTGATATCTGTAGTGAGGGGTGCAAGCACCCACTCACACAGGCTGCAATGGCATACCTGTAGTCACAGTTTGAGTAGTCTCTCATGGGTGGCATAATGCATGCTGCAGCCCACGGGAGACCCCTGGTGTACCTATGCCCTGGGTAACTTAGTACCATATTCTAGGGGCATATCAGGTTACACCAGTAGCCAATTGTGGAGGTACCAAAGTACTGAACATTGTCAAATTTAGGGAGGGAGCACAGTGACTGGGGTCCTGGTTAGCAGGATCCCAGTCTGACTATTCAGAAAACAGCATAACACCAGCAAAAAGATGGGTTAACCATGAAAACAGATCCTACTTTCCTACAGCCTCTGTTGTCCATGCCAAGGGGAGCTCGGCGCTCAGAGCCATTTCGGAGAGGGGTGGGGGTGACCGATAGATTAAAGATCTGGGACTTTGTAAGGTAACTTTAAACCCCGAGACTTCGCAGAATAGCCGCAATTCAGCCAGTAGGGATGGCAAGGATGACATTGGGTCTGCAAGCAAGAGAATGACATTGTCGGCGCACAGACTGATAATATGAATGTCGGTGTGAAACCGGATGCCTGAAATCTGCGGATTGTCTCTAATTAGCTGCGCCATGGTCTTCATAAAAAGCGCAAAGATGAGTGGGGATAGAGAGCACCCCTGATCGTTGCCAAGGGTTATCGGGAACGTATCTGATGATGTCACATTAATCCAGACAGAAGCTTTGGGGGCGCTATAAATACAGCCTATCCATCTAATAAATGTGTCCCCAAATCCAAAGTGGCGTAGCGTTTTAAACAGTGGATACGATCAAACGCTTTCGCCACGTCAATGGAAAGTAATAGTGCCTGTTTTTTGGGTTCTCCAAGTGATGTCAAGCAGATTTAAACCCTTTTGGTATAGTCCCCGCCTTGTCTCTTAGGTATAAACCAGCTTGGTCAGGGTTGACCAGACCCGGCATGACTGGGATCAGACGGGAGGCCAGGACACCGGCGAAGAGCTTGTCGTCAATGTTGAGAAGGGAAATTGGTCTATATGACCCATAGTCCACGGGGTCATTTGATTGCTTAAGTATCACAGATATGGACGCCTTCATCACCATATCTGTTAGCGCGCCTGAGTCAAGGAAGGACTTTAAAAAGTCGGGTAAGTAGCTCCTGATAAAAGGATTTATAAAATTGGACCGTAAACCTGTCCGGTCCTGGTGCTTTAGTGGGCTTAAGACGAGTGATTGCCGCGACCACCTCTTCGACCTGTATCGGCTGATCCAGTTGGGATGCGAGCGCCGCCAGCAATCGAGTCAGGGGAATCCCCCACAGGTAGGGCCTCGGGTCACTCTGGGAGCCATCCGAGCCGAAAAGCAAAATATGGTAAAACTCTTTAAAAGTTGTTGCGATTTTCTCATCCGTGGAACACCTCCTCCCACGAAGCCTGCCTACTCGAACTCACAGAACCCGACCAAGTCTTAGTGCGGAGCCTATGAGCTAGCATGCGCCCTCAGTGATCACTACTAAGGTAAAATTTGTGCCTGAGCCGGAGAAGAGGTTTCTCCACACTACCCAGGTCCAGGTGCTTTAAGAGAAGCCTCTTATGCTGCAGGTCTTGCCAGAATCTGGGTTCCTTCGTACGTTTATGAATGGCCTCCATCTCGGTGACAGTCTGCTCCAGTTGATGGTGTTTCTCCTGTCGCATCCGGTTTTCTGCCGCCGGTATAGCGATGAATTCGCCCCTCACTACCAGCTAAAGTGCTTCCCACACCGCCGATAGGGGAGTGCCCTCCAAGCCATTGGTGCAGAGATTATTAAAAAACAATGTGCGCACAGCTGACATCGTGGTAGGGGACTGCAGCAGCACGTCGCGTAGTCGCCACAGGGAGGCGCAGGGTAGAAAGTCATCTGTCCTTAGCGTCAAAGAAATCATGGCGTGGTCCGAAAGAGATCGTGGCTCTATGCTTGTGTCTCCAACCCTAGTCATGAGTGTGGGGGATGTAAGAAAATGGTCAATGCGCGCATACGACTTGTGCGCTTTCGAATCAAAGGAGTAGTTAGTCCCTAGATGGAGGGTGCAGTTGGTACCAGACATCGCAGAGCCCCCCCTCCACCAGCCGACGCAGGCCGTCAGACGTGAAGGGCCTGCTTGTGAGGAGCGCTGGCTGGAGCAGTCGAGTGTGGAGTCCATGACCAGATTGAAATCCCCCCTACCAACACTGCCAAATCTGGGGTTGCAAGTACCGCGTTAAGGATAAAGAGTTCCTGTTGTTCATTCGGGATGTAAATATTGAACTGGGTGAAGGAAATGGAGCCCCACTGTATGCACACTGTTAGGAGGCGCCCCCTTGTTTCCTCTATCGTAGAAATGTACTTTCCATTGAACTTCTGGGCCAAATAGCTATCCCGTTCTCTTTCAAGGACCATAGCTGGTCGGGAAACCAGCGGGACTGCATGCAGGTGGTGTCCTTTGGGAGCAGGTGTGTCTCTTAAAGTAAACACTTGTAAACCCCCCCCCCCTCCGACCCACGACCCCTCTAAGAGAGACTGAACTGCTGTTTGATTCACTAGATTATTAAAACCCCGGACATTGAGACTGAGTATCTTTAGTTCCCTTGGCATGGCTCAAGGAGAAAGGGTGTTGCACTGCGTGCCTTAGATGGAGGCATAGTGGGAATTGCAAGCAGACTAAGCAGTCTGAGATTGTGCAAGCGCTTCTGCAGTGACAAGCTACGAGGAATTGGTGCGGAGGAGTGAAAAAGAAAAAAAAAACAGAAAACCCCATAATAAACTCAGCAATAAGCAGTAGAACAAGAGGTGACATCAGGCCGTTGCAGTAAAGGAACTCCTGTAGGACGTTGGTCAGTCGGGACTTCGATATGAAGTTTGAACTCCCTCACATGGGATCCCAGCTCCCAGATGCAAAGGCTGCTAAGTAATGGAGCCAGCCTCTGCGCACACCCTCTGGGGCACAAGAGCAGGGGACCGAACCTCGACGGGGGCCGCCCAGAGCAGAACAGCTACAATCCAGGCGCTGAGTACTTGACGGAGACCACTGCCCCTAGGAGCCTCCCTGAGCTGTGGGGCCCAGCAGGGCAGCCCCCTTTTTCATTTGATCCAATTCATCTTCACACTTAACTGGCTGGTGGTTCCACTCGGTGATTCCTCCCTTTACCAGGTCGACAAACTGGGTGTTAAAGCAATGCCAGGGGCCTGGGGGGCCCAGTCCCCACCCATATTGTCCCATTGGTTCCCCTCCTGGTTAGCCCTCATGTAGGAGCTGTTCGCTGCTGCCTCCTGCTGTTGCTGCTGGGTCCTAGATCAGTGCTGGGCCACTTCCGGGTCATCTCCCCTCCACAGCCTCGCACTAGGTGGGAACGCCCGACCTGGGGCCATTGCTCGATCCGGGCTGATTGAGGTCACTCTGGGGATGGGGTGGGGGGGTCACACCGTCTCACAGTCCTTGCCCTCTCCCCATACCTGCGCAGCAGTTGTGCAGCCTACCTTCGTCGCATGCACCGCAGCGGCTGAGGTCTGTCTGCCCCCTCTCAGCCACAGCTTTTCCTGAGGCCTATCTGACCACACGGCCGCTGCAGGGCCCCATCGAAGGCTGTCCTCAAGGTCGAACACCAGGCAGCTGCCAGTCTCCCTCGGTGTAGCCACCTCACAGGCTCTGCCACAGGACGGCCCCTGCCACAGAAATCACCGCCGGGTGCCTCAGTCCGCAACCAGGCCCTCCCTTCACCCCCAGCGCTGCTCTTTCTTGTCGGGACATCGGCCAGTTGGCGCAGTCCCCTCAGCCGGTTGGACTACACACTCAGCGGTGGTACTTGCTCGCCCTGCAGCCACGCTATGGCTCTGAGTCTGTGTACAAGCTGAGCCATGAAAACATTTGATTTGTACATCATGCAACAAACCTAATGTTAAAATATGATACAATCTCTCCCAAATTCAAAAAAACTATGGGCCATATGTATCAAAAATTTGTTTTGCGATTCTCAAATTGCTATTTTTAGCGAATGCCAATTAGGAAATCGCAAAATGCAATGTATGTAGGATTTGCTAAAAATGTTGCGAATCCTACATATTACTTATTTGCGAATCACAAATTGAGATTCGCTAATAAGGAATACCTTCCCATTCATTCCTATGGGCTAGGAGGCCCATAGGTATGAATGGGAAGACATTCTCAATTTGCGAATACCAATTAGACAATCGCAAATTGAGAATGCAATTGCAAGGGTGCCAAAAGGATCCCCTGTTGCACCCCTGAAATATGCATGTGTGCACATTTTGCGCACACATGCAACTGGTGGTAATTTGCAATTCCTTAAGGCCAAATAGCAAATTTCTGGTGCTTCCAGAATTGCATTTAAGGAATCGCAATTTGCAATTCCTTAACTGCATTCGCAAAATAGAGAATCGCAAACGGGAAAAAGGCTTGATACATATGACCCTATATGTCTTTAACATGCTTAAGTGTTTGACCTAAGTGCATCGGATTGGATCGCTGCGTAGACAAATATTTATTAAAAGTGATAGTTTTTAGAAACATTCATGGCTCCCACTCCTCCCTCAACAACACCATCAGTGAACTAATAGGAATAGGCGAGTCAGTAGTCATGTATACCCTGAGACCCGGATTACTTAGATTTAGTGCCTGGGTTGCATCACTTATGCAACAAAGCCCTGACATACAACTCCTTTTTGCTTTTTACGGAGCCACACAAAGTCAATTTGGTTTACTTTTCGTGGTTTACTAAAACAAAGTAACTCAGGGCAGCAAATATTGATTAATTGCGCTACTTTCCATTGAGTAGGTGTAACATGGGTGGCACATGGGCATTCATGTATTTTAATATAAACCCAAATTTACAAAGACTTGAACAAATGGGTTAACGTCAAAATGGTTTGCCTTCCTGCATAACTAAGAAAATATATTTATTTCCCCTTCTAACTTCCCCTTAAGTATCCCTTCCTGCACAAAAACAATCTTGTTGGTAATGTAGGCTCCCTTGTATGATGGTGCAAATGTCCCTGCTTTGGCCCGAGACAGCACACAGTGCACCAGTTCTGGGAGAGAGCAGAAGTGAGCCATATTTTACATATATGGTGCATTTCTGTTTTCTCTGTTTCACGAAGCGAAGCAAGTTGCCTTGCTGCGTTGCGTGGAAGAAAAGCAAATCTGGCCTTAAATGTGGCCTAGGCTCTTATTTTCGAAGGAGCAACATTATAGTCTGTTAAATCTAATATAAGAGGTGCTTGTACAGCACACATCCTGAACTCAAGTATTTAAAAGTGCACTCATATGTGATGATAAAGAAAAAGGGGGCTCTGCAAAATAAAATAGTTGTCTAGGATCACACATGTCAGCCAAGCAGGGAAGAGGGTATTGATCCCAGGTATCTGGTTTCACATTCTGAAATTTAGCCACCAGAATGGTCCCTCTCCCTCTCCCTCTCCCTCTTCCTCTCCCTCTTCCTCTCCCTCTTCCTCTCCTTCTCCCTTCCAGCCCCCCACCTTCCAAAGGTCCCAGCTAGTAAGCCAAGAATGCATTTATTTGAGATCTGTCACCCCTCCCTGAACTTATGCCCCTGGCTACTCAAAACCTTTCTGTGACTGTCAAAAACCCAACTCGCCCCGCACCAGCCCCCTCAGATCCTCGCATAGAAACTGGAAAAAGATATCAGAAGACCACGACACACACTGCTCCTATCTCCCAGGCTCCACACGTGACCCCAAACAAGCAGCAAAAAACTTCACTCAGTGGACCACGCAATGCGCCAAAGCCATCACCCATTCCAAGACAACATGGCTAAAGAACATAGCAAAAGAGCAAGCTGGTTCACCATGGAACTACACTCCATCAACTCGAAAGGAAGTGGCGCATCAGCAAAACATCAGAAGACCGCACCGCCTACAGGACCGCCCTCAACCAGTGCCACCGCCTCCTGAAAGAAACCAAGAAGATCGCCCTAGCAAACCTCATCGAAGCCACATCGAGAATGACGTCACTCTCTCTCAAGAACTGGGCGACAACCTCGCAGACTTTTTCCACAACAAGATTTCAACCATCTACGAAAATCTCAAACACCATCCTTCCACTGCAGACCTCTTCAACCAGCTTGCATCCTCAAACATAAACGCCGAACACCTCCTAACCCACTTGGAACTCCTCACCAAGCAAGACACCATCTCCATCATGGACACCATCTCCATCATGAACTCCATGCACTCTGGGGCACCCACAGACCAATGCCCTCACCACATTTTCATCCTCAGACGCAAGACAATAGGCGACGAGCTCAGGAAGGTTCTGAACACCTCCATCACTGCAGTCTCTTTCCCTGAGGACTGTGAACACGCCGAAGTGAGGCCCCTTCTGGAAAAAAACAACTGCTACCTTGCCGATTTGAAGAACTACCGGCCCTCCTCACTGCTCCACTACCCAGCAAAAGTACTCGAGAAAGCAATCAAACAGCGCTTCACCCAACACCTAGAAGACAACAACCACCTGAAACCCTCCCAGTCTGGATTCTGAGCCAACCACAGCACTGAGACAGTCCTGATTGCAGCCATCAACGACATCCGAGACCTCCTGGACCATGGGGAATCCTCTTCCTCTTGGACTTCGTTTGACAGTCTCCCATCACATCTTGATCAACAGACTCCACCACATCAGTATTCAAGGAAACGCCCTCAAATGGATCACTGCATACCTCACTGGCAGAACCCAAAGGATCCTTTTCCCACCATTCACCTCAGAGCCCAAGAAGATAATCTGCGAAGTCCCCCAAGGCTCATATCTCAGCCATACCTTCTTCAACACCTGCATGACCCCACTAGCCGACACTGTCAGATCACATATGCTCAACATCATCTCCTACACTGCCAACACACAGCTCATCCTTTCTCTATCCCAAGATCCTCCAATACCAAAACCAACTTCCACAGATGCTTGATGAACGTTGTGCACTGGATGAAGAATAACTGTCTCAAACTCGACTTGGAAAATACGGAAGTCCCAATCTTTGGGAACACCACCTCACCTTGGAATATCTCATGTTGGCCCATGGAGCTCGGCAACCCCCCAACCTAACAGACGATGCCTGCAACCTCTGCATAATCCTGGGCAAGCTATCTATGAAGAAATAAGTCAACGCAGTTTCATCTGCTTGTTTTCACACCCTTTGCATGCTCCGTGAGATCTTCAGGTGGCTCCCGATAAAAATCAGAAGGACCGTCACACAGGCCCTCATTACCAGCAGACTGGACTATGGAAACACACTCTACATAGGAATTATTGCACGCCTCCTGAAAAGACTCCAAATAATACAGAACTCAGCGGCAAGACTCCTACTTCACCTCCCCAGAAGGACCCACATCACACCTGAAACTGCACTGACTCCCGATTCAGAAGAGATGCCAGTTCAAGCTGCTGACAAAAGTCTACAAGGCACTGCACAACGAAGAACCAGCATACATCAACAAATGACTAACCTTCCACCAACCATCCAGACACCTCTGATAAGCCTCCCTGCCCATCGCAGACACCCCATGTATCTGTCGCACCAACAGTAGAGGACGCTCCGTCTCGCAACTAGCAGTCAAGGCCTGGAATAACCTTCCCCTGCACCTCAGCAACGCACCGTTGCTCCAGCAATTCAGACAAGATCTAAAGACCTAGCTATTTGAATAATCCACCTCCTCGCAGCAGCAAACCGCTCCAGCTCCTCGAGACCATCGCGGGTGATGTGCCGCGCCCCATAGCTGATTGATTGATTGACCAACCTGCACAAGGGCTACCTCTGTTGTTTGGGCTCGGGCACAACTCCATGTTGTTCAAATAATGCTCCCTCATGCAGCTAAAGGCAATCCTGGACCATAAAGCTAAGCTGTATGTCACCGAACACCACAAGAAGTCACAGACTTTGTGCAAGTCTCGCTCCAAGTCGAGGATGCCGACTTGTTCCCACTCTCAAGGGCGCTCCTTCAACAGGTCATTGTTGCGGTTGAAGTGTGAGTCCAAGAAGAAGCGTAAGACGTCAAAGTTGGACTCTAATCCATTCCACCACTCTTTTTAAGAGAAGTTGGGAGTCAAGGTGTCAACCTATCTCGCTCCCGATTGCAGAGCCGATTCCTTCACTAGCTCTGAATTCCCCGGCTATCTCCAATGCCACAGCCGGTCAAGGCCTTTAAGGAGGCCATACTGTGTATTTTCTGCACTTTACCATTTCCATCTAGATACTTTCGCTGTTGGTTGATTCATCCTCTGCGCCCCTCAAATCTACCTTGGGTTCTGCACCGACTCTGATACTACTTCAGTTCTGGCTCCAAAATCTGCTCCAGTCTCTTCTCCACCGACGCTGGTCCCAATGTTGCTGGTGATGGATGTCGAGCCCCCTGCTGGCTCCAGTGTCCAATCTCAAGCCAAATCCGCTTCGATTCCACTACAGTGCTTCCAGTATGCTCTGATCCTGACAAAACTCTTCCTCCTTCATAAAGCCTTACTCAAACGTTATCACGTTTTTGGTTCGGACTCAACCAGATGATGGCAATGGGGATGACTTGCCCCCCAAATGATGATGATGACATGGACTTTCAGGGGGCCAGTGGCCTGGAGTCCTTCCCACACTCTGTGTGGGAAACCACTACAGAAGAACGCTCATCCTTTGCTGTGGTGATTAGGCGTGCAACGGAGATCCTGGATCCTGCAGCTACCTTCCGTGAAAGTTAAGATGTATGCCCTTATGTAGGTTTTGCACCTGGGTCCCGCTTCATTTGAGTCCTTACTTCACTTTAATGAATGCTTGACTCATACTCTTATGGGTACTTGGGCAAAGTGAAGCTCTGCCTATTTGGCTGCTATATGCATGCCCTTTGAGACACGGCTACGTAGATTTTGCTAGCGGCCCGCATGGAATTTCGGACCTCTTTGGCTGAAAATATCAAGAACAGTCAGGATGCAGCAAAGTATGTCATTAGAACTGGTCAGGATATGACAAACTGCTTGGGGCGTGTAGTGATCACTAGTGTGCTGCTCCCTACCAGTGGATTGCTGCAATGCAATCCTCTGACTTTTCTGGTGTCATACAGGCGTCTTTAATGGCTATGCCTTTTGATGGGCCCAGCTTCCTTTGCGAAACAACTGGTTTCTACCCTCAAGCACTTAAAAGAAAGCAAAGCCACAGTGTGTTCCTAGGGAGTTCCTACACCTGCCTGCCAATTTCTCAGCAGTTCTGGGCCTTTTGAGGATACTCCAGGGGGCTGTCGTATAGGCGTTACCAGGCTCCTCCACCACAGCAGCAGTCTTCCCAGTCCTGAGGACTGGGACAAAGCAGACATCAGGAAGGTCACCAAGGTCACGTTCCACTCAGTCCTCTGCCCCTGCAGCAACAACTTCCAAACCGCTTTTGTTTGCCCTTATTGGCACACATTGTAGATAATGGGGTAACCCAGTAACCCTCAGAACCTGGGTAAGTAAGTTAAAATAGAACAGTGGTTCTGTTGGGGAAAAAAAGGTAATTTTAGAAAACTGCACTAAATGCTTATGATCAGTATCCCAGTGTTCATTAAGTACAAAAATATATACAAATATATATACAAATATATATATATATACACACACATATATGACAATTTGAAAGACGCAAAAGGCAATTTTTCTTTTTGCTGTATTTGAATCCAACAGGTATTCCTTAGAGAATTATTATGTACAGGACTGACCAACTTTAAACCAAAATGACATTAGACAATTAGTGACTGATCGTGCTTAGTGACACAATGTTTGAACATGAATTGACGTATATAACATACATTTACAATGACAAATACAGTTTGAATAAAAAGTCCAAACTCAGAAGTATAAACCACACCAACACATGTAATTCAGTGATTCTAATGGTGGAATTGCATGGACAGATTGAACAGGCAACGTCGACGTTTCGACCCTATGTAGAGGTGCAGCTTTGTACGCATCTAAAGCGGGTCTTCATCAGGACAAGAAAGATAATACGGCAGCCTAGAAACTAGGAAATGTACGATTTACGATCCTAGGGTCACATATAAGGAATGTCAGCCGACATCTCTATCGAACAGCTCTATCTGTTCTTGAAAGTAATTTATTTCGGTCAAACATGTGGTGCCGTCGTAACGATCACCCCAAATTGGTGCACTCTCGAGGGACGTCCGAATTCATCAATCGCTCGGCAAATAATAATTGCCTTATTGGCACCCAGCCACCATTTGGGATGCAGGATCTTATATTTTCTTTCAGGGTGGCAGGCCTAATAATATTTAACAGGTTAATCCTACAGGTTGTACGGCAGGGCTATGCCTAACCAATTTTTTTCACCTCAACTCGGCTCCCTCATACATCAGGACTGCTTTTGGAAAACACCTATCCATCTTGTTGCAAGTGATGCAGTTTCTGTTAGCCTAAGGGGCCAATAAGATGGTGCTGGCCTCAGAAGTAGGGATAGGTTGCTACTCCTGCTATTTCCTTGGGCCGAAGAAGGATGGATGCTTTCGGCCTGTTTTACATCTTCGCCCTATGGAAGGACACATTTATAATGCTCACTTTGAGGTACTGGTTGCCCTGGATTTGGATGACTGGATGGTTGCCTTGGACCTGTAGCAACCCTACTTTCATGTGCCCATCCTTCAGCCTTATAGACGTTACATGCAGTTCTAGGTCGGCTGGGAGGATTTTCAGTTTACTGTGCTGCCCTTTGGCCTAACCAGCGCCCCTCAGGTGTTCAAGAAAGAGGTGGTGGTAGTCGTTTCCCATCTTCGGTGGTCAGGAATACCAATATGCCCCACCTCGACAGTCAATCATGGATCTTCTCCAGACGATGACGAATGTCATGATCTCTTTTGAGTTCTCAGTGAATGAGCTGAGTCAATCTTATGGTTTAAATCTGGTTTATGATTATCACACCTTCAATACATATAACATTGCACATCTTCATTATTAGAAAAAAATTCTGTACTCCTCAGCAGAGGCGTGACTTGTTTCCAAAGACTGAAAAAAGGAACAGTAACCCCCCCACAACATGCCTCCCACCCTCCCCAGTACCAATAACTATTCAATTAGCAATGTCACGGGTTCTGCCTGTGGGTCATTCATTGTGTGCCGTCTTCTCTTTCAATCTGTGATGAGTCTGTAAGTCTTAATAGCCGTAGGTAGCGGGGACATGCCAGCTCTCGAAATTCTTGGGAAAACAATGATAGGAAAGGGTGCCAAATGGTACTAAATGTGCCCCCCCCCTACTCCCCCCCCCCCCCCCCCCCCTGCCCACGGCCGTTGATTATAAGGGTGCGTCTCTCCATCCCCAAGACACCCCACAGACGATTTAGCCAACCCAAGTGTGTCAATATAGTGGCAGACCCCCAGAGCGAGATGTTGGTCCTATTTGACGTCCTCTACGGGATGCTGAGGGATAAGTCGAGGGGTTATATAGGCCAAGTAATGTGTATGACTGGAACCTGGGGAACTGTATTGAAAGGTGGGTGTCTATGTTGTTTAGGACCAAGTTCCAGAACAATGTTATTTTGGGACACTCCCAAAGGATGTGAGTAAGCGTGCCCTTCTCCCCACACTGCCGCCAGCTTTCGTCACTATGAGGCGGGATACTCGACGAAGCCATATGGGGTTAGCTACCAGTGTGAAGTAATTTTCATAGCTGTCTTTGTGCCTGCTGTGCTATAGGCTGTGTGTCATGCTCTGTGACATATGTCTTTCCACTACTTCTGAGAAAGCTGGCATCCCAGTTCTGCTTCCCAATGGCGTTGGGCTGGGCTTTTGTCTGCTGTCTGTGTAGGTCGTGAGAGAACATACAGCTCTGAAAGGAGGCGTTCGTCTGAGCATTTTCCCAAGAGCCATTTCTCATAGGGGGGCAATGCACGCTCCACTCCACGTTTCATTAATGGGTGAAGTAGCCAATGCCTAATCTGGAGGTATCTAAAGTGTTCGTCCTTAGGGATGGAGTAGTCCATCATAAGAACGTCAGAGGGTATAGTTCCAGGTCGAAGAAATGTAATGCCGCCTTGCAGACTGCCCCCCATACTCGAAATGTCGCCGGTCCCTGGTGTGAAGGCCAGGTTATCAGCGACTGGTGTCTGGGGTGACGGAAGGGTAGTTAGCTACCCTCTGCATCTATCCCACACTTTCAGGAGAGAGCTCGTGACTGGGGAGATGTAGAGACTAGATGCTCGGTGTTGACATTGTAGGAACGGAACTTTCTCTATTGAAGTCCCAGCTATAGCCCTGTCCATGAAGAGCCAATGTTTCTCTGACTCTCTTCTGGACCATTCAAATTGATATCGAAGTTGGGCCACCTGGAAGTATCTGGGAAGGCAAGGTATTCAAAATCCGCCCTCCGCCGCTGGAGCCAGCTATGCTCCTTACCCATCCTAGGTCTTTTACCCGCCCAGACAGAGCGGTCGAGAACAGCCAGCATCGCCGATATTATACCTATTGGAGGAGTAAATGGCAGAGCTTGGAAGAGAAAAAGTATTATAGGTTGGGTAGTCCTCTTTAAGGCCGCAATGCGGCCCAGCAGAGAAAGTGGGTAGTGCCGTCCTTGTTCTAACTCAGTGCACATCCTCTTCGCCAATTCTCGGCAGTTGAGGGCATTCGTGTGCTCCAAGGTGGAACAGAGCTGGACTCCTAAGTATGGAATGGATTCTGTCACCAAGCCGACCGTGTATGTGCATTGCAACTGTTGCCTGGGGAACTGAGCTGTTGAGGGCTTGAGACTTACGAATATTCATGCGGAACCTGGAGGCCACAACAAATTCCTCCATCTCTTAGGAAGTGGGGCAGGCTCTCTTGGGGGTCGTTGAGCATAACCATTATGATGTCTGCGTACAGACTGATCCGGTGCTCCTCCCCTCCAGGGGGGATTCCTTTTATGCAGGATGGTCTCTCACCATCTGCACAAAGGGTTCTATGTATAGAGGTGGCGAGAGAGAGGGCAGCCCTGTCTAGTACCCTGACGTATGTTGAAATTGTCGGAGCAGTGTCCGTTCACACTCCCTGCGGCTGTTGGAGACCTATAGTCGCTCTGGACCTATGCTAGTAAGCGTTCCCCCAGCCGGAATGTGCCAGTGTTGCTTCCACAAATTGCCAGTGAACTCTGTCGTCCGCTTTCTCAGCGTCAACTGAAAGTAGCATGCTAGACCCCTTCCTGCGATGTGCTTTGTTGATGATATGTAGTAGCCGTTTAGCATTGTCCGCACACTGTCTCTGCGGTACAAACCTGGCCTGGTCTGGGCCTATCAGTCCCTGCATAAAGGGATTTAGACGGACAGCCAAGATACCCGTAAATAGCTTTACGTCTGTGTTCAAGAGCGAGATAGGGCGGTAGTTAGCGCAAAAGTGTCTGTCCTTTCCGGGTTTGGGAATAACAACTATCGCCGCTTCTTGCATTGAGGGTGGAAGGTCAGACGAGTGCGCAATATCATTAAAGAGTCGTGTGAGAATTGGGGCTAGGTCTGAGCAGAAGATTTTATAGAAACCCGAGGAAAAGCCGTCCGGGCCCAGGGATTTCAGAGCCTTCTGAAAAAGCGGAAATTAGCTCTTCAATGTGAATGGGGTCATCCAGCGAGACTTCTTGAGATTCAGTCAGGCGGGTAGTCGCCGCAGAACGTAAATAGTGATAAGGGGCATCAGCAGGGGAGGTCTGCTCTGAGTACAGGGATGCATGAAATCCCTGAAGTGCGCCTCTATCTGGGTGTTTCCTTTTATCACCTCTCCATCTCTGGATAGTAGGGAGTCCACTCTAGTGGACTGTCTCTGTGCTCGAAGGGTAGTCGCAAGGAGCCTTCTGCATTTGTTACCGTTTATGTAAAAGGCGTGTTTTAGCCTGAGAAGCAAGTACTTGGCCTTATCCAGGTCTAGGTTGGCCAATTGTTTCTGCGTGGTCTCCAACTGACGCCATGTCCTCTGGACACCTGTGCGAGGTGCATATGTTCTAATTCTCGGAGCTCCTCCTAGAGTTTCGCCCTCTTTGACTTGCGTTGGCAGTTTTCGGCTGCTGATATTGCTATGATTTCCCCCATAATGACCGCCTTTAAGGCGTCCCAAAGAGTAGATGTGGAGATGTCAGGAGTGTCGTTAAGCTGAATATAATCACATATCACCTTTTGGATCTGTATGACCACCTTCGGTCTTAGCACCAAAGTCTCCAGTCTCCATTGTCTCCTAGTTTCCCTCTGTTAAGGAATATGCAGTTCCAGTATTAGAGCTGAGTTGTCCGAAAAAGATCTGGGTTCGATCTCCACCGACCGTGTGAGTTGCTGTGAGAAAGTGCCATCTTGCTTGCATGGTATGCCCCCACTTTTTGCTGAATTGCTGAATGTACTTTGACTGAGTGTGTCCTGGACTCCTGCCAATCAGGTGTCCAGGGCCTATGTTCCTTCCTTAAAACACACAAAACCCAAATTGGCAAACCCTGGCCACATGTCAGCCCCTGGTAAATGGTACCCAGGGCCTTGTGACCAGGAAAGGCCTCTAAGGGCTGCAGCACTCATTGTGCCACCCTTAGAGGCCCTGTACCCTTACACATACTGCCTTTGCAGGCTGGGTGTCTGGGTGCAAGACAAAACAAAGTCGACATGGCACACATCCCTGTGTGCCATGCCCATCACCTACACTGCCATGGCATACATCAGCCACCCCTCTAGCTGGGTGCCTTATGCCAATGGTGTGGGCACAGGAGCAGGAGCCCTGTGCCCCTACAGTACCCAGGTCCGTTCCTGGGCACTGTAAGTGCAGTGCTGCCATTTAAGAGTATATGGTGCTGGGAGCTCGTCAAACACGAACTCCACAGCACCATAGTCGCAACACTGAAGACTGAGAAGTTTGGTATCAAACTTCTCAGCACATTAAACCCACACTGATGCCAGTGTGGGATTTAATGTACCAAGCACCCCAGAGGGCATCTTAGAGATGCCCCCTTAAACCTAACCTACAATCCACGTCTGCTCTGATGCTGCCTAGGCTGCCACACAGCAGACCTGTTGCTGGACCCCTGGGTGGGAGAGCCCCTGCTCTCCTGGGACTGCAACAATGCACATCCTGGGCGAGGTTCTAAATCTCCTCCCCCAGGATGGGCAGGGGGAAGCTTCAAAGGCATGCCGCCTCTGTGAGCTTCCCCAGGCCACTGCAACCCCCCACTCTGACGGGAAACTTGGCCGGAAACCCCAAATAAGGACAGGGGAAGTGCCAGCCTGCCAACCCCACCCCTCAGGTGGGGGAGGCGAGGTGAAGCAAATCTCCGGGCTCTCGCCATCTTGAAGATGGGAAGCCCTACCCTATCAGGACTAGGTTACTGCCCCCCTCCCACAGGAGAGAGGCAGGATAGGGGGTGTACCCACCCCAGGACAGGGACCCATTGGTCCCTACCCTTCACCTACCAGTAACGCCCCTAAATCTAGTATTTAGGGGCACCCTGAACCTTCCTTCCCCAGATTCCAGATTCCAAAATACAAAGAAGAGCAAGAAGAAAGAAGACCTGCCCTGCCGCTGCTAAGAAGAGGAAGACACCAACTGCTTTGGCCCCAGCCCTACCGGCCTGTCGACCCTCAAACCTGCTCCTGCTCCAGCCCGGCATCTCTTGTGGCCAGCAACCTCACCAACCCCGGAGGACCTGGCTACCTTTTGGCTCTAAGCCCCTGGGACTCCCATGAGTAGAGGCTCTACTCAAAACCTACCTCTAATCCCTGGCAGCAGCCCGGAACCGCAAACCCAGCACACTCTGCACCAGCCAAGCCTGGCCAGTGCCGGAGTGAACAAAGACCACGAGGACAACCCTACGGCGACTGTGACCCCGAGTCCGGCACCCAAGGACCTCCCTCGACACTCCTGAAGAAGCCTGCAGCCTCAGAACAAGGTGCCCCCCCTACCGCGATCAACAGAGGGTAAGATTTCCCGACACCAAAAGGCACCCCTGCACGCGGCGCCCTGCGGCCCCCTGTGCCCAATCCCTCTCGAAGTGGTGGTGGCACCTGAAGAATCCTCGTCCCCGAGCTTGCAGTCTTTTTCTAAACCGGAGATTTCCCATTGAAATCAGTTGAGCGCCCAAAGGCTCAAAAGCACCCTGCACCCAGCCGCCCGAGTGGCCCTGGCAGTGTAACCTCTACACCTACCTACTTCCCCACTTGCCCTGAGTAAGTGACCAGGAGCCCAGCTCCCACAGCCGCGTGGCTTGCTAGTCAGCAGCCACCAACCAAGGCCCCCCTATCCCTCATAGGATAACATTGGGCCTAACTCTCTCTGCACCCGGCCGCCCTAGAGTTGCTGAGGGTGAACCAACTGTACCTACCTGACCCTGGGGGACCCCTGAGTCTATGCCCAGAACCTCAACTCTGCCAGTCGAGTACTTACCTTTAAACCGATAACTCTATTTTCTTCATAGGGTAACATTGACAGGCTTTTTCCTGAAATTTCTTCTAAGTGTGGACTTTTCAAAACGTATTCACCAAAAATCAGCCGAGTAACGAAAACGAACATACTCACCTGCTCTTAGGTGAGCTCCCAGTGCTGGATCTTGGTGCCCAGCACTGACTCTGAAAAATACTTACAACTGTATTTACCAGTAACCCAATTGTCTCCCATAGGAAATCATTGACTGTTTTTATGTGTTTTTTGTGTGTCAATTTCTGCAATCTTTAAATATTCTTTAAAAATCGTATAATATCTGAAAACTTAATTACTTACCTGTTTTGGATAAAGGTCCCAGTACTGAGTCTAGGTACCCAGTACTGGATTACAAAAGTAAGGAGAACATACTGTACCTGCAACTTGAATTTTCTTCCATAGGGAATCATTGACTGTTTTTCTTTGAAATATTTTCTAAGTGTCAACTTTTAAAATAGCTAAATATTGTTTAAAAATCATCACAGTAATTAAGTCTACTTTCATCACTTGATTCTAAGTACTGACCCAGGAGTGAATCTAGGATCCAGTCCTGGAATTACAAAAGTAATCCTAAAAGTAATCTGTTGCAAATAACTTTCCATTGAGCTCAATGCATTGTTGTGTTTAAAATAGTGTTGCATATTGCAACCACTTGTAACTGTTTACAAAAGTCAATTGCATATTGCAAAAGTATTTATATAAAGCATCTCATTCAGAGAAAGTATATTGTAATGCCAAATGTTGGTTCTAAAATAAAACAAGAATATATTTTTTATATATAAACCATTGGCCTAGAGTTCAGTTATTGAGTGTGTGAGACCATTTGCTGACTGAGTGTGTACAACAAATGCTTTACACTGTCCTCTGATACTGCCTTACTGCTCGACCAAGCTACCACTTTAGAGAGTAAGGTTATATCTAACTGTAGCCTCTGTCAAACCCTTGGGGACTGTGGACTCTGTACACCCTGTACCTATTAAGGAACAGTATATACAGAGCCACTTTCTCACAGTTGCTGTATGTCTTGAGTCCCTGGAAAGTAGTCTAGGCGGGCATATGACTTATGAGCATGTGAGAAGAAGGTATAGTCCCGGGTTTGGGGATGTGAGACCCTCCAGAGGTCAATCAGTCCCAGCTCCCTCAGGCAGTCTCTTCCCTCCACTGTCAGGGCCACAGTCCCAACGCTCTCTGGAACCCGAGCAGTCTAAGTTATTATTGAGGACTACATTAAAGTCACCTCCTAATAAAACTAGGTGGTCTTGGAATGTGAGGGTCTCTTATAGGGCTGCTTGGATGCAGTGCTCCTGCCCCTCGTTGGGTGCGTACAGTGATCCCAAGGTCAGGGCTCCGAATTGTATTTGATATACCAGAGGGCGATCTTTAAGATCGACAAGTTTAGGTCCGATTGTTCCATGAAACCTGCAGGTGAATAGTATTGCCACCCCCGCTGCCTTACGCCCTGTGGAGGAGAAGTATTGGTGTGGGAATGCCTTAAATTTGAGCCTGTGGGAGTCCCTTGCTAGGAGACGAGTCTCCTGAAGGAGACAAATGTCGGCCTCGGTATGTTCTAAATATGATAGGACGGGCCACCTTTTAACTAGGTTGTTCATTCCCTTCACGTTGAGGGAGAGCATCTTCAGGAGGTCACCGGGTGTCATAATATGAGTGTGCTATCCTGCTGAGTGCCTCCCTAGTCAGGAAAGTGTGCCACTGTATAGGTTGGACCCTTAAGACGCGTGAGCATGTGTAGATTAGCTACGACTTCATCTGATCCTGCAGCCCTCAGAGTTATTGTGGTTTGGTACTTATCAAACATTAATATTTGAACAAAAAACAGTCTCTGGAAGGGGTGGATCCTCGAAGTCGGTCCCGGCCACTCCCTGGGTAAGACAAAAGATGAGTCCATGTTGGCCAGTAGCGTCCATGAGGGATCCCTACCCCTCTCGGCCTCAGAGGGCGTCTTAAGTGCATCTTTCACTGGTTACGGTTTAACCTCAGCCTCCTCGTCCATGTGGTCGTGTGTCGGATCTCCCGCCAGGCTCTCCAACACTACCTTTCTCTTTTGGGCCATTGTAGCCGAGTCTGGCTTAGCGAGGTCTCTGCCCTGCGGTCTCTTCCTCCATCTAGATCGTCTACTAGGCGTAGACTCTGATTTCGCCTTGTACCCCGGAGGACCCTCTGGAAGATATATCTGAAAAAATTCGCAAGCTGGTTTAAGGGAGCGGAGTTGATGAGCCTTTCCCTCCCAGTTGAAAATTAATCGGAAAGAGTGGCCCCGTGAGTATGAGGCATTGTGTCCTCTAAGGTAGGCAGTCACCAGACGGAACTCTCCTTTTCGGCAGCGTGATGTTTGAGAGGTCCTGAAAGAGTTGGAGTGGGTGGCCACAAAAGTGAACCGGGTGGATGTCCCTCGCCTTCCGGAGAATGCACTCCTTCAGGGGGAAGCTGTGAACACATGCTGAAATGTCCAGAGGGTGCATATGTGCAGCTTTGGGTAGGCTCATTCGATGGACTCTGTCCAATTTGATGTCAGAGGCCTGCGTATCTCCCAGGATCTGTGCAAAGAGCTCTGTCATGTATTCCTCTACATTTCCTGCCTCTACGGCCATTGGTGCATTCCGAATTCGAATGTTGCATCTTGATCAGTTTTCAAGATCCTCAGTGCGAGACTGCAGGTCTAGCTGTTAGTCCGTGAGGCGAATAAGTTCCTGTCTGAGCTGCTCGATTTCTTCGTCTTGTCTAGGGCGTCCAACCTGTCCCCCATTTCTGACATCTTTCCGTACCCCCTGTAGATTTTGAGCCAAGTCTCTCTTGATCGACTTTAAGTCCTCCCTCAGAGATGAGACCAGAGTCTCCATGTATGACCTGGTGACCAGTGCATTCCCTCCTTCATCATCACCCTGGAGTGGGGATGCTGACGGAGGTTTCCACAGAGAGGGGGGGAGGAGGGGAGGTGAGCGGGGGATAGGTTGCTTGATGAGCATATCTTTCACAGAGCGGTCTTTCTTGACCCAGGGCGCTGACATGTCTGTTCCTGCAGGCAGGGAGGCCAAGGGCGCTGACCGCGCTGTGTGTATGTAGGCCCCCTTCCTTTCTACTGAAGTTCAGCAATGTATAAAATAGAGTCTGCAGGCAAGGTTGTTTAGGCAAGTCCTGAGTGCAGTAGGCTCTATGGTCCCAATTATGCTGGCGGTTGACTCCTCAACATGTGGCCGTGGCCCTCACCTTGCTTTCAGGGTTAGAACCTCGTTGCCTGCTCCCGGTTTGGATGCTGGTGCTTAGTGGGGCCTGTACGCCCCGCACGGTGTTCCCCCTCGTTCAGCACTCCTCTCGGATCCTTCTCTCACCGGGGAGTAGGTTGGGGGGAGCGACTACCTCCTGCGGGTGCCAATGATCGCCACTCTGCTGTCTGGAAGGAACCGGAGTTGCGGCCCGTATCAGAGCCCTAGTGCCTCGGGGAAGGGCCCTGGGCATGTCCCAAAGCAAGTCCTCCTTCTTATTGCGTGCGTTCCTCCTGATGTACGTTTCTCTTCCTATGAAGCTAGTCCTTTCCTGGCTCTGGACGGGAGAGGCCCTGCCGTCTGACGTGCCCTACAATCTCTGATGCCTCTCTTCCCCCTTTGCGGCATGCCCTACATCGTGCTCTCAGGGCAGGTCTCGCTGCTTGCTCCTCTACTGGATGCGGTTTGCCCTGCGTGATGATTCCCCTGCTCGTCTCTGCCCCCAGGCTCTCTCTCAAACGGGGGAGGGAGGGTAGACTCCCGCGCTTGTTGCTGCTGAGGTACACCACTCTGCCGCCCGATGGCCACCGATGTCACGGCCCCTGTCGGGCCCAAGTTCTTCAGGAGGGCCTCTCAGCGTTTGTGCTTCACAGGCGCCACGGGCCTGCAATGGATGCTGCGTCAGAGCAGACTCTAGGGCCATCCCCACTGCCGCGAGGGCCTCCCCCAGTGCCCCGGCCTCAACCGGGGAGTTGGTGACCGGCCGGGCCTCCCTCCGTGGCGCCTCTCTTTCTTCGGGCCAGAAAGGGACACAAGCCGCCTCCTCCTCCTCCGCAAAGGCCGGGCGCTCTAGTAGCTCACGGGCCACCCTCACCCAGGCCTCTCACCTTCTGGGCGTCCGAGGTCGGGTGCCCGCGCTCGAAGCGTGTTCTTCTCTCTAACCGGCCTCTCTCCACTGAGTTTCCCTGTCCTCCCACCGGGCCGGGTAGGGACATGAGCTGCCTCCACCTCCAACGCTGGGCGCTCTCTTGTAGCTCGAAAGCTGCCCTCACAGAGGCCTCTCTCCTTCTGGGCCTCCGGGGGTTCGGGTGCCCAAGCTCAAAGCGCTTGCTTCACTCCGGGGCTGCCAATACATATCGGGCGTCCCCAACAACGCCTCTGGGGTCCCTGGAGCTCTGGCACCCCGGGAACCACCTCCTGATGGGCTGAATACACAGGGTTTACAATGCTTTGCAGATGCCGGAGCGGAGGGACCTTATTTTGCATCCGCTCACTCCGCCATCCTGGCTACCGACCCCCGTTGAGTCAATCTTCAATCCTTCGCAAAGGCTTTCTTGTATTGGACCTGTTCTGGACAGTGTAGTTCCTTTCCTCCATCCCAACGGGTCCGGACATTTGGGCTATGGTCCAGATGTTTGAGCTCTTCCATAAAAGCAGCTCTGAGGCTCCTGCGCCTGTTGGCCTCATGCATCCTGCTTGTCCAGGACAACAGATGGCATAAGTGATGTCGGCTCTGCGGTGGGATCTGAAGTCTGTGAGCTCAACGTCCAAGACAATCTGTTGGATATCATCCAGATTGCAGCAGAGACTGCACAAGATTTGCAATGGTGGGTGCTGGACCACAACTTGATCAGCAGCCGATCTCTCTCCCTTCCCCAGCCACTGTTGACAGTGAAGACGAATGCATCCCTGCTGGGCAGGGACAGTCACCTGGAAGAGGAGGAGATCAGAGGACTCTTGTCACTTGTAGAAATCTGACTCCACATAAATCTGTAGGAGCTCCGGGCCATTAGCTTGGCTTTGAAAACCTTCCTGTCATCCATCAAGGGAAGGTTGGAACAGGGTCTTTAGGACAACACCACGGCCATGTCACACTGTAACAAGCATGGCGGAGTGGGGTCCTTGGCCTTGTGCCAGCAGGTGCTCCATCTTTGTAGTTGGCCAAAGAGTCAGGGCATCTCCCTGATTGTGAACTACCTGGCAGGATCTGTAAATGCCAGGGCAGACGAGCTTATCCGATGGTGCCTGGCGGATCACGAATTGCGGTCACATCCCAAGGTGTAGGACATCTTACGATAGTGAGGAGACCCCTGGCTGGATCTTTTTGCCAACATCGAGAATGCAGAGTGCTAAGAATTCTTCTTGTTCTCAAGAATGCTCACTCTAGGGGACCTTTTAAGGCTAGAGTAAAGCACTGGACCTCTATACACCTTTTCACTCCTACCTCTCATACCTTTAGTTCTGAGGATCAGGAACAACTAGGACCAAATCATCCTAGTGGCTCTGGATGGGGCCAGGAGAGTGTAGTAACTGGACTTTCTGGGCATGATCATTTCTTCTTTGATCAGGCTACCACTGGGGGAGGATCTTCTTTCGTAGCAGCAGGTCAAGTTTCTATATCCGAACCTACGCAGTCAACACCTCCATGCATGGAGATTGAGCTGCGACAGTTGAGTGTGTTCAGTCTGCCAGAAGAGGTTGTGTTTGGCATTCTTCTACAAAGTCAATCTACGTTGTATACTAGGACAAATTTATGGCCAGGTTTGGAGTCCGCAAGACAGACCCCTTACAAGCCAAACCTTTTGGATGTGTTTAGTCCTTGGTCCAGCAGGATCTTGCAGTGAGCACTCCTAAAGGTTATTTGTTGGTCCTCTTGGCCATTTTTTACGTTTGCTGGTTTTTGTTTAAATCACATGTTGTGATGCAGTTTTTTAATGTTTGACACACATTCCCTTCCAAACATTTTGTGATGTCACTGTTGGACCTAAATTTGGTCCTGACTTTCATTATGTGTACCCCCTTCAATCTCATGTACAGCTGCTTGCTGCATTTTCTTACTCTTAAAATTGTCTTTCTCATTGCAATCACTTCATCTCGTCGCATGAATGAGCTCCAAGCTCTATCTGTTCAGCCGCCTTACAACACATTTTTCCCAGATAAGCTAGTTTTGAACACCAAAGTAGTCTTCTTCCTGTAATGTGCGACTTTTTTTCATGTTGCCCAAACCATCCCCCTCCCAGAGTTCTTTAGTTTTTTACTCCCACCCCATGAAAGAGGAGGAGCGATTCTTTCAACTGAATTCCAAAATAACTCTGAGCTTTTATATTGATTGTACCAAAGACCATTGGATGGACGATCCACTCTTTGTCTCCACATGCTGTTACAGGCGCCTTTAACGGCGATTCACCTGAGACTAAGGAGGTGGACCTTGCATTTTGCTGTTGGAGGCAAGACCAAAACAAAAGGACGCAAGGCCCGTCTTGGGGGCATAGTCGTGAGAGCATGAAATGCCAAGGGGATACCCAGCAGACACGGGAGCAGATGGGTATCGAGACCCTGTAGCACTACGGGAGCAGCGAGAGACCGTCACTGCAGCTGCTACTTCCGAAGAACACGGGGAAGAGTTGGGGGGGCCCAATCACCACGAAGGAGGTGACGGCGATGCACAGAAGGACTGTGTGCTTCCTTTCAACCAAGAACCCCTCCAGCGGGCCAGGTGTCCTAGGATGCAGGTGAATGACCGGGTCAGGAAGTGGGGAGGAAGACGAGCAAGTGGTATAAAGGAAACCGAGACCGCGGGTCGCTCATAATTGCAGTCTTAACCAGAAATTGTTTTTTTCATTATTTACTTTTGGTTTGGTTTTGCCGTCCTGCCTCTTATAACCCGGTACCTGCAAATCATTGTGCTCATGCTCAAGGGATATTCTATAAATGCCCTATCCCTTCGAGCTCTTAGAGGCTTTCTTTCCACCCTTTGACCACACTATTATTAGTGAGTCCAGCAGTAAACGACTACTACACACTAGAGCACTGTGAAGGTTATGGTTTTCAACAAATAAGTAGAAAACGTACCTGTTTTTGATTTACTTCTCTCCTGAGGGACCGCCGGGGAAGATCCAGAGTCCGGACCTGCAATAAAGAGGGAGAACTTAGTTTGGTGGACTCTACCTACTGCACTGACTGTCTATCCATAAATAAAAGGACCATATATCATATATATAATATTGTTCCCTAAGCCTCTTATTTTGAGCCTAAAAGGTGCATTATCACAGTGGGTTTTTTCGGAGTGAAGGAATGCAAGGCGGTACAGAAGCTACATCATGGGTACCCTGCAGTTAAGTAAACTAGAGAAGCAATGGCGTTGTCCAAGAAACTATGTAACATGCAATCCCTTCTTTAAAGGACAAAAGCTCTCACCCACTAATTGGTGGCATGGTATGTCATAGGGCTCCTCTTCGTGCAAACAAAAGTGGTTGCCAGTGTTGGCTTCAACCCCTTGTAACAGGGGGGTTTTTATGGATGTTAAGGATGAGGGCCTATGATAGGATATGGTTTATCATAGACCCTCAACCTGAACATCCGTAAGGGCTCCCCTGTTACGCCATGTTGAAGCCCACGCCGGCAACCCCCATTGTCAGTGTGAGGAGGAGCCCTATGATGAAGCATGCCACCAGTTGGTGCGTTAGGGGCTTTCTGAGCCCACTTCAGAGACCCACCACCTTTGAGAGGCACTTATTTGAGAGCTATTCTAATTTAGAGGAAGCTGCAGTTATAAGTATCCATCGGAAGAGCAAATTACTTCGGTAATGAGCTTTCTGCTGGATACTGTATACAACTGCACATACCTCATTGCCCTCCTGCCTCCCTGTTCTGTGGAGTAGTCTTTTTGTCATCTTAAAAAGGTCCCAAAATTTGAGATATGCATACTGGTTTTTAGGTGCTCCTCGTCTGAGTGCGCGGAACGAGTTAAGCAAGAAACTGATGGCGCACAAGGGTGGGGCTTAAATTTTGCCCCACTCTGTGACTTCTGGGGCGGAATGGGGATAACATGTAGCTGGACGACAAAGCCTAGTGGCGTGCAGAAGCACTGCTTTGTAAACCTTTGGATGCCACCTGGCGAACATTGTAAAAGTGAGGAGTCTGACTAAGATGCAGTAGCCACCATAAAGAGTATTACTGAAGGTAAGTAGCTTGTTCATGCCACTAGCTAAGTGAGGTAGATACCACACTGGAGCAATTGCTTTCTTTTGTAATCTAAGCCATACTTGACTTTTGGCATTTTTTGGAGTAATTGTGATACTTTTTTTTTTTTTGTGCCCGTTTACAGAGACACGACCGGCTACTGAGTGCATTTCGCAGAGCACATGAATCCAGCCTGTTACAAGAAAGTTTATACATTGAGTGGGTAAGGGATGTAAACACCTACCGGACAAAATATTATTTTACTTTAGAGTCCAAGTGTTGTTCAAAATTCTTCTTTTGATAAATAATTTTAATTTGCATTTTCAGCTTCACCTGTTACTGGACCTAAATCAATCTGATATGGTGGTAGAAATATCTGAAGCTGCAACCAAACGTTTTAGCCAATCAGTGCAAATGTGGCAAACAAGACTGCAGTTGTTGATGACACTTAAGAGTAAGGATATTGCTCTGCGTTTTGAGGAGGCTTTTACGCTAGTGAAAACGAAGGTTAGTGAATAGTAAAATATTTTCAATTGTGAGTGAAACAAGTTGATATCGAGTGGAAAATAAATAAGGGAAGAAAATCAGCATAGCAGTTATTTTTGATGTCATATGCTGCAAATTAAATCCGTTTCCACATCACAAGCCTTCTTAGATCCGGTCCTATTTTATGCTCAGCAAATTTATTTCTGAGCAATCGCTGACCGATAAGTGAGCACCAGAGAGGGAAAAGTTTTTGTTTTAATCAGTATTTTTATTTGCTTTGATTTGCATGAGAAACAAACACCCATGAGAACCATAACAACAGTCTCATATAGGGCACGTATAAGAAATGGAGTTACTACAGTCTCAATGATTTCACGCAGAGTCAGGAAAACAATCAAACACAGCATTTTTCCCATTAACATACTAATAATGACACTGTCCCTATGTTTCACCTTCAGGCCCTCCCCCATTGTGTTTCAGGGATATGCTACTGGCTATGTTCCCCGTTATCTGGAACTTGTTGAGCATCGTAAAGTAGGAACAGGCGATAATGGTTAAACGAATTGCCCCGTACCGTATGGAGTTTTTGTGGGCACTGTGAGAAGTTGGCTTGATGTATGATGTCACTAGTTCTAGTGTACACCCTATATCAGTCCAAATACCCTTATGGTGATTGGTTGTAAAGTCAACCTTATAGACCAGCTATCCTAGTGGTAGCATGGGCAAGAGCAGTCTTAGGCTAAACTCTGAATGGCATGTGAAGCCAGCTGTGATACCATATATAATCCCTTGAATACCAAATGAAAGGACACCACAACAGATATATATATAAAATAAAGTGTATTTATTCTAGTCAAACCCTCAACACTCTTTATGAGATTAGAGGTAAGTACAACACAGTCTTATTTATGCATACATTAAGTCACACAGGTAAGTAATACAGTTAGGCCCTAGGGGCCACGCAAACCATATACTAAGTAAGTGGTATAAGGACCACTGTCACGGAAATAGGATAGGCCTAGGCCTAGGGAATCGCTGGGGCTACACTATACTACCAAAGGTTAGGAAGTGGGAGGCCCACGGGATTCAGGTGCAGAGTGGAAACACTCACGCGTAATGCGTAAAAGTCACTAGCAATAGTACAGTTTAGAAATAGATAGATTTAGGACACTTCATGAGTAGCTAGGTAGTCGAGACTGGAAAACTAGACACTAGGATAGTCACTATCCTGATGAGCACCGGAGTACCCAAGTTACCTAGCCCACAGGCTGCGTGTGCATAGGGGTGAAGTTGCGTCGGGTTTCGTCGTCGACTCCAATGGATGTCTGAAGAAAGATGCTGACAGGCAGTCAGTGAAGAGTGTCCGGTGGATACCAAGGCTGGGATCAAGAAGAGAGGAGACCTGCAAGCAGAAGGGACGGAGTCAAGGTCACTAGCCAGTGACCACGTGGAACCAGGAAGGAACCAGGCGATGTCGTGAAGATTGCAGGTGAAGGTGAAGCTTGTCGCTGCAGCCACGAGGACCAGGGAACGTCGAGGACGACCAGGACCAGGAGGCGAGCTGTCCCACGAAGGCTCTTGCTGTCGGCGGCGTCGAAGTTGGACTAGGACTCACCAAGCCTTGGCAAGCGGAACCCACGAAGAACGGAGGACTTGCTTCTGGTGCAGACCAGGAAGGTCTGGGGTGCTTCTCTTTTTCAAAGAAGCAGGAGCCAGTCTGGGGGAGCCAAACCAGCGCTGAAGACTTCAGGATGCGTCGTCACAAAGGCCACTAGCCAGCGGGCAAGCAACCGGACAGATGCGGCAAGCAGGAAAATGCAGAAGGGCCCCACGCAGGACTCGTGGAGTGTGGGGGGCTGGTCTTCGGTGCAGATGGTGCTTGGGGGTGGGGCTTCTCAATCCCCGGTGCACAACTTCGAGGGTGCCTCAGAAGCTGCGCTTAAAGATACTAGCCACTTTTCCCAGGTAGCCGGTCCCACGTCTCTCGTCGCCTCCACGGATCTCAGCTCTGCTGTGGATGTGGATCAGGGTCGGAGAAGTCTGGAAGTCAAGGCTCTGGTCGGGCTCTGCAGTCGGTCCCTCGTAGAACTTTAGCAAAGCAAAGGGTAGTCTCTTGATGGTGCCTGTTTGCACAGGGTAGCCACTCCTTGGCCACAAGGGAGATTCTTCAGTCTTCTTCTTTCGTCGAATGTCGAAGGTCCAGAGTTTCTGTTCAAGTTGCAGGTTCAGGATTATCTAAAGTCTTGAGGCCCAACTCCCACTCTTATACTAATCTGGGGGGCTGGGATACCTGCTAGGTCACGCCTTATGGGTGGGACCTGGGAGGGGGGTGGTTACACCCCCTTCCCTTTGTCCAGTTTCGCGCCAGGACTGGGGCTGGAGTGCCCCAGCACCGGTTTGAACTGGACTATGCACGGGACACCTTGTGTGCCCCAGGCATGTCTCATTCCTTTCAGCCCTCCCTGCCCCAATACACTAAAGTCTGTCTGGGGAGGTGCTAGCACCTCCCCAAGCAGGAAACCTATTGTCCAAGCCTCCCTTGCCGGGATCACTCCCAGCAGCAGGAGGTCAGACTTGTGTCTGTGGCAGCAGCATCCATTTTGTGAAGCTGAGGCTTTGGTTAGAGTTAAACAGCAAAGTAGGATTTTAACATGTCTCTCCCTCTAGAAGGGAGGAATAATATCCTCATCACCATAAATGGTATGGGGGTATTATTCCAAAGTGTTAGACACCTTACACGACATGTTTTGATAAAGCCAAACCATAGTTACCATAACCGTTTAAGATTATAAGGCACTTTAAGAGTATATGGTAGGCTATATCATAGAACAGCTATAAGGACATGATTCCGAAAGCTGCAGACAGGCTCAGCTCATGCTAGAGCACCATCTCACATGTTACCAAGCACTCTGCCTCCAGGATTGTTAAGGCCTGCCATAGGAGTGACTGATAGGTACACATGTGTCTATATATAAGGGTAGATATAGGCATACTATATCTAAGCAAGGGGTGATTACACGACCTTGCCCCAGCTGAGTGATCAGCCAGTTGTGTCTGATTGGAAGGCCAGACCAGGGGCGGCATAATACATGCTGCAGCCCCTGGGAGGCCTAGGGTACACCTATGCCCTGGGTACCTAGGGTACACTGTACAGGGTCCAATAAGGTGATCCTTACCAATTGGGAATGTACCTAGGGTACATGGAGTCCATTTTAAAGAGAGAGCAGACAGCCTGAGACCCTGAATGGCAGGATCTCAGGCCAACTAAGTCGAAAAACCAGCTAGACACTAGGCAAAAAGTTGGGGGTAACCATAGTCAGATATCCACCTTCCTACAGGCACCCCTTGAACTTAAATGTTACTCATTCAGCTGCCATATATAAGTCCATCCCTTTTTTCCATTCCCAGAGTGTTGGCGCTTCCAGTGTGCTCCAGTGCCTGGCCACTTCCCTCTTTGCCACGACTAGGCCCAGAGCACTAAAAAGTAAATGGGGTCTGGTAATGTCAATATTGCATGCTATGCCCAAAAGAGTGAACTTTGGCTCTTCGGGGATGGGTACCCCCAACACCGCACTTAATTCCTCAAGTATGTGTTCCAGTACTTCTGTATAACAGGACAGCCCCACAATGTATGGGAAAAAGTCTCCCATGGAAGTCTGGCATCACAGACACTTTGGGGTTTCAGCTCGTCCCATCTTGTGCAGTCTAGCTGTATCATAATAGACCCTGTGGAGAATCTTTTAGTGGATGAGGCACAAAAAGGCTTTAATCCCCACCTCTCTGGGGTGCATTAGAGCCGCCTCCCAGTGTATGTACTCCATAGCACCCACCTCGCTGTCCCACTCTTTCCTGAGTTTACCAAGTTTATCGGGCATGTCGTAATTTAGTTTGGTATATTTAAGGGACACTGCTTTATTCGTTAACTGTTCTTGCAGCAATCTCCCTTAGAGCGGCACATATTCTGGTAGGTCTGCCCCCACTAGTCCTTCTGCTAACCATGCGTGATGCAGTTGGGCCTATTTAATAAATTAGGACTGATGAAGCTTGTATTCAGTGCAAAGGTGGAGAAAGTTTTACGTTCACCCTTCTCGATAATGTCTCCAACATTGGAGATACCCAGTTGATTCCAGGTCCTGAAACACCACAACTTTCCCAGTTCCTTAAGCCATTTCCCTTTCCACAATGGCGTTGCCCAAGTGGCTCTGTGGGACCATCCCAATGTTCTAGTCGTCCTTTCCCATACTTCCAAGGTGACCTGCATCGCAGGGTGCAACCCGTGTATTCCCTTACCTCTGTATAGATAGTAAAGAAAAGTGCAAAGTTCCAGCATCTCCCTTTCTAATCTATATGTAGGATAGTCATTGATAGTGGTCAAATGGACATCCCAGTAATAAGCCTCAATGTCTGGCAGCACTAGTCCCCCCCCATTGTAAGGGTTGCATTACAGTGTCCTCATTGCGATACTCGAGTGCCTCCCTAGCCATACTAGCGATCGTAATTCGCTATCCATTTCGGTAAATCCTATTCCGGGGTGTAGGTGGTAAATATTCTGGAGGGCATAAAGGAACTGGGGCAAGGTAACAATTTTAAACATAGCCGCTCACCCCATTAATGTAAGGGGCAGGTCTCTACATCTTTCCTTGGTGTCTTTGAACTTAGTACCTGTGCAATATTTTGTTTGCAGCAAACCTCTTTGTGGGGTTTAATAAAGATACTGATGTATTTGAAGCCCTCTGAGACCTCCTTTAAGTCCCCAGCCAGGGGCGTGGAGGGGGGGCAGTCCATAGTATGTCCAGGGCTTTATACTACTCATTTATTCCAATAATCTTTTAGTCAGAGTACATTCTATATTTGTCTATTATTTAGAACAGGGTGGGTATTCTGTCACATACAGGAGAGTTTTGTCTGCATAAAGAGATATCTTCTCCCTTCTCCCCCTCTTTGTCATTAGGAGTAATTCTAAAACCCCGCACCCCCGTATGTTGTCGAATAGCGCATGCTAGAGATTCCATTGTTAACGTGAACAGGAGTGGGGACAGGAGCCATCCCTGTCGAGTCCCACTACCTATGAGGAAGCTCTGGGAGGGTCCACCATTCACCCGTACTGCTGCTATTGGAACGTTATATAATAGTGCCACCCATTTTCGAAGTTCAGCCCAAACCCAAATTTGGCTAGTATTGAATCAAGAAATGGCCAGTGTACCACATTCAATGCTTTTTCCACATCCAGTGACAGGAAGGCGTGTGGAGCATCTCGGTCTTTGCCCACCATCAACCAGTTATGTGTTCTGCAGAGGTTCCACCGGGTAGTATGACCATGCATGACTACGGACTGGTCACAGTAAATCAGAGAAGTTATGGTTTTGCAGCGTGAATCTTTCTGGATTCACTATGCTGTGCATTATTCCACGGTCTGGTGGTTGGGTCCGGAACCGTAGTCTTTCTTTTCTTTTTTTTTTTTTTTTTTTTTTTAGTAGCTCAGGTGGGCGTCGACGTCCCACCATTTGGTGTACTTCTCGTGACGTCGGCATGCTTCCTGCGGAAGTCCCACCTTGGGTCGCCATCTTCAGATTATTTTTTCCGCCGTTGGGTCTGGATCGTCACCGAGAAGCTCCAGAGTTTTTTAACGAAGAAAGAAGAAGAGCACGAGTTTCATCGGAAAAAAATTAAAGGAGACTACAGACAGGAAGAACATCGAGCCGGGACGACGAAGAAGGAGGAGAACCTCGAGATCTTCGACGTCCAACGGAGAATGCGCACTCAGGGACACTGAACGCAGGAATGGACTAAACACCTTTTAAATTCTGCCGTAACTGCCACCACAAGTACGCGCAGAAGGACCAACATCCGGTCTGCAACCTTTGCCTGCCAGTCGACCATGAGAGCAAAGACTGCAACGCCTGCTCCGCCTTCACACCGAAGACACTCAGGGTGAGAGAGAGGCAGAGGAGAGCCAACTACAACATGGAAGGCAAGGGTAAGGCCCCTTCTCTGTACGACCTGGGCTTCTCCACCGACGATGTAGACAACGTCGCCGAGGGACCTGAGGACTTCACGGTCGCAGAGACCGATAAGAAGACGTCTGACAAGGTAGGAGAGACGTCGAGCACAAAACCCCGAAAGGGCCCCGAAAAACAGAACTGACTCTCGAAAACCTGAGTCTAAGTCCTCGAAAGGAACACCGGCGCCAAAAACTTTGACCGCGAGTGGATCCAAGGACGAAAGGCCCAGCGGATCCTTCAAAAAGGACTCCCAGGTGCCGAAGGCCGCCGAAAAACAAAGTTCGTCGAAACAGGCCCACGAGGTTGGGCGTTCGACGACGAAGGACAAGGTCGCGTCGACGCAAGCTCTGTCGAAAAGGCCAGCGCTCGACGCCGAACATGCCTCCGAAATGGAGAAGAAAAAGAGAAGGCTCGAGGCGGAGATGGAGAGCATCCTTCAAAGGAAGAAGGAGTTCGACGAGAAGATGAAGAAATTTACAATCCCAATTAAACCACCGACAGATATCGTCGAGGTCGAAGACCAGGACAAGCTCGACGCCGAAGAGCAGTCGAAAACTCCCGATCATCTCTACTATGAGGGAGAAGAAGAAGAGGAGGTACAGCAATCGAACTACGGCTCGGCGCAGTCGACGACGCAAGACCTGGAATGGCAGGACCTCAACGCCGAAAATCCAGAAGAGCCCGTGGAGACTTATCCTTCGAGGCCTTCGCCGCCAGATGATATTGGGGCTTACAACATGGTCGTAAAGAGCGCGGCTGCAGCTTTTGGCGTGATACTAGAGGAGGAAAAACCGAAAGTGGACTTTTTGCTCGAGACACTGCTCACCATCCAAACTAGGAGCCAGTTCCTCCCCATGCTTCAGAGTGTCATGAACCAGGGGAAGGAGGCGTTCAAGGACCCTGCAACATGCAGATCCATCACACCCAGAACAGAGAAAAAATATAAACATTCCTCTCAGGACCCTCCATACATCAAGGGATCTGTCACAGTAGACTCCATTATCGCATCGACGGCCAGAAAGAGGGCCAATGTTCCGGCAACCTCTGGACCACCTCTTGACAAGGAGAGCAGAAGGATGGACCTCACTGGCAGGAAGATAGAAACGCGGCAATGCACTGGCACATGGCGAACTCCAATGCACTACTGAACAGGCACCAGTACCAACATTGGGACGAAATGGGGGACCTAATCAAGCATCTCCCCGAGCAATACCAACAAAGAGCTTCGCATCTAGTGGAAGAGGGGAAGAATATAGCAAATTCATGCCTTAAAACTGCGTTGGACAGGGCAGAGACATCAAGCAGACTGATGGCAATAGGAATCACTGAAAGGAGACAGGCCTGGCTCAGAATTTCAGGATTCAAGCAAGAGGTACAGAACAACATCCTGAACACCCCTTTCAACGGAGAAACGCTGTTCGGGGCACCAGTCGATGAGAAACTCACCCAACTCAAAAAAGAGAATGAGACGGCGAGGTCCATGGGGGCCCTGCAATTCAGAGGGATCAGAAGAGGTACCCCGACACGGAGACCTTACGGAAGGGGAGGAAACCAGCTGGGAACGTCACATCAAACATTCCAGCAAGGCGAGGGTCACGGGCAACAGGGGCAGCAGAAACAGAACTGGCAGTACCAGCCTCGGGGCCAGTCCTTTCGCAGTAGGGGAAACGGACGAGGCAAAAGAAGAAGAGGGGGAGACCAACCCGCCTCAAAGTGACTTCGCACGGAGGAGAGTGCTCACCCACAGCATCCCTCCAAGGGTAGAGCACAAAGGAACCAACAAAAGAGGGTTACACGAACCAAACGCCTACGAGCATGCAACACCGGTGGGCGGCAGACTCAGATTTTTCCTCCAAGAATGGAGAAAAATAACAGACTAATGGATACTCAACATCATACAGTACGGATACTGCATAGAGTTGGAAAGGAGACCTCCAAACAAAAAACCAAAGAGAAGGGAACACTCGGGACAAGAGCTAGCACAACCCGTAGAGGAAGCACTACAGCTACTCCAAAAGGAGGCCATAGAACCAGTACCATTCAAAGAAAGGAACAAGGGAGTGTACTCAAGCTACTTCCTGGTACCAAAGGTGGACGATCCTAAATGACATCCTTACAAGAATTACTCCCACAAATGAGAGACGTAGACTTCATGTCCACCGTAGATCTCAAAGATGCCTACCTGCACATCCCAATGAACAGGCAGCACCAGAATCTGTTAAGGTTCACCATCAACAAGGATCACTACCAATTCACAACCTTGGCATTCGGTCTAAAGTCCGCACCAAGGGTTTTCACCAAATGCCTTGCAGCAGTAGCAGCGTACCTGCCGGGGGAAGGGATTCACGTGTATCCTTACCTCGACGACTGGCTAATAAAGGTAAGTTCACGCGAAAAATGCGAGGAACACGCACAGCGTGTCACAAGAACACTAACAAAGCTGGGGTTCTCAATACACTGGGGGAAATCATCAATGGAACCAGAACAAGTGAAGATCTCCCTGGGGGGGCGCAGATCAACACCGTAAAGAGAACGGTGATGCCCAGCGAGAAAAGGACACTAGCCCTGCTGAAGGCGACGCGCCTCTACCAGAAGGGGCGAGCTCTGACAGTGAGAACAGCGAGCAAGATCATGGGGATGATGGCGTCATGCATTCACCTAGTTCCCAATGTGCGCCTACACATGAGACCATTCCAGGAAGGGCTGCAACAGCAATGGTCACAAGCAAACGGAAGTTGGGAGGATCTAGTGGTTGTAACGCACGCAGTGCAAGAAGAGATAGCATGGTGGAACAGGGAGAACATAACAATAGGGAAGCCCTTAACACCACCAAGCCCAACAGTGACCATCACCACAGACCCATCCCAGATAGGATGGGGAGCACATATGAACAAGCTCAGAGTGAGGGGTTTGTTGACTCCAACAGATGCGGTCAGACACATCAACTATCTGGAATTAAAGACCGTACTGCTAGCACTGAAGGCCTTCCAGAAAAAACTGTACAACCAAAGGGTGTTGATACAAACGGCCAATACTACAACTATGTTCTACATAAACAAGCAGGGAGGGACACAATCGTTCCCCTGTCCAACCTGGTACAGGAAATTTGGAGATGGGCCATCACGCTCAAAATAGACCTGCTGGCCATACACCTACCGGGGAAGGACAATGTGGAAGCAGACTGGCTCAGTAGGCAGACTTCAGCATCCCACGATTGGGAACTCAATGGGCAGGAAACGCAAAAACTATTCAAGAGGTGGGGCACACCGACAATAGACCTGTTTGCAACACACCTGAATGCAAAATGCCGAAACTTCGCATCCAGACAACCAGGAAAACTATCCCAGGGGAATGCCCTATGGATAAGTTGGTCAAGAACATTTGCCTACGCTTTTCCACCGATACCACTGATACACAGGGTACTCAACAAGTGCAGGACCAGCAACATGACACTGATCCTAGTGGCACCACTGTGGGCAAGACAGACATGGTACTCTCAAATAGTGGAAATGGCACAGGGGCCACCACACAAGTTCACAAAAAGTAAAGACTTGCTCTCCATGCAGAACGGAGAAGTTCTACACCCAGAGCCAGAGAGCCTCTGCCTAGCGGCATGGCTCCTGAACACATAGAGTTCGCACACCTTAAGCTACCTCAAAGCACTATGCGAGTGCTCCGGGAGGCAAGGAGACCGACCACACGGAAATGCTATGGGGAAAAGTGGAAAAGGTTCACACTGTGGTGCAGAATAAATAAACTGCAAAATAAGTTGACAAGGGAGTCAACGGTGCTTAGATACCTCACGCATCTACTAAAAGCCAAACTATGTTAGTCTTCGCTAAGAGTCCACCTAGCGGCGATTGTGGCCTACACACGAGGTGAGACGGGAGAGAGTTTCTTTACGTCACGTGTGTAGGAAGGTGGATATCTGACTATGGTTACCCCCAACTTTTTGCCTAGTGTCTAGCTGGTTTTTCGACTTAGTTGGCCTGAGATCCTGCCTGGATCACCTTATTGGACCCTGTACAGTGTACCCTAGGTACCCAGGGCATAGGTGTACCCTAGGCCTCCCAGGGGCTGCAGCATGTATTGTGCCACCCCTGGCCTGGCCTTCCATTTTGACACAACTGGCTGATCACTCAGCTGGGGCAAGGTCGTGTAATCACCCCTTGCTTAGGTGTAGTATTCCTATACCTAACTTACAGATAGACACATGTGTACCTATCAGTCACTCCTATGGCAGGCCTTGACAATCCTGGAGGCAGAGTGCTTGGTAACATGTGAGATGGTGCTCTAGCATGAGCTGAGCCTGTCTGCAGCTTTCGGAACCTTGTCCTTATAGCTGTTCTATGATATAGCCTACCATATACTCTTAAAGTGCCTTATAATCTTAGACGGTTATGGTAACTATGGTTGGGCTTTATCAAAACATGTCGTGTAAGGTGTCTAACACTCGGGAATAATACCCCCATGCCATTTCTGGACATGAGAATATTATTCCCCCCTTCTAGAGGGAAAGACATGTTAAAATCATACTTCAACTGTTAGCCTCTGACCAAAGCCTCAGCATCACAAAATGGATGCTGCTGCCACGACACAAGTCTGACCTCCTGCTGCTGGGAGTGATCCCAGCCAGGGAGGCCTGGACAATAGGTTTCCTGCTTGGGGAGGTGCTAGCACCTCCCCAGACAGCCTTTAGTGTATTGGGGCAGGGTGGGCTGAAAGGAATGAGACATGCCTGGGGCACACAAGGTGTTCCTTGCATAGTCCAGTTCAAACCGGCGCTGGGGCACTCCAGCCCCAGCTCTGGCGCGAAACTGGACAAAGGGAAGTGGGTGTAACCACCCCCTCCCAGGTCCCACCCATAAGGCGTGACCTAGCAGGTATCCCAGCCCCCCAGATTAGTATAAGAATGGGAGTTGGGCCTCAAGACTTCAGATTATCCTGAACCTGCAAAACTGAACAGAAACTCTGGACCTTCGACATTCGACGAAAGAAGAAGACTGAAGAATCTCCCTTGTAGCCAAGGAGTGGCTACCCTGTGCAAACAGGCACCATCAAGTGACTACCCTTTGCTTTGTGAAACGTTCGACGAGGAACCGACTGCAGAGCCCGACCAGAGCCTTGATTTCCAGACTTCTCCGACCCTCATCCACATCTGCAGCAGAGCTGAGATCCGTGGAGGCGACGAGCGACGTGGGACCGGCTACCTGGGAAAAGTGGCTAGTAACTTACAGCGCAGCTTCTGAGGTACCCTCGAAGTTGTGCACCGGGGATTGAGAAGCCCCAACCCCAAGCACCATCTGCACCGAAGACCAGCCCCCCACACTCCACGAGTCCTGCGTGGGGCCCTTCAGCATTTTCCTGCTTGCCGCGTCTGTCCGGTTGCTTGCCCGCTGGCTAGTGGCCTCTGTGACGACGCTCCCTGAAATCTTCTGCGCTGGTTTGGCTCCTCCAGACTGGCTCCCGCTTCTCTGCAAAGAAGAAGCACCCCAGACCTTCCTGGTCTGCACCAGAAGCAAGTCCCTTGTTCTTCGTGGGTTCCGCTTGCCAAGGCTTGGTGAGTCCTAGTCCAACTTCGACGCCGCCGACAGCAAGAGCCTTCGTGGGACAGCTCGCCTCCTGGTCCTGGTCGTCCTCGACGCTTCCTGGTCCTCCTGGCTGCAGCGACAAGCTTCACCTTCACCTGCAACTCTTCACGACATCGCCTGGTTCCTTCCTGGTTCCACGTGGTCACTGGCTAGTGACCTTGACTCTGTCCCCTCTGCTTGCAGGTTTCTTCTCTTCTTGATCCCAGGCTTGGGATCCACCGGACACTCTCTCCTGACTGCCTGTCAGCATCTTTCTTCAGGCATCCATAGGAGTCGACGACGAAAACGACGCATCTTCACCCCTATGCACCCGCAGCCTGTGGGCTAGGTAACTTGGGTACTCCGGTGCTCATCAGGATAGTGACTATCCTAGTGTCTAGTTTTCAAGTCTCAACTTCCTAGCTACTCCGGAAGTGTCCTAAATCTATCTATTTCTAAACTGTAACATTGCTATTGACTTTTACGCATTACGCGTGAGTGTTTCCACTCTGCACACGAATCCCGTGGGCCTCCCACTTCCTAACTAACGCTAGTGTAGTGTAGCCCCAGCGATTCCCTAGGCCTAGGCCTAATCTATTTCCGTGACAGTGGTTCTTATACCACTTCTTTAGTATATGGTTTGCGTGGCCCCTAGGGCCTAACTGTATTACTTACCTGTGTGACTTACTGTATGCATTAATAAGACTGTGTTGTACTTACCTCTAAACTCATAAAGAGTGCTGAGGGTTTGCTTAGAATAAATACACTTTATTTTATATATATATCTGTTGTGGTGTCCTTTCATTTGGTATTCAAGGGATTATATATGGTATCACAGCTGGCTTCACATGCCATTCAGAGTTTAGCCTAAGACTGCTCTTGTCCATGCTACCACTAGGATAGCTGGTCTATAAGGTTGACTTTACAACCAATCACCATAAGGGTATTTGGACTGATATAAGGTGTACACTATAACTAGTGACATCATACATCAGGCCAACTTCTCACATTGGTGAGCAGCGGTTGGGATCTGAGCTTGCTGTTGTAATACCATTGTAATCTTGAGATACTAAATTGAAAGATCACACAGATATTGTCTAGGTACATATAACATAGATTATTATACTTAAGTCCTACTGGACTTTGTAGTTGTAGGTTGAAGGGAATAACACACCCTGACTACAACTACTAGAAAGGTTTAGTAGATACAACTAGTGTAGGTAGGTGCACACACCACACCCTCACTAGATCATGCCTCTGGGAGGAGATCAAGTAGATGCTCTCTCAGGAGGGGCAGGTCTGCAGAAGACCCCCTCTAGGTATGATACCTTAACATTCCAGGAGATGAGACAATTGTGTACCTCCAGAGGAATAAAACAGGGTGCAAACCCTACCCTCCTTCAGTTAAGACAACTCCTAGAGGAGTATGATGCTCAGAGGGCATCACAGGAAGGTGCCCTAGGCACAGAGGAGGGTCTACCCACCACAGAGGAGTCAGATGGGCCTTCAGATGGGGAGGTAGACAGCCAGAGCCAAGTAAAGAGACTTAGCCAGGCTAACTTAAGTTTACATGGGAGTTTGCATGGGGTCCCCCCACACAGACCCACAAGTAGACATTCACAGAGAAGCAGGAGGGACAGATCCCCTTCAAGGGAATCCATCCACTCCCATGTTTCTAGCATCTCTAATGCTTCCTCTCACAGGGGAATGACTTCACCTGAGAGAAAGGAGCATAAAGCCAGAATGAGGGAAGCTAATCTGAGGATTCAGAGGGAAGAAATTGCCCTTGCCAAGGAGAAGCTTGCTCTGGCTAGAGAGCAAAAATTGTGTGGGTCAGAACCCACTGGTGGCAGCAACATCCCTAGAGATAGGGATAGGTCTTATGACCATAGAAACCTAAGCAAGATAGTCCCCCCATATCAGAATGGGGATGACATCCACAAATGGATGACTGCTTTGGAGAGGGCCTGCAAAGTGCAGCAGGTACCCCAAAGTCAGTGGGCAGCTATCTTGTGGCTCTCCTTTTCTGACAAAGGTAGAGACAAGCTCCTCACAGTCAGTGATGAGGATGCAAACAATTACAAAGTCCTGAAGAGTGCTCTGATAGATGGGTTTGGCTTAACCACTGAGCAATATAGGTTGTTGTTCAGAGACACCCAGAAGACACAGACACAGGACTGGTCTGATTTTGTGGATTGTGCCACTAAGGCTTTGGAAGGTTGGCTAAATGGCAGCAAGGTGCAGGACTATACAGGATTGTACAACTTGATTATGAGGGAGCAGATCCTTAATAATTGTCAGAACCAGCTTCTCCATCAACACCTGGTAGACTCAGATTTGACCTCTCCCCAAGAATTGGGAAAGAGGGCAGATAAATGGGTCAGGACCAGGATTAGGCCTAAAAATCAGGGTGGTGACCAAAAGAAAGATACCACCAAGCCTCAAGAGAAGGGTGGGGATAAAGCAAAAGAGAAATCTTCCTCAGGGCCCCAAAACTCCACACAGGGTGGTGGGTCCCAAGCTCCCTCCTCTACCACAGTTAAAAAGCCTTACTGCCATGTGTGTAAAACACCTGGGCATTGGAAAACTGACAGCAGTTGTCCACAGGCTAAAAACAAAACTGTTCCTCCAACTACTCCTGTCACACCACCTATTACTGTCAGCAGTAATCCCCCAGGTGGTGGGAGTGCCCCCAAAAATTTGGTTGGGTTTTCTTGGGGAACACAGGGGGATCCTGGCTTAGCCAATTCCCCTACAGCAGCTACTCTTGTCTGTGATGGTGGCATGGGGTTTGCCAACTTCACTGCCTGTCCCAACACTTTGGGTAGGTACAGACAGGAACCCTACATCAATGGTAGAAAAGCTGAGGCCTACAGAGACACTGGAGCTAGCATCACTATGGTGGCCCATAGGCTAGTTCCCTCTGAGCAGCTTTTGCCTGGTTTCTCATACCAGGTAACTAACATTGATGGCAAACAGAACAGTCATCCCATGGCAGAGGTATGTCTCAGCTGGGGAGGTGTCACTGGCCCTAAAAGGGTGGCAGTGTCTCCAACCTTGCCTGTGGACTGCTTGCTGGGGAATGACTTAGAACTCTCAGCTTGGGCTGAAGTTGAACAAGACACCCATTCTAAAATGGTAGGCCTTTCCAAAAAGGGTAGTGGGGTTGTGCCAGTCACAACCCCTGTCCAAGTAGCTTTCCTCCCTGAAAAGGTTGGAAGGGCAGTGGTAGCCACAGCCCAGGCACAGACAGACTTCCCTGTAGGGACTGGCAGAGCTGTGACAGTCACAGCTCAAACACAAACTGAGTGCCTTCCTGAAAAGGTTGGCAAGGCTGTAATGGTCTCAGCCCACACTCAGACTGATATAGGTGTAGTGAAGCCTGAAACTATGGATCACTCCACACAGACAGAGAGTAGTGGGGAGGAAGAAAAGTCTCCCTCCCCCCAGACATTAGGAAAAGGTCAGCCTCCTCAGGGATCTGACCTCACCCCTTGTGAAGGAACTGCCCCAGAGGTAGCCAGGCCTGGCCTGGCAGAGCCTCTGATGTCAGTGGCCCCTTCCAAGGTGGGACCCAGTCTGGTGCAGGTAGCCTGCCTCTCTCTACCCTGCCTCAGTCAGCCCAGGGCTGCAGAGGTCAGGGAGGCCAGTGGACCCCAAGTGGGCCCCTGTCCACAAGAACCCCCCCTTCAAAAGAATGAGGATTGCCTGGTTAGTTGCCCTAGCCAGGTGATGGGTAAAAACATTCCTGAGGGATCCCCTTCACAGGCAGTTAGGGAACTCCCCCAGAGGGATTCTGTTGGGCACAGGCAAACATGGGACCTTAGGGCCCCAAACCCGACCTGTCCCTCCAGTAAGCCCACAAAAGGGACCCAGCCTCCAGCTTTAGGTAGCCAGAGGCTGACCCTGAGAGCACAGTGCAACTCAGTTAGAGAAAGAAAGGCATCCATGGTGGAGGATGATTGGAGGAAGCTGAGGCCTCACTTTGAGGACACTCACTTCAGTATCCATCTCAACACCAGCCTTTTTCTTTGCAAAGACACACCAAAGGTAGAGATTCCCTATGGTGGAGACCCTATGATATCTTTAGGATGAGGGATTGCTTAGTGGACCATGAGACAGGGGGTAACCATGCCAGTGCTGGTTCTTCCTTATATGGCCACTCAGGCAATAGAGGCTTACCTTGTCAAGGCCAGCCTTATCTCCTTTCGTTTGGGGGGGGGTTGTGTAGGAAGGTGGATATCTGACTATGGTTACCCCCAACTTTTTGCCTAGTGTCTAGCTGGTTTTTCGACTTAGTTGGCCTGAGATCCTGCCATTCAGGGTCTCAGGCTGTCTGCTCTCTCTGTAAAATGGACTCCATGTACCCTAGGTACATAACCAATTGGTAAGGATCACCTTATTGGACCCTGTACAGTGTACCCTAGGTACCCAGGGCATAGGTGTACCCTAGGCCTCCCAGGGGCTGCAGCATGTATTGTGCCACCCCTGGCCTGGCCTTCCATTTTGACACAACTGGCTGATCACTCAGCTGGGGCAAGGTCGTGTAATCACCCCTTGCTTAGGTGTAGTATTCCTATACCTAACTTACAGATAGACACATGTGTACCTATCAGTCACTCCTATGGCAGGCCTTGACAATCCTGGAGGCAGAGTGCTTGGTAACATGTGAGATGGTGCTCTAGCATGAGCTGAGCCTGTCTGCAGCTTTCGGAACCTTGTCCTTATAGCTGTTCTATGATATAGCCTACCATATACTCTTAAAGTGCCTTATAATCTTAGACGGTTATGGTAACTATGGTTGGGCTTTATCAAAACATGTCGTGTAAGGTGTCTAACACTCGGGAATAATACCCCCATGCCATTTCTGGACATGAGAATATTATTCCCCCCTTCTAGAGGGAAAGACATGTTAAAATCATACTTCAACTGTTAGCCTCTGACCAAAGCCTCAGCATCACAAAATGGATGCTGCTGCCACGACACAAGTCTGACCTCCTGCTGCTGGGAGTGATCCCAGCCAGGGAGGCCTGGACAATAGGTTTCCTGCTTGGGGAGGTGCTAGCACCTCCCCAGACAGCCTTTAGTGTATTGGGGCAGGGTGGGCTGAAAGGAATGAGACATGCCTGGGGCACACAAGGTTTTCCTTGCATAGTCCAGTTCAAACCGGCGCTGGGGCACTCCAGCCCCAGCTCTGGCGCGAAACTGGACAAAGGGAAGTGGGTGTAACCACCCCCTCCCAGGTCCCACCCATAAGGCGTGACCTAGCAGGTATCCCAGCCCCCCAGATTAGTATAAGAGTGGGAGTTGGGCCTCAAGACTTCAGATTATCCTGAACCTGCAAAACTGAACAGAAACTCTGGACCTTCGACATTCGACGAAAGAAGAAGACTGAAGAATCTCCCTTGTAGCCAAGGAGTGGCTACCCTGTGCAAACAGGCACCATCAAGTGACTACCCTTTGCTTTGTGAAACGTTCGACGAGGAACCGACTGCAGAGCCCGTCCAGAGCCTTGATTTCCAGACTTCTCCGACCCTCATCCACATCTGCAGCAGAGCTGAGATCCGTGGAGGCGACGAGCGACGTGGGACCGGCTACCTGGGAAAAGTGGCTAGTAACTTACAGCGCAGCTTCTGAGGTACCCTCGAAGTTGTGCACCGGGGATTGAGAAGCCCCAACCCCAAGCACCATCTGCACCGAAGACCAGCCCCCCACACTCCACGAGTCCTGCGTGGGGCCCTTCAGCATTTTCCTGCTTGCCGCGTCTGTCCGGTTGCTTGCCCGCTGGCTAGTGGCCTCTGTGACGACGCTCCCTGAAATCTTCTGCGCTGGTTTGGCTCCTCCAGACTGGCTCCCGCTTCTCTGCAAAGAAGAAGCACCCCAGACCTTCCTGGTCTGCACCAGAAGCAAGTCCCTTGTTCTTCGTGGGTTCCGCTTGCCAAGGCTTGGTGAGTCCTAGTCCAACTTCGACGCCGCCGACAGCAAGAGCCTTCGTGGGACAGCTCGCCTCCTGGTCCTGGTCGTCCTCGACGCTTCCTGGTCCTCCTGGCTGCAGCGACAAGCTTCACCTTCACCTGCAACTCTTCACGACATCGCCTGGTTCCTTCCTGGTTCCACGTGGTCACTGGCTAGTGACCTTGACTCTGTCCCCTCTGCTTGCAGGTTTCTTCTCTTCTTGATCCCAGGCTTGGGATCCACCGGACACTCTCTCCTGACTGCCTGTCAGCATCTTTCTTCAGGCATCCATAGGAGTCGACGACGAAAACGACGCATCTTCACCCCTATGCACCCGCAGCCTGTGGGCTAGGTAACTTGGGTACTCCGGTGCTCATCAGGATAGTGACTATCCTAGTGTCTAGTTTTCAAGTCTCAACTTCCTAGCTACTCCGGAAGTGTCCTAAATCTATCTATTTCTAAACTGTAACATTGCTATTGACTTTTACGCATTACGCGTGAGTGTTTCCACTCTGCACACGAATCCCGTGGGCCTCCCACTTCCTAACTAACGCTAGTGTAGTGTAGCCCCAGCGATTCCCTAGGCCTAGGCCTAATCTATTTCCGTGACAGTGGTTCTTATACCACTTCTTTAGTATATGGTTTGCGTGGCCCCTAGGGCCTAACTGTATTACTTACCTGTGTGACTTACTGTATGCATTAATAAGACTGTGTTGTACTTACCTCTAAACTCATAAAGAGTGCTGAGGGTTTGCTTAGAATAAATACACTTTATTTTATATATATATCTGTTGTGGTGTCCTTTCATTTGGTATTCAAGGGATTATATATGGTATCACAGCTGGCTTCACATGCCATTCAGAGTTTAGCCTAAGACTGCTCTTGTCCATGCTACCACTAGGATAGCTGGTCTATAAGGTTGACTTTACAACCAATCACCATAAGGGTATTTGGACTGATATAAGGTGTACACTATAACTAGTGACATCATACATCAGGCCAACTTCTCACAACGAGTAGTAAAGAGATTCCTGGAGGGGGCAAAAAGGATAGCGCCACCAAAGAGGATTCCGCCACCGGCATGGAACCTCAACATAGTCCTGACGGAACTTATGAAGACGCCCTTTGAGCCCATCCACAAGGCCTCACTACAAATGCTGACCATGAAAACAGCCTTTCTGGTAGCAATAACCTCGCTGCGCAGAGCGAGCGAACTGCAAGCGTTAACGCTGCAAGAGCCCTACATCCAAATACACAAGGACCGAGTCGTAATGAGGACTGACCCACACTTCATGCCTAAGGTCGTGTCAGCTTTCCATATGAACCAAACTATACAAATACCTAGTTTCTTTCAAAACCCAGTCACAAGCGCAGAGAGGGCACTACACACTCTAGACGCTAGAAGAGAGGTGATGCACTACATCGAGAGAACAAAGAAGCACAGGAAAAGCAAGCAGTTTTTTGTGTCCTTCGTAACCAGCTTCCTGGGTAGATCAGTAACGAAAAACACCATCGCGCGATGGATCTCACTAACAATACAATTCTCCCACAAACAGGCAGGGCAAGAGCTAACGGAGGGGGCACGGGCCCACTCCACAAGAAAGAAGGGAGCAACGATTGCCTTTCTGGCAAACACACCCATTCAAGACATATGCCTGGCGGCAACATGGGCTTCAGTGCATACGTTCACTAAGCACTACTGCGTGGATATACAAATGAACAAGGAAGCACAAGTAGGGCAAAAGGTGCTTCAACATATATTCAACGACCAACGCTCATCTTCCACCCAGCCGCCACAAAGATGACAAACCGCTACAAAGTCTATGCACAGCATAGTGAATCCAGAAAGATTCACGCTGAAAAACGAATAGTTTCTTACCTGTCGGTGTAGTTTTGCAGCTTGAAGATCTTTCTGGATTCACTAGCGAACCCACCCACCTCCGCCAGAAAGATGAGGCCGGAGAGGAAGGTGGAAGGACAGAGAGTAAAAGAACAAAAGAATACTGAAAGTGGATACATTGAAAAAGGAAAATACTAAAGAACGCCTAGGGTTAAAAAAAAAAAAAAAGAAGAGGGAAATCCAAAAAGATCCAAATGGTGGGACGTCGACGCCCACCTGGGCTACAAAAAAAAAGACAAAAGAAAGACTACGATTCCGGACCCAACCACCAGACCGCGGAATAATGCACAGCATTGTGATTCCAGAAAGATCTTCAAGCTGCAAAGCTACACGGACAAGTGAGAAACTATTAGTTCTCAGAAGACGCATTGCCAGGATCGTCGCTAGTATTTTAACCTCCCTATTTAGTAAGGAAATGGAGCAGAATGAATCGCACCTATTTTATATAGCGCGAACTTGACCCGAATATAATCGGAGCGCTTTACATAGCACCAGTTACGTTACATGAGGGGACACATTCATTTTTTGGGGGCTTTTTTGTTAGGCACGGGGAGATTACGTGATTTGCTCAGAATCACAGGATGTTTTAGCGTCGTTATCCAGACTCGAACCCAGTTCCCCCAGGTCTGAGGTCGAGCGCCCTAACCGTTAGGCCAACTCCTCTCTCAACATAATGTCCCCAACATTGGAGATACCCAGTAGATTCCAGGTCCTGAAACCCCTCGACTTTCCCAGTTCCTTAAGCCATTTCCCTTTCCAGAATGGCGTTGCCCAAGTGGCTCTGTGGGACCATCCCAATGTTCTAGTCGTCCTTTCCTTTTCTTGTGTATAATAGTTATCGTGGCAGTCTGGAGGTCCAATAGGAGGATGCTGTCTTTGTATGCATCCTGATAAAGGCCTAAGAAATGGGGGCGTAGTAAGTCTGTACACCGTTTATGTAGTTCAGTGGGTATACCGTTCAGGCCTGGGATTTTACCTTGGCGTAACTTGGCAACAGCTTCCTTCACTTCTGTGAGCGTCGGTTCCTTCTCTAGTCCCTTTGTCTCATCCTCACCCAGTATGGGAGCTTGAATGTCCCGTAGGTATTCATCAGTGGCGGGGGACCACTGAGTGATCGTGCCTCATAGAATGCCCTGTAATAATCAGCTAACACAGTCACTATTTGTTCATCCGTGGTGTATGTAATTCCCAGGTTGTCTGCAATACTTCGTACCCACCTAGCTTCTCTCTCTTTTTTTCTCAGCCAGGGAAGTCGTTTTCTGGCTTTGTCTCTGACCTCATATAGCTGGTGTAGCGTTGCTAGCCTTTTTTTTTCTTGCAGTGTCTTGCGCTAGGTCCCGATATTCTAATCTCAGGGTGTCCAGTTGCCGGGTGGTCTAGGGATCTGGCCTATCTATGTCCCCTCTTTCCATACTGAGTATCTGTTGTTGTAGCAATTATAGATTTTCTACTCCCTTTTTCCTTTCCCCGACTATACAGTTTGGGCACTGTCGTGCTGCACATATTTATATGCCTCCCATAGTGTCACTTCAGAGGCAACCGTGTCTTTATTTTCAGTGAAGAAAATATCAGTGCCTGCTCAAAGACCTCGTAGGATACCACTGTTTTGTAGGTCCCACACATTTAGCTGGCACTGTGCTTTCCGGCCTCGAGCCCGGGTTTCCAGGCTCACCCAAATTGGAGATGATCCAACAATCCCCATGCTAAATGGTCAGTCCTGCCCATGGGGACAAAGATATAATCCAGTCTAGAATAGACTTTGTGGGCCCCCAGAGAAATAAGAATACTGCCTGTCATGTGGGTGTTGGTGGCGCCACACATAGGTCAGTCCAAATGTGGTGGTAAAGCATGCCAATGGGGTAGTGTTTGCCAATGTCCGTGGGTCTCAGAGCGATCCATGGACGTATGTATTGCATCATTGGTCACCCCCTATCGCATGAAGGGATGTGTGGGTCTCTAAAAGGATAACTGTCACTTTGGTCAGTGCTTGTGATTTCAGTCAAGACGGGGCATATATACAAATGTGTGACCTCACACTGACCCCTTCTGCCGATTACTCCCACATAACGACCTGAAGGATCTGACCACATGCAGGTCATTTCAAAAGGGGGTGGGAGTTAATAATATTGCTACACCCGAGACCCAGAAGTGTAGCCCGCGTGGGCCAGCACAACATACGCCTCACTACTCAGATATCTGGACTAGGTGCCTTGAAAATGCGTCTCCTGTAGCATCACTATATCCAGGTGTAGGCGTTTAATGTATTGTGTGACCAGTCTCCGTTTAGTCTCTTAGGCCATTGACATTCCACGTCAGGATAGAAAAGGCATTGTCTTCTGTAGAGATAGGTGTTGGCATGTTGCGAACTTAAGTTTCATGACTGCACGTGCCAAACTCATGAGGCTCTCCTTCTGTCTCCAGTGTGCCCCCTTCTCACTCAACCAACCCCCCTCCCTACTCCCATGACCATCCCACAGCACAAAACCACATTTCCATGAAACAACTGTGTGCAAGAGAAGAGGTCTGTCACCCCCACCCCAGTACTATGTAGTGCAATTCACTAACCACTTACACCATAAGAACAAACAAAAAGACAAGATTAGACCTGTGCAGAGCCTGACACTAAGTTAAACCCCGACTGGGGTGTCGGGGTCCTCAGTTCGCATGTAGTTCTCCGTTGTCCGGTATAATGGCACCAGGTCATGGTTCCAATTGTACTGAAGGATGTGAGTCTGTCCGTGTAGCCTGCTGTCCGGTTCCTTCTTCATGTTCCATGGAAACTATTTCAGCAGCCAGGGGATGCATGTTCACCGCTTCTGAGGATAGTTCAGGTTCTCCTGAATCTGAGTGAGTGGCTTTCAGTCGGAGCACCCTCTTTGCTCTGTTCCTGGAACGGGTACAGTCACCTTCATTGTTCGTGGATAGCCACCTACCCGACTTGCTCTCTCCTGCTCGTAGGTAGTCCCAGTCCCTCTGCGTTGAAGTCTGCACCACTTCCACGTTTTATGTTCACATTCACTTTGTCTCGCCCCTGGATTCTGTAGCTGTTGCCTCCCTGAGGACGGTTCTGCATGTGTGTGCAGTATTGGCCACTCCTCTGTCCACTTCCAAGCTTCTTCTGGAGATTGAAAGAAGTGCGATTTGCAATGGTAGATGCCTTTCAGTTTAGTGGGGAATAATAACATGTATTGCAATTGGAGGGCTTTCAGCTTCACTTTTACGGAATCAATTTTCGTCGCTGACACTGAACCACTCAGCTGTAGGAGGGGAATACCATTATTCAGGAATTTTCGTGCTTCACCTCTCCCTTATGGCATACCTCTCGTAGGATCATATCTCGATCTAGGAAGTTAAGAAACTTTGCTATGAAGAGTCTAGGAGGGGCCCCGGGGGGCTTAAGGCTCAGTGCCCTGTGTGCATGTGTTTCACAAAGCAGGTAAAGAAGTGTTCAGATGGGAGGGTGTGTTCCATAACAATGATGCAAAGAATGCCGGTACATTCGTCCCCTCCGATCCCTTCTGGAAAGCTAACAAAACGGAGGTTGTTCCTGTGTGCCCGGTTTTCTGCATCATCTAAGTGCCATAGAGCATCCTTGTTTGTGTGACTGAGCTCCTCCATACCCTTGCGGAGGTCCCTCACTGTGTCTTCCCCTTCCGATATCCGAGTTTCAGCTTCCGTTACTCTGTACAAGACATTGCGTAGATCTAGACGCAGCAATGTCACCTTTGAACACACCTCTCCTATTTTACCCTCCAGAACCTCCTATGAGGATTGTATTTCTTTCAGCAAGATAGCTTTGCTCGGGAGGGGTTGCATGTCTTTTTCCAAGATCGCCGAGAGGTGTATGACTTTGGCATATCGGTCCATTTTCCCTTGTCTAGGGTGTTTCATGTCTTTATCTTTTGTCATAATAATAGGGAATTGACGATACTTCGGAGTAGCACAGCAGTGTTGTCCCCCTCAGCTTCAGGGAGGGACCAGGCCGGATGACAGTTGAGGTCCAACTCAGGGTTTAAGCTGGTGGGGGGGGTTAGAACGTTGCCCCACTGGTGTCCTATGTGCAGCGCACTGCCGCCACCTTCGCTGTTCCACCTCTACGATAGCCCTACCGACCGTGTCAGTATAGGTTGCTGCAGATGGCCTCAATTTCTCCCTTGACCTGGCCATATGCCACCGGAATCTGCCCCTCCTGGGATCGAGACCACAGCGCTGTGATGTCTAGGCAAAAGCCTCTCTATATGTTGGGGTCCAACCAAAATCACGGAGCCCCCAGGGCCTCCGCTCGAGGCCATCACCTCCTTCCACACTCCAGGAGGGTGGGGGGGCATGTTGATATTTGGCCCCTCTCAGAGCCCCTGTAATGTGCCTCACGTCCACTTCGTGTCTGTCTTCCCAGTTCGGGATCCAGCCGGGTTGTCACTTCTCTACTCCGCAACAGGGACGACTGCAGTGACCAGCTGTTGTGTGGTCCTGCGCTTCTCCTTTGGCCCAGTCCGGGTCCCCCGCAGCACTCCCCCTTACTAGCTACGCAACTATTGCTGGAGGCCCCTTCTGCCCCACCTTAACAAGAGGCCGGCTTCTCTCCACATCCGCGGCCCGACAAGCTCCCGTGGCCCAACCCCAATGTGCGGCCTCACCCCGTCACCGCAACTGACGCCCTTTGCTGCACGGCCCCTCTCACACATGCACCCTGGCCTACACCTCTTACCCCAGGGGGGCAGGGCTCTCTCCCTCAGGTCCGGTGCCGCTATGCGGGGTATTTCAGCACTCTTCAGCCCTCTGGGGGGCTCCAGTGGCAACAGGTGAGCGGTCGTTGGTGCTCTTACCGAGCACAAGGTGCCATCTTGTTCTCCTCCAACTATCCCAGGTTCTCGCCTCTTGCAGTTATTATTGTGTGGGTCGTCTGGCCAGAATTCACCGACGGCTTGTTTGCGAGTTGCGCCCCTTCGTGTGCCATTCAAATCACGGCCAATGTATACAGAACAGCAGAATTCTTGTTGGGAAATTTAGCTCCGGCCGGGAGCTCTTGTACAATACTACATTCTCTGCCCGTGTCCCCTCCCAAAGAGGGTGAAGTTGATTAGATTGTTTCATTTGCCCTGGAAAATGTCACCTATTTTCAGAAAATCTGATTTTGCACATTGAAAGCGATCTTGCATTTCTCAGTAAATATTTGCAATAGCATGCAGGTTATCTTTTTTTACATTTTAGGTAGAAACTGCCTATAAAATAATCTGTAGTGTGAATTTAACTATTCATGAAAGTTCTTTCTCTCTTTATAGTTCACTTCTATTTAAAGCCTCCAAAATGATCTGTTTTCTCACCTCACAGAGGCTTAGAACTTTAAAATATCAACACACCTAAGGCTGCTTCTCAAAACTGTTTTTTTTTTTTTTACTCCGGTAAAGAATGACCTTGGAATCTTCTCCGTCAAATTATTTTTATGTGACCTTTGCATTGGAGTAGATATGTCTTGTCTTCTGTTGTTTTCTAATATAGCCTCTACCGTCAAACGTCTGCACTGCTGCATTAAAAGATTTTTCCTCCTCCCAACTACGAAGTCCATAATATAATTTTGGAAAATTGTGTAAGCTAGGGGCTTCTATTTCCTGCAACGTACCATTCCCATGTGACTTATTTTTAAATATTCTCTTTGTAGACTGCTGTAAAGCTCCCCACACACAGGTGAAGGCATTATGTTTCCTACAACAAGTGACTTTTGATACCTGAATCTATTCTAGTTTCATATGGTGTGTATATTTTGCAATTTAATTTTAGGTGTGGACACTTCAACTATTTTTGCACTGTACTTGTTTTGGGGCGATTGTAGGTGAGTTCAGCAAGACTTTGGTATCACCAAGAAATCCATAATACACCAAACACTTATTCTACCTATAGGCATATTTTTTAACACGTGACCCATGTTGCGGTAAACAGAGTTCACCTTGGGTACATCAATCATAGGCAATGCAAATATGAAACTTGGAGGCCAAGACATCCATGAGCCATTTTGTTTCAATATAACCATCATGTTCGAGGCATATGAGCTGCAGATCACACACTGAGGATAAGATCGCCATCTGGTGTTGGGCTCGGATGATTGCAGGTTGTTGTTGTCTTCGGAAGAAGCCTTTGGTCACGAGGTTGGTGACTCCTCCCCTGGACAACAGTGCGCATGGGCATCCACTCCATCGGCAGATTGTTTTTTTCCGCCATTGGGTTCGGATGAACTTTTTTCCGCTCCAGCAGAAAACTTCTAGCAATCATTTTAAATACTTAATCTTCATTCCATCGACGTCGAACTCAACTCGGACCGGTTCCGCAAGCGGCTGATGGACAGGACACCCTTCAAAAAATGCCCCCAGTGTGGAGCGAAGTTCCCCCACAGTGACCACCACGAGGTTTGTAACCTCTGCCTGTCGCCGGAACACAACGAGTCCACCTGTCCAGCTTGTTCCGCTTTCCGTTCGAAGAAGACCCTCCGGGACCGAAGAGCTCGACGCCATATTATGGCCAAACCAGCTCCAGAACCGGAGGACATCTTTGCTCAAGATGTTCCCGAAGACGACACCGAAGATCTGGAGATCGTGTCCGAGGCCGACGATTCCGATGACCTCATCACTCCAGGGCAGCGTGTGAGTACCACCCCCCCCTGCCCCTGCCCCATCCAAAAAAGCATTGGTCAAGACTCCGCCAGCTGGGCCCAGTCGCGACCGGAAATCCTCTTCAGAAGCCCCGCCCTCGGGCCCGGCTCCGAAGACATCTAAGCCTGTGGGTGGCTCGGGCTCGAGCAAACCTCACCTGATTGTGCCTTTAACACCCTCGGCACCCAAAATCCCACTGTCGGCACCGAAACAGGCTCCAAGACCGAAATCTCCTTCGGCACAGAAACGTTCCTCGGCACCGAAGTCTCCACCGGCACCGAGACGTTCTTCAACATCGATGCCTGAAAGTCCATCGGCACCGAAACCTCAGTCTGCACCGAAAACTCAGTCGGCACCGAAAACTCAGTCGGCACCGAAAACTCAGTCGGCACCAAAAACTCAGTCGGCTCCGAAAAATCCATCGGACCCGAAAAAATCATCGGCGCCGAAAACTGCGTCCCCGCCGAAAAAAGCTCATAAAGACCCGAAGCGGACATCGCAGACATCACCTTCGGAGCCAGATGAACTTTTTCGACCAGATCCTTCTCAAAAGCGGATCTACATCAATCCTAACACGGGACATGTGACTGCCATCCCATATAAAAAGCGGAAGCTGGACACTACACCTCCCCCAGCTCCCATACGGAAAAAGGACTGTGCTACTTCACCACTTCGTCCTTCCTCTCCTGTTTTACCTCCTAACCCGTTCCCCCCTCCTCCTCCTGATTCTCCTTTACCTTTACCTTTACCATCTCCCTATCATTCACCTCCTCCACAGGATGATAATGATGACTTAGGGGGAGGGGCGGACCCTGATTTATTTAATGATCCTGTTGATCCAAACGACCCTTTTACGTTCCCAGACCCAGCACCCATGGATGACTGGTCTTATCCTATACCTGACATGCCTGACCCCACTACCTACCCCTCCAAGCCCTCCCCTCCTGATGACCACCTAGGGTTCGGCCAACTTATAAATAGGGCAGCAACATTCCACGGCGTCACAATGCACACAGACGCCCTTGAAGAGGACTTTCTCCTTGATACCTTTGAGCAGTCACAAAAGACTGTGCACATACTGCCCATGATCAAAGGGGTTATAAAGCATGCTACTGAAGTCTTTAAGGACCCTGTTCGAGCTAGGGTTCTCAACCCACGCATCGAAAAAAAGTACCGACCAGCCCCGCAAGACCCTGCATACATTAAGGCCCAGCTCCCTTTAGACTCCTTAGTCGTATCAAATGCCAGGAAGCGCGCTAACTCACAGACAACTGGAGAAACGCCTCCCCCAGACAAAGAGTCTAAACTTTTAGAAGCCTCAGGCAAACGGGTCGCCGCGCAGGCGGCTAACCATTGGCGTATTGCGAATACCCAGGCCCTGTTAGCCAGGTATGATAGAGCGCATTATGACCAACTTGAGGACCTTATGCAACATCTGCCTGAACCCTTTAAGTCCCAGGCCTCTGACCTCATCCAAGAAGGCAAATTAATATCTAATGCCTCCATTAAATGCGCCTTAGATGCAGCAGACACTGCTTCTAGAGCGGTCAATACTAGCGTCTTACTCAGACGACATGCCTGGCTCCGTATTTCCGGTTTTAAACCGGAGGTTCAAACCACAATTCTAGCTCAACCTTTCAACCAAGAACAGCTATTTGGCCCTGCAGTGGATACTGCATTAGAAAAAATGAAAAAGGATAATGAAACTGCCAAGTCTATGGGAGCACTGCAGTCTCCTCAAAACCGGGGTTCCTTTCGTCGCTCCTTTTATAGAGGAGGCTCCAAAAACACATCAACTGAGACCACGTCCACCTTTAAAAATTCTGGACAAACATCCCCTAACAGAGGTTATTTCCGGGGAGGTTATAGGGGAAACAATAACAAAGGTCGAGGGCGGGGCAACAACAACAACACCCGCACCTCACCAGCCACCAAACAGTGACTTGCCACCACTCCCCCCAGACCATTCCACTCCGGTCGGGGGGCGACTCCAACAATTCCTACCTGTCTGGACTTCCATCACCACAGACAGGTGGGTAAGACAAATTATCCAGTCTGGCTACTGCCTCGAACTCATACAATCCCCCCCAAACATACCGCCCAAACAACGTCCAATGTCCTCGCATCATCTCTCTCTCCTCAAACAAGAAGTTCAATCCTTGTTACAAAAACATGCGATAGAACCAGTCCCCCTTCAACAGCAGGGAAAAGGGGTATATTCTCTATACTTCCTCATTCCCAAAAAGGACAAAACACTAAGGCCCATGCTGGATCTCAGACTGCTAAACCAGTATATACATTCGGATCATTTTCACATGACCACTCTCCAACAAGTCCTCCCACTTTTACAACAGGGAGACTTCCTCGCCACATTGGACCTCAAGGACGCATATTTTCACATCCCTATGCATCCCGCTCACAGAAAATATCTACGATTTGTGGTAGATGGGCAACACTATCAATTTACAGTTCTCCCATTCGGAGTAACCACGGCACCCAGAGTGTTCACCAAGTGCCTAGCAGTCGTGGCAGCGCATCTCAGAAGACAACAGATCCATGTCTTCCCCTATCTGGACGATTGGCTCATAAAAGCCAGTACATACCAAAAATGCGTTCTCCACACTCATCGCACGATTCAAACTCTCCACGATTTGGGATTCACTATCAACTACCCCAAATCCCACCTACAACCTTCCCACTTACATCAGTATCTAGGAGCAACCATAGATACATCCAAAGCCATTGCCTATCCCAGCACTGCCAGGATAGCCAGTATACAAAATCTCATCTCTCAATTTCAAACTCATCCATCTCTTCCAGCAAGAGTGTTCATGCAGCTCCTAGGCATGATGGCGTCATGCATCTCCATAGTCCCACACGCACGACTTCAAATGCGTCCCTTACAGGAATGCTTAGCACAACAGTGGAACCAAGCTCACGGACAACTTACCGATCTGGTGTTGGTGGACAGTCGCTCACTTCGCTCACTGAAATGGTGGAACACCATCAACCTGTCCAAAGGGAGACCGTTCTTAGAGCCTCTTCCACAAGTTGTGCTAACTACAGACGCATCTCTCACGGGGTGGGGAGCCCACCTCCTTCACCATACCACTCAGGGCAGATGGACCAGTCAACAAAAACTGCTCCACATCAACCACCTGGAACTCTTAGCAGTGTTCCTAGCACTAAAATCCTTTCAAATTCACCTAAAGAACAAAACTGTCCTCATACGCACAGACAACATGACGACAATGTATTATATACAGAAACAGGGAGGGACACACTCTCTCCAACTGTCCCAACTGGCACAGCAAATCTGGAGATGGGCAATTCCCCAAAACATCTACCTGTTAGCAGAACATCTCCCAGGGATCCACAATCAAGTGGCCGACCTCCTAAGTCGCCACACACAACAGATCCACGAATGGGAACTACACCCCAAGGTTCTACTCCCCTTCTTCCAAAAGTGGGGACAACCAGACATAGACCTGTTCGCCACTCCCGAAAACACAAAATGCCCAACCTTCGCCGCCAGGTTTCCACACCCACAGTCGAAGGGCAATGCCCTATGGATGAACTGGTCAGGCAGATTTGCGTACGCCTTTCCGCCTCTCCCACTAGTTCCATTTGTGGTACGCAAACTGAAACAACAGTCACTAACACTAATACTAGTGGCTCCCACTTGGGCACGTCAACCGTGGTTCACCACACTTCTGGAACTATCTTTAGTTCCACATCAAAAGCTACGCCTCTCCCCGGATCTGTTAACCCAGAACCATGGAGAAATCAGACACCCAGATCCTCAAACACTGAATCTAGCGATCTGGCTCCTGAGGTCCTAGAGTTCGGTTACCTCAATCTCCCTCCAGACTGTATGAATATCATAAAAGAAGCCAGACGCCCTACTACTAGAGCGTGTTATGCCGCTAAATGGAAACGATTTGCCATCTACTGCGCTAATAATGACATACATCCATTGGATGCTTCCATCCAAAACATCATTTGCTATCTACTACACTTGCAAAGATGCAATCTAGCGTATTCCTCTATACGTTTACACCTAGCAGCCTTGGCAGCCTACTTGCAAAATAGGCAACACCTGTCCCTTTTTAAGGTACCAGCCATCAAAGCGTTTATGGAAGGTCTCAAAAGAATTCTTCCCCCAAGATTGCCACCTGCACCAGTGTGGAATCTCAATGTGGTTCTAACAAGACTCATGGGTCCCCCATTTGAACCTATGCACAAATGTGAATTGCAATTCCTAACATGGAAGGTAGCTTTCCTTATCGCAATCACTTCCCTGCGCAGAGTAAGTGAAATACAAGCCCTTACACTTGAGGAACCTTTCTTACAACTACACCGTAACAAAGTGGTTCTTAGGACAAACCCTAAATTTCTTCCAAAAGTGATTTCCCCTTTCCACCTTAACCAATCAGTAGAACTACCGGTCTTTTTTCCAAATCCAGACTCGGTAGCTGAAAGGGCCCTACATACCTTAGATGTCAAAAGAGCCTTGCTTTATTACATCGACAGGACAAAACCTTTTCGAAAGACAAAACAACTCTTTGTTGCTTTCGCGCCACCACACAAAGGCAACCCGATCTCCAAATCAGGAATAGCCCGGTGGATAGTTAAATGCATCCAAATATGCTACCTCAAGGCTAAACGTACACTTACAGTTCCCCCTAGGGCGCACTCCACGCGTAAAATAGGGGCTTCTATGGCCTTCTTAGGCAATATTCCCTTAGAAGACATTTGCAAGGCAGCCACATGGTCTACCACGCATACCTTCACTAAACACTATTGTGTTGACGTGCAGGCCAAACAACAGGCCTCCGTGGGCCAGGCTGTCCTAAAAACTTTATTTCAAGCTGCTGCAACGGATACAGGCGACCACCGCTAAGGGGAGCACTGCTGTATAATCTATCCTCAGTGTGTGATCTGCAGCTCATATGCCTCGAACGGAATATGCTACTTACCAGTATGCATCTGTTCTTGGCATGTAGAGCTGCAGAGTCACACACGCCCGCCCGCCTCCCCGGGACCTGTATCTGTTCCAGCATCCGTCTTACTTAGACATTACACATGGACATCCTTTCTTTCTTTTCTATATACTCCATCTTTTCCCATCATGGCGAAAAACAATCTGCCGATGGAGTGGATGCCCATGCGCACTGTTGTCCATGGGAGGAGTCACCAACCTCGTGACCAAAGGCTTCTTCCGAAGACAACAACAACCTGCAATCATCCGAGCCCAACACCAGATGGCGATCTTATCCTCAGTGTGTGACTCTGCAGCTCTACATGCCAAGAACAGATGCATACTGGTAAGTAGCATATTCCTTTCAGGAGAGCTATCAGTTTGTATGAGATGCTCCCCACTATTTGACACCTCGCACCTACATTTGTATTATGAAAAGCGAGCCCCTCTAATTTTGCCGGAGCGCAGTACCCCTGTTTACTCAGTAGACATAGTACGGTCTGTAACCTTTACCAGCTGAGGATGGTAAAGGCAGTACTTAAAATTGTGAAACTGGATTCGCTCGCCATGGTGTGGAGAACCATTTAAGTTTCTACTGAAACTACATAGATGGCATTCACACATGATCGTTTGACTGAACATTTTAATGCCCTAAGGAAGGATTCGTTTGAGACTCCTTTACATTTAGATCATGCTAAAATATTTTTGTAATTCAAGAAAAGAAAATCAAGGCTCTGTCACTGGTCTCATTGATCATTAAGTGGTTCCCCAAGTCTATAAAAAACACTCACCTGTTCTTCAGATACCCCTATTACATTGGTAGAAAAGCACTCTAAACACAGAAAGCAACAGAAAAAATGCTTCACTAACATTTTCACTTTGTAGATGTAATGAAACTTTGTTGCCATTGTTCCTGATTCAAACTGAAGAAAGACCCCTAGCTGAAGGTGACTTCAAAAAAGGGCACTGGCTTAAAGCGTTTCTCTGCTCACTTGGACAACTTTTGACACTGTACCAGAGAAAAACTAGGTTTTCAAACTCACTCAATCGAGATTGAACATCGTTATAAAATATCAGAGCAGAAAGTGGGGTTGCACTGAGCACCAAAAATACATCTTACAAACACGGTTGTTATTTCTACTTTGCTACTCCGTTGCTCATGACACACAAGATAATGAAATATACTTCTATTACCACCACAGAGTGATGGACGTCATTGTGTCTCTAACATTTCAACGCACAGCCATCATTTTTAGTGATTTATTTTATTCATGAAAATGTCAAGTTTATTTTTGTACTCTTGTCCCAGGAATAAAAGTTTACATTATAGAACAATAAGTAGTTAACAGTTTTTATGTATGTATGTTGTATTTTTACATTCCAGTTTTTGTATGATAGGATGTTTTTGTCTACTTTATTTGCAACAAAATATTTTTCAATTGAGCTCTGCTTTTTAGTCTGCGGTGCCAAATGGTACATGGCGGGCAATATTCAAATGTTTCTTATTCTCTTTTACCTTATAGGATAGCTTGCCCTTGTGGAGTTTATGGGTGCAGTGGAGTGAAGAGACAGAAAGTCCGGATGCCACTGAAGCAGTATTTCAGGTATTGTCTACCCCTGCATACAAAGGTGACCAGAAGTAAATATGGCTTCATGTGACTGCATGCACTGCATTTTCCTGCTAAAATTGTATCTGTGAAGAGAAACATAGATGTTTTCCAGTAATGGATTTTCTTTACATTGCCATGCTGTTTAAAATTGCATGTATGACCGGACGATCACAAACTCTTATAGCTTGTATAGCATGTTATAGCATGTTATTGCAGTTATTCTGCTTCTTTTCTACAGAGAGTCTTTTACTTTCAGAGGAGGTGCCGGTCAAGTGTGAGAATGGGCAGTGATTTTTCTGTGGTACATAAACTGTGTTTATCTTTGGCTCTTCTATTCTTATCCAAGGACTCTTGCCAAGAGTCTATGCATCAGGATGAACTATGGCAGAGTTGCACATAGCTTGTAGTGTGAAGCCATGCTTTGTATTTAAGGACTGAGAGGCTATTTTGATTGAAGTTCGCCATCAGAGGAGCAAGCATTGGCAAAGCCAATAGGTCTTTCCTATGCAAGAGCTATTGGCTTTGTTAAATGTGTTTTAGCCATATTATGCTCCATCATGGCTGCTGTTCAGCATGGCTAAAAGTTAGTAGTGTCGTACGGAGTGTCGTGCGGAGCAGATTGTCGTGTCATCGTGCGGAATGTCGGGTCGTGTTATGCGGAGTGTTGGGTCGTGTTATGCGGAGTGTCAGGTCGTGTTATGCGGAGTGTCGGGTCGTGTTGTGCGGAGTGTCGGGTCGTGTTGTGCGGAGTGTCGGGTCGTGTTGTGCGGAGTGTCGGGTCATGTTGTGCGGAGTGTCGGGTCGTGTCTTGCGGAGTGTCGGGTCATGTCGTGCGGAGTGTCGGGTCGTGCGGAGTGTCGGGTCGTGCGGAGTGTCGGGTCGTGTCGTGCGGAGTGTCGGGTCGTGTCGTGCGGAGTGTCGGGTCGTGTCGTGCGGAGTGTTGGGTCGTGTCGTGCGGAGTGTCGGGTCGTGTCGTGCCGAGTGTCGGGTCGTGTCGTGCCGAGTGTCGGGTCGTGTCGTGCCGAGTGTCGGGTCGTGTCGTGCAGAGTGTCGGGTCGTGTCGTGCAGAGTGTCGGGTCGTGTCGTGCCGAGTGTCGGGTCGTGTCGTGCCGAGTGTCGTGTCGTGCCGAGTGTCGGGTCGTGTCGTGCCGAGTGTCGGGTCGTGTCGTGCCGAGTGTCGGGTCGTGTCGTGCCGAGTGTCGGGTCGTGTCGTGCCGAGTGTCGGGTCGTGTCGTGCCGAGTGTCGGGTCGTGTCGTGCCGAGTGTCGGGTCGTGCCGAGTGTCGGGTCGTGTCGTGCCGAGTGTCGGGTCGTGTCGTGCCGAGTGTCGGGTCGTGCCGAGTGTCGGGTCGTGTCGTGCCGAGTGTCGGGTCGTGTCGTGCCGAGTGTCGGGTCGTGTCGTGCCAAGGGTCGTGTCGTGCCGAGGGTCGTGCCGAGGGTCGTGTCGTGCCGAGTGTCGGGTCGTGTCGTGCCGAGTGTCGGGTCGTGTCGTGCCGAGTGTCGGGTCGTGTCGTGCCGAGTGTCGGGTCGTGTCGTGCCGAGTGTCGGGTCGTGTCGTGCCGAGTGTCGGGTCGTGTCGTGCCGAGTGTCGGGTCGTGTCGTGCCGAGTGTCGGGTCGTGTCGTGCCGAGTGTCGGGTCGTGTCGTGCCGAGTGTCGGGTCGTGTCGTGCCGAGTGTCGGGTCGTGTCGTGCCGAGTGTCGTGTCGTGCCGAGTGTCGGGTCGTGTCGTGCCGAGTGTCGGGTCGTGTCGTGCCGAGTGTCGGGTCGTGTCGTGCCGAGTGTCGGGTCGTGTCGTGCCGAGTGTCGGGTCGTGTCGTGCCGAGTGTCGGGTCGTGTCGTGCCGAGTGTCGGGTCGTGTCGTGCCGAGTGTCGGGTCGTGTCGTGCCGAGTGTCGGGTCGTGTCGTGCCGAGTGTCGGGTCGTGTCGTGCCGAGTGTCGGGTCGTGTCGTGCCGAGTGTCGGGTCGTGTCGTGCCGAGGGTCGGGTCGTGTCGTGCCGAGGGTCGTGTCGTGCCGAGTGTCGGGTCGTGTCGTGCCGAGTGTCGGGTCGTGTCGTGCCGAGTGTCGGGTCGTGTCGTGCCGAGTGTCGGGTCGTGTCGTGCCGAGTGTCGGGTCGTGTCGTGCCGAGTGTCGGGTCGTGTCGTGCCGAGTGTCGGGTCGTGTCGTGCCGAGTGTCGGGTCGTGTCGTGCCGAGTGTCGGGTCGTGTCGTGCCGAGTGTCGGGTCGTGTCGTGCCGAGTGTCGGGTCGTGTCGTGCCGAGTGTCGGGTCGTGTCGTGCCGAGTGTCGGGTCGTGTCGTGCCGAGTGTCGGGTCGTGTCGTGCCGAGGGTCGGGTCGTGTCGTGCCGAGGGTCGTGTCGTGCCGAGTGTCGGGTCGTGTCGTGCCGAGTGTCGGGTCGTGTCGTGCCGAGTGTCGGGTCGTGTCGTGCCGAGTGTCGGGTCGTGTCGTGCCGAGTGTCGGGTCGTGTCGTGCCGAGTGTCGGGTCGTGTCGAGTGTCGGGTCGTGTCGTGCCGAGTGTCGGGTCGTGTCGTGCCGAGTGTCGGGTCGTGTCGTGCCGAGTGTCTGGTCGTGTCGTGCCGAGTGTCGGGTCGTGTCGTGCCGAGTGTCGGGTCGTGTCGTGCCGAGTGTCGGGTCGTGTCGTGCCGAGTGTCGGGTCGTGCCGAGTGTCGGGTCGTGTCGTGCCGAGTGTCGGGTCGTGTCGTGCCGAGTGTCGGGTCGTGTCGTGCCGAGTGTCGGGTCGTGTCGTGCCGAGTGTCGGGTCGTGTCGTGCCGAGTGTCGGGTCGTGTCGTGCCGAGTGTCGGGTCGTGTCGTGCCGAGTGTCGGGTCGTGTCGTGCCGAGTGTCGGGTCGTGTCGTGCCGAGGGTCGGGTCGTGTCGTGCCGAGGGTCGGGTCGTGTCGTGCCGAGGGTCGTGTCGTGCCGAGTGTCGGGTCGTGTCGTGCCGAGTGTCGGGTCGTGTCGTGCCGAGTGTCGGGTCGTGTCATGCCGAGTGTCGGGTCGTGTCGTGCCGAGTGTCGGGTCGTGTCGTGCCGAGTGTCGGGTCGTGCCGAGTGTCGGGTCGTGTCGTGCCGAGTGTCGGGTCGTGTCGTGCCGAGTGACGGGTCGTGTCGTGCCGAGTGTCTGGTCGTGTCGTGCCGAGTGTCTGGTCGTGTCGTGCCGAGTGTCTGGTCGTGTAGTGCCGAGTGTCTGGTCGTGTCGTGCCGAGTGTCTGGTCGTGTCGTGCCGAGTGTCTGGTCGTGTCGTGCCGTGCGGAGCGTTGTGTCGTGCCGTGCGGAGCGTCGTGCTGTGTCGTGCAGAGTGTTGTGTTGTGCTGTGCTGAGCTTCGTGTCGTGCGGAGCGTCGTGTTGTGCTGTGCTGAGCTTCGTGTCGTGCGGAGCGTCGTGTTGTGCTGTGCTGAGCTTCGTGTCGTGCGGAGCGTCGTGTTGTGCTGTGCTGAGCTTCGTGTCGTGCGGAGCGTCGTGTTGTGCTGTGCTGAGCTTCGTGTCGTGCGGAGCGTCGTGTTGTGCTGTGCTGAGCTTCGTGTCGTGCGGAGCGTCGTGTTGTGCTGTGCTGAGCTTCGTGTCGTGCGGAGCGTCGTGTTGTGCTGTGCTGAGCTTCGTGTCATAGAGGGTAGTGGTGTAGAATGGAGTAGAGTGCAGTGTCCGAGAGTGGGATAGAGTAGAGTGTCGTGGGATAGAGTGGCCTAAAGTGAAGTGACAGACTGGAGAAGAGTGAAGTAAAGTATTGTTTAGTGGAGGGGCGTAGAGGAGAGTGGATTAAAGTGTCATAGAATAGAGAGGCTTAGAGTGGTGTAAAGTGTCGTAGAGTGGAGGAGCGTAGACTGAAGTTGAGTGGACTGGCATAGAGTGGAGTATGAATGTATGGTGTGGTAGCAGGCTGTCATTACAGACAACACATTTTCAATTGAAATGATCATTACATTTGCAAATACATACAGTTTTACTGATTAAACTATACAGCACACAAACGATAATGTGTTGAAATGTCATCACCTAGAGTATTGACTGGTTTTGATCATATTAAAATTTTTGTTTCCACCACACTTCAGATTTACAAAAAAAAGTGCTTTATTAGTTGGGCTTTTTAAATGTGGTTGTGTGCTAGAAAAAAGTATCCATTCACCTCCCCAGATTGTCACATAAATCATATTACTCTGAAGTCCTAGAAAGGAAAGTAAACCTCAAGCTCCATCGGAGGACAGTGTTAGACATTTGACCTCTGTCTTTGAATGCACAGCAAATGTAACTAGATAAGAACAAAATATAAAGGCCCGTTTTCAGAAAGTGACTACTGTAACAAGCGGGTAACCCAAATAACCCTCCAGCATCTGGGTAAGTAAACAGAATTATGTACAAGTGATGCCTAGGGACTGTAGGAGAGTAGGGTCTGCTTTCTATGTTCACCCCCACTTTTTGCTTTTGCTTTACTGGTTTTCGACTTAGATGTGGCTGTGGGCCTGCTAATCAGACCCACAGCCCTGCTGTTCTCTCTCTAAATTAATACTATGTACTTTAGGTGCATAACCCATTTGGATAGGATCACCTTATTGGCCCCTGTACAGTGTACCCTAGGTACCCAGGGCATAGGTGTACCCTAGGCCTACCAGGGGCTGCAGCATGTATTATGCCACCCCTGGCCTGGCCTTCCATTTTGACACAACTGGCTGATCACTCAGCTGGGGCAAGGTCGTGTAATCACCCCTTGCTTAGGTGTAGTATTCCTATACCTAACTTACATATAGACACATGTGTACCTATCAGTCACTCCTATGGCAGGCCTTGACAATCCTGGAGGCAGAGTGCTTGGTAACATGTGAGATGGTGCTCTAGCATGAGCTGAGCCTGTCTGCAGCTTTCGGAACCTTGTCCTTATAGCTGTTCTATGATATAGCCTACCATATACTCTTAAAGTGCCTTATAATCTTAGACGGTTATGGTAACTATGGTTTGGCTTTATCGAAACATGTCGTGTAAGGTGTCTAACACTGTGGAATAATACCCCCATGCCATTTCTGGACATGAGAATATTATCCCCCCCTTCTAGAGGGAAAGACATGTTAAAATCATACTTCAACTGTTAGCCTCTGACCAAAGCCTCAGCATCACAAAATGGATGCTGCTGCCACGACACAAGTCTGACCTCCTGCAGCTGGGAGTGATCCCAGCCAGGGAGGCCTGGACAATAGGTTTCCTGCTTGGGGAGGTGCTAGCACCTCCCCAGACAGCCTTTAGTGTATTGGGGCAGGGTGGGCTGAAAGGAATGAGACATGCCTGGGGCACACAAGGTGTTCCTTGCATAGTCCAGTTCAAACCGGCGCTGGGGCACTCCAGCCCCAGCTCTGGCGCGAAACTGGACAAAGGGAAGTGGGTGTAACCACCCCCTCCCAGGTCCCACCCATAAGGCGTGACCTAGCAGGTATCCCAGCCCCCCAGATTAGTATAAGAGTGGGAGTTGGGCCTCAAGACTTTAGATAATCCTGAACCTGCAAAACTGAACAGAAACTCTGGACCTTCGACATTCGACGAAAGAAGAAGACTGAAGAATCTCCCTTGTAGCCAAGGAGTGGCTACCCTGTGCAAACAGGCACCATCAAGAGACTACCCTTTGCTTTGCCCACGTTCTACGAGGAACCGACTGCAGAGCCTGACCAGAGCCTTGACTTCCAGACTTCTCCGACCCTGATCCACATCCACAGCAAAGCTGAGATCCGTGGAGGCGACGAGCGACGTGGGACCGGCTACCTGGAAAAAGTGGCTAGTAACTTAAAGCGCAGCTTCTGAGGTACCCTCGAAGTTGTGCACCGGGGATTGAGAAGCCCCAACCCCAAGCACCATCTGCACCGAATATCGGCCCCCCACACTCCACGAGTCCTGCGTGGGGCCCTTCAGCATTTTCCTGCTTGCCGCGTCTGTCCGGTTGCTTGCCCGCTGGCTAGTGGCCTTTGTGACGACGCACCCTGAAATCTTCTGCGCTGGTTTGGCTCCTCGAGACTGGCTCCCGCTTCTCTGCAAAGAAGAAGCACCCCAGACCTTCCTGGTCTGCACCAGAAGCAAGTCCTCCGTTCTTCGTGGGTTCCGCTTGCCAAGGCTTGGTGAGTCCTAGTCCAACTTCGACGCCGCCGACAGCAAGAGCCTTCGTGGGACAGCTCGCCTCCTGGTCCTGGTCGTCCTCGGCGCTTCCTGGTCCTCCTGGCTGCAGCGACAAGCTTCACCTTCACCTGCAATCTTCACGACATCGCCTGGTTCCTTCCTGGTTCCACGTGGTCACTGGCTAGTGACCTTGACTCTGTCCCTTCTGCTTGCAGGTTTCCTCTCTTCTTGATCCCAGCCTTGGGATCCACCGGACACTCTTCACTGACTGCCTGTCAGCATCTTTCTTCAGGCATCCATAGGAGTCGACGACGAAAACGACGCATCTTCACCCCTATGCACCCGCAGCCTGTGGGCTAGGTAACTTGGGTACTCCGGTGCTCCTCAGGATAGTGACTATCCTAGTGTCTAGTTTTCAAGTCTCAACTTCCTAGCTACTCCGGAAGTGTCCTAAATCTACCATTTTCTAAACTGTACTATTGCTATTGACTTTTACGCCTTACGCGTGAGTGTTTCCACTCTGCACACGAATCCCGTGGGCCTCCCACTTCCTAACCTTTGGTAGTATAGTGTAGCCCCAGCGATTCCCTAGGCCTATCCTATTTCCGTGACAGTGGTCCTTATACCACTTACTTAGTATATGGTTTGCGTGGCCCCTAGGGCCTAACTGTATTACTTACCTGTGTGACTTAATGTATGCTTAAATAAGACTGTGTTGTACTTACCTCTAATCTCATAAAGAGTGCTGAGGGTTTGACTAGAATAAATACACTTTATTTTATATATATATCTGTTGTGGTGTCCTTTCATTTGGTATTCAAGGGATTATATATGGTATCACAGCTGGCTTCACATGCCATTCAGAGTTTAGCCTAAGACTGCTCTTGTCCATGCTACCACTAGGATAGCTGGTCTATAAGGTTGACTTTACAACCAATCACCATAAGGGTATTTGGACTGATATAAGGTGTACACTAGAACTAGTGACATCATACATCAGGCCAACTTCTCACAGGGACAAATATCCAAACTCTACAGTAAGATGAAGAAATACTTGAATTGTTCCTTCCTATCAATTTTATTCTCTAGAAAAATCTGCGTCTTATTTCAATCATGGTCAAAAGGCAATTCAAACAATAAATTTTGTTCAAATTTCAATGTGTGTGTACATATACAATCCTCTATTCTTATATACACTTACAAAACAAACAATATTTACACTTAATCAAAACATATATCTACTCCTCCTCATTGCCCTATTAGTCAATAAGGATGCTTTCAATTTCTTTTTAAAGAACAAGCATTCCTTTTGTATGAGGATCACCCTTTAAGGAAGTACTAGGAGGTCTGTTACTCCAACCTCAACCTTTTGACAGTACCTTCCACATATTTAACATTGCTTCAAATTCAGATGGGTCTCTTCAATTTATAGGTTGACGCGTTTCAGTCCTAATGGTATCGGGCCTCATCAGGACTAGGGCAATTCAGCATAATTTTCTCAAACGTCCTAAAGAAATTAAATTAAATATATTTGTTGTCATTCCCCGTCCTCTATGCAGAAAGGATTACGCTCCATAAAGTTTGAAGACGCCGCGGTAATTTAAATTAAACTAAATTTAAATTTGAAGCAATGTTAAATATGTGGAAAGTACTGTCAAAAGGTTGAGGTTGGAGTAACAGACCTCCTAGTACTTCCTTAAAGGGTGATCGCCGGGGGGACCTCCTCGTGGTGTTTTTCCACTAGAGCTCGGGCCGTGTTCAGCGGGTGCAGAGTGGGCTGGATTCGTGGTCTCTGGCTGGCACCAGAAGCTGCAGTTTAAACCCGTCCGGTGTTCATGGGAGAAACAGTCTGGGAAGTGAAGGCAGGCAGGTCCTCTGGGGTTTGTGAGGTTGCTAGCTGCTGGACACGCCAGGATTTTGCAAGAGCAGGTTCGAGGGGAGACAGGCTTATAGGGCTGGGGCCAAGTCAGTGGGCGTCGTCCTCTTGTTAGCTATGCATGGCTCTTCGTCCGCCTTCTTTTCTTCTTGTAGGTAGGCTGGATCTGAGGAAGAAAAGTTCAGGGCGCCCCCTAAATACTAAATTTCCCTTCCCTGGGGTGGGCACACCCCCTATTCTGCCACTCTCCAGTGGGAGGGGGGCAGGAGCCTGTCCCTTGTTGGCTGAGTCCCCCCCATCCTCAAGATGGCGGGGACTCAAGGTTGTACTTCACTTCTCCTCCCCCACCTGAGGGGTGGAGTTGGCAGAGGTGGGCACACCTCTTTTCCTTACTTGTTTTTCTCGCCGGTTCTCCCGCCCAAAGTGGGAGGTAGAACCAGTGGGGACCAGTTGCTGAAAGCAGTAAATGGTCTGGAGAGGCTCACAAAGGCGGCATGCATTCGTGAACCCTGCCCATCCTGGGGGAGGAGGCTTGGCACCTCGTCCCAGGATGTGCATTGTTTCAGGCCCCCGAGAGCAGCAAGCTCTCGACCCAGGGGTCCAGAAATATGTCTGGTTGTGGCAGCCTAAGCAGCCACTCAGTCAGGTCACTAGGAGTTGGTCGTGTTTCAGTGGGCAACTCTGTAGCCATTATGGTGCTGTGGAGTTCGTAATGACAGACTCCCAGCACCATATACTCTCAATGGCAGCACTGCACTTTCAGGGCCCAGGAATGGACTTGGGCACTGTAGGGGTACAGGGCTCATGCACCTGTACCCTCACCACTGTCATAGGGCACCCAGCTAGAGGGGTGACTGATGTAGGCCAGGGCAGTCGTTTGTGGGCATGGCACACCGGGATGTGTGCCATGTCCACTTTTCACTTCGTTCTGCACCAAGACACGCAGCCTGCAAAGGCATTATGTGGGTGTCAGGGTACAGGGCCTCTAAGGGTGGCACAATGTGTGCTGCAGCCCTTAGAGGTCTTCTTTGGTCACAGTGCCCTGGGTGCCTCTGGTACCATTTACCAGGGGCTGACATGTGGCCAGAGATGCCAATTGGGTTTAGGTTTCAATGCAGTTTTAGGGAAGGAACATAGGCCCTGGATACCTGATTAGCAGGAGCCTAGGGTACACTCAGTCAAAGAACATCAGCAATTCAGCAAAAAGTGGGGGCATACCATGCAAGAAAGAGGGCACTTTCTCACACTGGGTATTAGCCAAGGCCCCTCGTACCAGCTATCCACCTCATCATAGGGTACTTGCTTCTGTTATGAGACCCATTTATAACACATATGTTGTCATAGATCTATGTGGAGAAATACACAACTGTTAGCCCTTCCTTTCTTGTCGATTGTGTGTCAATGATTGAAATTTAATGCACCATGATCTCACTCTACATAATTGTGAATTCACAGCCCCCATGATCCGTATGCTTATACGTGTTTTTACCTTTTTCATGAACAATCTCATTTGCATTCCTGTACTGAACTACAAAGCGGCTCACCATTAAAACCAAGTGTTCCAGGAACTTCCCTTGCCAATTATACAACGGAACCCAGTTCGCCACTTATCCAGCTTCTGTACACCTACAGGTTACATGCGGATTATCAGACCCGCTCGAGCTCCTCATCGACCCGTGTCTCTTGAGTCCAGCAAAAAATGCTCCCACTCACCCGTATACAGAGCTCGCACCTAAGCAATCTTACCACGTGTACCATGGGATGAGCGTTGTCTCATTCCGGTACAACGTTGCGGTCTGGCTTTCCATTTAAACGGTCGACCCCCAACCAGGAAGTCTGGTCGCTTCCGCGTTTAATGTCACGTGGTTCACTGTGTTTTGGAAACGTCATCTTGAACGGGTGTTCCATACACTAAAACGCGCCAACTTGTTGGTGTGTTACTCACTACTTGCTAAGATGAAAAATATTTACATCATCCTATTTGAAAAGGGGCCATAATAAATATGGCAAGAATAAATAGGGAAATTTCCCATGGACAAATTACTTTAATCATCTACCACCGCCATTTCATAAATTGTATTATGTATATACACAGTATGGAATTTTCAATGGAGAGGGTGCTTCCATTCAGGCAGCCCGTTCATTATTCCTTATTGGATAAGCAAAAAAGTTTTTCATACAAAAAGTTGTTATATAAAAAAGTATTTGCAGGAAGTTTTGTCTTTCAGGCTGAATTGTGAGCAGGTGTAGCTGCCCCCAAAAAAAGAGACATATCTCTCTTGCATTGTCAATCCCATTTCACACTGGAATATTCACATAAATTCTTCACCGTCTCTGGTTCTAAAGAGCAGTTAGGTACGAATGTGACACATAATGTTTGGAACTGTATAGGGGCGAAGTTCTTAATTCAGTTGCTCACCCACTAATCTTGTTCCATTCAATATAATAATCAACCCAATCTGATCAGTCTTTTCAGTGAAAATCCAGTGTGCCTCCCTGTTGGCTAGTGTTTTCTCAATGTTACATGCCTCACCTACCACTCTTTCTAAAACAAGCCATGTCAATGTTCTAGGATCGTAGTTCTGTTCTTTAAAGTGTTGCACCAACCTTGTAGTGAGTTTGCCTGCCCTTATCGTACACAAATGTTCCTGAATGCGAATTTTGATCCTACGCGATGTGAGTCCTATATAATGTAACCCACACTAACAAGTAAGATGATAAATTACATTCACCGTATTACAATTGCTGAACTTCGTCAAGTGCCACACTTTCCTATTCTGCAACCGTATACTGTTTGTCTTCTCAGTTAAGTCACACACTGAACACCTCCCACATGGATAATGTCCAGGGGGAATTGATGAATCTTTGAGACGCAATATTGTACGAGTGTGAACCAATTTGTCCTTTAAGTTACATGCTCGTCTAAACACAAACCTAGGTTGTGGCATCTTGAAATCTGCTGTAGACAGTAATGACCAGTTTTTTCGGATGGCCTGGCGGATTTTCGGCACCAGCGGATCGTATGTCATGACAAATGGGAGGCAATCACTGCACGTTCTTGCGTTCTTCTCAAGTAAAGCACTCTGTGGTGTATTCAGTGCTCTTTTTCTTGCATTATTTACTATCTTCCTAGGATAAGCCCTCTGAACCAATTTTTCTCTCAAACCCTCTGATTGCTGTATATAGGCACTTGTGGAGCAGCAGTTCCTGCGGTACTGCTGATGATCATAATACATATCAAGAGTTAATTGCCAGAGCAGCCACTTATCATGGGGTTACTGTACATAAAGAGGACCTAGAAGAGGATTTATTTGTTTGAAACTTTAGGAAATACACCCAGAACATCTCAGTCTTTGCCCATGTTAAAAGGCATGATGAGACATGCAGACAACATTTTTAAAGATCCTGATAGGTCAAGTATCCATACACCTAGAGTAGATAGAAAAATACAAAGCTCATCCATCTAACTCAGTATTTATTAAGGGTCAGCTGCCTTTGGATTCCTTAGTAGTCTCAAACGCACGTAAAAGAGGAAATTCACAAAGCTCAGGAGAAGCACCTCCTCCTGATAAAGAATCAAAGTTAATAGATGCCTCTGGAAAGACAGTAGTTGCTCAATCAGCCAGTTATTGGAGAATAGCCAATACTCAAGGGATGTTAGCTAGGTATGATAGGGCACATTGGGATGAGATGGAAGAATTATTACAATATTTTCCAGAGGAATACAAGAAATAGTGCAAGAAGGCAAACTAATTTCTAATTCATCCATTGGATGTGCTTTAGATGATGCAGATACTGCAACTAGAGGGCTCAATACCAGCATTCTATTAACGAGGCATGCATGGCTCCGAATTTCTGGTTTTAAACCAGAGGTTCAACAAACTATTCTTAATGCACCATTTGACAAAGAACACCATTTTAGGCCTCAGATAGACCAATCGCTAGAAAAGATGAAAAAGGACACTGAAGTGGAAAAATCAATGGGTGCCCTTCAGTCTTCGTCAAATAGAGGTTCCTTTTGTCGCCCCTTCTACAGAGGGGGCTCCAACAATAATACCACAAATGCCTCCACATCTTCATATAAAACACAGGCACAGTCTTCCTCCTCTAGAGGATTCTATAGAGGTGGATACAGAGGTAACAACTTCAAAGGTAAAAGTAGAGGTACACAGTCGCGTACCCCACCCTCTAATAACAAGCAGTGACTACATATCAGTTCCCCCCCGAACATTCATCACCTGTAGGGGGAAGACTACATCAGTTACAACCCATTTCAAAGTCAGTAACAACAGACAAATGGGTGTTTGGATATTATCCAACATGGTTACTGCCTGGAACTCACAAGCAGCCCTCCCAACATCCTCCCTCGTGTTCATAAACTGTCTTTGGAACACAAACAAGAAGCACAAGGTCTTCTAACAAAAGGGGCTATAGAACTCGTCCCATTACAACAGCAAGGAACAGGAGTATATTCACTATACTTCCTAATTCCCCAAAAAGAGAGTTCGTTAAGACCAATATTTGATCTCTGACCACTAAACGTATACATATTGTCAGAACAATTCCACATGGTCACTCTGCAACAAGTACTTCCACTTTTGCAACGAGGCGACTTTATGTCAACGCTAGACCTAAAGGACACATACTTTCATATACTCATTCACCCAGCACATTGCAAATATCTCAGATTTGTGATGGGAAAAAATCATTATCAGTTCAAAGTGCTTCTGTTTGGAGTAATTACTGCATCCAGGGTGTTCACCAAGTTCCTAGCAGTAGTAACGGCACATCTGAGCTGACATCAAATACATGCCTTCCCATACTTAGACGATTGGCTCATAAAAGCCAACTCCCATCTCAATTGTGTTCATGCCACTCAAATTACCTTAAATCTTCTACATCAGTTGAGATTCACAGTCTGTAGGAAAGTAAGATCTGCTTTTATGGTTACCCTCATTTTTTGCCTAGTGCTATGTTGTTTCTGACTAAGTACTTAAATACATCCCAGATGAGACACTGGTGTACCCTTGTCAGTCCCTAGTATATGGTACTGAGGTACCTAGGCATAGGTACACCAGGGGTCCCCCATGGGTTAAAGCATGCATTATGCCAGACATGAGGGACCACTCAAACTGTAATTGCAGGCCTGCCATTGCAGCCTGTGTAAGCTGGTGCTAGCACCACTTACTAAAGATATAGATTTACCTAGATCTAAGATCACTGCATTTAAAACCTATAAGTCACCCCTAAAGCAAGCCTATCAATCCTAAAGGCAGGGTGCTCGGTTCTAAGTGTGAGGATGCCCCTGCATGAGCAGGACACCCCTACAGCCTGTGTAGTCCATTCTCCCGGGTTGTAAGTTAAACAGCCATATAACATATATAGAGGCACCACGTCATTATGCAATGACCATCTCGAAACTGGCTGTAATGAACCCGATCATGTTTGGTATCAAACATGTTGGAATCATACCCCCACACTGTAAATGGTGTGGGAGGTACGATTCCATGCACTGTAAAGCATCTGCGGGAGGCCCTCAGTGCTCCTGGTGCCAATCTTCTAGACCGGGACAGCACAACATGGATGCTGCCGACCAGAGACCAGATTCTGCCCTCCTGCTGGTGAGCCAAGCTCGAGCAGGGGAAGGCAGAACAATAGGTATCCTGTCACAGGGAGGTGTGACCACCTCCCAGACAGGGTTTAGTTTATTAGAGCCGGGTGGGAGTGCTTGCCAGCGCCACTCAGTCTGCTTGAAGGGCACATTTTGTGCCTTCCTTGCATACTCCAGTTCAAACCAGCTCAGGGAGCCGTTGGTTTCCGCTCTGGCGCGAAACTGGACAAAAGAGTATCCTCTGCACTGTCTGACCCCTCCCGTGGGAGGGAACCCTGAATCGTCCCAACCCTTTTCTTAGGGTACTTAAGGGCTTACCTGAGGGTGGGTCCAGAGATTCGTCATGGGACAAGACTAATTTCGAGACCCCACTTCTACCTCGACCGTCTGGGCACTCTGGACTTTGCTCAGGGCATCAAGGCTCCAACCGGGAAGACTCCTGCTGCTCCTGATCTCATCGCCCTGCTCGTCTGCTGCAACGTCCGTGCCTGTGCTCCATACGGGAACCTTCCAAGGCCTGTGGGCATCTAAGACACATGAAGGAGTATCCCTTGAAATGAATGAGTCACTTCCCTGCATCAGCAGGCACCGCAACTAAGCTGACCAGTCTGCTGATCCTGGGTTCCCACGGACCCTGAAAGGCTCAGCAACACAGGTGGTAGTTCTTTACATCCCACGAGGCCTGCCCTGTTCTCTCAGCAAGTTTGAGGCCAGTATCCCTTCTCGGAGCCGGCGGAACCGAACCCCTGTGCTCCGCGTCGATTTACTGTTGTAAAGGCTTTTTGGCCTCCTTCCATCAAGATCTTTGGGCTCCGTGTAGCCCCCACCTCAAGCATCTCCTGTGACACAGATCTTCGTCCTCAGGGCAACACTTGCACTGTGGGCCTGCATCTTTGGTGAGCTGCTCAAGGTCCTCTCGCGGCTCCAGTGCTTCCGGCCGTGGGTTCTCTCGAGGGTCACCTTTGTTTTCTGTGGGCTCCCCTGATTGCTCGGGCCTGCTCTGACTCCCCTGTTTGTGGTGAGTCACCTGGACCTTGCTGGTCTCGACACTGCACCTTCTTCGCTTCCCATGTTGTTTGCAGTTGCCAAGGCTTGTTGGTGCCCCCCGAAGGACACCGACCCCTCAACTCTCGACATCCGACGTGGGACAGATCATAAACGGCTCCTGGTCTTCCACAGCGTTGCCTGGTCCTCACAGCTGCAGCTCCAAGGTCACAGTCATCTCCCCTGCAACACCCGACTTCAATGTGTATTTGTCTTCCAGGTCACTTCCAAGTGGCATAGACTCTGTCCCCTCTGCTTACAGGTACTTCTCGACTTGAATCCACCTTTGGGTACCACCGGACACTAACACCTTCTCCAGCAGCGGCATCTTCCGGAAGTCCTCCATTGAGTTTGAAGATGGTTTCCAACGCCACCTCACACCTATACACCCAGCTTCCCTGGTGCAGGTATCCTGGTTCCTAAGGTATCCACGGGTGGGGTGAGTCTCTAACCTTCTGTTTTCCACTGGGTTTCTTCAGGGTCCCCTGGGAAGGGTCCTTCTTTAAAATTGCAATCGAGACTAACCCATTGACTTGCATTGATCCAACGGTTGTGTTCCCACTCTCCGGCTAGGAGATATCTGTATGTGTTTGTGAGTGTCTGATAATAAATACATATTTTTATAAATAAACTGTGTGGGTCTTTTTCACTAAATCTATATCAATAAGATTATGTTCCTGGTAAAACAAGCTTCTTTACACTCCTTCTGGACTAAGCATGAAGGCTGCTCTCCACAGCTACCACATAGAGATCTTTCTAAGGTTGTCTCAGACCACTAAAATCACCATAAGGGTTGTCTGGATTGGTGCAATGTGCCCACTTACATAAGTGTACATCATATACCAGGCCAGCCTCTCACACACCCAATATTCAAAGATCCCATCTTCAACCTAATCAAATACAACCATATCTAGGAGCCATTCTAAACACTCACATGGCTTTAGCATATCCCAATGCAGCCAGAATTCAGAATTTACAACATTGTTACTACAGTCTCAAGTCAAACAGCCAGAACATTCATGCAGTTACTAGGGATGATGGCATCATGCAGTGTGATAGTGCCTCATACAAAACTAAACATGCGCCCTCAACAAGAATGCTCATCACGTCAGTGAAATCAATCACGGGGTCGGCTGACAGATCTAGTGTTGGTAGACAGCCGCACTCATCGCTCTCTGCAGTGGTAGGACACACAAAATTTGTCAAACGGGCAGCCATTCATCGACCTATTCCAGAAGTTGTGCTCGCAACAGACGCATCTCTCAGAGGGTGGGAGGCACACTTACAACAGTTGACAGTCCAGGTTCTTTGGAACTCCAGGCAGCAGAACTATCACATCAACTACCTAGAGCTGCAAACTGTTCCACTAGTGTTGAAAGCATTTCTACCTCACCTGGTAAAGAAAGTTGTCTTAATCCGAAAGGACAATATGACAACGATGTACTATAAACAAAAACAAGGGGAGTGGGGAGGAGGGGGGGGGGGGGGGACATTCTCTTGAACTGTCACGCCTCTCTCAGTCCATTTAGCATTGGGCAATTCATCACAAAATCCATCTACTAGCCGAGCACCTTCCAGGCACAGACAACATCTTTGCGGATCTCCTCAGCAGAAAGAAACTACAAATACTCAAATGTGAACTTTTACCCACAAGTTGTCCTTCGTACTTTCAAAAATGGGGATTTCCACAAATAGACCTCTTTGCCACAGAACTAAACCATTCCCAGACTTTGCCTCCAGGTTCCCACACCCTCTATCCAAAGGCAATGCCCTATGAATGAACTGGTCAGGGATATTTGCTTAGGCTTTTCTGCCTCTCCCTCTCCTTCCATTTCTGGTTCGAAAACTCAGGCAGACGTCTCGCACAATGATTCTAGTAGCTCCTACGTGGGCATGTCAGCCATGGTTCACCACACTGTTGAAACTGTCAATGGTTCCACATCGGAAGCTTCGCATAACTTCAGATTTTCTCATACAAAACCGTGGAGAAATCAGACATCCAAATCCCAAAGACCTCAACCTTGCGATTTGGCTCCTGAAGTCAGAGTTTGGTTATCTAAACCTACCACCTGGGTGTATGACAATTCTTAAAGAAGCAAGAAGACCTACTACTAGAGCATGTTATGCAGCAAAGTGGAAAAGATTTGTCAAATATTGTAATAATAAATCAATTGACCCACTAGATGCATCTACAAGAAACATTATTTGTTATCTTTTGAATCTACAATGTGCAGGTTTAGTCTAAACATCTATTCAACTACACCTTCCAGGAGTAGCTGCATATCTTCAGAACAGGCAACATTTATCTTTATTTAAAGTACCTGTGATCAAGGCCTTTATGGAAGGCCTTAAAAGAATAGTACCACCCAGAGTACCACCTGTATAGAACCTTAACATTGTTCTTACATGACTTACAATTGCATTCATGGAAAGTTGCCTTTTTAATAGCATTACTTCACTAAGATGAGTTAGTGAGTTACAGGCATTAAACTTAGAAGAACCCTTCTTTCAACAGCATAAAGATAGTATTGTTCTTCGTACAAACCCAAAATTTCTGCCAAAAGTTGTCTCTGCTTTTCACATTAACCAATCAGTTGAGTTACCTGTTTTCTTTCCTCAACTTGATTCCGTAGCAGAGAGGGCTCTACACACACTTGATGTCAAAAGAGCATTATTGTACTACATTGAGAAGACAAATATTTTCTCAAAACAAAACAACGTTTTGTTGCTATCGTTCCACCTCCATAAAGGGGAGACCCACCTCAAAATCCGGAATTTCGAGATGGATTTTCTAATGTATTCAAACTTGCTATCTTAAAGCTAAAATAACTTTTAACAGTACCTGCTAGAGCATACTCTACTCACAAAATAGGAGCATCTATGGCCTTTTTAGGTAACATTCCCATAGCTGACATATATAAGGCAAGCTACATGGACTACACCTCACACATTGACAAAACATTATTGTGTAGTTGTGTTAGCACGTCAACAGGCTACTGTCGAACAGGCAGCACTAAAACACTCTTTCAAACAACTGCAACACCCACTGGTTAGCCACAGCTTTTAGAGGGTACTGCTATACAGTCTATGCAAAGCATGTTTATCTACAGCACAGATGCCTCGAACGGATTCTGTTACTTACCCTGTAAGCATCTGTTCTTGGCATGTAGCGCTGTAGATTCACAAGCGCCCTCCCTCCTCCCCGGACACCTATGGCTGTGCAGTTTTTTCACATTATATACGCATGGACATCTCTATACTGCACTTACTCCATTCTCACCCTCTTGCAGGAAAACTATCTAACAATGAAGTCTATGCCCATGCGCACTATCACCGAAAGGAGGAGCCGCCTTCCTTTGTGACTGGGAAAGACATCTTCGAAGAAACAACTTGCAAACACCTGGACCCAACACTAGATGGCAGGAGTATGCAAAGCATGTGAATCTACAGCTCTACATGCCAAGAACAGATGCTTACAGGGTAAGTAACATAATCCATTCTTGTTAATGCACTAGGTTCCCTTACAAGTTTGGCTGTTCATAAGTGGTTATGTTTTGTTTCTGGAGGTGAACTCTGCACCCCTAAACTCTTTGTTGTAGTTCTCAAATATCTCTAGCCTAATCTTTCACTTGCCAGTCTTCACATGTGTGCAGAGATGAGGGATATATGTTTGTACCATCAGCACAATTGATCAAATGTATTGTGGCTATCCGTTTGTTCCGATGCCTTAGCAACCCAGGATGACAAAACCTTGTTGTGGGCACCTATGGAAAGCCTCCGGCTAGAACCTTTCTAACTGGTTTTTCTTACTGGTGTTGCAATTCTGGTTTTCAATTCTTTCTTCACAGTCTAGCAGCTGTGCCCTACAAACTGGCCTTGTAATGCTTGTACTTGGCATGGGCTGGATCCATGCTTGCAGTGAACGGTGATAAGGCGCCCACACCCTTTCCTATTGGGTAACATTCTATCTGAAAGAGACTATTAGTTTTGCAGCGTGAATCTTTCTGGATTCACTATGCTGTGCATTATTCCGCGATCTTGTGGTTGGGTCCGGATTCGTAGTCTTTTCTTTGTTTTTTTTTTTTTTTTTTTTTTGTAGCCCAGGTGGGCGTCGACGTCCACCATTTGGTGCACCTCCCGTGACGTCGTCGTGCTTCCTGCGGAAGTCCCACCTTTGGGGCGCCATCTTCAGATTCTTTTTTCCGCCGTTGGGTCTGGATCGTCATCGGGAAGCTCCAGAAATTCACTCGGAGGAAGAAGGAAGAAAAGCGAGTTTCATCGATAGAATCAAGAGAAGACATCAGGAATAGAACAGATTTCATCAGGAGCGCGAAGAAAGAGGACCAGCGAACCTTTTTTCTTCGACAGCCTTGGAGAATGCACGCTCAGAGACCCTGAGCGAAATGGACAAGACGCCATTCAAGTTCTGCCCAAACTGCCACCACAAGTTCGCGCAGAAAGACCAGCATCCGGTTTGCAACCTCTGCCTACCGGTGGATCACCGGAGTATCGACTGCAACGCCTGCTCAGCCTTCGCGCCGAAGACACTCAGAGTGAGAGAGAGGCAGAGAAGAGCCAACGCCAACATGGATGGCAAAGGGAAACCCCCGACACTCTACGAGCTGGGCCTCGACACGGACGACGAGGACAACGTCGCCGAGACAGCCGAAAACTTCACGGTCGTAGAGACCGACAAGAAAAAAGAAGACGAGGTAAGAGAATCGTCGAGCGCAAATCAAAAGACACCTCGAAAACACGAGGGTGACTCGAGAAAAACTGAGTCAAGGTCCACGAAGGGAGCCCCGGCGCCGAAAACTTCGACGTCCAAAGGGGGAACTTCGGACAAAAGGCCAAGCGGATCCTTACAAAAGGACTCCCTGGGGCAGAAAGACGCCGAAAGGCAAGGGTCGTCGAAATCGTCCCATGAAACTGGCCGATCGACGCAGAAAGAACGTTCGACGTCGACGCAAGTTTCATCGAAGAGACCCGCGGTCGACGCCGAAAGCATCTCCGAAATGGAGAAAAAGAAGAGGCGGCTCGAGGCCGAAATGGAGAACATCCTTCAAAGGAAGAAGGAGTTCGACGCCAGGATGAAGGAATTCAAGATTCCAACGAATTCATCGGCGGACGTCGTCGAGGTCGAAGGCGAGTTCGACGCCGAAGGGCTGACAAGGGATCTCGAGGAAGAAGAGGAGCCCTATTATGAGGAGGAAGCCGAGGAAGAAGACCAACAGTCGTTCTACGAATCGGCGGCATCTACCAGCAACGACGTCGAATGGCACGATCTCGACACCGAAAACCCGGAGGAGGCCGTGGACACGTACCCCTCGAGGCCTTCGCCACCCGACGACATCGGGGTATACAATATGGTGGTGAAGAGCGCAGCAATGGCCTTCGGCGTCAAACTCGACGAGGAGAGGCCGAAAGCCGATTTTCTCGTCAAAACACTGCTCCCCATCCAGACTAGGAGTCAGTTCCTCCCCATGCTACAAAGCGTGATGAACCAGGGGAGGGAAGCCTTCAAGGAGCCTGCCACCTGCCGGTCGATCACGCCCAGGACAGAGAAGAAATATAAGCACTCCGCCCTGGACCCACCTTACATCAAGGGTAGCGTCACCGCAGACTCCATCATAGCCTCCACGGCCAGGAGAAGGGCCAACGTTCCAGCAACTTCGGGGCCACCTCCGGATAAGGAGAGCAGGAGGATCGACCTCACAGGCAGAAAGGTCGAGAGGAACGCCGCAATGCACTGGCGCATGGCGAATTCGAATGCACTCCTCAATAGACACCAATACCAACACTGGGATGAGATGGGGGAGCTAGTAAAGCACCTCCCCGAAGAATACCGCCAGAGAGCCTCTCACCTGGTGGATGAAGGCAAGAACATCGCCAACTCCTGTATAAAGACGGCGTTGGATGGGGCAGAGACTTCAGCAAGACTCATGGCCATAGGGGTCACAGAGAGGAGGCATGCATGGCTAAGAATCTCGGGATTCAAACAGGAAGTGCAGAACAACATCCTTGGCACCCCCTTCAACGGAGAGACACTGTTCGGAGCAACGGTGGACGAAAAGCTCACCCAGCTCAAGAAGGAAAACGAGACAGCGAGGTCCATGGGGGCCCTACAGCTGAGGGGAATGAGACGAGGAAATCCCTCGAGGAGACCCTACGGTAGGGGTGGAAGCCAACAGGGGACGTCGCACCAGGCGTTCCAGCAAGGTCAGCAGGGCGAAGGTCACGGACAAAGTCAGCAGAAGCAAAACTGGCAATATCAACCTCGGGGCCAGTCCTTTCGCGGGAGAGGGAACGGACGTGGCCAAAGGAGGAGAGGGGGCGATCAGCCCTCCTCGAAGTGACTCAGCACGCAAGAAGACGCCTACCCTCGTAAGGTCCCCAAGGGTGAGGCGCAAAAAAGTGTCATCAGGGGGAAGAGAAAATTCAAGAGCCTACGAGCATACGTCACCGGTAGGCGGAAGGCTGAGGTTCTACCTTCAGGAGTGGCGGCGTATAACCACAGACAAGTGGATACGGAACATCGTGCAGTACGGATACTGCGTAGACTGGGAAAAAAGACCTCCAAACAGGAAGCCGAAGGGAAGGCAGAGATCGGCCCAAGAACTGGCAATACTCAGAGAAGAAACGCGGAAACTCCTACAAAAGGGAGCCATAGAGACGGTGCCGTTCAGGGAACGCAACAAAGGGGTCTACTCAAACTACTTCGTGGTGCCGAAGGTAGACGGAGGCCTCAGACCCATACTGGACCTCCGTTACCTAAACAAGTTCATCAGAACGCAAAGGTTCAAAATGACTTCACTGCAGGAGGTACTGCCACAGATAAGAGAAGGGGACTTCATGGTCACCGTGGACCTCAAGGATGCCTACCTTCACATCCCAATAAACAGAAGGCACAAGGGCCTTCTAAGATTCAACATCGAACAGGAACACTACCAGTTCACAACCCTGGCCTTCGGATTAAAATCTGCGCCAAGGGTCTTTACGAAATGCCTGTCGGCGGTAGCGGCACACCTACGAAAGCAGGGAATACACGTATACCCCTACTTGGACGACTGGCTGGTCAAGGCAAGCTCACGCGAGAAGTGCGAGAGGCACGCAAAACGCGTAACAGACACCCTCACAAGTCTGGGATTTTCCATCCACTGGGGAAAATCATCGCTGGAACCGGAACAGGTAAAGATTTTCCTGGGGGCAAAGATCAACTCCCTCAACAGTACAGTAGTGCCCAGCGACAGGAGGACAGATGCTCTACTGAAGGAGACGCAGCTCTACCAGAAGGGGCGAGCTCTGACAGTGAGGGCGGTGAGCAAGATGATGGGGATGATGGCGTCCTGTATCCAGCTGGTGCCGAATGTACGCCTGCACATGAGACCATTCCAGGAATGGCTGCAACAGCAATGGTCACAAGCAAACGGAAGTTGGGAGGATCTAGTGGTTGTTACGCACGCAGTGCAGGAGGAGATAACTTGGTGGAACAGAGACAACATAACAACGGGGAGAAGCCTGACACCACCAAGCCCAACAATGACCATTACCACGGACGCATCGCAAAAGGGATGGGGAGCGCACATGGACAACCTCAGAGTGAGGGGTCTATGGGCTCCAGCAGACGCGGTCCGCCACATCAACTACCTCGAGTTGAAAACGATACTGTTAGCCCTGAAGGCATTCCAGAGACACCTGTTCGGCCAGAGGGTGTTGGTACAGACAGACAACACCACGGCGATGTTCTACATCAACAAACAAGGGGGGACACAGTCGTTTCCCCTCTCATCCCTAGCTCAGGAGATTTGGAGATGGGCCATACCTCTCAAGATAGATCTACTGGCAATTCACCTACCAGGGAAGGACAATGTGGAGGCAGACTGGCTGAGCAGACAGACCTCAGCATCGCACGAGTGGGAGCTCAATGGCCAGGAAACGGAGAAAATCTTCCAGAGATGGGGGACTCCCACAATAGACCTATTTGCAACACGCCACAATGCAAAATGCCAAAGCTTCGCGTCCAGGCAACCAGATCAGCAATCCAAGGGAAATGCCCTATGGATAAGCTGGTGGAGGACATTTGCCTACGCCTTTCCACCGATACCCCTGTTGCACAGAGTGCTCGACAAGTGCAGAACCAGCAACATGACTCTGATCCTGGTGGCTCCACAGTGGGCAAGGCAGACATGGTTCTCACAGATTCAAGAAATGGCGCAAGGCAATCCGTACAGGTTCGAGAGGAGAAAAGACCTGCTCTCAATGCAAAACGGGGAGGTCCTGCACCCAGAGCCAGAGACCCTCAACCTAGCAGCATGGCTCCTGAAGACCTAGAGTTCGCACACCTAAGGTTACCTCAGAGCACTATGCGAGTGCTACGGGAGGCAAGGAAACCTACTACAAGAAAGTGCTACAGCGCAAAGTGGAAGAGATTCACGGTGTGGTGCAGGAAAAAGGGCCTGCAAAACAGAATGACAAGAGACTCAACTGTGCTGAGGTACCTCACACACCTTCTAAAGAGTAACCTCTGCTCGAGCTCCCTAAGGGTACACCTAGCAGCGATCGTTGCCTACACCAGAGGTGAGAAGGGTGGAAGTTTCTTCACCTCGCAGGTGGTGAAGAGATTCATGGAGGGAGCCAAAAGAATGGCACCCCCGAAAAGGTTGCCGCCGCCGGCATGGAATTTAAACGTGGTTCTGACGGAGCTCATGAAGGCGCTGTTTGAACCCATTCACAAGGCCACTCTACAAATGTTGACGATGAAAACTGCCTTTCTAGTGGCCATAACCTCACTACGCAGGGTGAGCGAGCTTCAAGCACTAACGCTACAGGAGCCCTACATTCAAATTCACAAAGACAGGGTAGTCCTGAGGACGGACCCACACTTCATGCCCAAGGTAGTGTCGGCGTTCCACATGAATCAGAGTATCCAGATACCGAGTTTCTTCCAAAACCCGACTACAAACGCAGAAAAGGCCCTGCACACCCTCGATGCCAGAAGAGCGGTGATGCACTACATTGAAAGAACCAAGGAACTCAGGAAGTCGAAGCAGCTGTTTGTGTCCTTTGCTACTAGCTTCATGGGTAGACCAGTGACCAAGGGCACAATCGCTAGGTGGATTGCCCTCACTATTCAATTCTGTCACAAACAGGCTGGACAGGAGCTAACGGAGGGGCCCCAAGCTCACTCCACAAGGAAGAAGGGGGCCACAGTTGCCTTCCTGGCAAACACGCCCATCCAAGACATTTGTCTCGCAGCAACTTGGGCATCTGTGCACACGTTCACAAAGCACTACTGCGTGGACATTCAAATGAATAAGGAAGCACAGGTCGGACAGAAGGTGCTACAACACATTTTCAACGACCAGCGATCATCTTCCACCCAGCCACCACAAAAATAGGAAAACCGCTACAAAGTCTATGCACAGCATAGTGAATCCAGAAAGATTCACGCTGCAAAACGAAAAGTTTCTTACCTGTCGGTGTAGTTTTGCAGCTTGAAGATCTTTCTGGATTCACTAGCGAACCCACCCACCTCCGCCAGGAAGATGAGGCTGGAGGAAGAGGGGGTGAAATGGATAGGATCAAAGAAGTGGAAACGTACAGAAATATGGACAAAGGATTAATCAATCGCCTAGGGTTAAAAAAAAAAAAAAAAAAAACAGGGAAAAAAGAACCCGAAGATGGCGCCCCAAAGGTGGGACTTCCGCAGGAAGCACGACGACGTCACGGGAGGTGCACCAAATGGTGGACGTCGACGCCCACCTGGGCTACAAAAAAAAAAACAAAGAAAAGACTACGAATCCGGACCCAACCACAAGATCGCGGAATAATGCACAGCATAGTGAATCCAGAAAGATCTTCAAGCTGCAAAACTACACCGACAGGTAAGAAACTTTTCGTTATTGATTCCTTACCTTAGAATTACCCCAAGGCGTCAGGCTGGATCCGGAGAATTATTTTCGTAGCAGTACCCCTGCGCATCGGTAGGTGGCAACAGTCGACTCAGCGTTCATCGTCGGCGTCATGATCGCCAGGATGATGCCACCTTTGCACGCTGATGTCAGTTCTTTCTTTTTCCTCACCAAGCAGCGCAGATCTGGAGAGAGTGGTACCCTTAGTCACTTTTTAACTATTTTTCGACTTTTGTCGCCTTCTTCTTTTCGAGTCGTGTTGACTCCTGGTGCACGTAGGGATGTCACGTAGGACCGGCTTCAAGGCTTGTGACGCCTGTTGCAATTGATGTTGGTTACGGACCCTCACCTCATGTGCCTCTGGTGTCTGGAGCGCGACCACAACCCGAAGTCGTGCTCGGACTGTCGGGCCATGAGCCCGAAGTCTTTGCAGGAGCGGTTCCAAAAGCTTCTGGAGGCCCGGCAGTTTGCTCCACACCGCTCGAGATCCCGGTCGAGAGGGAGGTCGCGGGACTGGTCGTGGAGTCATCCCTACCGCTCATCTTCAAAGTCTTCGTCTTCGGGTAAGTCGGAGCACAAAGAGGGCAAAGAAGACCCGTCGCTCTTTGCGTTCTCCCCGTCCGTCAGCCGACGGGATGCGGATAGTGGTCGTCCGGGCGCCGGAGCGACCCCTGCCCAACTTCGTCATTTTTACGAAGCCCTTCATTCCATCTTTGGGCAGCCCGACTCTGCCGGCGCGCCTTCGGGCCCCGCAGACTCAGCTGGGGGTTCTAGGCCTTTGATCCTGGGGGCTCCGGCCCCGGCGCTGCAGGGCCCCCAGGGATCCAGGCCTGGATCCAGATTGGCGCCGGTCGACCTTACCACACCTCCTCCTGCATCGAATCCATTGAAGACACCAATGCCCAGCCGGCCTCCACCCTGACCTGAACACTGAGTTGGACCAACATCGACCGACGCCGGATCCGATGCTGACCCGTACTTTTGTACCACTGTTCTATCCTGGCGTTCCCTATCGCCCTGAGTGGCAGCCAGAAGAGGGTGAGGAGGACTGGGAGTGGTCTGTTGACCCTCTAGCAGACCAGCTGAGTGAACCGGACTGTAGAGAGAAGTTTGGTGAGGCCAGTGGTCTGGACACCTCACCAGACCTTGGTATGCTTTCTCCCCTTACTGTGGCTGCAGAGGAGGGAGCCTCCTACACAGTGGTGTTGCGTAGGACGGCTGAGGCCTTGGGCCTTGAGCTTCCTACGATGGTGGTCAGGACCAACCTCCTGACTGAGGTGCTTCAACCGGCAGCGGCCTCTTCGGAGCCCCTGCTGCCATTCAATTAGGCCCTCACTACAATCCTTCTGGGCACCTGGACCAAGCCCAGCCCAGGGAATCCTGTGGATAGGATGATTGCCCGACACCACTACCTGGCCCCAGGAAATCAAATTTTGCTCACCCAACCCTGAGAGCTTGGTGGTCCAATCCTCTACTTCCGCATTCCCTACTGCTCCCCCAGATTGGGAATCCAAGAAGCGGGATCATCTTGGGAAGAAAATGTTTTCTTCCACCAGCTTAGGACTGCGGTCGGTGAACACCGCATGTCTCCTGGGCCGTTCCACCCACTCTGTGTGGGACAGGGTTGTGCATTTGCTGCCAGTGTCCAAGGAGGAGCCCCGGGCCACTCCCTCCCGTGCAGTCGCTGAGGGCAGAGATGCAGCAAAGTTCGCCATAATGTTTGGGCTGGACACCGCCGACTCGCAAGGCAGAAAGATTTCAACGTTGGTATCCTTGAGACGCTACGCCTGGCTGAGTTCCACTGGCTTTTCATGCGATGTCTAATCAACTCTTTTGGACATGCCCTTTGATGGCCGTTGCTTGATAGGCGACAAAGCGGCCAACGCGTTCGAACGCTTTAAGGATTCTAGGGCTACGGCCAGATCCTTGGGCCTTGCTTCCATTAGCCCCGCAAAGTCTGCTTTTTTCCCCTTTCGTGATTATGGAAGGAGTGCCCCACCACGTTCCACCCAGAGCCACAGGCCTGCACAAGCTGCCCAGCCTATGCGCGCCAGTGACGTGGGACCCAGCGTCGTGGGTCTGGGTGCCAGCGGGCGGGCCAGTCTACCAGCACCTCCTCTGCCGCAGCCTCCAAGCCTTCCTAGTCCGACCCTCCAGGGCCACCAGTTGCCAGTGGAGGGCAGGATCCGCCATCACCTCCCCTTCTGGCAGAACATCACGTTGGAGATGTGGGTTTTGCAGATAGTCCGAAGTGGCTACTCCCTCCCCTTCAAAACTACCCCTCCATCCATGCCACCTACATTCCATGTTGGAGGAGCACTTGGCCCTTCTCTGCCAGGAAGTTACGGCTCTCTTGACCAAGGGAGCCATCGAGCATGTCCCTGTGCCAGAAGTAGGTCATGGTTGCTACTCCCACTATTTTCTGGTACCCAAGAAGGCCAAAGGCCTGCGGCCTATCTTAGATCTCAGGGACGTCAACCGCTTCCTCCGGAAGGTTTTGACATTAGCCCAGGATCTGTCTGCTCTCGACCCTGGAAACTGGATGGTAGCGTTGGACTTGCAGGACGCCTATTTCCACATCCCTGTCCTGCCAGCCCACTGGCATTACCTACGGTTCACGGTGAGCATTTTCAGTTTACTGTGCTCCCCTTTGTGCTTACCAGCGCCCCTCGGGTGTTCACGAACGTGATGGCAGTGGTTGCAGCTCATCTGCACAGATCAAGGGTTCCAGTCTTCCCCTATATCAGTGACTGGCTGTTGAAGGCGGGCTCGCTCCAGGCTGTCATTTCCCACCTCCAGACTACGGCGGACCTCCTGCATTAGCTGGCGTTCACTATCAACGTGCCGAAGTCACAACTGACTCCCTCCAGACACCTTTTCATCGGAGCGTTTCTGGATACAACACAGTTACGGACCTCTTCTTCCGATCAGAGAGTCTGGGATATTCGGGCTACGATTCCGACCTTTCAGCCTCTATCCCGGGTTTCGGTTAGAATGACCCGGAGTCAGCTGAGCCTCATTGCCTCCTGCATCCTGCTGGTGGATCATGCGAGATGGCATATGCGTCTCTGCAGTGGGACCTGAAGTTCCAGTGGGCACAGCATCGGGGGAATCTTTCAGATTGCGTCCAGATCTCAGAGGGCACTGCACACTGGTTGCAGTGGTGGCTAACGAACCTGGATTGGGTCAACAGCAGATCCCTCTTCCTTCCCCAACCAGAGTTTACAGTGGTGACAGATGCATCACTTCTGGGGTGGAGCCGCAGCTTGGCAGAGGCGTAGATCAGAGGCCTCTGGTCTCCTGTGGAGTCCAGGCTTCACATCAACCTTCTGGAGCTTCTGGCAATGCGTCTTGCACTGAAGGCATTCCATCCCTCTGTCCGGGGAAGAGTAGTGCAGGTGTTCTCGGACAACACCACTGCCATGTGGTACTGCAACAAACAGGGCGGGGTGGGGTCGTGGACCCTATGTCAAGAGGCTCTCCGCCTTTGGACATGGCTGGAACATCAGGGCATATCGCTGGTGGTTCAACACCTGGCAGGTTCACAGAATGCCCGGTGCGGCCGAGCTCAGCCGCAGGTGCATGATGGATCATGAATGGCGTCTTCACTCTGAGGTGGTGCAACGTTACTTTCAACAGTGGGGAGAGCCTTGGGTAGATCTATTCGCCATCAAAGAGAACACACAGTGTAAGCAGTTCTGCGTGTTGGAATTTCCAAGGCGGCACTCGCTCGGCGACGCTTTTCGTCGCAAGTGGAGTTGCGGTCTTCTATACGCCTATACCACTTCTGCCCAGAGTGCTGAAGATCAAGCGCGACCGGGCCCAAGTCATTCACGTGGCTGCGGATTGGGCATGAAGAGTCCGGTATCCCGAGCTCTTGCACATGGCCATCGATCCTTCGAGCACACTGCCTCTTCAGGAGGATCTTCTGTCGCAGCAACAGGGGGCGGTCCTCCACCCGACCCTGTCCAGCCTCCACCTCCTTGCGTGGAGATTGAGGGGCGACAGTTGACAGCTTTAGACCTTCCTCCCAAAGTCTGTAATGTTATCTTGGCAGCCAAGTGTCCCTCCCCAAAAATGGTATACGCCTGTAGATGGAACAATTTAGTGGCATGGTGCACAGCAAAGGCTGTGGATCCCCTCTCTGCTCCTCTTTCTGAGGTTGTTTTGTTCCTCCTTTCATGTTTTGTTCCTCCTTTCCTTGGCCCAGCAGGGCTCTGATCTGGGTACCCTTAAGGGCCATATATCGGCCATTTCAGCCTTTCTTCGGCTTCCTGATCAGCCTTCTCTTTTCAAGTCCCTTATTGTAAATAGATTTCTTAAATGCATTGCTCACCTCTTTCCTCCTATTCCTTTCGTAATGCCCCAGTGTGACTTGAATCTGGTCTTGACTTACCATTATGTGCGCTCCTTTTGAGCCACTACATAATTGTTCTCTCAGACTCTTGACTTTAAAAACTGCTTTTCTGGTTGCCATCACCTCTGCTCCCAGGGTGAGTGAGCTTCAGGCTCTGTCTTCTAAGCCTCCTTTCCTTGCTGTTCATCCGGACAAGGTTGTCCTTCGAAGTCGACCTTCTTTTCTCCCCAAAGTCTTCAAAGGAGAAGGAGAAACTCCACTGTCTGGATCCAAAACGTGTGCCATCTTTCTATCTGGATCACAGAAAACCATTCCGGGTGGATGACCAGCTCTTTGTTGGCTATGTGGGCGCCAAGAAAGGTTGAGCCGTGCAAAAACATACCATCTCTCAGTGGGTCATTCTTTGCATCAAAATTTGTTATTCCTTGGCAAGGAAGGAACCTCCAGTGGTACTGCACGCCTGTGAGAAGTTGGCCTGATGTATGATGTCACTAGTTATAGTGTACACCTTATATCAGTCCAAATACCCTTATGGTGATTGGTTGTAAAGTCAACCTTATAGACCAGCTATCCTAGTGGTAGCATGGACAAGAGCAGTCTTAGGCTAAACTCTGAATGGCATGTGAAGCCAGCTGTGATACCATATATAATCCCTTGAATACCAAATGAAAGGACACCACAACAGATATATATATAAAATAAAGTGTATTTATTCTAAGCAAACCCTCAGCACTCTTTATGAGTTTAGAGGTAAGTACAACACAGTCTTATTAATGCATACAGTAAGTCACACAGGTAAGTAATACAGTTAGGCCCTAGGGGCCACGCAAACCATATACTAAATAAGTGGTATAAGAACCACTGTCACGGAAATAGAATAGGCCTAGGCCTAGGGAATCGCTGGGGCTACACTACACTAGCGTTAGTTAGGAAGTGGGAGGCCCACGGGATTCGTGTGCAGAGTGGAAACACTCACGCGTAATGCGTAAAAGTCAATAGCAATGTTACAGTTTAGAAATAGATAGATTTAGGACACTTCCGGAGTAGCTAGGAAGTTGAGACTTGAAAACTAGACACTAGGATAGTCACTATCCTGATGAGCACCGGAGTACCCCAGTTACCTAGCCCACAGGCTGCGGGTGCATAGGGGTGAAGATGCGTCGTTTTCGTCGTCGACTCCTATGGATGCCTGAAGAAAGATGCTGACAGGCAGTCAGTGAAGAGTGTCCGGTGGATCCCAAGGCTGGGATCAAGAAGAGAAGAAACCTGCAAGCAGAGGGGACAGAGTCAAGGTCACTAGCCAGTGACCACGTGGAACCAGGAAGGAACCAGGCGATGTCGTGAAGAGTTGCAGGTGAAGGTGAAGCTTGTCGCTGCAGCCAGGAGGACCAGGAAGCGTCGAGGACGACCAGGACCAGGAGGCGAGCTGTCCCACGAAGGCTCTTGCTGTCGGCGGCGTCGAAGTTGGACTAGGACTCACCAAGCCTTGGCAAGCGGAACCCACGAAGAACAAAGGACTTGCTTCTGGTGCAGACCAGGAAGGTCTGGGGTGCTTCTTCTTTGCAGAGAAGCGGGAGCCAGTCTGGAGGAGCCAAACCAGCGCAGAAGATTTCAGGGAGCGTCGTCACAGAGGCCACTAGCCAGCGGGCAAGCAACCGGACAGACGCGGCAAGCAGGAAAATGCTGAAGGGCCCCACGCAGGACTCGTGGAGTGTGGGGGGCTGGTCTTCGGTGCAGATGGTGCTTGGGGTTGGGGCTTCTCAATCCCCGGTGCACAACTTCGAGGGTACCTCAGAAGCTGCGCTGTAAGTTACTAGCCACTTTTCCCAGGTAGCCGGTCCCACGTCGCTCGTCGCCTCCACGGATCTCAGCTCTGCTGCAGATGTGGACGAGGGTCGGAGAAGTCTGGAAGTCAAGGCTCTGGTCGGGCTCTGCAGTCGGTTCCTCGTAGAACGGTCGCAAAGCAAAGGGTAGTCTCTTGATGGTGCCTGTTTGCACAGGGTAGCCACTCCTTGGCTACAAGGGAGATTCTTCAGTCTTCTTCTTTCGTCGAATGTCGAAGGTCCAGAGTTTCTGTTCAGTTTTGCAGGTTCAGGATAATCTAAAGTCTTGAGGCCCAACTCCCACTCTTATACTAATCTGGGGGGCTGGGATACCTGCTAGGTCACGCCTTATGGGTGGGACCTGGGAGGGGGTGGTTACACCCACTTCCCTTTGTCCAGTTACGCGCCAGAGCTGGGGCTGGAGTGCCCCAGCGCCGGTTTGAACTGGACTATGCAAGGAACACCTTGTGTGCCCCAGGCATGTCTCATTCCTTTCAGCCCACCCTGCCCCAATACACTAAAGGCTGTCTGGGGAGGTGCTAGCACCTCCCCAAGCAGGAAACCTATTGTCCAGGCCTCCCTGGCTGGGATCACTCCCAGCAGCAGGAGGTCAGACTTGTGTCTGTGGCAGCAGCATCCATTTTGTGATGCTGAGGCTCTGGTCAGAGGTAACACAGCAAAGTAGGATTTTAACATGTCTTTCCCTCTAGAAGGGAGGAATAATATCCTCATCACCAGAAATGGTATGGGGGTATTATTCCAAAGTGTTAGACACCTTACACGACATGTTTTGATACAGCCCAACCATAGTTACCATAACCGTTTAAGATTATAAGGCACTTTAAGAGTATATGGTAGGCTATATCATAGAACAGCTATAAGGACATGGTTCCGAAAGCTGCAGACAGGCTCAGCTCATGCTAGAGCACCATCTCACATGTTACCAAGCACTCTGCCTCCAGGATTGTTAAGGCCTGCCATAGGAGTGACTGATAGGTACACATGTGTCTATATATAAGGGCAGATATAGGCATACTATATCTAAGCAAGGGGTGATTACACGACCTTGCCCCAGCTGAGTGATCAGCCAGTTGTGTCTGATTGGAAGGCCAGACCAGGGGTGGCATAATACATGCTGCAGCCCCTGGGAGGCCTAGGGTACACCTATGCCCTGGGTACCTAGGGTACACTGTACAGGGTTCAATAAGGTGATCCTTACCAATTGGGAATGTACCTAGGGTACATGGAGTCCATTTTAAAGAGAGAGCAGACAGCCTGAGACCCTGAATGGCAGGATCTCAGGCCAACTAAGTCGAAAAACCAGCTAGACACTAGGCAAAAAGTTGGGGGTAACCATAGTCAGATATCCACCTTCCTACAACGCCCATTCTACAAGGGCGACGGCAGCCACTACTGCTTTGGGACTTGGAGTGTGACTTGGTGGCATCTGTCAGGCAGCCACGGGGGCATCCCAGCACACGTTTACAAAACACTACTGCCTCGACAGCCGAATCCGGAGAGACGGCTTCTTCGGCCATTCAGTTCTCCAGGACTTTCCGGTGTGAACTTAGTTTGGAGACCCACCTCCGAGGCTGGTATTGCTGGGGTATCTATTCTAAGGTAAGGAATCTATAACTAATAGTCTCTTTCAGATGAACAAGTTACTTACCTTCGGTAACAATATATCTGTAAGAGACATATATTCGTTATAGATTCCTTACCGCCCCACCCATCCTCCCCTTTTTGCGAGCTGACTTCTAGGGTAATAGACTCCCTTTCAGGGCCCTAGTTTTCTTCACCAGTGGTCAGTGTCTTGCATGGCTCTGAGCTTCTGGAGTTGAATGTCGTGTAAAGAACTGATGTCAGCACGCGAGTGCAGCGTCTAAGTAGATACCGTGACATCATCCCGGCAATTACGACGACGAATGCGGAGTCGACCGACGCTATCTACTGAAGCGCAGGGGTACTGCTACGAAACAAATTTCTACGGATCCTGTTTGACGCCTGGGGTAATTCTAAGGAAAGGAATCTATAACTAATATATGTCTCTTACAGATATATTGTAACCGAAGGTAAGTAACTTCTTCTTAGTGGCCAGACCCATATTCTGCCGTCAGAATCTGATGGTCACTGACCTTGTCCTGTTTCCTGTCCATGTCTGGTGCCATCTCCATGTTCCTCTGTTTTGGTGCCTTAGTATCCCTTGTCCCTATTAATGTATCACCCCTTGTATGTGTGCCCCTCACCCCAGTTGTCTCTATTCCTTTGTGTTGTCTGTGGCTTTCTGTCCTTGTGTCTCTGCTTTACGCTCTTGTTGTCTCTATTTTCATAAACATTTGTCTTAGTCCCTGTGTGTCTGCTTCCAGTGTACCCTAAACTGCGTTGCACTCGGGCGATATCTGCATATCTATAACACTCTATGCACTTGTATCCCTCTATTCATCTGTCCCTAGCCTTTGATCTAACAGTTCTCAACCTTGCTTAGAACCAGAAGCTCCTGCAGTTTAAATTTCTTTCATTCACTTTTTTCACCGAAATTAGGCATATTGCAGAGTTTCACTTCTGCCCTCCGCAGGTACAAGATCGAACCAACTAGTAGTACTATTGCATGATGAGAATGAAGGTATATCTGTTTAGGTCTGGACATAGAGCTTGAGGGAGTGTTTAGTGAAGTGTTACAGATCTGTGGTCAGTGGCGAATTCCCCAAAATAAGGATTTGCTGATCCCTAAATTTCCCATTGGGAAGGCGCAAAGGTCTTGTGCAAGTGTGTCTGGTGTGGCTGATGTGTATGTGTGGATCTGGTACTGAGTGAGATTGACGAATGATGCAAAGCAGCTGACATAGACAGAAGGTGCTGGTGATGTACAGGATAAATGAGATGCCTTTTGCACAGATCAGCTGCCTAGGAATGCGGTTGCAGTGGGCGGTCAAAATGCTGTTCGTGTAGTCAGATTCACAGAACCAGTTACACTTCCTTTTTTCACCTTCTGATCTATATTCAACTCCTTTTCCATTCAGTCACACAGGCAAAGTGAGTGCTTTCCCCACAAGCACGCCTCAATCTTCTCGCCAACCAGGTAGGGCCTATAGGGCAATTATGCAGTGCCCAACTCGCTGGTCTGTGTGTGGGCCATTTTTTGGTTGATTGTGAGCCTGCCTTTTGGTCTGCTGAATTGATTTTTACGGTTGATTTCCCGGATATTAAAATAGACATTGCCTGCAACAATCTGAAATCCATGCTGTTTTACATACCTTGCAAGAGACTTATATTTACTAGTTCAAAAGTGCCCCAATTTGTACATGTGGGCCACTTTTTTAGGTTTATAATTCACTGATGGGAGCTAGTTTTATCCTGGTGGTCACAGCTTTTTTCGGGCCCATTTTCTGTCCCACCCTGAATCTACTGCCTATGTATGTGCGAACATTACTGATCTATAGCTAACGAGTCATGCTCAGCTGAGCGATGCCTATGTGAAACAAAGCCAAAGGAAACTGGTTATGCAGCGTGAATCTTTCTGGATTCACTATGCTGTGCATTATTCCGCCATCCTGTGGTTGGGTCCGGAATCGTAGTATTTTCTCTTTTTTTTTTTTTTTCTTTCATGGCCCTGGTGGGCGGCGACGTCCCACCATTTGGTGTCCTTTGTGACGTCGGCGCGCTTCCTGTGGAAGCTCCCACCTTTGGTTGCCATCTTCAGATTATTTTTTCCTCCGTTGGGTCTGGATCGTTGCCTAAGACTTCCCGAGTTTTGGAAGAGGAATCAAGCAAATCGAAGAACATCGACGAAGAAACAAGTTTTCAACTACACCGGACTACAGGTCAGGTACCCGGAGCGACGAGGGAGAAGTTTTAACAAACAAAACCTCGACGTTCGACAGAGAGTGCGCTCGCAGGGGGCTCCCTGAGCGCGGGGATGAACAAAACACCATTCAAGTTTTGCACTAATTGCCACCACAAGTACGCTCAGAAGGATCAGCATCCAGTCTGCAACCTCTGCCTGCCACTCAACCACAGAAGCGAGGACTGCAACGCCTGCTCGGCGTTCACACCCAAGACCCTTAGAGTAAGGGAGAGGCAGAGAAGGACGAACCACAACATGCAGGGGCCACCTCCAACGCTATGAGACTTGGGCCTCTGCAGTGGAGAAGAGGACAACATCGCCGAAGGACCGGAGGACTGCACAGTCGTAGAGGTCCATAAGAAGACGTCTAAGGAGGTAAGGGAGTCGTCGACCCCTAGACACCCAAGCGACACTCGAAAGAGTGAAGCAAAAACCCCGAGCGACAGTTGTAGAGGTGAAGCTAAGTCCTCGAAAGGAGCTCTGCCGCCGAAACACTCGACGAAAGCAACAGCCTCCAGGGACAGTCAACCGAGCGGATCCTTCGAAAAGGACTCCCGATCGGCGAAAAACCTTAAAGACGTCGAAGGTTGCCCTTTAGAAGGACACCTCGGTGCCGAGGAAAGAAGGGCCGACATCGTCGTCGACGGCCTCGAAGAGAAGCGCTCTAACCCTCAATGCCGAGCATGCCGTTGAGATGGAGAGGAAGAAGAGGAGGCTCGAGGCCGAAATGGCAAACATCCTACAGCGGAAAAAGGACTTCGACGAGAAGATGAGTCAATACACCATCCCGCCGAAACTTGTGGTCGACGTCCAACGGGATGACTAAGACGTGGAACCGCCGAAAACGCCTAAACCAGTCGAGGAACTGGGGGAAGACGACTACTATTTCGAGGGAGAAGGCGACGAAGACCTGCAATCCTACCGGGACTCGACGTCCTCGGTGGTACAAGACGTGGAATGGCAGGATTTCGACGCAGAATCGCCAGAAGAAGGCGTAGACACTTACCCTTCAAGGCCCTCGCCGCCAGACACATAGGGATCTATAACATGGTCGTCCAGAAGGCTGCACAGATTTATGGATTGAAAATGGAGGAGGAGAAGCCCAAGGCATGTTTCCTCCTGGAAAAACTAGTGCCTCAACAGTCTAGGAGCCAATTCCTGCCCATGCTCCCTAGTGTGCTGGACCAGGGAAGAGAGGCCTTTAAGGAGCCAGCAGTATGCAAAGCTGTGACACCTAGGGCGGAGAAGTACAAACATTCTTCAAAGGACCCGGCATACATCCAGGGATCAGTGCCAGCCGACTCCATCATTGCAGCAATGGCTAGGAAGAGGGCTAATGTTCCCATAAATGCCGGACCACCTCCAGACAAGGAGAGTAGGAGGATGGAACTCACAGGGAGCAAGGTGGAGAGGAATGCGGCAATACATTGGCGCATCACAAATTCCAATGCCCTGATCAACAGGCACGCATACCAGCACTGGGATGAAGTGGGGCAGCTCCTAAAGCATCTACCAGACCAGGACCAACAAAGGGAAGCTCACCTGGTAGAAGAAGGAAAGAACATGGTGAACACATGCCTCAAATCGGCATTGGATGCTGCAGAAACATCGAGCAGGCTAATGATGATAGGAGTGACTGAGAGAAGACGCGCATGGCTCAGAATTTCGGGATTTAAGCCAGAGGTACAAAGTAACATCTTAAACACACCCTTCAATGGAGAGCAACTGTTCGGCACACCAGTGGACGACAAGTTGACGCAGCTTAAGAAGGACAACGAAACAGCAATGTCCATGGGAGCGTTGCAGTTCAGAGGAATGAGAAGAGGTACACCCACGAGAAGGCCGGGTGGTAGAGGGGGTAACGTGCCTAGCACATCTCACCAAACGTCCCAGCAAGGCTACCAAAGTAGCAACCAAGGCCAGCAGCAGCAGGATCAACAGCAGCAGAACTGGCAGTACCAGCACCGGAGACAGTCCTTTTGAGGGTGCGGGAACGGAAGAGGACAAACACGAAGAGGAGGCCAGCAGCCCTCCACCAAGTGACTCCAACGTGGAACAGGCCCCCACCCGAGCAACACCTCGGGGTGGGCGGAAAGACATAAGGAAGAACTGCAGCCGAACGTTCCACAACAAGCAGTCCCTCGAACACTCAACACCGGTAGGGGGAAGGATAAGAGACTTCATCCAGGAATGGAGGAAGGTCACATCGGACAAATGGATACTAAACATCATACAATACGGATACTGTATAGAGTTAGACAGCCTCCGAACAGAAAACCAAGAAGCAAGACACACTCAGCAAAGGAGCTCTCGCTCTTGCAGCTAGAGGCGCAGGAACTGCTCAGCAAGGAGGCAATAGAGGTGGTACCAAAAAACCAAAGGAACAAAGGGGTTTACTCAACTTCCTGGTGCCAAAGGTGGACGAAACACTAAGACCTATCTTAGATCTACGGTTCCTGAACAAATTCATAAGAACTGAAAGGTTCAAGATGACTTACCTACAAGAGGTAATACCACAAATATAACAAGGGGATTTAATGGCTACTATAGATTTAAAGGACGCATACTTGCACATCCCCATCAACCACAAACACAAGCGCCTGCTAAGGTTTGTGATCAACCAAAGTCACTACCAGTTCACAGTTCTGGCATTCGGCCTGAAATCTGCACCAAGGGTGTTGACAAAATGCCTAGCAGCGGTCGCAGCGCACCTATGTAGGCAAGGAATACACGTATACCCCTATCTCGACGACTGGCTCGTAAAGGCAAGTTCGTACAGCCAATGCAAACTCCACATCCAGCAGGTCATGCTAACCCTGACAAGACTGGGTTTCTCGATCCATTGGGAGAAATCGTCAACAGAACCAGAACAAATCAAGATATTCTTAGGGGCAGAGATCGACACCATGCAGGCCAAAGTGTTACCCAGCAGGAAGAGAACATTGGCGATAATAGAGGAAACACGTCATTACCGCAAGTGGCAAGTTCTGACAGTGAGGACGGCGAGCAAGCTGATGGGGATGATGGCGTCATGCATCCACCTAGTCCCAAATATCCGACTACACATGAGACCATTCCAGGAATGTATCCAGCAGCAATGGTCACAGGCCACAGGGAGTTGGGAAGATCTTGTGGTTGTCACACAAGCATTGAACCAGGAAATAGTGTGGTGGAAAAAAGGAAACATATCACAGGGGAAGCCATTCACACAACCAACTCCAGCAGTGACCATCACAACGGACGCCTCCCAGCTGGGGTGGGGCGCCCACATGAAGAAGCTCAAGGTGAGGGTCTATGGTCGCAGCAAGATGCGGTCAGACACATCAACTACCTGGAGCTAAAAACTGTGTTCCTAGCCTTAAAAGCCTTTCAGAAAGAGCTGTACGGAAACAGGGTGTTGATCCAAACAGACAACACAACCACCATGTTCTACATCAACAAACAAGGAGGAACACAATCTGTGGCACTATCGGGGCTAGCACAGGAAATATGGAGCTGGGCCATCCCCCTAAAACTAGACCTACTAGCAATACACCTTCCGGGGAAGGACAATGTGGAAGCAGACCGACTCAGCAGGCAGAAGTCGGCTTCTCACGAATGGGAGCTCAACCAGCAGGAAATAGAGAAGCTTTTCAAGAAATGGGGTACCCCTCAATTAGACCTATTTGTCCCAAGGGAATGCACTATGGATAAGTTGATCAAAGACATTTGCATCCGCTTTCCCCCCCGATACCACTGATACACAGGGTACTCGGCAAATGTAGAATCAGCAACATGACACTAATTCTGATAGCACCTCAGTGGGCCAGGCAATCCTGGTTCTCACAGATGGTGGAAATGGCCCAAGAACCAGCACACAGGTTCCCAAGAAGAAGGGACCTGTTAACAATGCAGAACGGAAGGGTGCTTCACCCAGAACCAGAGGGTCTCAGCCTAGCATGGCTCCTGAAGACCTAGAATTTGCGCACCTGAAACTTCCAGCAAGTACTATGGCAGTACTCAGGGAGGCAAGGAGGCCTACCACGAGAAAGTGCTACATAGCAAAATGGAAAAGGTTCTCCCAATGGTGCATCAAGGCGAAACTACAACGAAAGGTCACAAAGGAATCAACAGTACTAAGGTACTTAACGCACCTGCTACAAAGCGGATTAAGCTACACATCCCTGAGGGTGCACTTGGCTGCGGTAGTGGCCTACACAAGAGGAGAAAGAGGGAACAGTTTCTTCACCTCTCAAGTGGTAAAGAGATTCTTGGAAGGGGCGAAGAGAATAGCACCCCCAAAGAGGACGCCAGCACCAGCATGGAACCTCAGCGTAGTGCTAACTCAATTGATGAAGGCACCCTTTGAACCTATTCACAAGGCTACACTGCACATGCTCACACTAAAGACGGCCTTCTTAGTGGCTATCACGTCACTGCAAAGAGTAAGTGAGTTGCAAGCTCTGACACTCCAAGAGCCCTACTTACAAATACACAAGGACAGGATTGTAATGAGGACAGACCCACACTTCATGCCAAAGGTAATGTCTCGGTTCCATATTAATCAAACAATCCAAATACCAAGTTTTTTCCAAAAACTGACCACAAGAACAGAAAGGACTCTACACACACTAGACGCCAGAGGAGCTGTAATGCACTATATAAAAGGACAAAGGAGTGCAGGAAAACAAAACAGTTATTTGTCTCCTTTGCCAGCAGTTTTCTGGGAAGACCAGTCACAAAGAATACCATTGTACGATGGATTGCGCAGACAATCCAGCTCTGCCACAAGCAGGCAGGACAACAGTTACAAGGAGCAGCTCAAGCTCATTCAACAAGAAAGAAAGGAGCAACAATAGCGTTTCTTGCGAACACACCTATCCAAGACATTTGCCAAGCGGCAACATGGTCTTCAGTGCATACGTTCACTAAGCACTACTGTGTGGATATCCAGATGAACAAGGAAGCGCAGATCGGACAGAAGGTCTTACAACACATATTCAGTAACCAGTGCTCCTCTTCCACCCAGCCACCACAATAAGCACAAACCGCTACAAAGTCTATGCACAGCATAGTGAATCCAGAAAGATCCACGCTGCAAAACGTATAGTTTCTTACCAGTCGGTGTAGTTTTGCTGCTTGAAGACTTTCTGGATTCACTAGCGAACCCACCCTCCTCTGCCAGAAAGATGAGACAGGAGGAAGGGGATTTAAAGGGAACAAGACTTTAAAAAATAACAGGGAAAACATGATGAACACAAGACAAGAAAAAAGAATCCGAAGATGGCGACCAAAGGTGTGGGGGCTTCCGCAGGAAGCGCGCCGATGTCACGAAGGACACCAAATGGTGGGACGTCGTCGCCCACCAGGGCCACGAAAGAAAAAAAAAGAGAGAAAATGCTACGATTCCGGACCCAACCACAAGATGGCGGACTAATACACAGCATAGTGAATACAGAAAGTCTTCAAGCTGCAAAACAACACCGACAGGTAAGAAACTATATGTTTTCCCTTGAGGTAGCATGTCTCAGCCTGTAGTTGATGGAATTCTTTATGATACAGCATTCACACCCTTAAACAAAGTAATGTAAAGCCAGGCTACGGATAATGCCATTTTTACACTGTTACGTTTCCCAGGTATAAATAATTTTAGTCCCCCTTTTTCCTTTAATGGCTCAAACATCCTTGCAAATGTTTCCATAAACTTTAAAGAAAGTTTCCATAGTTAGATGAATACAGTTGATCTCTGCTTCAGTATTGACAAAGGTAACCAATAGCCGTGACCTTGGCTTTAACCCTTCATTAGACCAAGTGTGTCCCCAACTGACAAAACGCACACTTATGTTTTCTCAACCAACCCTTCATTTCCTCAGCTCCCCCAACAGCTTAACTAGAACCTCATCATGTTCACGCTTCGTTTGGTATTAATAGTCCCGAAATATCACACCACGCATCCTGTAGGCATGTTACATGTGAGCCTTTTAAAAGCTAAGGACGCAGAGGCCAGGTCGAAGGGCGTTCTGTAGAAAAAAAAAAGTGCACTATGGTGTGACGCAAGCATTGCAGTGCTGCCATTCTTGATCAAATTACACTTGTTAGCACACCGTCCATACATACAACTTGGAAAAGTGGCAATTCGGTCATCAGTGTTGAAGGTCAATCCCCTTTTCAGGCTAGTATTAGTGCTCACGCCAATGCACATGCAATGCTTGCTATTTTTCTTCTTTGCAAAACAAAATGACAGCTAACTCAGTTGGTTCAATCCCTGCTTCTTTACGTGTCCTTTTCAGTATTTTATCAGCGCCTCTCAGCTGATTCTCATCAAGACTTGCCCCTGCCGCTGTGGTATCCATTTATAAAGGAGGAAGATGACCCCACAGGTCACTCGCATTCAGTAACTTTCTCTCTCTGTATTAATTAGCTGTACAAGTTACCATAGTAACACGTATTGTCTAAATGTATTCCAAATTGAATTCCACACACTTGTACCACTTTACATTCTATTTTATTATAATCGCAAACTGCGATGCCTCATAGACATCCTCAATACCTGCGGGTCCAGACAAATGACGGGCAGAACAGTGATGTATATTAAGACTCTTGAGAACAATTTGACTGATTACTTTCAGGGCAGATTTTAAACACATGAATGGAAAATATTTTGTTGATATTAAAGTAAGTGTTTGCAATTTAGGAAAGCGATGGATCATTCAAAGGATCATTTAATACTTCACTATAAGCCAAGTAAAATAAAAGAACATATTTAAATCAGAGGCCTCTTAAAATGAAATTGAATGATAATGAAGCAAGTATCTTTTATGATGCTGTTCTTTCCTGGCACGATACGTTTGGGAAAGATTCCTAAGGGAACAAGGCTGATTTCAGAAATTCAGTTATGACTATAGACTAACCAGACCTTATGAAATACACTCAACAAGTTACATTTAAATGAAGACCAAAAGCAGTGGCTGTTGAGAGCAGCCATAATGCCACAACAAAGTATTATGTTTGATTGTTGATGGGGAGAGGATGTAGCCTAATGGCTAGGACGGTCAACTTCAAATATGGGGAACCGGGTTCGAGTCTCGGCATTGACGCTCAACATCCTGTGATTCTGGGCAAATCACTTAATCTCCCCGTGCCTCACAAAAATGAATGTGTCCTCATGTAACGCAACTGGTGCTTTTGTAAAGCGCTCTGATACACGATTTTGGGTCAAGTTCGCTCTATATAAAACTTTGGGGGCGGGGGGAATAACAAGGAAATATATCATCTAAATTTCATAGATTGTGTGGTGTAGGATATAAATATGGCTGTGTATGGCACCTAGCAACACCAGGTAAATGAAACAACTTTGCATTGTCCATCCCATATTCAACTTTATTTCTTTTATTGATCGTCTTCTCTTTCTTTTCCAAACTTTCCCAGAATCTGGGAGAAGAGCATAGCGGGTTAAACCTGATTGAGACATGTATCCTAGTGGTACATATACTCTAATACTAAACTTTGTTAATCTGTAATCTAAAAATAATATAACATGAGAGAGAGTGAGAAATGTGAGATTAATTTTGTAGTGTTGCCTCGTATAAATATTCTGAGCTTGATTTTTCTAATTTGACTTGGATTTACTCTCCTTTTATGCAATTGAATATGGTGCTTTTTTTCATAGATGCTTTTTTAGATCTGTGAAATGTGTACAGCTTGTTTAAACCCGCGTCTGTCCTTGACAGTCATTCGAGTACTTTATTATTACTCTTGTGACATATGACCAACATCTATTACTTGATGGACTCTTTTTACGAGTTCAAAACTTCATAAGCAAACACCATCTTTATTTAGTTAAAATTGAATGTACTAGAGAATGGTATTAAATAATTGAGCAGTATGAGCTGCAGTACTTCCTTGTGCTTGTTAAAGTAGCTGTTTCAAACCTCAGTCTCTTATAGCTAACACTATAGTTGCAATTTGCAGAAAGCTGTTATCATCACAGTTCCGGTTGTTTCTGTAACGATGAAAGAAAAATACCTTGAATGGGCTCACAGGACCAGTGGATATAAAAAAGCAAAGAAGGTGTTTACAAGGTTAGTACACAGTGTAGATGTTTTTGTTCTTTTTCCAAGTTTTTTTCATTTCTGTTATAGGTGTATTTGGTAAATTATTTTATTTGTCTTTACTCAGCTTGCAAGAAAGTCGCCCATTTTCCCTCGAATTTTTCAAGAAGATGATACAAATTGAAAAAGATCAGGTATGCCAACACAAGTCTTTCAGTGTTTCAAATGAAACATTAACCTCAGTAATTGACAATTATATATTTTCTTCTCTCAAGGAAACCTGTAAAATGCTTAATTTGCGAGAATATTACGAACGAGCTTTGAGGGAATTCGGTGCTTCTGATCCAGGTGTGTTCTTACTTTGTTTTGTTTTTTCTCATTAGTGTTGCAAAATGTTTTCTTGCTTATATGCCTGTCTTTAATACAGATTATTATGCACCAAATGGAGAGATAGGCATTAGGGAAAGTCGTGATGTGAGATTATACTGTTGTTTTTTTCAAATTTGTTGCATGTTGGCTGAATAGACACTGTGAGATATTTTCCACGTCACATTACTGGAATACATTTTGCAGCTTTGGAAAGTTCTATTGAATAAAATCTTTCCCTCAGTCATACTCGCACACCTCTTTCTTCTGTGACAATACGTTAAGTTGTTTGTTCCCTGGTCTATCTTCTGGCGTTGGTTGATGTGTCCACCTTGATACAACATTGTCATTGTTCTTTGAGTCTGACACATTCCATAAGTGGTGGGTGAAGATCATTAGGAACTGTCCCTGACTGGTCTTGCCATAAAGGGTCTAAAGACATTGTGGGTGTGGACACCAGTAAGTGTAAAGTTAGCATTGTGTTTTCTTTGAGAATTTATTTATTGTTAACAGACCTGTTTATGACCCCCCCACCCCTCCACACACACACACACACCCACACAATTCCTGTAAGTAGTGTTGGAGGATGCAGGGTTTTAGATCTCACTGGTCCACACCAGCTAGTTTAAGCCCTTGAAAGAGGACAGAGTTTTGTTTGATTATGCTATTATTTTCCATTTTGGGAGAAGATCATTTCTCCAGTATTTGGGGTGTCTTTCATAGATTCACATGCTTGAATATTCCCCGTCGTCGAAGTGGGAGTCCCACGGTATATATAAAAAGCAATAAGTATCATGTATATATACATATACACATACCTAACCACATAAGAGTATATACATACCCAAATAAACATATATATATAGTTCAAATAACGTAACAAGTTAAAAATACCATAGGATAGCATTGAGACATAGGAAAGCATAGAGAAAAAGAATCACTTTGCTAACATATCACTGTCACTTTATAGTCCAAACTCCAGCCAATCAGGCGCTAGCACCCTCTAGAACCTTCTCCTCAGAGGCTCAGGCCCTCAGATTTTCTACCGCACGTCGTGTGAAGGGAGTCTCCCTGAGCTCTGCTCAGTTTCTTCATCTGGTTTGAGGTTTTTATCTCTCATCATGTCTGCAAGTAAGAAATCTCTTTTCCGTCCTTGTTCATCTTGCGGAAAGTCAAGACTTTTCTCTGAGGATCCCCATGAGAAATGTATTTATTGTCTGTATCCTGATCATAAGGTGGCTAATTGTAAGATCTGCAGAACTTTCTCTCACAAAACTTTAAAAGATAGAGAAGGTCGCCTTTTAATATGGCTTCAAAAACTAAAGGACACAGACAACCCACTTTCTGAGGTGGAAAGTGTAGCCTCTGTCAAAACAGGAGTCTCCTCAAAGCGTGGAAGTGTCCAGGACTTGCCATCTCCTTTTCTGAAAAAGAAGAGACTTCACCTTGAGGAAGTGTCTACAGGCAAAGTCTCTGTCTCCACGTCTGCGCCCCCGAGACGTAGCTCTCAGGCGTCTGTGACTCCGTCAGCACATGTTTCCAGTCAGAAACTTTCAAAACCGTCGACGGGCCCGTCGACGGCCCCTCCGTCGACGAGATCGGCTACTTCATCAGCCTCGTCGACGACGGTGACGACGGTATCGAGTAGATATCCTTCGTCGACGACACTGACTTCGTCGACGTCTTCTCCGTCGACGATAGTATGTGTGTCTCTTAGAACTGTCTCGTCGACGATACCACTCACTTCTTCGTCGACGACTGGGAAGCTGGCGCTTCCGTCGACGTCCACAACTCCGTCGACGATGGGTAAAAAGAAGAAGAGGAAATCTTCCTCGTCGACGACAGCCTCGTCGACGACAGCCTCGTCGACGACAGCCACACCGTCGACGACAGCCACACCGTCGACGACAGCCACCCCGTCGACGACAGCCACCCCGTCGACGGCAGCCACCCCGTCGACGACAGTCCCGTCGACGGCAACAACCTCGTCGACGGCAGCTCCGTCGACGATTGCTTCGTCGACGGTCGCCTCGACGACGGTAGGGTCAAATTTTGCGACAATGCCATTGGTGCCAATGTCAACACCAGCACCGGGGTCTGTGGACAGCTCCTTAATGCTTTGTCGTAAGGCCATGCTAGACCCAGTTATGTTACCACCTGGACCACGGCCACCTCGTCAACTGTTTCCCTCAGGGGATGAGGACGATTCGGATGAAGGCGATCAGTCTCTTTTTCGGGATGCTCATAGTCCTTCGGAGCTCCATATAAAATGCCAAGAGTCCGAGGAGGATGAATTTTATGAACAGGAAGAAGAGCAAAATACCTCTGCTCCGGTTCCTATGATGCAGCTTCCTGTGCAGCTTGTTTCCAACCTCCAGTATATGTTGGAAGACTATAATCGTCGTTTTCCAGCATCCCCTCAAAATACTCCACGTGAAGCGCCATCTGAGGTTCCACCTCCTATATTGCCAACGATACCCACGCCCTCCACACCTGCACTGCCTTTCAATGCAGAGGATGATAATATGGACAATCCGGATACGGAAGACGGCGAGCTCCCAGAGGACGACACTATGGCGGACTGGGATGATTACCAAATCAATTCGCCCGCATCACCGCCAAGGTCACCAGTCAACTCGCCACCTGTCGACATAACAGGGTTCCATCAGCTGATGGAGAGAGCAGCACAACGCTTTCACCTTCCCATGGTGGTTAGGGAAGAGGACTGTTTCTTATATGACTTCAAGTCCCAGCCTCAGAAACAAGTACGAGCTGTGCCAATCATAGACTTCATATGGAATGAAGGCCTAAAATTAATGAAGACACCTAATTCTATTCCGGCGGTGCTCCCACGCCTGGAGAAAAAATATAAAGCTCCGGATTCTTCCCCAGCCTGCTTGGTGTCTCAACCTAAGCCGGACTCAGTGATCACACAAGCGGCACAGCGCCGCTCCAAGAATCCATCATCTCCAATGTCGGCGCCTCCGGACCGCGACGGCTGTCGCCTGGATGCTATAGGCAAGAAGTTTTCAACCATGGCGTCAACAACGGTCCGGGCTGCGAATTCCTTGGCTATCCTCGGCCGCTATGATAGACAGATGTGGTCGGACATGGCTGCATTGGTCAAACTTATACCGGAGGATTCAAGAGCGGAAGCTCAGAAAATCCTGCAAGAGGGAGAAAGGGTGTCATCCGAGATCATTGACTGCTCTGTTGACATCGCATCCACCGGTTTTCGCCAATTGGCGGGAGCAGCCGTCCTAAGAAGACAGGGCTGGCTTCGGTCAACCTCTTTTCGGCAAGAGGTCCAGGCTAAGATTTTGGACATGCCATATGACGGGGAGTCATTATTCGGCCAACATGTAGAAGATGCCTTGCAAACCATTAAAAAGGATACGGATACGGCTCGTTCCCTCGGCACTCTACAGTTTAAGAAGCAGCCCTTTCGAGGTGCGCGCGGCCGCGGCACCTCCTCATCATCATCCTTTCGTGGCTCCTCGTCCCAATACCGCTCGTACAATCAGGGGCAACAGCGGTACTATTCACAACCGCAGCAGTCCTACAGACAGCAAACTAGCAAGTCATACAGAGGAAAGTCGAATTACAGAGGAAATTCAACCAAGAAGCAGTGACTCTGTACGGAAAGAACTTCCTTTTCCCAGTTGTCCTCTAGTTCTTGTTGGAGGAAAAATCTCCCAGTTCTTTTCAACCTGGTCCTTGATCACTTCGGACCGCTGGGTCCTGGATATAATTTCAAGGGGCCACGCCCTAGAGTTTGTGAAGGTTCCTCCACGCACACCTCCATCCGGGCCACCACCCGCCCATCTCAGAGAACTTTTCAAACAAATCCAAATAATGTTAAACAAGGGTGCCATCGAAGTGGTTCCGAAATATCAAAGAGGGTTGGGATTCTATTCCCGTTTTTTCCTCATACTAAAGAAATCAGGGGAATGGCGTCCGATCCTCGATCTCAGATTGCTCAACAAATTTCTCAAGACTCAGTCCTTTCGGATGCTCACATTGAAGGACATCCTCCAATTCTTTTCTCGGGAGGATTACATGACAACGATCGATCTGCAGGACGCATATTTCCATGTGCCCATTCTACCGCGCCACAGGAAATACCTACGGTTTCGAGTGGGCCACAGGGACTACCAATTCAAAGTCCTACCCTTCGGACTCTGCTCAGCTCCGCGGGTCTTTACAAAATTCCTAGCCCCGGTGGTGGCTCACTTACGACAAGAGGGTATTCAGATATACCCCTACCTGGACGATTGCCTCATCAAAGCTCAATCCTCTCACCAGGCGGCCCTCGATACCCAGCGCTGTCTCGATCTGTTTCAGTCCCTGGGGTTGTCGATCAATGTACAAAAATCTCAACTCACGCCGACTACGTGCAAGACTTTTCTCGGCGCTTGTATCAATACGAGCACAACCATGGCCTTCGCTTCAGCAGAACGTCAGGAACGGATTCAACAGCTTGCGAGCTCCATCGCAGCAAAGCAGTCAGTTTCAGTCCGCATATTAAAATCCTTTCTGGGAATGGCGTCCTCATGCATCGCTTTGATCCCTCTCTGCAGACTAAAAAGTCGCATCATCCAAGAGGAGTTAGACAAGCAGTGGCGCCAGGTTTCCGGTTCCTTCAACGATCAGGTCGTGGTGTCACCCCGCATGGCTCAAGCGCTGCATTGGTGGACTTGTCCTGCCAACATCGCAGCAGGAACATCCTTTCTGTCGTCAACCCCAGAACTCGTCCTTACCACGGACGCATCCATGGAGGGTTGGGGCGCACATTTTCAAGATCTATCCGTCAAGGGCCTATGGTCAGCGGCTCAGCGTTGCTGGCACATCAACAGACTGGAACTGATGGCCATTTTCTTGGCGTTGAAATCCTTCCGCCTGCAATTCCAAGGGAAGTCAGTCCTCATTCAGACGGACAACACCACGTGCATGCACTACCTGAACAAACAGGGCGGGACAAGATCTCCACTGCTCTCCCGTCTGGCGCAGAGGATTTGGAGTTGGGCCATACTCCATCAGATGACGTTACAAACAATTCATCTGCCCGGCATTTCCAATACTCTGGCGGATGCACTCAGTCGGTCAGCATCATCAACCCACGAGTGGGAGTTACATCAACCGACGCTGGAATTCGTCTTCAACCTTTGGGGTCACCCGACAATCGACCTCTTCGCAACCCCGCAGAATGCAAAATGCCAGTCCTACGCAAGCTGGTTTCCCCACGAAGGGTCGTGCGGAAATGCCCTTTCGATCAATTGGTACGGGATATTTGCGTACGCTTTTCCGCCGATTCCGTTGATTCCACGAGTGCTGCGGAAGATGAGACAACAACCGTGCCATGTACTTCTAATAGCTCCACGGTGGCCTCGGCAGGCATGGTTTTCGGAGTTGCTTCTCCTATCCCAACGCGAGCCCATCCTTCTCCACCTGAAGCCGGATCTGCTCACAATGAACGATGGTCGGATATGCCATCCGAATCCCAGATCTCTCAGCTTGTCGGCTTGGAACCTGAGCACCTTGAATTTGCTCATTTGAACATTCCTCCAGCCTGCAGGGAGGTGTTAGCTAAGGCAAGAGCTCCATCCACAGTGAAAACGTATAAGCTCAAATGGAAGCGATTTTGTCATTGGTGTGCTTCTGCCCACATTCATCCTGTGCACGCTCCTCCAGAACACATTCTGCCGTTCTTCCTACAACTAGCGCAGTCTGGATTATTGCACTCTACCTTAAAGGTCTTTCTAGCGGCAATATCTCGCTTCCGACAAGATGGCTCGTCCTCTCTCTATTCATCCAGAGTCATACAACAATTTTTCAAGGGTCTCTTCCGCATGTTCCCGCCCATTCGGCGTCCTCCACCCACGTGGCGCCTGAACATCGTGCTGGCTCAGCTTATGAAGGCGCCCTTCGAACCTATCCACTCAGCGGATGTCAAATTTTTAACTTGGAAAGTGGCCCTCCTCCTTGCTCTGACCTCTTCCCGCAGAGTCAGTGACATTCACGCTTTTACAATAAAGCCTCCGTTCCTTCAATTCAGATCGGATTGTGTCATCCTCCGCACTAATCCGGTTTTTATACCTAAAGTGCCATCCGATTTCCATCTTAACGAACCAGTGCTCTTAAAGACTTTTTTCCCGCATCCACAAACCCCGGCGGAGCAAAGCTTACACTCTCTGGACTTGAAGAGATGTCTAAAATTCTACATTAGCAGGACTCAATCCTTTCGCAAATCTGACCAGTTGTTTGTGGCCTACGGGCGTGCTTGCAAAGGACAATCTGTCACCAAACCTACTATTGCCCGTTGGGTTTCATCAGCAATCTCTTTTTGCCATCAAAAGGCTGGTAAGCCTCTGTCTTCGGGAGTGAGAGCCCATTCAACGAGGGCTATGTCATCTTCCACTGCCCTGTTCGCTGGTGTGCCCATCCATCAAATATGCCGGGCAGCTACGTGGTCCAGCAGGCACACGTTTACGAAGCACTACTGTCTGGAATCCATTAACGAAGCAGACACGGCTGTGGGACAGGCAGTTCTACGAAATCTGTTTAAATAAGGTGAGCCTCTGCTACTTCCCTCCTCCTGGGGTATTATTATTATTATTGCGCTTTAAATACATTGTTTGTATTACATGCAATATCAATACGGCTTGGTCAGCCGAATACTGTTTACTGCTTACTATTCTATTCAAGCATGTGAATCTATGAAAGACACCCCAAATACTGGAGAAGAACAAATGTTACTTACCTGTAAACTGTGGTTCTCCAGTATTGGTGTCTTTCATAGATTCACATGCGACCCACCCTCCTCCCCTCAGAGGCTCTCTTCTCCTCTTTCGGCTCTATGGTCACTCTCGTGCTTGAAAATCTGAGGGCCTGAGCCTCTGAGGAGAAGGTTCTAGAGGGTGCTAGCGCCTGATTGGCTGGAGTTTGGACTATAAAGTGACAGTGATATGTTAGCAAAGTGATTCTTTTTCTCTATGCTTTCCTATGTCTCAATGCTATCCTATGGTATTTTTAACTTGTTACGTTATTTGAACTATATATATATGTTTATTTGGGTATGTATATACTCTTATGTGGTTAGGTATGTGTATATGTATATATACATGATACTTATTGCTTTTTATATATACCGTGGGACTCCCACTTCGACGACGGGGAATATTCAAGCATGTGAATCTATGAAAGACACCAATACTGGAGAACCACAGTTTACAGGTAAGTAACATTTGTTCTTCCTTATCCTCAACCCTGACAACATGGTTCTCCTTTGTGGGCCATTTCTCCTCTGTTTTCAGTCTGATTTGGCTTCTCCCTTTTCTGTTCCGTAATCCGTTCTAGGGCTCTCTTCCATACCGATTGGTACATACCCATTATTGCAGTTCAGCCTATTCTGGTCTTGGCATTTTGAATGACCATAGAAGATCGGTGATGGGTATAATCATTTTGGTCTCTAGTAGTGAATATTTTGATTGTAAGACCCTTGCAAGGGCAGTTTCCAAGAGTATTAGTTTCACAGAGAGCAAACCTCCTTCTATGGCACTGGAATGTCTAGATGATTTGCCCTCTTCTGAGACCACTCAGACCTGCAAGTCCATGGGTGTTCCTGAAAGGATGCGTTTGTTAAGTTAAGCAAGGCACTTTTGTTTTGGATATTCTAGCTCTAAATACTGTGATCCATCATTTCTTTAATTGGTAATGTGCACAATTATCCAGTAGAGTGTCTTGGGGCTTAGAACTAGGCACCAATACCGATCTAAGAAAGAAAGAAGGTTTTTTGTAAAAGCTGCGAAATACAGGGTGTTCTTCAGGAATATGGTGATTCGATTCCGAAGTATGGCAGCTGAGACTGAGAATGCATGTTCTCCCATTCTCCCTTTGTTTTGAGCAGAGAGGCCATAGAGTATTTCAAGGATCAGGGCACAAGCTAGTGCTGACATTTCCACCGTAAGTATATAGGACCAGAATCGTAGAACGCACAATAAAGCAAAGTGCTTTAAGCTAACCTCGTGTAACCACTGGCAACCAGATGAGTAGACACAGAAGCATAGTCCGGGAAATTAAGAACTTGTCAAGCTGCGGTATTTTGTACAGTCTGCAACTGGTGTGTGAGACAGTCCATAACACCCATATAGAAAGCATTGACATAGTTCAGGTGTACAGGGTGGTGAAGATCTTGGTGATGGTGACCCACAAAGAGGCTAGCCTGCGGTACACAAGCTCTGCAACTGCCAGGAACAGCGGAGATGTGGTGGATAGGGACTGTGGGGATTTAACCCACTAAGGCTGCTGATAAATCAGGGTCACGGCGGTGAAGCACTGTTCCCGGGGAGGGGCTGCACATGATCCAGCCACAGAAGACTGACCCCGGAAGCCCCATATTAGAACCTCATCCTGAACTACTCCAGATATGAAACCGGAGACATTCCTGCTGAGACAGTGTTGTAGGTGTGAAGAATAATGAAAATTGGAGCACAGGAGGAATGGATATCGACTTTCAACACCCCTAAGTGCCCGAGTCTTCATACATGACACACGGAAAAGTGCCACCCCAAGGTGGAGTTTCAGCCTAAAAGGGGACCCAAATAGAGGGAAAGGTGCTCCTGACGTGAAGACGGAGGCTAAAGCTGAGCTTGCCCCAGGTGTAGGGACCCTTTTGAGAACACTTGGTGCAATGTACTCCAAAATAAATAAATAAACTGACAATATAGAGAGCTCAATGAGGTCAGTAGAGGATGTGATGGAGAGACTTTACATAGACTGGTAGGAGTAGAGAAAGAACAGGGTTTGACGGTGAAGAGAATGCAGTCAATGGAGTGTCAGATAGAAGAGTCAGCCACAATAACACATGACCTGTAACATTTCAAGTCGTGGGTGACTGCAGGACTGTCACTCTTGGAAACAAATTGAGCCTCTTGACAGCCTTCAAGGAGGAACCCACCTGAGTGTTGGCGGTCCCTGACCAGGTACAAGATGTGATCTTGAACTCCTAAATGTGTAATATTTTGTGTGAGTACCTGAAGCTGATCTCGGAAACTTGTGTTCCAATGTTAAAGGGTCGAATAGACTACCGCAAAAGCCTTGCGGTTCCAACAGAGATTACTGTGATGGTCACTCTGGCAGATGTAGAAATGAGCGACAGTTATAACTATCCTATAAATCAGAGTTTGTATATTTGAGTCAAGGAGTGTCGCAGGGATGAGCTGTGAGTCTGAAATTTTTTAATATATACATCTGCCCACTGGTGAAGCTAATAAAATCTTTTAGTGTGTGTGATGAATTATGCAGATGACACCCAGCTGATCATCACCTTTGATAATGCAGCTAAAAAAACATTTCAACAGTGTATGGCTGAGGTATCCGCGTGGTTACACTTGAACTCTCAAATTCAACTCCAACAAAATTGAAGTGGTTGAGGCATCCCTGTTTCCTTGATCTTTGCCACCAGGCTTCTTGCCCAATTGCTGGATCTCTTCTCCATCACCTGCAAAAATAGTAAAACACCTAGGGTTGCACCTGGAACCCGAGCTCTCATTAGAGTGCCAGATTAATCATCCTGCATCCACGTGCTTGTTCCTTTTAAAACAGCTGAGTAAAACCATGCTCTCTTGCTCTGGTGGGGTCACCGGTGGTGATCTAGGCAACAGTCTCGAGTCGCCAGGACTATTGTAACTCCCTCTTGTTAGGCCGTGATGCAGAGCTGTTGAAGAAGCTACCAAGATAACAAGTGTTCGAGGCATATGAGCTGCAGATCACACACTGAGGATAAGATTGCCATCTGGTGTTGGGCTCGGATGATTGCAGGTTGTTGTTGTCTTCGGAAGAAGCCTTTGGTCACGAGGTTGGTGACTCCTCCCCTGGACAACAGTGCGCATGGGCATCCACTCCATCGTCAGATTGTTTTTTTCCGCCATTGGGTTCGGATGAACTTTTTTCCGCTCCAGCAGAAAACTTTTAGCAATCGATTTAACTCTTTAATCTTCATTCCATCGACGTCGAAATCAACTCGGACCGGTTCCGGAAGCGGCTGATGGACAGGACACCCTTCAAAAAATGCCCCCAGTGTGGAGCGAAGTTCCCCCACAGTGACCACCACGAGGTTTGTAACCTCTGCCTGTCGCCGGAACACAACGAGTCCACCTGTCCAGCTTGTGCCGCTTTCCGTTCGAAGAAGACCCTCCGGGACCGAAGAGCTCGACGCCATATTATGGCCAAACCAGCTCCAGAACCGGAGGACATCTTTGCTCAAGATGTTCCTGAAGATGACACCGAAGATCTCGAGATCGTGTCCGAGGCCGACGATTCCGATGACCTCATCACTCCAGGGCAGCGTGTGAGTACCACCCCCCCTGCCCCTGCCCCTGCCCCATCCAAAAAGACATTGGTCAAGACTCCGCCAGCTGGGCCCAGTCACGACCGAAAATCCTCTTCAGAAGCCCCGCCCTCGGGCCCGGCTCCGAAGACCTCTAAGCCTGTAGGTGGCTCGGGCTCGAGCAAACCTCATGTGATTGTGCCTTTAACACCCTCGGCACCGAAAAAACCACTATCGGCACCGAAACAGGCTTCAAGACCGAAATCTCCTTCGGCACCGAAACGTTCCTCGGCACCGAAGTCTCCACCGGCGCCGAAACGTTCTTCGACATCGATGCCTAAAAGTCCCTCGGCACCGAAGCTATCGGCACCGAAACATACATCGGCACCGAAAACTACGTCCACACCGAAAAAAGCTCATAAAGACCCGAAGCGGCCGTCGCCGCCACCACCTTCGGAGCCAGATGAACTTTTTCGGCCAGATCCTACTCAAAAGCGGATCTACATCAATCCTGACACTGGACATGTGACTGCCGTCTCATATAAAAAGCGGAAGCTGGACATCACACCTCCTCCAGCTCCCATACGGAAAAAGGACTGTGCCACTTCACCACTTCGTCCTTCCTCTCCTCTATTACCTCCTAACCCGTCCCCCCCTCCTCCTCCTCCTCCTTCTCCTTTACCTTTACCTTTCCCATCTCCCTATCATTCACCTCCTCCACAGGATGATAATGATGACTTAGGGGGAGGGGTGGACCCTGATTTATTTAATGATCCTGTTGATCCAAACGACCCTTTTACATTTCCAGACACAGCACCAGTAGATGACTGGTCTTATCCAATGCCTGACATGCCTGACCCCACTACCTACCCCTCCAAGCCCTCCCCTCCTGATGACCATTTGGGGTTTGGCCAACTAATAAATAGGGCAGCAACATTCCATGGTGTCACTATGCACACGGACCCCCTTGAAGAGGATTTTCTCCTCGATACTTTTGAGCAGTCACAAAAAACTGTTCATACTGCCCATGATTAAAGGGGTTATAAAGCATGCCACTGAGGTCTTTAAAGACCCTGTTCGAGCGAGGGTTCTCAACCCCCGCATCGAAAAAAAGTACCGACCAGCCCCGCAGGACCCTGCATACATTAAAGCCCAGCTCCCTTTAGACTCCTTGGTCGTATCAAATGCCAGGAAGCGCGTTAACTCACAGACAACTGGAGAAACGCCCCCCCCAGACAAGGAGTCTAAGCTTTTAGAGGCCTTAGGCAAACGAGCCGCCGCACAGGCGGCGAACCACTGGCGTATTGCCAATACCCAGGCCCTGTTAGCCCGGTATGACAGGGCGCATTATGACCAACTTGAGGACCTTATGCAACACCTGCCTGATCCCTTTAAATCCCAGGCCGCTGACCTCATTCAAGAAGGCAAGTTAATATCTAATGCCTCCATTAAATGCGCCTTAGATGCGGCAGACACTGCTTCTCGGGCGGTCAATACTAGCATCTTACTCAGACGACATGCCTGGCTCCGTATTTCCGGTTTTAAACCAGAGGTTCAAACCGCAATTCTAGCTCAACCTTTCAACCAAGAGCAGTTATTTGGCCCTGCAGTGGACACTGCATTAGAAAAAATGAAAAAGGATAATGAGACTGCCAAGTCCATGGGAGCACTGCAGTCTCCTCAAAACCGGGGTTCCTTTCGTCGCTCCTTTTATAGAGGAGGCTCCAAAAACACAGCAACTGAGACCACGTCCACCTTTAAAAATTCTGGACAAACCTCCCCTAACAGAGGATATTTCCGGGGAGGTTATAGGGGAAACAATAACAAAGGTCGAGGGCGGGGCAACAACAACAACACCCGCACCTCCCCAGCCACCAAACAGTGACTTGCCACCATTCCCCCAGACCATTCCACTCCGGTCGGGGGGCGACTCCAACAATTCCTACCTGTCTGGACTTCCATCACCACAGACAGATGGGTAAGACAAATTATCCAGTCTGGCTACTGCCTAGAACTCATACAATCCCCCCCAAACATACCACCCAAACAACGTCCAATGTCCTCACATCATCTCTCTCTCCTCAAACAAGAAGTTCAATCCCTGTTACAAAAACATGCGATAGAACCAGTCCCTCTTCAACATCAGGGAACAGGGGTGTATTCTCTATACTTCCTCATTCCCAAAAAGGACAAAACATTACGGCCCATACTGGATCTCAGACTGCTAAACCAGTATATACATTCAGATCATTTTCATATGACCACCCTCCAACAAGTCCTCCCACTGTTACAACAGGGAGACTTCCTTGCCACATTGGACCTCAAGGACGCGTACTTTCACATCCCTATGCATCCCGCTCACAGAAAATATCTACGATTTGTGGTAGATGGGCAACACTATCAATTTACAGTTCTCCCATTCGGAGTAACAACAGCACCCAGAGTGTTCACCAAGTGCTTAGCAGTCGTGGCAGCGCACCTCAGAAGACAACAGATCCACGTCTTCCCCTACCTGGACGATTGGCTCATAAAAGCCAATACTTACCAAAAATGCGTTCTCCACACTCATCGCACGATTCAAACTCTCCACAATTTGGGGTTCACTATCAACTACCCCAAATCCCATCTACAACCTTCCCACTTACATCAGTATCTAGGAGCAACCATAGATACATCCAAAGCCATTGCTTATCCCAGCACTGCCAGGATAGCCAGTATACAAAATCTCATCTCTCAATTTCAAACTCCTCCATCTCTTCCAGCAAGAGTGTTCATGCAGCCCCTAGGCATGATGGCGTCCTGCATCTCCATAGTCCCACACGCACGACTTCAGATGCGTCCCTTACAGGAATGTCTAGCACAACAGTGGAACCAAGCTCACGGACAACTTACCGATCTGGTGTTGGTGGACAGTCGCTCGCTTCGCTCACTGAAATGGTGGAACACCATCAACCTGTCCAAAGGGCGACCGTTCTTAGAGCCTCTTCCACAAGTTGTGCTAACTACCGATGCATCTCTCACAGGGTGGGGAGCCCACCTCCTTCACCATACCACTCAGGGCAGATGGACCAGTCAACAGAAACTGCTCCACATCAACCACCTGGAACTCTTAGCAGTGTTCCTAGCACTAAAATCCTTTCAGGTTCACCTAAAGAACAAAACTGTCCTCATACGCACAGACAACATGACGACAATGTATTATATACAGAAACAGGGAGGGACACATTCTCTCCAACTGTCCCAACTGGCACAGCAAATCTGGAGATGGGCAATTCCCCAAAACATCTACCTGTTAGCAGAACATCTCCCAGGGATCCACAATCAAGTGGCCGACCTCTTAAGTCGCCACACACAGCAGATCCACGAATGGGAACTACACCCCAAGGTTCTACTCCCCTTCTTCCAAAAATGGGGACAACCAGACATAGACCTGTTCGCCACTCCCGAAAACACAAAATGCCCAACCTTCGCCGCCAGGTTTCCACACCCACAGTCGAAGGGCAATGCCCTATGGATGAACTGGTCAGGCAGATTTGCGTACGCTTTTCCGCCTCTCCCACTAGTTCCATTTGTGGTACGCAAACTGAAACAACAGTCACTAACACTAATACTAGTGGCTCCCACTTGGGCACGTCAACCGTGGTTCACCACACTTCTGGAACTATCCTTAGTTCCACACCAAAGGCTACGCCTCTCCCCGGATCTATTAACCCAGAACCATGGAGAAATCAGACACCCAGATCCTCAAACACTGAACCTAGCAATCTGGCTCCTGAGGTCTTAGAGTTCGGATACCTCAATCTCCCTCCAGACTGTATGAATATCATAAAGGAAGCCAGACGACCTACTACTAGAGCGTGTTATGCCGCTAAATGGAAACGATTTGCCATCTACTGCGCTAATGACATACATCCATTGGATGCTTCCATCCAAAACATCATTTGCTATCTACTACACTTGCAAAGATGCAATCTAGCGTATTCCTCTATACGTTTACACCTAGCAGCCTTGGCAGCCTACTTGCAAAATAGGCAACACCTGTCCCTTTTTAAGGTACCAGCCATCAAAGCGTTTATGGAAGGTCTCAAAAGAATTCTTCCCCCAAGATTGCCACCTGCCCCAGTGTGGAATCTCAATGTGGTTCTAACAAGACTCATGGGTCCCCCATTTGAACCTATGCACAAATGTGAATTACAATTCCTAACATGGAAGGTAGCTTTCCTTATCGCAATCACTTCCCTACGCAGAGTAAGTGAAATACAAGCCCTTACACTAGAGGAACCTTTCTTACAACTACACCGTAACAAAGTGGTTCTTAGGACAAACCCTAAATTTCTTCCAAAAGTGATTTCCCCTTTCCACCTTAACCAATCAGTAGAGCTACCAGTCTTTTTCCCAAACCCAGACTCCGTAGCTGAAAGGGCCCTACATACCTTAGATGTCAAAAGAGCCTTGCTTTATTACATCGACAGGACAAAACCTTTTCGAAAGACAAAACAACTCTTTGTTGCTTTCGCACCACCACATAAAGGCAATCCGATCTCCAAATCAGGTATAGCCCGGTGGATAGTTAAATGCATCCAAATATGCTACCTAAAGGCTAAACGTACACTTACAGTTCCCCCTAGGGCGCACTCCACGCGTAAAATAGGGGCTTCTATGGCCTTCTTAGGTAACATTCCCTTAGAAGACATTTGCAAGGCAGCCACGTGGTCTACCACGCATACCTTCACTAAACACTATTGTGTTGACGTGCAGGCCAAACAACAGGCCTCAGTGGGCCAGGCTGTCCTAAAAACTTTATTTCAAGCTGCTGCAACGGATACAGGCGACCACCGCTAAGGGGAAGCACTGCTGTATAATCTATCCTCAGTGTGTGATCTGCAGCTCATATGCCTCGAACGGAATATGCTACTTACCAGTATGCATCTGTTCTTGGCATGTAGAGCTGCAGAGTCACACACGCCCGCCCGCCTCCCCGGCACCTGTATCTGTTCCAGCATCCGTCTTACTTAGACATTACAGATGGACATCCTTTCTTTCATTCCTATACACTCCATCTTTTCCCATCATGGCGAAAAAACAATCTGACGATGGAGTGGATGCCCATGCGCACTGTTGTCCAGGGGAGGAGTCACCAACCTCGTGACCAAAGGCTTCTTCCGAAGACAACAACAACCTGCAATCATCCGAGCCCAACACCAGATGGCAATCTTATCCTCAGTGTGTGACTCTGCAGCTCTACATGCCAAGAACAGATGCATACTGGTAAGTAGCATATTCCTAACACTTGATTGGCCACGTTCTTCTTCGACCAGCGAACTCGAAGCTCTTCCTTAACGAAAGATAATGTTTTAATCGCTCTGTCTAGTCAATAAGGCTATCCACCTCAGTGGCCCTGATTATTTAGTTCCATCAGTACATTACAGCTCACAGTTAACAATCAGCTGGAGCTAATTTGCTTGTAGTTCCTCCCTGCAAGCGTGTTCATGTGGAGGGCAAATCCTTCGCAGTGACTGCAATAAAGCTTTGGAATAAGCTTCCTGTAGCATTACAGGACTCACCCATCCTCCTCAGATTCTGAAAGTTGTTAAAAACCTAACTTTTCAAAATTGTGTTGGCTTTTTAATATTGCATAGGACTCTCTAACATTACCACATGGTAGTCTAGATCTTCCTGTTTCCTCACTCTCTGTAACTCTCTCTACTCTGCTTCTGTTTTCAGCACCAGAGCGTGCTTATAAATTTGTTAACATAAAAGCTGCGATTAAAAAGCCAGGGTGATGCTGGTTATTGATTGGCTTCTGTTTTTTCCCTGACCTCAGCCCCTTGACACTTTCACAGACGAGAGCACTCCAGGAAATGAAGGAGTTGACAGCAAGGGGCATTATTGCCTCAGTTGTGTTTAAACAAAGTTGAGAGTGGACTAGAAAGGGAAAATCTTTTCACGCAGATGGACTCCATGAGGACATTTCTAGCTATATTGTCAACTGCCATTGTGGAGAATGATGGGTGAGAAAGGAGAGTGCGCCAAAATTGGATGTCATTCTTGTTTCGGGGCAATAAACAGGAGTTTTGGCAACCTTCTCTGGAAGTGAGTGCCTTCGCCCTGATTTCTGTTTTTAGAGTAATCTTTGAAGAAAATTGAGCTCTCGATTTAGTCTTCCTACCCGAGGACACCTTCCAGCTGGATGTTTTTCATTTGAATTCCGGATAGATTGTGTATGTTCAATAAGAATTTGACAGTGGTGGTTAAATGTCAGTTACCTTTGCAGTGGCTCTATAAAGATTGATACCTAAATGACTAACTTGGTTACTCTGGGCTGAGTTTTTGAAACTTTCATTCTCAATGCTTTTAACTGATTTGAAGACTTAGATTTAGCCAACATAGTATCTGCCTGTATTGTCCTTATAGCCATGTGATCTTGGTATTTTTGTAACTATTAACTTCAGATGTGGCATTTCACAGGAGAGAGATGCACTTAAATGAGGCTTTCTATGTATGCCATGAAACATTTAAGACCAGCTGTGTTCTTCTGCAAAGTGCAAGAGTCCTCATGGGTCATTAGATACATGTTCATGTCCGATAATGTTAATGCAAGGACAAAGCTGTAAATAATCACTCTGTGTGCAATCTATTTTGGAATTCTCTCTGAAGAGGCCTAGATCCCCTGGATCAGTCCATTTGAAGGTCTGTTTGCACACCCGTTGTGGGGCAGCATTGTGATTCCCTGTGCAGTACCTCAGTGATGCCCTGCTTGTGATTTAAATAATTGTTATCCATCTGTCTACTTCCTTTCTTAGAAAGTTATTTTCATACAAATAAACAGCAGTGGCTGTACTATTTAATGATTGCATTTTATTGGTGTATAGCTTTTTTTGAGGTGTCTGCATCATTCTCTTCAAGTACTGTCTGCTGTACCCTCACTACCTTGATCGCAGGTCCCTGATCTAGATTACATCTGTTTGCCCTGGTAGTGGTTCATTAATTTATACCAGAATGTATCCGATCACGTCTGCCTATCGCAGTTCAGTGCTGTAAGGTAAATCTCTTTGCCCTCATAGTGATGCCATATTTTATGCCAGAATGTATACAGTCACTTATGCCTTAGAGGGCAACCAGCATGTCTGCCAGACTGCTACAGACATTTATTCCTTTATAATTTCTGCCAAGAAGCCTAGCCATAATTTATCTAGGAAATTCAGCCAAGGGCAAAGGATGTTCTAGAAAATGCAAAGTCCCTTCCCATTGGAGCTGATCCTACTCTGTTCATGCATACCATGCTGGAAATATTCTGACGTGCTTCCACCCCCTCTGGAGCTCCTTGAGGCAGCACTGGACCTTTTGGTGCCCAGATCTCATTATGGCTGATTGTCTTTACCACTACACACTTTGTCCCTCTGACTTTGATGGACACCATCAGCAGTCTTCCTGACCACAATATTTTTGCCGGTTGTCATTCCCTCCCAGTACAGCCACCAATGCTGGCTGCTGTGGCTGCCCGCCCAGCTCAGTTTCCCACTGCACCAATACCTCCATGACTCTTTACTGAGCCTGTCTCTCAAATCTAAGGCTATCCTGCGAAGGTACATAGACATGGGGAAGAGAGCTATTGAATGCAGCAATGGGAGGCTTCCTGCACTTAGTACTAGCAAGTTATGCATAAACCTTTTGAATCAGAATCTGATCCCATCCAAGTGCTGATCCCTCTCCTCCATGACATAGATGATAGTAGTGAAAGAGGAAACCTCTACTGCCACAGTCATTGAATATATCAGACTACCTTGCTTTGCAGCAAGCTTGCGGGCTGGATACCTCGCCCAAGGTGGATATGGACTGCCCTGCCTGGGGTGGTTTCCTCTCATTCTCTCCTGAAAAAGGTGGCAGAAGCCCTTGAATTTATATTTTGCAGTGTGAATGTTTTATAGATTCACATGCTGTGCATTATTCCACCGTGTAGTGGTTGGGTCCTGAATAGTATCCTTATAGGCTATATCTGCATCCCCCTTAACCCCCCCCCCCCCCCCCCCCCCCCCCTGGGGGGAAATTCAGCAGAAAAAGACAGTTTTCCATCAAAAACCACTGTCGAGGGAAGTGGATTAACGATGAGTGGTAAAGAAGGGAAAGACACAGAGAGCGCATGGTCAGAATTTGAGAAAGGGGCATTGAGCATACCCCCTTTAGGTTTTGCCCCAAGTGCCACCACAAGTATGCCCAGAAGTAAACACACAAAGTTTGTAACCTTTGCCTTTGACTGAGGAGGCCCAAGGAGCAGAATCAGACCTTGAATAGGTGGTCGATGGCCACACTAGTAGGTGGCACAAGAAGATGCCGAGGGAGGAGCATAACCAGACTTGAATAGATGGTTGATGGCCACACTAGTAGGTGGCACAAGAAGATGCCAAGGGAGAAGTCCAAGCTGAAAATTGACCTTCAGAGTCGGGACACGACTGAGCCAAAAGTTTTAAACTAAAAAAAACCACAAATTTAATTGAAATTGTTAATGCCGGATGACAAAGTGAAACCCATAGAGCCACCCAGGTCCAAGTTAAGGGACACGACTAGAGGCAAACCCTTGAAACCGGCTTTGACCTCAAGAGAGGATCAAAGGCATGGGAGAGAGATGGCAATAGGCAGCTTGACACAGGCGGTGAAGGCCGGGCCAACAATGACACCAAAAAGCTACTCTGCACCAATGCTTAAGGTCGCTGCCACACAAAGAGTTGGCGTCAAAGAGTTTTTCAATATTATTCTCGAAATACGGAGACGAGACCAAACTACCTTGGAACAATATTGCTCAAGGTAGAGCAAGAAAGGAAATGTCTCTAGGACAAACTCGAAGTCCTGATAAAAAAGTAAAGGGAATTTGATGACTCCTTTCATGGATACAGAATTCCTCTGAGGAAACAAAGGAGCTGTAAAACCCCATCCTGCCACAGCTGTACGAAGAGATGGAAGAAGAATGATTTGAACTGGAAAAAGAGCAACAATATGGATTTTCACAAATGGGAGAGACAGTGAATGACTGGCAGGACATCAGTGCGGACTCACCAGACGAAGTGGTGGAATCTTATCCATCAAAACCATCACCACTAGGTGACATCTCTGCATATAGTGCAATAATCAAGAGAGCTGGAGCCAGTAATGGGGTTCAACCGGAAGAGGAGCAGGCAGAGGCATGCTTCCTCCTTGAAATATTGCTACTTGACCAGAAGAGTAAACCAGTTTCTTCCAGTGCTACTTAGCATATAGGACAATGGCAGAGAGGCATTTAAAGAGCCAGCTACATCCAAGGCAATAACGCCAAGGGTGGAAAAGAAGGGCAGTTTGGCGCCCAAGGATCCACCCTACGTAAGGGGGAACATGCCAGCTGATTCCCTCAGCGTGGCAACAGCACGGAGAGAGCAAACACCCACACGTCTACGAGACCACCTCCGGACAAGGAAAGTAAGAGAGTGGACATGGTGGGGAGAGAAATGGGAAAAATCAGCTGCAACGGATAGTCAACTCGAATGCCTTGATAAACACGTACACTCACCAACAGTGGGATGAAATGGAGGGGCTCGAAGAGCACCTGCCAGTGGTCTACAAAAAGAAGGCGGGTGTAGTGTTACTGGCAGGGAAGACAATCGCCTGAAATCTACACTAGATACAGTGGACACTGTCAGTAGACAACTCTATATGGCCACCACTTTATGCAGACCTGTTTGGCTGAGAATCTCAGGATTCAAACAGGAGGTCCAGTCAGCGATGTTCAACATGCCCTTCTCAGGTCACAGTCTGTTTGAAGAGGAAGTAGGCAAAGTGCTTCAGCGCATGAGCAAAGACACAGAAAACTCCAAGGCCCTGTGATTCCTGCAGTATAACGCAACCTTCCGAGGAGGCATGACCCAGAGTAAAAGAACTGCCTCAAGAAGAGTCATACAACCACACACGTCTCACAGAATCTTCAGTCACCAGCGCAGTGAGACCACCACTCCCCCACAAATGTCAGTATGGCTCAAGCTCCAAACAGCCCTTTCACGGCCAAGGGAGAGGGGGGACCCCGAAAGGTGCAAAACGCATAAGCAAGTGGCTGCTTGCAAAAAATCCTCCTACACAAGTCAACAGTAGGATAAAGAATCAAAGGATTCCTAAAGGAATGAGAAAATATCACCTCTGGCAAATGTTATGAAATATAAAATATGGCTACTACATAGAGTTAACAAAGTAACCTCGAGCAACACAACCAAGAGGATAAAAATAGACTAACAAAGACTACTAAAACAGGAAGTAGAAAACTTGTTAAGCAAACGAGCTAAAGATATAGTACTCCCGAATCAAAGACTTAAAGGGGTGTAACCAAACTATCTTCTGGAACCACACACAAGTTAAGACCAATACTAGACCTGAGATCATTAAACAAGTTTATAAAGATGCTAAAATTTCAAATGACAGATCTGCAAGAAGTCATCCCTCTGATAGGGGAAGGAGACTATATGGCAACCATAGATTTCAACAATGCCTACCTACACATACCAGTAAACAAACGACACAAAAAAATCCTCAGGTTGGTGAATAAGATGGACTACCAATTCAAAGTACTACCATTCGGTATAAAATCAGCTCCACAAGTTTTACACAAAAGCTTGGTCGCAGCACACCTCAGATGAAAGGGACTACACATCTACTTGGATGACTGGCATGTGAAAGCGAAGACCAGCAACCAGTGCAGGAAGAATATCAGCAAGGTCATACAGACCCTACATACACTAGGTTTCTCCATCAATTCCGAAAAATCGTCACAGAACCCAGACACAAAGAAGACATTCCTTGGGGCGATCTTGAACTCATAAACCATGAAGGCAAGACCAGTGGACAAAAGAGTCAAAGTGATCATAGAGCAGAGTTGCCTCTACCATAAGGGACAAATTTGGACGATGAGGACAGTGTGGAAAACTATGGGCATTATGGCCTCTTGCATTCCCGTAGTGCCACACAAGAATACACATGAATGAGTTTAAAAACAATGGTCACAGTCAACCCAGAGTTGGGACAATAAGGTTGTTCCGGATAAAGTTTTAAGAGAAATACAATAGTGGAACCTTCAAAATCTGACAGTGGGGAAACCATTCAAACCACAAACCTCCCTGTGACCATCACAATGGATGCATCCCACATAGGATGGGGAGAACCTGATGTCAGCAAGGGGATGGCTTATATGGACTCCGTTGATGTCCCTTCTGAGAGACGACGTCGCTGCTGAGTTGTTCAACACCTTCTACTGACGTGCAGAGGTACTGCTGGAAAAATTTCCGGATCCAGCCTGGCAAAAGAGGAGGATTCTAAGGGCCTTATGAGTTTGGCGTTGTGGCAGCAGGGATTGAGTAGGAGCCGCCCTCCCCATCAGGAGTGTTCTCCTGTCTGGCTGGCGGGTCTGCCATACCTTACTGGACTCCCCCGGGTGTCTAGTTTTCAGAAATGTGTGTGTTTGGTAGTTTCCCAAGATAGCCACTGAGCCTGTGGCCAAAAACCAAGGTGACCCCCTTGCAAAACCAGGTTGTTTTGTGATAATTTTGATGTCTCCTCAATATGTTTTGGGCCTTTGCCTGTCTTTGGTACTTGACCCACCCATGCGAGTGAGATACCATTTTTATCGGGAGACCGGGGGGGGATGTTGGGTGGTAGGACATTTGTGGATCCATGCAGATTCCAGAACCATCCCACACAGAAATTTGAGAGAAATTTGAATTTTTCAGATAAATTTGAGGTTTGCGGGGATTATGGGTAGGGAAACGGGGGAACCATGCAAGCCATACCTCCCTGGACTCATCTGGGTCTCTAGTTTTTGGAAATGTGTGGGTTTCATCCCGATTTTTCACTATATATATTTTCCCAAATTAGTTGCTATATAACCAGTACATCATAAAAACCATTGCAAGACGCTGCTTAGTTATTTGCTCTGGGTTTGTCGAGTTCTTGGTGAACCTACAAGTCCTATATATCCCCACAACCAGAAAGGTCCAGCGGATGTAACGGTATATAAAGAAACCTGGGAGGATCTACACAATTGACCCCTTGCTGAATTCAGAATTATATCTACTTTTCTAAAATTTATAACTTTACAGGATCCATTATTGCTTTCAAACCCATTTCTACCATTAACCGGAAGTAGGTTGAAAGCACAAAACATAGCAAAAATAGGCTATGTCCCAGTAACATGCCAAAACTGTGTAAAAAAATGTTGCTTTTCTGACAAAACTCTGTCAGTCCCTGAAAACTGGGAAAATTGTGATTTCAGCCCCACAAACCCTTTGTTGATACCATTTGCAGGGAAAAACCAGACGCTTACATTTGCAGCACTTTTTCCCCATTTTTCCATTAAAAAACACAATGTAGCTGTATTTTGGCTAATTTCTGAGTCCCCTCAGGGAAATCCACTAACCCTGGGTACCTTTAGAATCCCCACGTTGTTGTAAGAAAAGGACGCAAATTTGGCGTGGATACCTTATGTGGTCAAAAAGATACAGGGGCCTAAACGCAAACTACCCCATGTAGCCAAAAAAGGCTTAGCACAGGGGGAAAAAGGCCTAGCAGCGAAGGGGTTAAAAAAAAAAAAGTAATATATTCGTATTAGTGAGCTGTGACATCAGTGGTAACCAGCAATAGCTATACAGGATAGTGCCTGAGGATAACACTGTTGCGCAGAACCTCAAGAAAAGGTGTTGCAAAATGCTCTTCAGTAGGCCTTTTGTGCTACTAAATATGTGCCTGCCAGTATGCCTAACTGATTGCTCGCTCCAAAAAGTGTGATTTAATAGTGTACCTTAAAGATTACTAATTGCAAAAATGTTTGGCTTGTACTGATATAATTTTTAATATGAAACATTTTTTTATTTGAGTTTTGAAAACCAGAATGGGTTGAATTTAATTAATGCTCCAGACATCCACGCAATGCTTGTTGTGTATATACATTCATAGCACATTAGCTGCCGTATATGTTTTTTTAATCGGCGCTAGAATCTAGTGACTTTACTTTGAGAATTTGCATATCCTCATAAAGCAGGTCTTTCTTCTTCCACTGTCATTCCTTTTGGGATTAAATAATCAACCTAGGAGCACGTTTCTATAGTAGAGCTTCAGGTTATGAACATGTAAAATACATTTGCATGGTTTTTTACCTACTTTGGTCCAAGCTTCTTGACCAGATTCTCATCGTAGTCTTGTTTGTGTTGATATCTGGGGGCTATTTCCGGAGAGTCTTCAGATCATTATGGATTTAGATAACTATTTGTAGCATCTGTAGAGTGCAACCCTGCTTTAGTCTTTAAATTCATGTGTGAATTTGTGTAATCAGTTATCATTTAAACATTTCAAAGAAAATCATGAATGCCATAATTAGCGGGCTATACATAAATTTGTGAATATAGATATACAATATATGTGATTTAATAATTACTCAGAATGAACATGTGAATAAAAGATTGCACTTGTAACCTTCCAGCTATTCTAACATGTGCAATTTAAATTGACAATAAGCATTGAAACTAGTGACCATGATAACTCCTGTTTCTGTCTTAGATCAGATGACAGTACATATTTGGGTTTGTTAACAAAGACAAGATGTTAACCACTTTTGTTTTGTTGTGACAATAGATCTCTGGCTCGAATACATCAGGGAAGAGTTAAGCCATCCCCACGGCAAACCGGAGAACTGTGGTCAAATTCACTGGAGAGCCATGCAGTGCCTGCAAGGAGAGCACGTTGAAGAATTTGTGTCTAAATATACGTTGCTTCAAACTGGGCATTTATAGAAACAGCCATATATATGTGCTCTGTACATAGTTAGTACAGTTTTAGAAATGTTTCTCTTCAGATGTTGTCAAGCGTATTAAGAATTATGTATTCAAATTTTATGCATACGCAATTGTAAATAATGTGCTGACTCCATTTCTGCTGACACTTCTTATCAGTCTGAAATAAAATTGCTATTTTGTGATCATAAAGCATGACTGATAAAATCATTATAAATAAAGCCTTTGTCTAGCTGTTAACCAATAGATTGCTTCAGTGATATAGTAACATGCATACAACCTAAGTAACTCTAGATTTAAATATGCTACTGATTTTTACTATTCTTTGTTGGTCTCTCTATGAACCAGAAAAGTGCTTTGTTGCATTGAAAATGTTTACTTATGACTAAATAAATCGGTTTCAGTTTATTTATTTATTTCGATTAACAAAAAATCATAAAAGACAACGTACATCAGTAAAACATATGGCCTAGCACCGTACCACAATAACAACTGTAACCAATAAACAGTAACACCGTTAAAATTACCTAATAAAATAGATAAGAGATACATACAGTGTGATATTACCTCAGATTGTCTGTAAAACGGATCTTACTTCATATAAATAGCTAAAATCACAGAAATTTTACAACCGACATAAAGGACAAAAGAATTTGGACATGATACATGTGAATTACTGTAGACTATGACAAATTGGTAGAAGTAGCAGCTACAGGGGGGGCAGAGACTATATATTAAGTATGAGGTTGTGTTAGCAAACCCTCCACTTTTTCGCTCTAATGACCCACAGCCAACTCAGAAATTTAGCCACTGCTATGACAATAGAGTCATCAGTGTTGGTTATCAAAATCCTAAGATCCTCCATAGCTACTCTGATGCCCATGTTCTTACAATTAGGTTTCAGCCATTTGTGCCTAGGTGACCTATAGGCAGGGCATACAAAGAAAATGTGAGCTAGTGACACAATCTCGGCTGGACAAAAAGGACATTTGTCATCTGTAGGGGGGCACCAGCTTTTAGTAAACACTTTGGTAGGAAGAGAACCCACCCTGAACTGATGCTACAACTTTTTGTCAGTAGGTCTTGTAATGATGTCCCAATATGGTTCTAGTTTTGGCTCGTGTTTGTGATCGATAAAAACACGTGTCAAGGAGCTGCAATGGTGTTGTGTACATTGGTGCAATCTAACCATACTCCAACAGGCTACTTTCAAGTCATTTTTAGCAGGGACAGTGGCAACTTCTGGACCCTCCCACAGTTTGCTCATCCCCATACTAATCAGAGTGTGCTTTAGATTCCTTATCCAGGGTATTTTAGTTGTGGAACCCAACTCCCTGACTTCGGAAAAAGCTTGAGCATACGGGGAGAGCTCCGGAGTGGTCCAAAGTCTTCTCCAGAAAACTACCTGTCTAAACCGTGCCTGGTCCATGATTTTGTTACATCCCAAATCTAGATATAAAGGCCACAGTGGAGTAGACTGAGGAAGGCCAGTCAAAGCTCTTAAAAATTTGTTTTGGGCAGCCGCCAAGGAGGATAAGTCGTTAAAACCCCATAGTTTCGCCCTGTACAACACTGAAGAACCTACTTTAAGGTTATATATTTTAAGTGAGGGGCTATGGGCTTAGTCTTGGAAAGCCTTTGCTCTTTTAACAATGCTCCTGCAAGTTGGGAATGTTTGAGTGTCAGCAGGTCAGTCTGGGATTTCCAACTCAGTTTCTTCCCCAGAGTTAACCCTAAATAAGTGAAGGTGTCGGCCTGTTCCAAGGGAATATTGTTCATATATACCCTCCCCCTCACGGCCTTTGAACTGTGGAACACCATGAACTTTGTTTTGTCCACTTTTACCTCAAGCTCATGTTCGCGGCAGAAAACCCCGAAACGCTCCAGGGCAACCTGTAGGTCTTTTTGGGTTCTGGAGAGCAACAGGGTATCATCCGCGAACATGAGCAGTGTTATTTTCATTCCAGCCAGCATAGGAGCGTCAGTAGGCTGGGATGTAAAATAGTCGACCACCCTGTTAATAACAAGTGAGAACAAGGTTGGGGCCAGTACACACCCTTGACGGACACCCTTAGTTACCGCAAACCTTTTGGTGACATTTCCCTGCTTCCCCCATCGGAACTGCGCGTAATTTGATTCATGCAGTTTGACCAGGATACTCAGTAATTCATTGGGCATACCCAGAGCCTGAAGGGCACTCCACAGTTTTGTGCGTGGGACTAGATCAAACGCGGTCTTAAGATCTACAAAGGCCGCGTAGATCGTACCACCTCCTATGGCGACTACCTTCCAATACACAAAAACAAACCTGAACACCTGGTCAATGGTGCTTATGTGGGGACTGAACACTGCCTGTAATGGGGTCAGAATATCCTTCTCGTCTATCCAAGCCTGTATTCTTACTAAGACTAGCCTTGCGACTATTTTTTGGATAGAGTCGATTAGGCTTATTGGCCTATAGTTGCCTAGTAGTGAACGATCACCCTTCTTGTGTATAGGTAGAATTTCAGCATCTGACCACGTTTTGGGAGTAGGTGCTCCACTAGCTACTGCATTTGCAAGGTATTTTATGTAGGGAACCAAGTGCTCTTGGTCCGAAACAAACCGGTCAGCCGGGATGCAGTCTGGTCATGGTGCCCGGCCTCGTGGGAGTGATTTTAGCACATTTTCCACCTCGAGGCGAGTGAAAGATGCACTGATATCGGGTACAGGATGGTAGATGGGAGGGACATTACAATTAGTGGCTGAAAACATAAATCAACATAGGTATTCCAGCTTTGGGTTTTCTAGAAATAAACCTGGTCCCCAGTCTTCACGGGAGAATTTTACACTTTTATGTTGGAAAAATTGCGTTTAGCCTCTCAGAACAAGTGAGTACCAAAACTTACCCGATTAGACCACAAATTCTTTAAAACTCAAATCTGATTGCCATGGTAAATTTTTTTTCCTATAACTTTCTGTGGATCTATGGTCACTGCAGCCCTATGTATAACATGATAAATTGTGAGGCTCAGTCTTTTTTGGCAGAAAAAATATTTTTCACCTTTGTTGCTCTTGGAGATGGAGTAGACCGAACATACCACTCTTAGCGGAACCTCCCATAGTGACAGAGAGGGCCCACCCACCTCTTTCAGTTCTCGCCTGCCCCTCCATAGCAGCCCCCAACAGATCCTCTTAAACACTACAAGCATCATGCCCCTCTAGGCAAACCCCTTATAATGCTTGATTGCTGGACGTTACATGCAGTATTCCATATCCTGCTCAGTCCTTCCAAACTTGTTAGTAACACTGGAGGCGACAGGCACGATGAGAGAACCTTTACCAAAAAGAATGCTGTTGCTTCAAAGAAGTTTAATGTCAAACCTGAGGAAGTGTCCCTTTTCATGCTCAGGTCAAGGTACCAACCATTGCAACCTAGTTCAGTTTTTCCTTTAAATGGTTGCTGCAATCATATTTGCCCGGGGCTGTTTCTCTTTGTGGATGACGTCTTCATTTTGCTCTTCTCATCCTTCTGGGATGGAAGTTATTTCCAATTTTGCAATTGATTGGCTTTTAATAGAAATTGCTGCAGTGTGGCACGTTACACTTGCTTTCAGTGGTAAGTTTGCATTGGGTGCAGAAGAAAATTTTCAGTGGTTGACATGCATACATCTAGAGGCTTTTTTTATTATTTAAGAATGCTCAATCTTTAAATTAAAGCAGGTGGAATTATCAACGTGCCCATTGGAGTTAACTAAATTATGAATAGACTTTTAATTTTATCGTTGTGAATCCTTGACCAGAGAGGCAGAAGACAGGGCAGAGAGAAGGGAATGGATGGGTGGAAAGAGCGCCATAAAGCAAAAAGATGAAGAGGACGAGGTTGGTTTGAACATTTTTGCCAGAGCTGCCTTTGGTTCCCAAGTCCGGTCCTGACGAAGAGTCAGCAAAAGTATGCCTGCTTTTAGTGATTCCTCGTATTGATTAAGGTGAGGGGTTAGTATGTCAATGTAATGTAAAATGTCATCAGCAGCCTTTTAATCCCGACAAGCGACAGTTCCTTCCATTTTTTATTTCTTGTTCACTAATTGGTGCACAGGGACTACCTATAAGCACGTTCAACAGATGCTATTGTTGCTTTTCTAAGTAGTGATTGAGTGCCCGGGCATCAAGTGTTAAGTGTAGAACCCAGTGTATTATTTCATAAATTCTGCAGGTGTTTAGCTGTGTCCTATACTGTGCAACTTGTCTCGGTTGTCAATTCCGTGATGGCCATAGAGACTCATTGTGGCTTGAGTACTCCACCAAGTGTGTAACTTAGTCGCTCCCTCTACCATAAACTGTGGCATACTTTCCCAGGAATTTTATCTCTCTTTCGGCCTCCTCTACCTGAAGCATCAAACTCTTATTCCAGACTGTGGAGTGACTCCTCGAGGTTCCCACAAATAGATTTAAGATTTCTGCAGGCTTTTGTGATGCACTTGCCACATATTACTACTTTAAAGGCTTTCCACAGTGAAGCATAAGTGCTCAGTGACTTTAAATTGTTCTGAAAGTAGCCTGAGATTGCACTTCAGATATCACATTTAACTCAACATATGTAATCATATCTTGGCTGTGAAGGATTAAATTAAGGGCCTCTTCAGCCCTCTGTTCGTGTTTACTGCATGTTGTGGTTCTGGCTAGTTCATCATCTAGCATGATCATGCAGCCTCGCCCGTACAATATCTCCCGAGGTTAAAGCTTGTATTTATCTGCGTCTATGCGAAAGAACTCCAGGTCGTCACGATGTGGTACATAAGTGTTTGAGTGTGAAGTGCATGTTGTGTAACTGTCCTTGTAGCATGGGGAATCTGCCCTCGGGGTGCCATTTTACTCGCAGAGGCTTGAAGGGAGTATTTGCTGAAATAGGATTGCCCCTCCCATGATGAAATAATTAAAGGTGGCGAAAAAACAATGGGATCTCCATTTTCTAGCAAAGTTGTCTTCTCTACTTACTGTAAGGTGAGTTTCTTGTAGCATAGCTATGTATGTCTGTCCAAATAGGCTAGTATAGTTGCCTAGCCTTCCTCAGACCATTGAGCAGTGGAAGGCCAGATAAAATCTATAATTCTGTTGTTCCACATATAGAGTCTAACATCATTGCTTGTACTGGCATTTTTACCTGAGGTGGTTGTACTTGACATTACAATTTGGTATGAATTAATTAAGGCTCCTGCTTGTGAGGAGCCTGCAGCTTCGCAGTTTAGCAATTAGCATTTTGCAAAAAAAAGTAAAACTTTTGGAACGGGCCCTATTCCAATTCTGTCCTCTGTGCCACTTCAAGTACCCTTGCACCGATCTACACCAAGTCTGCAACTTGTGCCTCTCACTGGAGCTCAAGGAAGAAGATTGCGAGGCCTGTCGGTTATGCCGATTGAAAAAGACTCTTCAAGATCATCGGGCTCGACGACGAGAAATGCAGCACAAAAGCACTCAACATACTCCGGATATATTCGTAGAAAAATCAGAAAATGACCCGACAGCTGCAGAAGAAGAGGAGGCCTTCTCGGTCCCAGAATTGGGATCGAGTCGAGACAGATCTTCTTCAGATCCGAAACATTCCACTCCAAAAGGCAAATCCGGTTCAGAGCCGAAACTTCTGCTTCAAAGGACAAGTCCGGTTCGGCACCGAAAACTTCAGCACCAACATCAAAAGAATAACTTCCAGATCCCCCGAAACCAATCTTGGATATTATGAAGGACAGATTCGATCCGAAACAGAAAAAGCTATACATTAATCCAACTACTGGACACATTTTAGCTAAAACACCTTCCAAAAGGAAAGTCCGCTCAGAGGACACTGGATATAAGATTCCTCTTAAAAAGAAGGGAATTGCTACATTCTTATCCATCCTACTTTGCCATCCCCTCCACCTCCACCATCACCATCTTCACCTTTACCACCACTGCCAGGCTCAGATCCACAACACAACACCAAAGGGAACTCCTCATGTACAGCCTGATTTAGGAAATAATGATGATGATGATGATAATACGCCTTTGCCAACAGATCCATGGGATGATTATTATAATATATATAAAATATATAATATAATATTGATCCACCCATGGATAATGATCCAGATCTATACCCTGCAAAACCATCACCTCCAGATGATAATGTCTCTTATCTAGAGCTGATTTCCAGGGCAGCAGCATACCATAGAGTTACACTGCACAAAGGAGCTTTAGATGGAGACTTTTTATTTGAGACGTTAGGGTCTTCACATAGAACTAGTCAGAGTCTCCCTATGTTAGAAGGCATGATCAGACATGCAGATGAGATTTTCAAGGACCCTGTTCTTGCCCATATTTTAACACCCAGGGTTGATAAGAAATACAAACCATCACCCTCAGATCCTGTTTTTATTAAAGGACAGCTCCCTCTAGACTCGCTGGTAGTTTCTAACGCTCGTAAAAGAGCAAGCTCACAGACCTCTGGGGATGCACCTCCCCCAGATAAAGAGTCTAAATTAATTGATGCATCTGGTAAGAGTGGCTGCTCAAGCTGCTAACCACTGGTGCATTGCCAACACGCAAGGTCGACTAGCTAGGTATGACAGGGCACACTGGGACGAGATGGAAGGATTACTTCAATACCACCCAGAAGAGCTCAAGAAAAAGGCACAATAGCTAGTCCAAGAATGAAAACCTATCTAATTCTTCTATTAGATGTGAACTCAACAACAATCCTCCCAATATTCCATCCCGCACACACAAACTCTCGTCGGAGCACCTACAGCTCCTCAAACAAGAGGTACAAGCTCTTTTAAATAAAAGGAGCCATAGAACCAGTATCAAGGTTTAGGGGTTTACTTTCTATACTTTATAATCCCCAAAAAGGACGTCTCCTTAAGACCAATTTTTGGATCTAAGGACATTAAATCTGTACATACTATCATAACTTTTCCATATGGTCACTCCTCAACAAGTACTTCCACTTCTACAGCAATGTGATTTTATGTCCACACTAGACTTAAGACTCATTTCACATTCCGGTTCACCTGGCACATCGCAAATATCTCAGACTTGCGATAGCAGGAAAAGAATATCAGTTCAAAGTACTCCCATTCGGAGTAACTACTGCCCCCAGAGTATTCACAAAATGTCTAGCAGTAGTGGCAGCACATCTCAGAAGACAACAGACTCATGTCTTCCCATGCCAAGACGACTGGCTCATCAAAGCCAGCACACACCAAAAGTGCTTACAACACACACAGAATACATTAGACCTAGTCCACCAATTGAGTTTCACGATCAATGCACAAAAGTCTCTTCTTCAGTCTTCACAGATGTAGTCCTATCTGGGAGCGACTCTAAATACTCGCACAGCGCTAGCCTCTCCCAAGGCAGCCAGAATTCGAAATATTAAAACTCAGCTACTGCAGTTTCAGACCCATCAATACTTAGCAGTCAGAACTTTCTTGCAACAGTTAAGAATGATGGCATCATGCATTGAAATAGTGCCTCATGCAAGGTTACATATGCGTCCCCTACAAGAATGCCTAGCATGTCAGTGGAATCAGTCTCCGGGTCAATTAACAGATCTAGTGTTGGTAGACAGTCGCACCCATCGCTCTCTCCAGTGGTGGAACACACAAAAGGTATCAAAAGGGCAGCCCTTCATTGACCCTTTTCCATAGATCGTGCTAACAGCAGACGCATCTCTCGCAGGTTGGGGTGCCCATCTACACAATTTCACAATTCAGGGACAATGGGACAACAAGCACAAAAGTCTTCACACCAACTATCTAGCGCTTCTAGCTCTGTATCTGGCACTTAAAGCTTTTCAGTCTCACCTCATAGGGAAAGTTGTCTTAGTCCGCACGGACAATATGACAGCTATGTACTATGTAAAAAAAAAAAAAGGAGTGACACACACTCTGCAACTGTCATGCCTCTCTCAGACCATTTGGCGATGGGCAATCCATCACAGAACTCCTCTTCTGGCAGAGCACCTTCCAGGAGTGAACAATCAAATTGCTGACCTCCTCAGCAGGATGCAGCAACAAATACATGAGTGTAAACTTCATCTCCAAGTTCTCCTTCCATACTTTCAACAATGGGGGTTTCCACAAATCTGTTCACCACAGTGGACAACTCAAAATGACCAAACTTTGATTCATGGTTCCCAAACCCTCTATCCAAAGGCAATGCCCTATGGATAAATTGGTCCGGGATATTTGCCTACGCTTTTCTGCCTCTCCCTCTCCTTCCATTTCTGGTTCGGAAGTTCAGCCAAACATCCCTCACACTGATTTTAGTGGCTTCCACATGGGCCCATCAACCATGGTTCACCACACTCTTGGAACTATCAGTGGTTCCACATCAAAAACTGCATCTCAGTTCCATACTTTTCGCTCAGAACCATGGACAAATCGGACACCCAAACCCCAAAGAGCTCAATCTAGTGATTTGGCTCCTGAAGTCATTGAGTTTGGATACTTGTATTACCCATCAGATAGTATGACTATTCTCAAGAAGGCCTACCACCAGAGCATGTCATGCAGCAAAATGTAAACGATTTGTTGTATATTGTAACAACAACGATATTGATGCACTAGATGCCTCTATCCAAAATATTATTTGTTACCTTTTGCATCTACAGCGTTCTGGGCTAGCCTACACATCAGTTCGATTGCACCTTGCGGCAGTAGCCGCATATTTGCAAAACAGACAACATTTATCTTTGTTTAAGGTTCCAGTAATTAAGGCCTTTATGGAAGGCCTTAAAAGAGTAATATCACCCAGGGTACCTCCTACGCCAGTTTGAAACATTGCGCTTACAAGACTCATGGGTCCACCTTTTGAGCCTTTACACAATTGTCAGTTACAGTTTCTTTCATGTAAGGTTGCCTTCCTCATTACTATCACTTCATTAAGGAGACTTGGTGAGCTACACGTATTAACCTTAGAAGAGCCCTTCTTTCAGCTTCATAAAGATACAGTAGTTCTTCGCACCAACCCAAAATTCCTTCCAAAAGTGGTTTCATATTAACCAATCAATTGAGTTACCTGTGTTCTTCCCTCAACCTGATTCAGTAGCAGAAAGAGCTCTTCACATACACTCGATGTCAAAAGAGCGTTGTTATACTATATTGAAAGGACAAAAACATAACAACTGTTTGTTTCATTTGCTACACCTCACAAAGGCAATCCTATCTCTAAATCTGGTATTTTAAGATGGATTGTTAAATGCATTCAAACTGGCTATACTAAAGCTAAAAGAACTTTATCTATACCTCCTAGAGCACATTCCACTCGTAAAATAGGAGAGTCTATGGCCTTTTTAGGTAACATCCCTATAGTTGACATTTGTAAACCAGCAACATGGTCAACACCACACATTTACCAAAAACTACTGTGTGGATGTATTAGCATGTCAACAAGTCAATGTAGGGCAAGTGGAGCTAAAAACACTTTTTCAAACAACTGCAACACCTACCGGTTAGCTACTGCTTTGGGAGAATACTGCTATATAGTCTATGCAAAGCATGTGTCTCTACAGCACACATGCCTCGAACGGATTATGTTACTTACCCAGTAAGCATCTGTTTTTAGCATGTAGAGCTGTCGATTCACATGCGCTCTCAAACCTACCCAGGGCACCTGTAGTTGTTGCAGTTCTCATTATTTACATTACATATGCATGGGCATCTCTGTACTACACTCACTTACACCATTCTCACCCTCTTGCGGGAAAACAATCTTAACAGTGGAGCCGATGCCCATGCGCACTATCACCGAAAGGAAGAGTCACCTTACCTTGTGACTAGGAAAGACTTCTTCGAAGAAAAACATCTTGCAAACATCCGAACCCAACACTAGATGGTAGGAATATGCAAAGCATGTGAGTCTACAGCTCTACATGCCAAGAACAGATGCTTACTGGGTAAGTAACATAATCCATTTATAGTCTGACAGGTTGTAAGGTTATCTGCTCAGGATCAAGACAGGTGTCTCATGTGTGCATACTGTTTGGCTGTCCACAGATAGCCATGGGCAGCAAGCCGTCCCCTATAGGAAATAGTCTTCTAGTGTACCCCACCACCGCAAGAGAAGTCAAATAGTCCGTGAGGATGTTCCTCAGAGATCTGAAACTTTTATGGGCACCAAGATCAGATTTCATTATTAGTCGTCACTTGCTTTGTTGGATGGCTTTGCTGTTGTTTTTTTGTAGTTGCTCTAGGTGTTGTTTGCTTTCTTGCATTGTGGATTTCAAGTGCCGCTTGATAGTCACTACAAATGTTTTACTGTTGAATGTGAAGGGCAGGCACGTGGGGCTACAGTATCTCTTATGGGATCTCAAAAATGAAAGTGTTTTATTTTATGAGAAAAAGGACAGCCTAACTTCTTAAACAGACTTGGTGAAGTCAGGGTAAAACGAGACAGAGGCCCATTGGTAATTTGTCACGTTTTTCTCTTGTCATTCACAGAATCGCTTTTCTCTCTACAGTTGATACTATGAGCCACACTAAGACACTTAGAACACCTGAGACTGGTCTCAGTCCTGGCATGCTTCACCACGAATATTTGTGAAAATATGCCCCGTCAAATAAATCAGCAATCATGGTTTCTACATAGAAGATTATGCAGCCTGTTTTCATCATCTCTGGGATGTTCAAAAAGTGGATACTGTTTCTTCTTAATCTGGCTTTGAGATCTTCTTTTTTGAACTCGACCTCTTTTCCATTCTTGTCAGTTTTTCATGTTCTATGACTCAGTCATGTTCAGAGTCTAGTTTACTTTTAGTTAATAGTTTAATATCATGCCATTAAGGCAATACAAACAGTTCATTTTTTACAATTTGCCATAACATTTATAATACATATCACTTAAAACCCAATTCATGAATAAATAAGTTGTTACTCAGAGCTGCATAAATAAAGATCTATACCTATGAACAATTCAAAGTGGCCAGCTGTTCACATACCATAGACAGGAATTTCCCTACAAGTCTTGTCATTACATTTTAAAATTATGTTCATTAAATCACTAACACAGCGAACCTGTAAAATTCTAAAAACGGAGAGTAACAAACCTCTTCTTTCGTTATAAATTATATGAGGTAGAGACAACAAGGCATATTCACAGAAAGGGCAAATGAAGCTGTCTGCCCCAACCCGATTGACCAACTTCCAATTAATGAAAGCCGGCACCTGCCCAAGCCGAACCTTCAGTACCCACTTTCTAATGTTGGCGCTTTCTATGTCACGCAAATATGGTTGAGTATCCCAGCCATAGTCTGCGCCCATTAAATGAATTAAATTGTATCTGGTCACAGTTCCTAGAACTTTCTTTTGTCACCCATTTTACTATTAATTTCTGCTGCAATACTGACATACTTGCAAATCTGTTCCTATGGAAATACTCAGTGCAGTGAGTCCTTGACAAGTAGGACGTGGTCAGCCTACCAGCCTGTGTCCTTCTCCTGCAAATAAGATTTAATTAATTGGCTCAGGGAGCCATCAACCTACTTCGAAAGACAGACCCAATAATTAAGAATCTTCTGCTTATATTTGAATATTTGGTTGGTGAGACTCAGCTCTAAGCTCAGAGCACTATTCACTGAGCCTCTAGGCAAGCCAAGCCATCATATCCAAATATTCACTTCTATAATCTGCAGCCGGGCTATGGGCCAGATGTACGAAGGTAAGTAAGTGCTTGCAAATACCAAATAGCAAAGTTTTTCGATTCACGATTTGATAATCGCAAACGGCTATGTACAAATTTGTGTTTAACATATTTTGCGATTCCCTGTGGGTCATAAATAGACCTACCTTGTTAATATTCGTGATGTAGGTCTTGGTTTGTGACGCATTGAGAATCGCAAAAATCACAGGGGTGGTGCCCTGCTGGGGTCAGCAAACCACTTCTGTAATTGCTTTTCAATAAAGCAATTTTTTTTAACCCGAACCTGGGCAGCAAATGCGCTATTCTATGACACATGATGCATTCATGTGTGGACTTGAAGCTCCGCCCATATTTTGCATTAGTTTGTGTCATTGTCCTTGGTAAATATTGGCTTCTGATTTGATGTTGGGCTTATTAGTCTCTCCTTAGTACCTCCCTGTCTTCTGTTGTTACCTCACATGAGGACTGCCCCTTCTACATGTGTCCTAATTTAGGAGCTTTTATTAGCAGTTCAGAGAACTATTTACTTAATTAATGTACACCGCACTCACGAGATGCCAGCTTCAGTAATGGCATCCACTTCCTAACAGATTTTTCATTAGCATTTCTTGTTTTATTTGAGGCTCGCCACACTACTTTTATTTTTTTCTATTTATTTACTTGTAATTTATTTACAGTGGCAGCCGCACGCGGGTATGCACAGCTTGCCAAACTTGTTGCCGCTCATCGTGTTTTAGTAACTCAGCGTGGTGCTCGCTTAGTGGGCGTCGCACTATAACTTTTAAAAGCGATCCGTTCTTTCTCTCCCCTGCTGCATGGACGACCGTGAAGGGCCGCTGTCTTAATTAAAGAAATCTGCTCATTGTTTTTCTCACTCACTTGCATGATCAAACGTCAACAGTGCAGAACAGAGATACTGACTGTCTGTGATGGCGGGCCTGTGAAGACCTCAAATATCTCTGCAATCTTGTGTTTGGTGGATTGGAGCAAACTAATAGTGAAAAAACTGAGAAGAGTACAGCTTGTATTACGTGTTTCACAATGTGACGTTTTCAACTTAAACGACATATCGTACAATACACTGCTGGCCCTACGTTCTAACTGGCAAAAAAATTGTACTGAAGGAGTTCCTTTCCAACAGTGTTTTTTGTTTGAGTTCTCTTTTGTTTCTTCTCAGGGGTGGTGGCCCTCCCCTGGAGCATGTGCGCATTCAGATGTTTTGGGATGGTTAGTGTCGCACACATTCATGGAATTAAGTTGAGGGTAACTGTGGGTGTAAAAGAAGTGGTGCAACCCTGGAATGTAGGGGATAGAACCAATGACCAAGAGGAAGGCCAACTAGATTATGACCAGCATTTGCAATGCCATAGGTCTCGCGTTTGCGAGAGTTTAAGCTATTGGCATTGTAAATGACAATGCCTTTTATTTATCTGTTTTGAAAAGCAACACATAAATGACATTGTCATTTACTGTGCCAATAGGTCAAACTCTTGCAAATGCGAGACCTATTGCATTTCAAATGCTTGTTTTAAATGCAGCCCGTTTTATTTAAATGGAAATGGGATGCATTTCAAAAAAGAAAAATTAAAAGTTTACTTTTCAATTTTTAGAGTAGGCAGTGGTCCGTGGAATCATCGCCTGCTCTTAAAAAATGTTTTGACAATTTGAGGACCCCTTCCCATCTGTGAATGGGTTACCACCTACTTGAAGTAGATGGTAAAATGTGAATGTTTTGCAATTGCATTTCAACTCATTGTGATTCGGTATTAGGAAGGGACGCCCTAAACGCCCCATCCTAATACCGAACCGCAAACCCAATTTGCGACTCAGTAATAGGTTACCGAATTGCAAATTGGGCCTTTGTGCATTGAAAAATGCCTTATTTTTCCCTTAGTAAGCACCCTATATTCTTCACAGTCAAAGCCACACAGCCATATGGCAGTAAAGTTACTATTTTTGCATTGTAGGTCTCTCTTAATATTTCGACAGATTTACGTCCCAGAGTGAGGTCCATCCTATGTAAGGCACTTGCAATAGCCTATGATCGAACTTCTCGGTGATCTATGTGAGCTTTAAAGTTCAAATTGTATCCAAAAAGAAGCCCTAAACATCTGTATTTTTTTTACAACCTCAACTTGATCGCCACCACTTATGCCTAATATTCTGCACAATTCTTTTTGAAAAGACATTACTTTAGTTTTGGTGGTATTTATTCACAAATCATGAGCCTTACAATAGTCTGAAAATGCACCTAGTTGCCTCTAAAGGGCAGCCGGAACGAGGTCCAATAGAACGATGTCATCTCCATAGTACAGTGATGAAATAGCCTCTGATCATAATTTAGGTGGAAATTAACAAACCTGGTTTAGTAGTAGCAGCGCATCAGCAATACAAATTGATAACAGGGGGGGGAGCCAGTATACACCCTTGTCTAAGACAATTAGGAGTAACAATTTTTCTGGACAATGCTCCATTTCTGCCTAATTCTACCCTTGTCCATGAGCCCTCATGTAGTTGAATTATCAGCTTTATGACAGCCAGGCGGAATATTCCAGGTACACATTTTTTCCCAGAGTAGCGCCCAATTTATTGTGTCAAAAACCGTTAACAAATTTATATATGACACATAGAGGGGCTGTTAACTTTTAATGGCATAATCCTCCGCCAAAGGACTGAGAATTAAACAACCATCAGTTGTTGAGTGCCCTTTACAAAAACCCAGTCAGTCCTTTGGGAGAACACTTTAACTACTCATTCTTCCAGTAAACCTAACAGATGCTTCGTATAGATAGTACTAGAGATGTCCCAACAGGGTAGTCGTACGATAGGTCGAGTGCGATTCATGCCTCCCTTTTTTATACAAATGGACCCTAATGCTTCCTTTACAGGTTTCTGGTGAGTCATGGCCACTTATAGCTCCAAACACTGGGGTCCGAACTTGGGCCCACAAGCTAGGGTTAAGTTTTAGTATATCTGAAGATAGGCCATCTAGACCTTGAGCTTCTTAAATGTTTTTTAATCAAAACCTCAATACCCCTTACTGTGCGGCGCAGGGAGGTCTTATCCAATTCCTTCTTGGGAAAGCCATATTGCAAAATCCCCATAACGCCTCAGTTTTCTCCTTATAGATTGTAGAGCTCTGATATATGCCTGACACACACTTCTTCGACCAACACGCTACTTCTGTTTTTTTTTGACAGCCCAAGTACACTGCTGACTGTATTCCAAAAACCCTTTGTTCTTTTTGTTCGTAGAAAAACAATTGCCTACGTCCAGGCTCTCTCTTTCTCCTTCCAATTTGTCTTCTTTCTTTTCTATAGTTCTTCCTTTGTTGTTTGATTAAGAATTCCTTATTAGCTCCACCCTCTTTCCCTTATGTTCTTATTTAATGCAATCTTTGCCCTCTCTTTAGGTGATATATGTATGCCCTTCCTTGTCGTACCACAGTTTAAGACCACCATAGCCGCATCCCGAATAGAGGCAATCCGTCTGTCATAGCAGTTCAAAGTCAAATATGCACCTTCCCACCATATCTATGCGCGTTCCTTGCTTGTTAAGCTTTTCCTTCATAGCGTCCATATATTGAGCGAGCAAGTCTATGTTCCCATCGATTGCTTGCAGACTCTCCTTCAGAAGTAGAGTTCTAGCTAAGAATTCCTCTGGACGTGCATTGCCTTGTTGTGTGTTCTCTTTTTTTGTTTGATCTGTTTGTCATTTTTGTTTTCCATAACATACTGGTATAGTACAACAGTGATTTTTGCTGTGTACAATATTCACTTATCAAAGATTAAAAAAACAATATTTGCAATTTTGTTTTTAAACACAATCCGATAGCTAGCACACTAGAAAGGGAAATGAAAACGGTTAAGAAGGGAATGATCAGTATCACTGGTCTTTCCACGTTGCAACAAATCTACAATGTCCTCTGTGCTTTTCGCATCTTGCCACTGTGTCATTACAAATCCTCAAGCGTAATTCTTAGATCAATATTTGCATCCAAACAACAACTTACACTTTCTCAGGTTACAACAATACTCAAAAGCACCCCCCCCCACACCTTATATGTACACATTATAGAAACACAGAATATTATGCACTGTGTGTCTCCCTGGTCAGGACCTTATCCCGTTCCAATGAATCGTCATTAATTTCTCAGTAGCCATCCCAGCAAAGCATCAAATACTGCTCATCCCTAACTTTGTACAGAGCCTGGTCCTCCTTGTTGTGAGGATGATAGTTCTAATTCAAGATGTAGGTTGAGCTGCAGTGTCTTGAGGAGTGTACACCAACTACTCGAAAGTGGGAACTTTCGCAAACCCAGTTTATCCTCCCTCCTGAGGGAAACTCCCTTGTGTGTTCTCTAAGCTTCATTGGCACGTTGGTCTGCTTATCTTTCTTAGGCATTTGTTTGGATTAAGAAGAAATTATTGTTTTTGTCATCTCATTTCACCCATGGTGATAAAGCATGAATCCACCGCAGATGCCACTGCCTTATTTTTTTAGCAGACAGATGCAATGTTTAAAGTACATTGTCTGACATAGTGTGGTGACATAATGCACACTCCTGCAACAAAGTCCTCTTTCTACACTTTGATGTGTTTCACGGGCTATCCTGCTTTCTCAGGAATAAAAATATGCCGAAAACACGAACGAGTACAATGTACTAAGAGGCAATAATACCTCCACCATAAAACATAAAAAGAATAAAAAAACACAAAAATAACAAAGAAGAAACACGAGAACATTTCAGCTGGCATATATACATTTTATGCTTTAACTTCTGTTAAATCAGAAAAAGTATGCTGTCACCAGAGCAATCTTTTCTTCTTTTTTTGTTTAAGGATTTCTTTTTGTCTATATGACACTTAATTTTCATAAGAGATTTGCATACAGTATCATTTTAAGTACAAGAGATTTCATAAATTGACAGTAAAATTCCTATTCATTTTTCTGAATGCATATGAATATACAGTATGTGTATCACAAAATAATTTTCTTTTTTACAATATCAGTAAGACATCCCTCTATTCTGATATCCCAAAGGTACATTGTTTCTAGACATTTGCTTCTGCCAGTCAAAGACACCATAAGAATTGTTTGGTTACTTATACATTGGTATAAACTGTTTAACAAATGTTCCAGCAAACAGCTTCCTGGATTTCGTCCTTTCTTTGTGCTGTTTGTTTTTGTGATTTGCACCTTTTTTTATATTTTGTTGAATAGGATTGATTGCCTCATTGTATATTGTACTGATTTGTGTTTTCATAATATTTACACCTGTGGTGAAGCAGGTAGCCTATGAAACACGTCAAATAAAGAAGAGGAACAGTATATAATTGAGGGGTCACCCTGTGGAGCTCCTAGGAACCTGGGGTGCAAAATTTAAAATCAACAATAGTTTGTTGTAGTGTTTTCCTGATCAGTAATATTGAATGAATCAATATTGAATATTGTAACGATAAGAATAAATCTGTAACAGGATATTATGAACACTGGTAAGTTAATTTAGTTTTGGGGTAAACAGACCTTCATTCACGCTAAACCAATTATTACAGTAAAGAAAGGCTATTGCTAGTAAAAATTGTGCTTGGTGCTGAAGGGGTTCCCACAGGCAGTACATATAATAATAAAATGTGAGAACAAATAAATAAAACACAAGATTTCTATTGGTTTGTACTGCATCAATTTGAGAGATCACAACACCAGCAAAAATCAGTCAATACAGCTTTCATATGGGTACAGTCTATGACGTTTTGACCACATTCAGTAGTATGGTCATCGGGACAAGAAATTCTGAAGGCCCAAAAAACATTGAAAGGATAGAGCAAAAAAGGATCGAAGATGTTTATGCTTATTGTAGTGAAGCAGTGTGCAAAAGAAAGAGGTAGATGTACCTATCACACCATGTTTGCAGTATTCTAGTCCCTAAATAAAAAAACATAGACTCAAGAAAAAGCTGATGAATCAAGATGAACATGCGAGTTCAGTGCGACACATCATACAAACTACTTACAGACTAGAATATCAACCCCTAGGTAAGGGTCAATAGACCTGGTTAGTAGCCAATCTGGTGAGAAATACAAAGATTGCAAAATATATGAGAGATAACTTACCATGGTGTTAAAGGAGGCCTCAAAGTGTGTCCACTAACAATCTGAATAAGTTGGATACATAGGTTGAAAAACAGTAGAAGGTGAATATACAAGTTGGAAAATTGATCCCTGGAACACTCCATAAAAGGGGAGACGCCGGAGCAGATCGCTGCATGAGGAAGGTGCATGGGGTGCTTTTAAAAGCAGCACTGCTGGGGCTGAAAATCTGAGGACTGCTTGCGTTAGGAGGGGGGCGGCGAGGCGGGAACCGCGTTGTGGAAGCGGTGCCGCTGCGACCCCCGGGGTGATCTGTGTTGAGCTGAGGTGGTGCGGGGCACTCGGTGGGCCCATTGTCAGGCGATATTGACAGCGGTAAGCAATGACAATTTCTTTACTTTCCATCAGTTGGGAACTGTATGACTGATGCGCTTCAGGGCCCAGACCAGGATGGTACCAACTTATATGCTTGTAAGCTAGCTGCGGGACTACATAGGGGAAGCTGACTATGCGGGATAGACTCTTCTGCTGTTATGTTGTGTGTAGATTTAGATTCCGTATATAGGTTTCCCGATTTATGCCCTTATATAGGTCCAATTCATATTGCCCTTATTTAGGCATAGAAAATCCAGCCCTTATTTAGGCATTGTCCATTCTAACCAAATACAGGCATGGTCTCCTACATCCGTCTATCCATGTCACAACGATTTCTTGGAAAACCAGACTCTTAAGCATTTAGGAATTTCCCTTGCTTGGATATGGATTTCTCGAAGAACTCATTTATTATGCATGAACATCTATTCCTTAGGGGTTCATTTATGACGTTCCGATGCCCGACTTTTACGTCAATACAGGCATTCCATAAACCCCTTCAAGGTATAAAAATACTTGCACTTGCCCTGGCAAACCGCGGTTCCGGTACGGTCCAGCTCGACTGCCTACTTGCGGTTCGCCACAGCAAGTTTGGAAGGAGATAGAGTTCCCGCCTGATGCACTGACCAGACGCGGTCATCCTGCTCGCAAGAGAATCCAGCTCCAGTGTTTCTGACTCCCCTTGCGGGGTGTTAGATATCGAGTCCCGGAAAGAGATTCCAACCTCACACATTCTAAGATATGGAGCAGACTAGAACTTAGAGAAACTTTTGGCAACTCTTGGCAAAACTAAAACTATAGCTAGCTATACTTTAGAAAACAGTACCTACTTTTTACCTCGTACTACACTTAGGTTAGGTACACTGGGGTAGAACTATTTAAAAGCATCAGATGAGTATTCACATTTTAGCCTGTGTTATTTATGTATGTATTTTATGAATATAAGTCATAGTTACAAACCATGCTATTGCAGTATTATTTTATCTTACAGCTAACTCTGTACATATTTATACTTCTCATCCTGTCTTACGATTGTAGCAGTTCATATAACTTGCATGAGAAATAAGACTGTTTAATAAACCCCTTTTTATTGAAACACCCATCTTTCTATTTCTGTGCAACTCTGTAGAAACGAAGCATGCACGATTGACTGAGTGAAACTGTTATCTATTGTCTCCACGATTCTGAGATTGTTCCGACTTTAAGGGAAACAAAGTTGTCATGTTTATGCGGTTGTCAGAAACTAATCCCTTCTTGTATAATCGAGAAGTTTCTAGTGACCTCTGAGTTAGCTGGCACACACAAGTAATTAAGTTTAATGTACTCGATAGGAGCATGCTGACTTTAGTCCTATGCAAAAACTATATTGTATATTATTCCAATGCGCAGAGCCTATCGGGGATATAGGAACTACACTACATGGCGCCCAACGGTTTGGTAAGGCACTAATTTAACGCTAGATACTGAAGTAACTCAGTTGTGCTTTTCTCAGAGACCCCTACTCATAATACTCCATAAGACGTCTGGAGTGGGTAGGGATAATATCCGCCATAGCTGAGTAGGACAAAAATCCTACGTATTAGCTCTTTGGTTTGTTCAACATTGAAGGATACAGTGTTCCAAAATATTGTGTACCTTATCTTTGTTCCCTTGAAACCTACTCTGAAACTTTCATTAAACAATGACCGAAAACGGCATAAACACCGATGCTGGTGGAGCTGTACCCGACGAAGTCGTAGCAGCTTTTGATTATACAGGTTTTGATGAAACCGATGAAAATGCAAAAATCATCACTCCAAATTTAAGGAGAGCCATCCCTCTAAAACTTATAAAACATGGCCTAACACCAAGAGGTGGTAGAGCAGTTATTGTGATAGAGGCACATGAATCTCACCTGACAAAGGTATTCTATTCATGGATAGTATTCCCAGAATCAAAGCCAGTAACTAAAACGTTTCATTTCTACAAAGAAGATGAACCACCTGAGGAATATTTTCCTTTCAGGGATATTGAAATTCCACTCACACACCAGGAGCATGATCTCTGGTTTAAAGGTGCCCTAAAACATTACAATCGCATTACCAGGCTCGGTCCACTAGGTAGACCAGGAGCAACATGGCCTATTTTAGCCTGCTACACACCTCACCCTGACATTGAAGCAATGTCAGATGTAGAATTACTTAATCAGATACAACATTTAATAGAATTACACAGTTAAACCACAACTGTCTGAAAGTCCTGAAAAGGCCTTTACTAAAAACGATCCTACCTCTTCTTAAAAGAAGTGGGAAAATAACAAACAACATTCAAAAGAAAAAGATTCTCAATCCCGAGGTAGGTCTCCTCAAAAGGAGCCCTCTGAAAGGAGGTATAACCTCAGGAATAGGGATAATTTGAGAAAACCTGACCGGTATCAAGATACTGGTACACGTTCCTCTCGTACCTTTCAGATATCATCACAGACATCTGAAAGAAGAGGACGGTCAGAGAACAAAGAAGAATGCGTGAAGTCCAAAGACGATCAACACGTTCAGAAAAACAAACCAAAACCTCAATTCTCCAAAAAGAAGGTAGCAGGTCTGAAGATCAGACATGCCGAGGATTCTGAGAACACAACTAAAGAACGGAGAATGGGCTCAGACAATGTTGGACAGCGCAGCAGAAGATACAGTAGCTCGCCAGAACATGAAGGGGCTTCTGGAGACAGTGGACTTGAATGAGGACATTCAAGTTGTAACTGCAGATACCAGGGGTAGTTCTCCGCACAGGTTATATGAAATAACACTCCGGATGGAGGGAGACTTACCAAGAAAAGTGAAAGCACTCTTTTGGGAGCGACTTTCAAAGGGTTATGATATACTTCTAGCAGAACAAGACTGTCACCAGAATTTGTCAGGGAGTGCCGACATGGCGAAGACATCATTATGCCAGCCTTCTCTAACCATGTTCCAGTACATTTAAAAGATACTTATGCCAGGAAATTGGCAGTGGCCCAAGCCCCAGCATTATTTAGGAATCATGTAGGATGTAATGAGGACTCACCACACCACAAAATCCAGTTAAAAAAACAACCAACTGCACAAAGGCAGTACCCGGTTAAGCAAGAAGCTAAAAAAACAAGTCAGGGCGACCTTAGATCAACTTGAATACCAAGGGGTGATTGAAACATGCACCTCATCAATAAACAATCCTTTGTTTCCTGTTTCCAAACCAGACAATACATATCGTCTAGTTTTCGATTACAGACACCTAAACTCATGTTGTAAAACATTTGCAGTGCAAAATGCACACAGTACAGCATTAATGATTAACATTGTGCGTAAAAAGTACAAAACTACATTAGACATTTCAACTGGTTTCTTTTGTCAAAATATTGCACCTGAAAGTAGATATTTTACCGCTTTCTCAATAATGGGGACACAGCATCAATTTTGTTGACTGCCACAGGGATTCAAGAACAGCCCGGGGATATTCTCAGCAGGAGTAACAGAGTTACTACAAATATATGATGACGAGGCATTGTTATATGTCAATGATATATATCTGACAGACGATGACCTGGACAGACACTTGAACCGGGTGAACACCATTATATTGGGCTTCACCTCTGAGGGTTACAAATTCAACTTTAAAAAGTCCAGAATTGCCCATCTCAACGTCCTTTTTCTAGGATATGAACTATCAAGTGAAGGAAAAAGAAACGTGTGCGCTGCTCCAACCTCCCAAAAAAACACGGAAATACTTAGTCCTGAATTTTGGAAGAACATACATTCTAAACTACGCAGAGAGGGTTAAACCTCTCTGCGAATTAATCAAACCTGATTTCAAAGCCACAACTTGGAAACAAGAACACACAGAAATTCTGCGTTCACTTGAAACAGACGTTAGCAACCAAACACTTGCAAACATGCGTAAAGGTACGCAACTTAGTGATCCGAATCATTTCGGGTCAATGCGGATTCACCTACTTAACTTTTAACGAAGGTGAAAAAGTATCAATTACATACAAATCACACTTGTATACACAAGCAGAAATGAAATTCACTTCTACAGAAAAGATTCTGACAGCAGTTCAAACCGCTGTAGCAAAAGAAAGAGCCCTAGCGCAGGGAAAACGCATTATGGTCGTAACTCCTGTACCAGCCTTAGAGGCAGTTACTAAAGCTAGCATTCCGAATGCAAAAGCTTTACATCCAAGATGGATACAATGGGTTAATTCCCTTTCTGCAACTGATGTTGAATATGTTTTTGATTCTTATTTGAAAACACAAGCATTCCTGCAATACGAATGTCCTCTGCCTACTTAAATTCTCCCTCTTGATCAGTACGAATTCATAATTTATACTGACGGATCTGCACAACCCGCTACGGGGAGTAAACAAGCTTACAGTGCAGCATGTGCGATCGTTAAAGGTCGTATGCGCGATGGCAAATTCAGACCAATGGTCACAAAAACGCAATCTCGAGGATATTGTACAGCTCAGCGAGCTGAACTACAAGCATTCAAGATGGCACTTGAAAACACAGATCGTGAATTCCCCACACTCATAGTGTGCGATTCTTTTTACTGTGTTCAATCTTACAATGAATATTTACAGAATTGGCTTCAAAATGGTTTCAAAGATGCAAAAGGTGGCACAATCAAGCATAAAATGCTTTGGGAACAAGTAGTTCAGTTGCGAAACGGACTACAAAACACTCACATGATACACACACTGAGTCTTCAACGTGATGGCGTTCACGTTGAAGGGAATTCATTGGCTGATGAAGCAGCGAAAGGGGCTGTGCAAACGGCTTCCGTAGCTGTAATCACTCGTTCAAAAACAAAAATAGACAGTGAAATAATGCTGGCTGTCAATGCTTCAAACAAAGGCAGCGGTGCAGTGTTACCTAAAAAGTTTCCACTCAAATACTCATATATAATTGATGCGAACATTGTTCCGTTTGCTCGAATCCCTGGAGTGGGGGATAGGGTAATACCAAACATGGAACATAGATTAAGACTAATCCTAGCAGCACATGAAGGAATCGTCTCTGCCCATGCAGGTGTTTCCGCCACAGTATCGTTATTAAAACAGAGATACTGGTGGCCAGGCATTAGGAAACCGACCAGGAATTATGTTTTGGAATGTGAAATATGCCAGAAGACGAAAGTCTCTACTGTGAAACGTCCTGCGCAGACAACCCTGTTAATTTCAGATAAACCATTAGCATGTGTTTACCTGGACCACTGCGGTCCCTTACAAAGGGATGGTAACTATAAATATATCATAGTCTCAGTGGATTCGTGTTCTAGGTTCCTATGGATGTTGCCTCAGCGCTCGGCCGACGCTCGAACTGTTATAAAAGATTTGCGAGTCTTTATCGGCACATATGCAATTGGCACACTACATTCTGACCAGGGTCCTACGTTTAGCTCTGGAGCTTACAAAGAAGCCATGGCCAGTTTGGGCGTAGCATTGCGGTATTCTCCATTCCATCCTGAGGGAAATTCTGTTGTGGAATGAAAAAACCGGGACATAAAGCAGTCTATAACAGCTAGGGTATTAGGTTCGAGTGATGGGTGGGTCCAACATCTTTATGGGGTCCAGTGCGCCCTTAACTTGCCAAGAAGTTCTCTGGGGGTGTCACTTCATATGAAGTTCTATTTGGAACTAGAATGTTGGTACCGGACCTTGACATGCAAGACACTGTGATTGAAAATAAAAGGTTTGATATCAAAGATCGTTTGGCTGTTTTACAGCATTTAAATGAACTAAGAACGAAACAAAGCAACGTGCTCCTGAAGCCAACCATCACTGGGGAAAAAACGGCCGTCCCAGCAAGGCCTGTCTGGATCCCAAAGCTTGGTGATCTAGTCAGAGAAAAGATCGCAGACAAGAAGGAATTTGGGCCTTCTTACAGACAACTAGTACCTGTCCTAGCAATCCACGGATCAAGAACAGTACTTTTGCCACCACTTGCTGGTAAAAAGGAGAAACGATTTGTGTCCATAGACCTGATCAAACCACACTATGTGGCCGATACTAAGCAGTAGGCCAAGTGGACTCCGCCAGTGTAGCAGACTCACTCCTCTAGCTACAATCCAAGAGGTTCAAACTGAAAGACTCATCACCTTTGAAGATTCTTCAGTGAGAAATGAAGGACTAAGCAACAAAGCTATGAAACTCGTCCCTCTTGAAACCCAAATAACAGTTCGTCCTGATACACATGTCTACAACGAAGTAACAAGTGATCAACTGGTTCCAGCGAATTCAACGAATCCTGATGCAATTCAAAACCATAGACAGAACTGCCTCTGTCTATTTCATTAACTTTGATACGTTTTTTGAGAATCCCAGAGAACCTGAAACGACGCCAGCACAAAGAACTTTCAAAGAACAAGCAACAGACTTTTTTCATCTCCTGAAAAAGACTTATCTGGTTTCACCATGGATTGAACTATGGATTGTTTTGGGAATATTCTTCTTTCTACTTTGGTTAGCTCTGGTAATAACTCTGGGTATGCTGATAAATGGAAGATGCATTCAAATGGACACAGCAAGTAAAAGGGTGAACTTACTTCTCCAGCCACACAAATCATCCCATCGTTAAACTAGAGACTTGATAGCAGCGAACATCACAGCCATTCCCATACCAGAGGGTATAGTTTTGGACAGAACTGAATATGACATTTTTGGCCCGTCGCAGCTTTTGAAGATTCCACATTTATTTAAGATTTCATTAAGTGACTTTAGTACCTTGAGTACCTTTTCTGATGATTGGGACTTCGAGACTGTTTATAACATGAAGTCTGATCTAGAGATGTCTACAGTATTTACAAATCATGAATATTTAGAAGGTTCATCAGACTTATGAACAAATGTATTGTTATAACCACTATGGTCATCATTTCTTCCATAAATCTGCAACACCTAGAAATGTATTTATGTATAACCAATGGGAACATTGTCCCACACCTCCAAAGGGTAGTTCTAAAACTTTTGCAATGAAATTTCCATATTTTTCAGGCTTCAATTTGTCTAATCCAGAAACGTTTTACTTTAAAAATGTGAACAAGACTGGAACGAAAACTATGTTAACCAATACGAAACAGATTTATTCTGCAGCCTTTATTGCCCAACTGTCTAGACAGGGTTTCAACTTTTGGAAAGACAAAATCTGTCTGGGGTACAAAAGATTGGCAAGTGCAGGGGGTAGAATCTTTGTTTAGAGCCTGTATCATCCCTGAGCAAATTATGTTTTTGAATGACACTGTCCAACAAACGTCTTGCCTTGGGTTAGCCAAGATCAAAAAGATGAACACACCGACCATACCTATACCTGCAAGTAATAGTACTACACGGGGGAAGGTCGACGTACATAATATTTTGCATCATAACAGATCAGATCCAGAATGGAAACAATGGTTGCTCTGGCCCACAGACACGAATTACTGGCGAGATCGATTCCTGAACAAAACACAGGGTTTCACTATCAATATGCCAGACCCACGCTATGTTCAAAGACACCATCCAGGGGTTGTAACAAAATACAGTGTAGCGAAACTCTGCCTTGTTTGGCCACAGAAAGCTACACTGAAGGATGTAAAACAACACTTAACTTTACTTCAAGAAGGCGCAGACCTTAGGGAATTCTTGCTAGGACCAAGAACACCGAGTCAAAAACGTTTCATATATGCCGGTATCTACGCTGCTTATAATGAAGCATGGAAGGTTACCCAAGCAGAGACTGCAGAACGAATACGAGAAATTTAGAGAAAACTCTCTCTGTAGTAGACAATGGGTCAACAACTCTGTCGTCCAGAATATATATTTTTTGGACAGCATTGTGTCTTCTGTCATAGACATCATGGAACAGGACTTGGTCATGTTGCAACATGGTCAGTCTCAGCTACGTTCTATCATGCTATTGGGCTGGACGCCTCAAAACGTGAGTGCAGGCTATGTGCCTTGGTGTTTAATCAACACTACGTCACTGTTTTCAGAATTCAATCTCACTGATAAACGGATCAGACTGGCACAAAGGGGAGCAGACTACACTATGCTGAGCATTGAAAAACTGGAAAAATTACCATTCACAGTGGCAGAAAAAACAGCTACTGAGTGGATCATACATGGTAAAATTACTCTGTCTGTTACAACTTTCCATTTTCAGTATTGCCTAAAACATATACCAGTAGGCAAATATGAAAGGTTGGGTAAAGAATACATCAAGACATCCTGGGATTTACTTTACACACATAGATGTTGGAATGGGGAACGTGAAGTGTTTGTTAGCGGTGAAAACTGTGAACATGCACTAAGCGGTTCTCTCCTTGGTCAGGGTATTAATTTACACGGGGCCTGCGATGTTTCCACTACAAACTTATCCTGTCACCTGCACGGTTCACCAGCTGCAGTGATTAATCCAATTTTTGGCCAACTTTCTAATGGGAGTTACATTATGTTGAAGGAGCACAGCTGCTGTGGCATGTTCCCAGATATTCCATATCTAGTTACGGTTACATCCAGGGTCACTTGCTGTATGCAAGTCTTGTTTCCACAAATAGACACAGTCAGGGAGTTGCCTTTATGGCCTTCACTGAACATCTCTTCTATACGAATTGATACTCTGAGCAGAATGAAAACCATTCTTTTACAGAAAACAGTGCCACTGACCTCGGCCAAAGAAACCTATGATCTACAAGTCACAAGGACTTCTGCCGAGATACATACCCTTTTGTATACAAACTGGCCTGTACATTTCTCAGAAATGTTAGGTCGTATCTTAAACATGTCTGATACGAGCGGTATTATACATGTATTTATGAACGTATGTGCAGGACTGTTAGCACCTTTTCAAGCAGTCCTCAGCATATTTCCAAACTTCGTGCACTCTGTGTTTGGCCGACTGCCGCTCCTTTTAGCACTCGTTGCAGCATAGATAGAGCTCTATTGGAGATGAAGGGTCGTGAGCGCATTGTCCAAATTTTGGGTTTACGTCGTCTACGAGAATTAAACACCACATGGTTTCTGCCATTCAGACCAATCTGGCAAGATTGCATCTTACCTGTTCTACGCTGCGGTGAAGAATGCGTGCTAGACATCTGTCTAACACTCCCATCAGTCATGCCTACGGATATCAATACTCTGCTGGACCCGGTAACGGCCCATGCTCTGTGTTGTCCCCAGCGGCTACCAATCCTGATGACGGCATTCATTGAGATCTCTCAGATGCAAATTGCTACTGCTGAGGTACGAGAAGAAACATCAGGCACGCAGGTAACATCTGGTTCGAACATTGCTGATGCAACCAATGCTGAAGGCGATAGTTCACATCTATGTGCAGTTAATCTTCTAAACGAGGTATTCCAACTTTCACCTACAACGGTAGACAACTTTTTGTCTACAGGATTAGAAGAGTTCATGTTTTCTCCAGGCCCACGCACTGACTTTTGATTCAGGCACACAGTGTTCCGGTGAGACTCTGAATTTGGCCTTCATTCTTTTCAGACAAGGTGCTAACTTTGGAACTTATTTCCTATGATTAATATTTGTTTTCCAAATTTGAATTTTTTTCATTTTTTGGCACAGTAATCTGCTTATAGTAGAACTATTCGTAGAGAACATAATTCTTTGAAAATCTTCCAGGGACATTATGCCACCTTGTCACATCAACAGTTGATTTGTGTTAACCTGACATGAAATGGTTTAGGCCCTTTTTCTTCTGTCTTAACGAGCCATTTCATCATGTATATATATTTCTGGTTCATTCTTTTTAGCATTACCAATGCACACATATGCTTAGAATGAAATATTGCTTTTAATGTGTACAGTACCTTATGCATAGCAATGGTTTTGTAATGCATTTTTAGGACATATGTTTTTAGATATGTTTTAGGATGTTTTAGCTAATCATGCAATACTCTCTTTTAGATATGTTTAGTATGTTTGGGATTTAGTAATGTCGTTCATACGAAACTGGAGTGGGAGTTGTGTGTAGATTTAGATTCCGTATATAGGTTTCCCAATTTGTGCCCTTATATAGGTACAATTCATATTGCCCTTATTTAGGCATAGAAAATCCAGGCCTTATTTAGGCATTGTCCATGCTAACCAAATACAGGCATGGTCTCCTACATCCGTCTATCCACGTCACAACGAGTTCTTGAAAAACCAGACTCTTAAGCCTTTAAGAATTTCCCTTGCTTGGATATTGATTTCTCCAAGAACTTGTTTATTATGCATGAACATCTATTCCTTAGGGGTTCATTCATGACGTTCCGATGCCCGACTTTTACGTCAATTCAGGCATTCCTAAACACCTTCAAGGTATAAATATACCTGCACTTGCCCTAGCAAACCACGGTTCCGGTACGGTCCAGTTCGACTGCCTACTTGCGGTTCGCCACAGAAAGTTCGGAAGGAGATCGAGTTCCCGCCTGATGCACTGACCAGACGCCGTCATCCTCCTCGCAGAGAATCCAGCTCCAGTGTTTCTGACTCCCTTTGCGGGGTGTTAGATATCGAGTCCCAGAAAGAGATTCCAACCTCACACATTCTAAGGTATGGAGCAGACTAGAACTTAGAGAAACTTTTGGCAACTCTTGGCAAAACTAAAACTATAGCTAGCCATACTTTAGAAAACAGCACCTACTTCTTACCTCGTACTACACTAAGGTTAAGTACACTGGGGTAGAACTATTTAGAAGCATCAGATGAGTATTCACATTTTAGCCTGTGTTATTTATGTATGTATTTTATGAATATATGTCATAGTTACAAACCATGCTATTGCAGTATTATTTTATTTTACTGCTAACTCTGTACGTATTGTACTTCGCATCCTGTCTTACGATTGTAGCATGCACGGTTGACTGAGTGAAACTGTTATCTATTGTTTCCACGATTCTGAGATTGATCCGACTCTAAGGGAAACAAAGTTGTCATGTTTATGCGGTTGTCAGAAACTAATCCCTTATTGCATATTCGAGAAGTTTCTAGTGACCTCTGAGTTAGCTGGCACACACAAGTAATTAAGTTTAATGTACTCGATAGAGCCATCCTGACCTCAGTCCTATGTCAAAACTATAGTGTATATTATTCCAATGCGCAGAGCCTATCAGGGATATAGGAACTACACTATAGTTAGGTGATGAGCGATTTAGTGTCGCAATGTAATTCATGGCTTTTGTTGTACTGCTTTGCGCTATTTTTACTGCTGCACTACTTCTTTACTAGGATGTATCATAGTAAGTCATTTCCCGCCATTTCCTAGATATGAGGTTATATCTTCTGGATGGAAGATTTTGCTCCTGCTCCACCCCCCTGCCCCCTGGATTTCAATGCACTAGGGGGTTGGACGGCCTATGGTGCCCCCTCTTAGGGTATACCCCACACTGTTCCAACACTTTTTGATATGCACCTCATTTGGTGCCTCTTTTATTCCCATGCGCAATAGCGCAATGTCTTATGTCGTAGTTTTCGGGTTACTACTTGGGGTCCTTAGCATAATTGGGATCCTGAAGTGGGTGGTGAGGTTTGTTGGGGTATGTTTTCATTCTAATCATTTACAGTGGTACAGAGATGGTTAATAACATGTCAATATTGGTGCAATACAGACTGGCACGCAGCGACACCTATTCACAGACACTTAGTGTATGGCAGGTAAAATAAGTAGTCACATCACGTGGGTAACATGGAATGTGCGGGGCTTAAACAATCCCAAAAAGGTTCGGCAAGTACTGGCTTATTTGGACAGTCACAATATTCAGTTAGCGCTCCTACAACAAACCAACCTTACTGCACGCGCAACGGGGGCAATCGCTACTAGATGGGCAGGAACGCGCTTAGCTTCATCGTATTTGTCCTATGCTAGTGGGGTCATAATATTGATGAAGAAAGGTGTGGCCTTTGAGCTACTACATGTAGATGCAGATGATCAAGGGATATATATAATTGTACAAGGTAAATTATGTGGTACTTTAATGACTATTGTTAATGTCTATGGCCCCAATATAGACAACCCTACTTTCTACGCCGCACTCTGGAATAAATTACATGCGATACCCCGAGCTGCGCTCATCTGTGGAGGCGATTTTAACGTGGTGCTGGTGCCAGAGGAGGATAGACAGACCACAGCTGATAATGCGCTTAATAAAGCTGCCTTGTCTGTATTGGATGGCATGCGAGATCTGGGACTGTTGGATGTCTTGCGCCTGCGCCATCCCGGTGGGCGGGAGGGCACGTGTCACTCTTATATTCACGGGTCATGGTCACGGCTCGACTACTGGTTAGCTATACCTGACATAAACACATGGACGACCATGGTCCGACACTTGCCCAAAATGCTGTATGACCACTTGCCAGTCTTGCTCTGCATGGTAGTGCCCACATACACACCACCTCAGTTCCAATGGCGCCTGCAGTCGACTTCACTCCTTGACCCAGTGTTCAGAGAGGGAGTGAGTGAGGCAATCACAGACTACTTCAGTAACAATGTGGGCTCCGTTGACACTGTGGGAACGCACTGGGAAGCGTTTAAAGTAACGATTCGCAGAGTCTGCATAGGGCTTCAGGCCGGCGTACTCAAATCCCTAAGGAACACAATGAGGCGCCTTGAGCAAGAGTTGGGTGCCCTAGAGCGGGAGTATGAGAGTACAGCTGATATGGGAATGCTTGCTGCAATTAGGGCTAAGGTTATGGAATATAACCAGACAGCAGAGCAAGAGGTGAAGCACAAATTGTGCAGATGGCAGGCAAGATATTATGGAGAAGGGGCAGACCAGGGAAAGCCTTGGCGCAAAGAATAGCGGAACCTTGGGCCAAAACACACATAGTCCAGGCAGTTACAGACGAGGGCGTCACCTAACATGACATGCAGGGAATAGTGCGCATCTTTGTACAGTACTATCAAGAACTGTTTTACAGCAAACCAACTGCAGGAGTGGAAGAAATAGAGCACTATTTAGAAGATATAGCACTGGTCTGGCTATCGCGTTGACAGCAATATTTTTTAATATACCCCATTACATTGGAAGAAATTAGGGAGGCAATACAGAAGTTACCAAATGGGAAAGCTGCAGGCACAGATGGCCTGCCGGCAGAATTTTATAAAGAGTATATCGACCAGCTGGCTCCGTATCTTCTGGAATTATATATGGAGGCCTTCGATGAGCAACAGCTCCCTCCCACGTTACGCAAAGCCCTAATTATAACTCTCCTGAAGCCAGGGAAAGAGCCTGATAGGTGCGGTTCGTATCGCCCTCTCTCCCTTATCAACACAGACACTAAAATTCTTGCTAAAGTGCTGGCCAATCGACTGAACCTCCTTCTGCCAGTGATGGTCCTCCCGGATCAGTCTGGCTTTGTGCCCACGCGCTCCACTTCACACAATCTCAGAACACTATTCTCGGTTCTACATGTATTGGAGCCCACTTTGCCTGCGGTGGCGGTCCTCCTGGACGCTGCCAAGGCATTTGACTCTATTGCATGGACATACATGTTTGCAGTCTTGCACCGCATGGGGGTGCCTTTTATCTACACTAATTGGATAAAATTATTATACACAAACCCCACGGCAAGAATACGTATAAATGGACAATTATCTGACCCTTTTCCGATATGGCAGGGCACTAGGCAGGGTTGCCCCCTGTCGCCCCTCCTTTTTGCTGTGATCCTCGAGCCCCTGGCCTGCATCTTGCGTCAGCGACACACATCGGCAGCACTGCGCTTTCACCAACGGCCCCTGGCGGTATCGATGTATGCCGACGACATGGTCCTATATGTCCGTGAAGCCAACACACACCTTGAAAAACTAATTTGGGAATACATCCGCTTTGAAAGGCACTCTGGGCTGGGCATAAATTGGGACAAGTCAATCATACTCCCACTCACTGACTGCACGGCACGCATGGAGCTGGGATACCTGCTGGAATGGGGAGGCGATTCGGCGAAGTATCTTGGAGTTTGGATTAGTGGGGACCCGCAGGAGGTTATTTGGGCCAATTTTGGGGCAGCAATCACAAAACTCGAGAGTCAGGTATCCCGATGGTTTAAACTTCCGCTATCACTTGCGGATAGAATAGCACTAATCAAAATGATTGTTCTGCCGAAGTTTTTATATCTATTTTTAAACATTCCTATTAAGTTGACACAGCACTTCTTTGCCACACTACGCACGCTACTTATCACGCTAACTTGTGGGGGGGGGGGGGGGTGAAGGCGAGAGTGAAATGGGCGCAGTTAACACTGCCATATGTCATGGGTGGATTTACAGACCCTGACCTCAAGCTGTATTATCTCTGTGCGCAAGCGCACTATGCCTATTATTGGCAGCAAGCCCGAGATTACACTCCACATGTCGCGGTGGAGGCAGGAGCAGTCCATCCCTTACCATATAAAACAATGCTAGTTAACAATAGTACAATATTTGAAAAAAATGAAATTGACTTGGTGCAATGCACTGTGCATGCTTGGAGAGAACTTGGGAAGCGGGCGCGTAGGCTCCCACTTTATGTCCCAGCCATGCCGCTCCTGCACCATGCTGACGTGTCCGTGACAACTGAGGCCGGGTCACTTAAACAATTGCGCGCAGCAGGCCTCTGTGTTATGGGGGATCTGTTCTTAGAAGGGAGCTTCATAGGCATTACCAAATTGAGGGAAGATGGGCATGACACTGCGATGATGACCTTTGTACATGTCCGGCTGCGGGCGGCTATGAGAGCACTATATCCCGGGTTCCCAGAGGAACCGCAGACGCTAGGTGCCCTGCAACTGATCTACACTACGCAATCCAGAGTTAAGCTAGTTGCACGACTATACCATGCTTCGCAAACAGATGAAACCACAGAGGTGGAAGGCCCCCTGGGAAAATGGAATGCTATCCTAGAGGAACCCTTGACACTGGCTGACTGGCACTTCTGTTGTGGATTAACGAGGAAGCTGACAGCTAATGGTAATTTGAGGATTATTCACTTTAAGTATCTGCATCAGATGTACTATACGCCAGCTCAACTACATAAATATGGTCTGCGAGACTCTGACAGCTGTGCCCGTTGTGGTGCACCTGAGGCAGACTTTCAACATCTGGCAGGGGCGTGTCCAAAGGTATATGAATTCTAGGGGAAAGTTACCCAGGCCCTTACTGGTATGGTGGGGGAGCGGATAGAGTGTATAATGTCAATCTGCCTACTGGGAAAGGTCGCGCACCTCAAGACTACACATCAACGGCTGGTGGCTATTGCATTGATGCTTGCAAAGCGTAGGTGTGGTGTCTGTGCATTATTTCTCAGTGCACTCTCTATATATAAAAATGTTGGAATGTTACTTTGTGCTTGTCAATGTATTCCATGTAATACTTTTTTAGAATGTTTGGGCCAGGGACTGGAATTGCTTCACAGGCAGTTGGAGCTACCACCTTGAGCCCTCTACACTTGTACACTTGTTTATCCTGTGGACCACAATAAATCTACTTTAAGAGCGAAGACTCCTCTTACTAATTCGGTATCTGACCACTCAACCTGGAAAGAGAAATGTAAAAATGTATTCTCTGATAAAATTGGTTTGATGACATTTGTTTGCCACACTATCAAGATTAAAGAAGGTGTGCAACCAGTCAAGCATAGGCTACGCAATGTTCCTCACAGTGTTAGAAATGAACTTTCTGCAATGTTAGATAACATGCAGAAAGATGGCATTATAGAGAAAGTAGATGCTACTCTATGGCTTTCTCCAATCGTTTTGACCAAAAAGAAAAATGGCGAACTTCGCTTATGCATTGACTTGCGCTCCATCAACAACGCAATTTGGGTGGAAAATTTTCCATTACCTCGTATTGAATGAATGAATGAATGAATGATTACGGTCTTATATAGCGCATGGCTACCCGGAGGCATCCCAGCGCTTCAACTCGACTAGATCTCGGAAGAATCAGGCAAACAGGAAGGTTTTCAACCTCTTCCTAAACCTAAGGTGGTTAACTTCCATTCTGATAGGATCGGGAAGGTTGTTCCAAAGGGTGGCGGCTTGAAGGGAAAAACGCCTGCCTCCTATTTGCACTCTCCTGGTTTTAGGGATTGCAAGCAGCTTCTTGTTATCAGATCTTAGGGCACGTCCAGGATGATATAAGTGGAACATTGATTGAGTCAAGGATGGTCCTATTTTATTAATTGCTTTATGGACCGTAATCAAAGTTTTAAACTCTACTCTCTGCTGGACAGGCAGCCAGTGGAGTTGACGCAACGCTGGCTTAGCCGAAGTCCGGCGAGGGACATTCAGCAGCATTCGGGCAGCGCAGTTCTGCACTGTCTGCAAGGTTTTAATAGTTGCTTGTGTGGTGCTTAAATACAACGCATTCGAATAGTCCAGGCGTGAAAGAATCAACGCCTGCACTAGTATTCTCCTTGCCTCAAACGGAAGAAGCTTAATTATCTTCCTAAGTAGTCTAATGATGGCATAGCAAGTTCCTGCCACCTTGCGAGCCTGAACACCAAAGTTTAGGGTTGGGTCCAACCAGACCCCTAAGCTCTTAATTTGTTCTTTAGGTGAAGGCGGAAGGCCAAGATTAGACGGCCACCAGCCCTCTACCGTATTAGATGGTTTATACCCCAGCAACATCACCTCAGTTTTTGCTCCATTCAGCTTTAAGAACGATCGATCCATCCATTCTTGTACTTTATTGAGACATAAGGAAAGATTCTCAAATTGAGCATCCTGGGAGGCCAGGGAGATGATAAGCTGCGTATCGTCTGCGTACGTTACCAGCTGTACTCCCCAGGGCAGCACCACCTCAGCCAAGGGCCTCATATAAATGTTAAACAGGGTAGGGCTGAGGGATGAACCCTGGGGAACACCGCACTGCAGACGCATTTGGGGGGAGCAGGCATCGTCCTCAAAGACCGCAAAGGTCCTATCGGACAGGAAAGAGCGCAGCCATTTTAGTGCGCCTCCCCCGACACCTACTTCCATCAGTCTGTGAATCAAGATGGAATGATTCACGGTGTCGAAGGCGGCACTAAGATCTAATAACAGAATGGCTGCGCTGTTTCCATTGTCCACAATCTTCCTAGCTTCCTCCACAACAGTAATTAGGGCTGTTTCCGTGCCCTGCTTAGCTCTAAATCCTGTCTGAGTGATATGGAGGGAATTGCTGTTTTCAAGGTAAGATCCCAGCAGCGAGTTGACGTGCTTCTCCGCGAGCTTACTGATAGTTGGCAGTAAGGAGATAGGGCGATAATTGGCCCAATCTTCCGCGTTTAGGTTTGGCTTCTTCAATAGTGCCTTCACTTTTGCCTGCTTCCAGGAAGGGGGAACCGTCCCTGATGCCAGTGAGGCATTAATCATCTCTTGAATAACCGGGGCCACAGTATCTGACACCAAGTTCAGAATGGTAGGGGGGGCGGGGTCCGCCGGAGAGCCTGATTTCAGATTTTTCAGGAGGGACATAGTTGTAGGACCATCTAGCCGGGAGAATTCATCCAATCTGGGGTTACCGGTGTCCATTGGAGGGGGCAGGATCGATTCACTGGGCATAAGTTTAAATGAAGAAAAGATGTTATCCACCTTATTGGAAAAGAATTGAGGATCTTATCACTGCTGTTGGCCAATCCAAATGGTTTTCCAAACTGGACTTACGAGCTGCGTACCATCAGGTGGAACTGGACGTGTCTACAAGGCATTTCACAGCTTTTGTTACACCTGATGGCACATTCCAGTTTCGCAGGATGCCATTTGGTTTGGCGTCAGCTGCGTCTGTGTTTCAGAAAGTTATGAGCAATATGTTTAAGGATATTTCTAATGTAGTTGTGTTTCAAGATGATATTTTGGTGCACACTGTTTCAAAAGAAGAACACAACGTTGTACTTGAGAATGTACTGACTGTATTACAAGACAATCATGTTACTGTCAGAGAAGACAAATGCATCTTTTCAGTAAATGAGATTGAGTATTTAGGACATGTCCTTTCCAAAGACGGTGTCAAACCTAAACCCAGTATTGTGGATGGCATTGTCAATGCTCCTCACCCAATTGACAAAGATCAACTGCGTTCGTTCATTGGGCTTTGTGAATTCTATTCCAAGTTCATAAAGAATTTTTAAAGAAAAACTCGGATTTTATATGGACAGCCACTTGTCAAGACCATTTTCAGCGCATCAAAGAGAGTATCTTTTCTGCTCCTGCCCTTCAAGCATACGTGGAAGGGCGAGATACATTTGTTACTGTGGATACCAGTTCTTATGGCATGGGTGCTGTGTTATCTCAAATGGCTGGCAACAATGAGCTTGCAATTGGTTTTGCTTCTAGACGAATGAAAGACGTTGAACTGAGATACTCAGTAATTGAAAAAGAATTGCTTGCTTGTGTATGGGGAATTGAGAAGTTCAGACCATACTTGTGGGGGAGAAAATTTTGTTTGAGGACCGATCACAAGCCATTAGTTGATATACTTTCTGGCAACAAAATCAAAAAAGCAACCGCTAGGTTAGCTTGGTTATCCACCAAGCTTTTAGAATTCAATTTTACTGTGCAATACATAGCTGGAGGAAAAAATATTAAAGCTGACTTCTTATCCAGACATCCTGTGCATGTGGATAAGTCTAATGCATCAGAAGAAGATATTGAAGAATGTATCATTGCTAGCATTGATGACACCGTAATCTGCCCTGATATGGTAGTATAAAGCAATAGAAAGTGATTCACTACTTAAACAAGTTATGGAATTTGTGGTGAAAGGTTGGCCTAAGGAAAGATCTATTGAACCTGAGTTGTAACTATTTTGTAAGGTTGCAAATGAATTATCCCTTGAAGGCAAACTTTTAGTCAGAGAAGGCAAATTAATTCCTCCAAAATTCTAGAAACTGCCCATTCATGTCATTTGGGTATGACTGCCACCAGACGCAGAATTCGCAATGATTTTTGGTGGCCGTCAGTAGATCGAGATGTGGAAGCACTTGTCAATAATTGTACACAATGTTTATACAGTGACAAACATTTAGTTACTAATTCTCCATCTCCCAAACCCTCAATTTCTCCCAACAGAGTATGGCAAAAGGTCGCAGTAGATTTTCTAGGACCATTTCATGTACTACCCAATTGTATGAAATATTTCATAGTTCTAATTGATCACTTATCCAGGTGGGTGCAGGTCAGAGGTGTTTCTGAGCCAAATACCAAATCTGTCATTCGATTCCTTCAAGATGTATTCAGCAGAGAGGGCACACCTGAGGAATTACTTACAGATAATGGGGTTCAGTTTACCTCTCAACTCATGCAAGATTTTTTGACAAAGATGGGTATCAAACATTTACGCACTCCCTTGTATTTTCCTCAGGGAAACAGAAAAGTTGAAAGATTCAACAGGGTTCTCGCGAATGTATTCAGAGTGCCATCAAGGCCAAAGTAGATTGTGAGTCTGCCATCAGAGATGTGGTATGGGCATATAGAACCACTCCTCATTCTGTATTGGGTTGTGTTCCTTTTGAATTGATGAGAGGGAGGAAAGTGGTATCTACCCTCAATCCGTTTTGGAAGTTGAACTGTTTGGATAATAAATATGATGTTGCAAAAAATTCTTTCATCGCTAAAAATCGCAGTGATGAAGCCAGTGTTAGCAGGTGTAATAAACTTACCATGCCTGTTCCAAAAAAGAAGTCAAATTTGTTGTTGGTGATTTGGTTTGTGTCAAGGATCCTTTGATGCTACAAAAAGGTAAATCAAAATTCAGGGATCCTACACGTATAGTCACAATTAAAGGTAACAGCGCAAAATTAGAGAATGGTTAGTGGTGGAATTTTGGTCGCTTGGCCAGAACCAATTCTGTGGATAATCTGTTGTAAATGTTGGTCAGAGTTTTTCTAATGTTAGAAGGAGTTCAAGAGTTAGGAGGATTCCTAGTAGGTATGTTCAGTAAACATTTCCTTCACTGTTTTATGAAATGCCGTTTTTTCTATTTTTGTTGAAAAGAGGGAGATATGTGGTGTCTGTGCATTATTTCTCAGTGCACTCTCTTTATATAAAAATGTTGGAATGTTACTTTGCGCTTGTCAATGTATTCCATGTAATACTTGTTTAGAATGTTTGGGCCAGGGACTGGAATTGCTTCACAGGGAGTTGGAGCTACCACCTTGAGCCCTCTACACTTGTACACTTGTTTATCTTGTGGACCACAATAAATGTACTTCAAGAGTGAAGACTCCTCGTCTATGTGAATTGCTGTACAACTTTATTGAAGAGAACTCACTTCAGTAGGCTATCAATTAATTGGGGGGGCAGGCCTGCACAGACTAAAAAGTGTTGGCTGCAAGACATGGTATACTGTAGAGATCAACTTGTGTGCTACACAGAAGAATTACCTAGTAGCTCCAAGCCGCGTGACATATGGGGCCCATTGACCGCCTACTTGCTGCAATGTAATGATAACTCATAAATTAGCTGATGTTACACACATTGTGTTGTCGTATGTGGATTAAACTGCCATTTGTAATTTCATTGTCAAATGTAGGAATTGTCTGTATTAGCTATATTGATTCCTCTGACTATACTGTATCAATGTATGCATAAGATGCTGATTGCGTGCTGTTACTTTTTTGAAAACTTTAATAATTCTTTTTTTTTTTAAAAAGCATTTGCAATGCAATCAATCTCGCCTTTAGGACTTTAAAAGTATTTAGCCATGCAGCACATTATCCTGGGTGTTATATCTACTGTTCTCATTTAGCCTTACACAATGCCCTGAATGTGAAACAATATTTGGAACTCGCAAGGAATGCACTGAAGCAACACATTTTTAACCCCTTCCCCGCTCATGACGGAACCGCTCCGTCATGAGCCACGGTTGCCGTGTGCTCATGACGGAGCGGTTCCGTCATGCCACGACCGTTGGCGGCCGCTCCGCCCACGCGGCGCTGTTTCCCCGCCTGTGCGGGGGGACAACGCAACTGGGCGGAGTCATGACGGAACCGCTCCGTCATGAGCACAGCTCAACCGTGGCTCATGACGGAGTGGCTCCGTCATGAGCACAGCGCCACCGCGCTGCCCCCCCCGCAACCCCCAGCGCTGCGGCGGGAATTCCAGCGTTGCGGCGGAATTCCCGCCGCAGCGAAAGGGTTAAACTGCTTCAATGCCTTATAAGGGTAGTACATAAATACAATAATAAAATACCACATTTGACGAGGCGGAGGCTATAGATAATGTACATTAAGGGAATAGAGACATAAAACAAGGTGAATATATGGTTTACTGCCCAAGTTGTGAACTCTAGAAGCACTCTATTGATATAAAAAAACACGCCTACAAAAAAGCATTCTTCCCCATTCTCAAATGCCTTTAGAACCTTAAAAGTATTTAGAAGCTGCTGACAGTGGACACGGCGCCATTGTTAAAGTGCGTCAATTTGTAATTGTTGAAAAAAAAAACATGTTTAAATTGATTTTGGCTAGCCCCAGAAATAAAGAAAGGCTTGTGCCACCATGTAAAATGTTTGCATGTGCAGTGAAGTTCACTCGGTGGAACCCTCCTCTCGTTTTCTCTGTTTTAGCTGGTGCTTTTTAAAAGCTTTCTTTTGCATTCAGTGGTGTCTCACTGGCACATTAAATGACAAAAGCGTGTTTCTCAGTTTCTTACGTTCCATGGTAAATTATCAGTCTTCAGAGAACGTGGCAAACGCATTCATGCCAACAGTGATAAATATAACAAACGGAGCCAACGCAGAGTGAACAGTGAGTGATGAGAGCTGCCGCTGGCTATGTACACAAACAAGCCCAGACAGGGAGTCTCCCCCCAGCAGGTGGCAGTCAAACAATCACACTGAGCCCACGGATTGCCTGGTCTGTTTAGACTCACTGTGAAGACAAGCAAGTGCGGGGGGGGGGGGGGGGGGGAGGGGGAGAGTTTTACAGTTTTGCTAGCGATTGCCTCTAAACAGTCAGGTGGGAAGCTTACCTGGAAAAACAGACTGGGAGGTGAGGGAGACAGAAGGGCCGCGCGCTCTAATTATCTGACGGTGCAGATGTTGCTGACCTGCCGAAGTGAACCTGCCACAGCAACTGGCCCTTATTTCCATCATCCGGTTCCTTAACATGTAAATGCTGCACAGTAACCAGCAGCTTTTTTGTTGGTGGTGAAAGCTGACACTACCAGCGTGGACACGCGAGGCACGGAGAAATACAGAAAGAAAGAAAGAATCACGTTTAAGCTTTGTCCCACAACTCCACAATCTAATATATTCACATTAATTTTGCCCCTACAGTAAACATCAGTGGTGGCTTTGGAGGAAAACTCACCTGACAGGAGTCTGCGAGAAACTGGCTGTATGTTTGTGATTTACATCCCCAATCAACTTTTTTCCCACGGTCTACGGTTGATTATTAGCAACATTGCACCCATCAGTATAGGGTGCACTCTTTACAAAAGACTGAAGGCTATTCTTCTTTCAGCACTGCAGTGCTGTCAGGCATCTTAAAAAACATAAAACACGTCAAAACTCTGTTTCTTCTTTACTTGCGTGTGGTCACTCTTTTACACAGCTCGTGTCAACAGGCTGCCACGTCTGCACTAATTGTTGCTCCCTGGCCAATTGATGCCAGGGAACTGGCACCTTTACTGAGGTCCACTTTGGAAGCGTGTTCACCGACAGCACAGAAGTATTTGCTGAGTTGAGTCATAATCAAAACCACTAGACTTATAATATCCTGCGGCAACTGCATTTTCCACAAAATTATGAATTACTCACGCCCATCACGTAATCCATCGCTGGTTGAATATTTGCGGATTTCAACAGAATAAATTCTAACTCAAGTGCTAGAAAAGTTTTTTTTAAATGGATGCCCCTTGTTATGTGGGCAGTGGCTGATAGATCCTTTACAGGTGTTACTTGGTCACCTTTCAATTCCATACTCCTGTATTCAGGTGTCAAACTGGTATTAATAAGCTGATACTTTTTCCAAGATAGTGTTAATGTGTGTTAAAATGACAAAATAGTGAAGCAACCCTGCCACATAATTTGATGGTTCTTGTTGTATAACTTGGTCAACTTTCCTACTAAACTTGGTCCTCCCTTACCACATAAATCCAGTGGTCTCTGCTAAAGCGTACTGGTTCTGGGTGATTTTGGTGACTCCCTGCAGGGACCCCAGATGAGCTAGTACTAAAATGAATGGATATCTCAGCCAGTGCCTGTAGTGTTGCCAGTGAGTGATAATACTTGCATGTGCAGCTCTATTGCTTTGGCAGCTGGCCCCAGCCATCCCTACTTTCTTTCTGATACTTTGGCATACTAAGTGGGTACTTTCTACAATTTCAAATGTCTAAAAAACAGAACTGAAAAGGGTCCAAAAAGTCAGAAAAAGTGGGAAACAAAGACGTCTGCGCCTTCCACGGGAAAATCTGCGCTGCAGATTTGTGCCACTCCTTCGTATAGGTTTAAACTTAACTCAGGAGATAATTGCCTCCTAATGTTTGCGTGTGACCTTCTTACTGGATGTTGGGCAGCTGCACTGCACATTATTTCACCACATGCCGAAGAGCTTAGTACAAGACAAGATGAATATTGCCATAAACCGTTAATGTACACGTGCAACAAATCATACTTTAATGTGCAATCATGACCACACACCACAAGATGAATGAAGCAATTTCTGGTGACGCCCTTTGAGGAACCGAAGCCAATTACGCTCCAGTGTTCCTTTTGTAATTAAAGTTTGTGTTGAGTCCCACATTCTACAGATTTACAATACAGGCGAACATAAAGGCAATATTGAAGACGGTGGGAAAGTGGAAGGGGCGAGGTAGAGAGGGGAGGAGACTGAATTGAGGGAAGACAGGGCTAGAAAGGGAGGTGGTTGAGGGAAAGGAGCGAAAGAGGGAGAGCATTGCCAAGCTAGAAACATCACAGGCGATTTAAGGTTGAGACCTCCCAAAGTGCTTTGGTTCTATCACATAGACATTAATTCATTCAACAAATGAAATGTGTGCACCCAGAGAAGTCGGAACAGGATCAGTACTATCAGAGAGGTGCAAGGAATGGAGCTTCCAGGCGCTCGCCTGAGGCGCAGAGCCTCTGCTGACCCGCAGTTAGAACCAACAATAATAACACAATTAAAGTGTAAAAAAGAAGAAACTCCAAAGTCGCAAGAGACATGGGGCACACTTAGCACAGGGCTGAGAGAGGTTGTCTCGGTTAATGGCTCTGACGTGTAGCTGCCCTTGGTCCTGATCCAATCCCAAAGCGCTGAGGGAGGCGGTGTGCGCTACTCCTGCAAACCAGCTCTTTTTTAGGTCTCGGCCTGGCGAAAGCAGCACATGCGCTGCTCTCGTCATACGAGGGCTTCTAGGAATCAATACAGATTCCAAAGCTCTCGGAGGCGGAGTTGAAGCCCCGCCCATCATCTTCATTCGCTGGCATCGTCCTCCATGCAAAACGCAGGCTCACGATTGAAAAGGAGGCTTCTTACTCCCTCCTTGTTACCGCCCTGTCCACTTTTGGCCCGCCCACCGGGATTGGATCTCTCACTTGCGGCGTTACACACTGTCCTTCATTAGCTGCCACGCACTATATTTTTCGCACAACGCTCTGTATGTCCTCTATGGCTCTATGGCTTCCCGTCCAGCTGCCCCTCGTCCGCCTGTACTAGCGTTGCATTTAACGCTAATATTCCTCGAGGCCACCTGTACTAGCATCGCACCCCTCATCCGCCTGTACTAGCGTCGCATTTAATGCTAATATTCCTCGAGGTTTAACATGATGCACATGTATTATTTAACTCCTCATAGAGAAAGAATTAACATTTGATGTAAAACGGTCGACAAAGATACCCATCTAGTGGCTGAACTGCAGAATCAGGAACCCTATGGATCAATCCCAGCTTCCATGCATGAACACACTGTGTGGTCCTAAGCAATTACCTTATTTTACCGCGCCTCCATTTTACTTATCATATGTGCGAGCATCTTGAAATAAATTAGTTCAGAATGGTATGTATGTTTTAATAGCCTTATCTAGAGTAGCCTCTAAGATGCCATTAAAGTCTAGAATAGCCCTAGTATCCCAATGGCATCTCCCTGTTTTCTTATCAAAGATAGGGAGCTCACCATCTAATAGCCAAGGGTCAGTGGGAGACGTGTTAAAATTTACAAGGCGAGTTAATAACTGGAAGAAAGAAGCACTTCCACCAACATGTAGTTCAAGATTGACTGTTCCGCATTAGGTTTATATGTAAAGGTTGCTTGAGAATCAGAAGATCGTCTCCCATTTACTATGACACCATCAACCTTTTTCAATTCAACCACTAACATTTTCCCTCTCTTATTAGTTCTTATTTTTTGGGGAGAAAGAGCTTGTGGCATACGCATGGCTTCCTCTTTTTCTTTATCCCGAAACCTATCAAATGTAAAATTAGAAATCTTACAATTCAAGCCCTCTACCAACATTATGTGTGGGGGAGATTCTTTATCATATTTTGATATAGGAGAAGACCTCACTTAAAACGCCATCATAAGAGGCATCTGGCGGAATATAGGCATTTATCAACATTAGCGGTAGTCCTCTCACATTTCCATCAGAGTTAGATAAAGTTACTGCCAAAAATAAATTACTAGGATCTTTATAGCAATCATATCTCCATTGGATCTTATTAGACCGATCACCCCCCCCCCCCTCACCCCCCTTTGCATGACACCTCCTTGAAGATGTTGTTTGCAATCTTAGGTGAGGAAATCCTTGTAACTAAAATCATCTGTGCACCAGGTCTCCTGGAGACACAATACATCAGCATCTAAATAACTCAAGTAATGCAACTTCTCCCTACTATTCTTTATTCCTGCCACATTCCAGGATATGATTTTTAATTAATTGCTAGTAGGATGGACGATGTGTGTGGTTAATGTTAGAAACACTTGATAATGCACCAGGTAACCAATTCCTCTTGAAGCTCTCATCTTTAGAGTTTCCCTCAAGGGAAAGGGAGGGGAATTCTTTAATTGACACTTGTCTACCATGTTTATCTCTGCAGATTTGTATTTCCTCTGCATCAAACATGACCCCCCACTAACTGATAGTGATTGGGATGGCAAAAACCTATTAGCCAAAGCGCAGGTTCTATACCAACCATTTCTGAAGAACCTCCCATTTTATCAGAATCAGGGAAAGGGACAGCCAAAGGGTTTAGTATAGTTGGAATATGGTTAAAGGGCACCCTTTGTTCTACAGTTGTTCCTACTTTAGGCCCCACAACTGGGGTATTAGCTTAACCAGTTTTGACAGCCGGTATATTCAGGGAGGGTGTAATAGAAAGGGGAGGTGCCTCATCATATGCCGCAATAGACTCCACTGTTAATTTTTTAGTGCAGTAAGTTTGCATAGTCACTTTATGGTTCATTGCCTTTTAGAGATGTTTGCAGAGATTGAATAAGGGGCCTCCATGCTAGTTTTAACCTCTGCTTTCTCCAAAACAAATTTTCCTTTGCCTTTTTTGGAAAATCTACATATTGGTTTAATCTTTTTCCCTCTCTGATTTTCCTTCCTACCTTTCTCCTTTTATTGTGGGGCCCGTAAAGCTCCATCTTTTCCGCAGCTTGGCTCAGTTTTAAAAATAGGAAACACTTCCTGGTCTATCCTTCTACATAGGCCCTCCAAGCTCTTAACTTTTGGAACGGTGTGGTTCGGGTGGCCTCTCTGACATAACAGCTTTATTAGCGAACTTTTTGCATAGAGGGTTAGCAGCCTGAGTATTAGAAGCAGTTTGACAACCGACATCTATTTCCACATAACCCAATCCATTCTCTGATACCCCTTCCATTTCTACTTGTACCACTTGTTCTTCATGGTCATTAAGACCTGTTTCCCTTGCCTGTTTACTTCTTAAGAAGCTCCTTTAGTATTTGAGTTACTGTTTTTAGAATACAGTCGGAGCCTCCCACAAGTTTTTCTAATAGCTTTAAGATGGAGAATAATAATTTTTATAGGCATACTAATGAATCCGAGACATTACCTCTTTCGTTGGAGGTTGGATGTCACTTGTGTCTAAGTCAGGAGTCAGAAAGAGGTGTGGTTGTAAGAAAATTATTAGAATGGGTACTACTAAATAATTTATATCCAACAGGAGCTATCACAGCTCGGGTATCTACGATCTTACTAATATCATGGGAGATATATCTCCTACAGAGCTCCATATCCAAATCGGGTAGCGTGAAGTCCTCATTCTGGACACTCTCCGCTAACCGAGGACCGTAGGGCTCATCAGTGTTTAGATGTGGGTTTCCATTTGTCATCTCTGACGCTGGCAAAAGAGAATCTGAAGATATCAAATGGGAGGGAGAGCTAGTTAGACCCCCAGAGCACTGTACTGAATCCTTCTGGAATTCTGGTAGTCCCCCCCCCCCCCCACAGTATCAGCTCCAGTAATATGCAATGTAACACCCACATTAACATTACTATCAATGTCAATCTTAATATCATTGTTCGTAATCCTATTAGTTCCCCGAGTCGAATAAGTTAATACCTTTGTTTCTACTTGGGGCTTTCTCTCTTTTTCCCTTTCCGATAAGCTTAATATTTAGTTTTTCCCTTTCAACAGCATGACAGGGGCTTCTTTGCTCCGGAAGGGGTTTGATTTGGTCTTTACACAGGCTCTACCAAGAAGCAAACGACCAGATCTCAACTTTCTTTCTGTCATCCTTTGTTTAATTCAGGCGCAAAGTCAGCTGCGTAAAACAACAACCGCAGGTATACTTGGTGAAATCTTGATCCAAGTCCCTATATTATCAGGCGAGGGCAGCTGTGGACACCCATCAATAGACTGTTAGCCTAATATGGGGCATGCAACTGAGGAAAGAGTATGGCTTACGCATGGCCAAACGCCGGTCGCTTCTACGCCTACTGGGGGGTGACCATGGCCCTTAATCCTCAGGCACACACACCCTCCTGGACCATCCTTGCTTACCCTTCGTGCATCAAAAGTGCACTCCGCTTATTTCTTGCCTTCCTTCAAAATACTACTGATCGTACATCGAGCCACACAAATCACGCCGGTTTTACAAGGGATACTCCTCGAGACCTGGACATATAAGCGTCACTCCTCTAATCCTTGGTTAGCTTCAAACAGCTACTGTAATTATATGGCCAGGAGCAAAGCAGCTGTCCCTTAAGGCGCGAGGGCCACACCTCGAATCCTGACCCCACGTCCCTGTTTCTCCACAACACTCCAATATCCACTATCCAAGATTAAGACAACCTTAAAGCTGAGGGGACTCCCAGATTGCAGGCCTCTATTCTTAGGTGTCAAGTCCCCCTTGCATTACATGTGTGATGCTCTCTTTCTGCACAACCCTCTGCCTTCTCCGACTTGACGCAACTTCTCCCAGCGCTGCCACATCTCCCCCTGCGTAGTAAGGGACCAAGGAGGGGAGTCCTTAAAAGCTGCACAGAAGTGTAGTGGGGGCTTGAAAAACTTGACATGCCGTGATGGCTATATAGTTGCAAGGCTGGAGGCCCCGAGTGGGAACACACCAGGCCGCCTCCAAGCCGCAACCAGACCAGACTGGACCGCTTCCGCGTTGGGCCTTTGTGCACGCTCTGCGTCGTGCTTGGGCACCTTACCTTACATAATCTCCTGCTCGGCTCCCTCGTCCTTGCGGGTGATTCACCGGGCCCAGAGTCTCCTCTTTCCTTCTCTAGCCCGGTGTAATGCTACACACTGTAATACCGTACTTCAGTCCAACCATGGCAGAGATCACAGTTGCCCTGCCGCTGTTCCACTCCCATGGCCATGCGGAGTCCGCAAGCTGGCTAGAGTCCGCAAGGACATAGTGGACCAGTGCAAGGGCCCGGCACGAGGAGGCAAAAGAGACCCGGTGGAAGCAGAGCACCAAAACACCTGCCCTCAACCTCCGCACAGCTCGGGTAGGGGAGGCAGGAGCATCCAGCGCAGAGCAAGAACACTAAGGGGCATATCTACAAGGGCTTTATCTCTGCTTTTTTGGCTTTAAAAGCCAAAAAAGCGGAGATAAAACGAGCACCCTATCAACAACAGAGTAAAAGGGTGCTAACATGCGAATTTGCATGTTAGCACCCTTTTACTCTACGCTTCCCCTTGCATCTCTAATGAGATGCAAAGGGGGCGTTCCAGAGTAAAATAATAGGACAAATGTCGCTAGGCGACATTTCTCCTATTAGCAAGAATATCGCTAACCCTGTTAGAGACAAAAAAAGCAGCGCTAACCACGGTTAACGCTGCTTTTTTACGTCCTATGGAAGGAGGATATCATGGCTAAGTTAGTCTGTCCCTATCAACAAGCTAACGTGAGATTATCGCTGGGTTTCCAGCGATAATCTCACGTTAGCCACTTAGCACCAGGATTTTTATCGCTATTGAGATAAACGTTGCTAATAGCACGCTATCTCAGCGATAAAAATCGGCACTAGCCGGCGATAATTATCCGAGCGCTAAGGGGCATATCAACAACAACCGGCTATAATTATCGCTGAGCGCACTTAGCGCTCGGATAATTATCGCCGGCTAGCGCCGATTTTTATCGCTGAGATAGCGTGCTATTAGCAACGCTTATCTCAATAGCGATAAAAATCCTGGTGCTAAGTGGCTAACGTGAGATTATCGCAGGAAACCCAGCGATAATCTCACGTTAGCTTGTTGATAGGGACAGACTAACTTAGCCATGATATCCTCCTTCCATAGGATATCATGGCTAAGTCAGAAAAATACCAGACGTAAAAAAGCAGCGTTAACGGCGGTTAGTGCTGCTTTTTTTGTCTCTAACAGGGTTAGCGATATTCTTGATAATAGGAGAAATGTCGCTTAGCGACATTTCTCCTATTATTTTACTCTGGAACGCCCCCTTTGCATCTCATTAGAGATGCAAGGAGAAGCGTAGAGTAAAAGGGTGCTAACATGCGAATTTGCATGTTAGCACCTGTTGTTGATAGGGTGCTAGTTTTATCTCCGCTTTTTTGGCTTTTAAAGCCAAAAAAGCAGAGATAAAGCCCTTGTTGATATGCCCCCATGTGCGCTCAGCGATAATTATCGCCGGTTGTTGTTGATATGCCCCCAGGTGAGCCCAGTCAGCCAGTAGCAAGTTTGGCTGGTCCTGATCCTGCACCGGGGGCCACGAGCGGGCCGCGTGCTGTAGCTTCAGCGTTTTCGCTTCTTTCGGCGTCTCGGGCCTTCCGACAAATGTCTGATGACAGGTGGTCACGTGCGTGAGTAGCCGGCATTCAGCGGTTGAGAGAAGTAGCAGCAGTAGTAACATCAGCAGTACTGGCAGTAGTGGCACTAACAGTGGTACATTAGCACAACGATGACAAATTATCACTCTTCAGAATCCAGGAATCTGAAGCTCTGTCCACCTTAGACAGTCTTAATTTAGCAATCGAGCTACGCCCAGCAAATTACAAGGGATCTTTTGCAGCCCTAAATACTTGCCTATAGATAATTGGTCACAATACAATCAGCATATCAAGTAGCTCCAAAAGGTGGAAAGCCTTATGACAAACCCACTATGTTATCAATCTGCTCTTGGAACATGCGTGAAATTCAGAAAATAGATACAAATTCTGAAGTACTGACAGACTCACATACATTTTTACTGCTGTACCAATGTTTGCTCTGTTTCCCTTGTGAACTCAGGCTCTTAGTGGAGTGCCTTGTTAGCTGAGCAGAGGAGGATCAGACGTCACACGCCAGTCATACCACGCCAGCAGAGCAGAGCAGACCCGAGCTGAGTGACCCAGGTGGCACGCCAACACCTTGGCTCATGACCCAGCGCCTAACCCTCATGCAACAGGCTCTGGGACCCTGCAGCCTGCAACTCCTGCAGCTCCATGCCTGTGCAAGTGTGGCAGCCGGCTGCTGCTGAGTAAGAGCCCCATGTGGTCCGCGGAGGCCGTCTGGTTAGATCCAGGTGCTGCTTGCAGATCCACAAGGTGAGCCCCACAGGCCAGCACCTCTGCTACCGGCACCCGATCCAGTGCCTTACTGTCATGCCACAGGCCCCTTATAGGCTCCTCGACCTCTGCAGCCTGCACCTCCTGCGATGGTGCGAGTGCCTGCTCACCTGCACCACTCACTGCACTTCTTGCCGCTGCCGCTGTCTGCGGGTGAGTGAGGGTAGACTGCTGGGTGCGGTGTGATCAAACGGAGTGTACCCTCCTTCAAAGGCAAAAGGAGAGAGGCCAGAGGGGGCAGCCAAGGTAGCAATCAAGGGATGGGCGCGGGTGCAGGAGGCTGGCCCATTTCCCCCCTGAGGCGACAGAGATGACCTCGTCTGTCCCCGCTAACTGTAGTGGAGGCGGAGTTTTAGATGACATACATTGTTAAGTTAGCATAAGCGGCTTAGATGTTAGAAACACCATCTTGCCACTTTTGCTGCTTTTGCACACGACACTGCAGATAGATGTTATTATTTGAAAAATGCTTGCTTGCCTTTTCTTCACATGAGAACTGTCTGTTGTTCACATACCTAGACGTGCACTGCGACCTTGGTCTGAACATTGTGTGCAGAAACAGTCTGGGTCACCAAACAATGTAGGTTTTTGAGTTCAGGTTGATCGGCCCATGCTCTAGCCATAACACGCACACAGCTGCAAATATCTGAAAGTCGAGCGCCTTTAATATTGCAGTTTGCATGCACTAGACACACATTCTGGAGAAGAACTTTTCCAGGCGCAGAGCAAAGCTGATCCTAGTATGTGATTCACCTAAGCTGATCTTTACGGTATGGGGTTTCCCATTCAAACCTAGAGACCTTCTATTAGTATAATAATACTAGCTTACTATTGAAGGGAGGGTGGTTGTATTCCACTGTCATTTGTGATATGATTTCTCCCTTCATTTTCTATGATATTGTAACAATGCTGATGGTTTTAATTTTAATCATTTGTCTGCTTATGTTAGCCAAAGTACTGCATTTTAGGACACGTAGTTTATAAAATAAACTTTTTAAACTTTACTGTGTCTCTGAATACTCTTGTTGTGGACTGATATGAGAATAATAATGAACAGGTGTTTCTGATTCCCACCATTCCTGAGAATACTCTAAAGTCGCATGTTCTGGGTTGTCTAATCATTGGTAGCTTCTATATGGTATGAAGAGCGAATGAGACACTGATGCTGGTCGGATAAGGGGTTCTGGGTACTGAGGTGAGTGTTTGGTACACCGCAATTCACTGAGGTTCTGGTTTTCTGCGCATAGTTCTGTGCATGAGCAGAATCCCTGCAACACAACCTTAGCAATTGGTGCGACAGGCTCCGGATCTATTCCACTGGCCACACCATACCAGCAACGCCAGCCACAAAAATTCCTTAGGAAGGTTGAGCGGCATCAAGTTTTACACCAAGTTCTGCAATTGCATCATGTTCTGCACTTGCCCTTTTCTTTTTAACTTCCTCTCTCCCTCTCGGGGATGTCTTTGACTATATTACAAGAACCCCAAATGTGATCTGTCCCTGAGCCCTCAACTACTAGCGACTTCTTCCATACTCCTACCATCTGACACAAAGCGATCCATGGAGTCAGCCTGGTGAATTACGCTGACGACACGCAGCTGGCCTTCTCTTTAGAAGGGGATGACGCACTATCTATGGATCGATTCCAGCAATATATGAAGCAGACCACGAACTGGCTCAGAAGGAATTCTCTCCAGTTCAATAGTGGAAAAACAGAGGTGGTTTTCTACTCGCCAACTAGGCATCCAAAACATCTTCCTTCCGAATTTAGACTCTCTCCAGAGGAAGGACCTCTGACACCGGTCAGCAAGGTACGCAATCTTGGGGTGATTATTGATGATGACCTCCAGATGGTATCCCAGGCCAATAAGACCGCTAACATTTGCTTCGCCCTGCTGCGGCTGCTTCGTAGCAATTTACCCTTACTTCCTAGAGAGTCCCGAGCTACGGTAGTACGCAGTACGGTATTAAGCAGGCTTGATTACTGCAATTCCCTATATTTGGGGGCCCGCAGTATATTTTTCAGGGACTGCAAAGAATCCAGTCAGCTGCAGCCAAATTAGTTCTCAAAAGGCGACGTAGCTCTTCGGCTACCGGAGCACTGAGGGACTTACATTGGCTTCCTGTCAAGGAAAGGGTCTCCTTTAAGTCCCTGTGCCTGGCTTTTAGAGCAGTGCATGGACTAGGCCCAGTTCCTTTACAGGATAAGTTTGCTCGTCATCTACCAATCAGGCAGCTCCGTTCATCCACAGCCGGCCTATTGGTAGTCCCGAGATTTAAACGCTCCAGGGTGGGCGGAAGGGCCTTCAGCATAGTGGCCTCTGGCATGTGGAATAAACTCCCTCTGAATTTGAGACAGTGCAATTCCCTGCTCGAATTTCGCAAGGGGCTTAAACCCTGGCTGTACCCCAAAGTCTAAACCATGCCGCTCCCCTGTCCCTCCCTCTGTCCCCCTTGGTATGTTTCTCCAGTCTAAAGCGCCAGGATGCCCGTAGGGTGATAGCTGCGCTATATAAGTTCCACATCAATCAATCAATCAATCAATCAATCAATCAATCAATCAATCAATCCAGTCTCCAGTACCTCCAAATCTTCCCCTAAAAGAACAAGCGGCCAACCACCAACCGCGAACATCCCAACTACAACATCTTCAAAAAACAATGTTATCGGAATCTGGGAGGAAGAGGTAGGCTGTTGGTTGGTCTTCAGCTAGCCCTTGGAGGGTAAAGGAAAGGAATTGGACAGAAAGAAATTGAACATAAAGAAATTGGACAAAAAAGGGGCACATATTAGGTGAGTCTGAAGCAGGTTAGTCCCTGCTGCAGCCCAGCCATATCTGGGTGTGGCTTGTGGAGTAGGGAGTGCTCTCAGCCTCGACCACCTTGACCCCACCACTTACAAAACCCTGCAGTTTTGACCTCCCGGCAGCAAGAGGTAAGCCTTAAGCCACAGCTGGGGTAATTTAAGCATCATCAAAGGAGACCGCAGGGTGCAGGGGGGAAGGTCAGGACTAGGAAGTACGGTGTTCTTGAGCCCCTCTTTATAGGCAGCAGCTTAAAGTCAAAAGAGGTGTGGAGTTGCAGCCACCAAAAAAAATGAAAGAAGCAGTGCAAGGGCAAATACACCCACATCTTCTTTCAAATTAATGGTAAAGTTGAGTTTACAGTTTGATTTTTGGCAGCTAAATAACCCCCAAAAAAGTTTAAGGTAGAGGAAAGTCCACCAAGCAATTACACGAAAGCCAAGGAAACGGGCTCCATCAAAGGACCCCACCCCAATCGGTAAAAAATCAAACAAGCAAAAAGAGAGGTTGGTGTCTTCAGCAGCACCAGAACCAACACTCTTTAATTTCGGGGCAAAAAATAAAAAAAACTTAAATTTCTTTTCTCAAAAGACCCAATGGCTGCAATATATGCTATGCCAGACGAGGTTCCTGGTCTACTTAGCCCTAATATTCCTAACAAAGCGGACAAGGACAGTCCCCAGGCTTTAGGCTCACCTAAAGAAAAGGAGCAAATAATCCAACCTTCTGTAAGGACGCCACATTCATTGAAACACAGGACAAAGGCAAATCCAGGGAAGTCTATCTCTCAGGGACTTACTCCCTGATAAAACAATACAGATAACTGCTCAGATGCATATAAGTGGGTCACGACAGAAAACAATTAAGCATGCAGCAAATAAAACAAATACAACTCTGGAAGGAGCCTTAGAAAAGGCATCTTTTCCAACATCGTCCCACACGAAACCCAAAAGGAAGGCTCCTGGTACTGTTCTTACTCATTATATGCAGATCTACTACAAGCCTTGGAATACAACACAGTGTGCCAAGACGATAATCAGTCTACAAGCCCAAAACAAGGTCCCACTGCATCTTCCATCTCCTGTGAGTCAGTTAGGCAAGAATGTGGACTTGTTCCACATCCGAAAAACAACTTCTATAGTAAACCATCAGAGGAGGAAGAAAAAGTTAAATCCCCGGCAAGATGGATACAGTCCTCACCTCCGATCACAATATCACCTGCAAGCGAAATCGAACTATAACCAGCGAAAGGCCGCAGTTGTATACCTCAGTCCAGTGGGGGAAAACCTTGTTTACTGCACTTTAACAATCCATTAATGTCCTGATTTTACAATCACATAAACTCGACGTGCAGATTGATTTAATGAATATGATGGTGGCACACATAGCTGGAATTAACTCAAATTTTGAATTATTAACTGTACAAATCACAAAAGCACAAACTAGCGTCCCCTTGGCAAATGGCTCCCCCAATACCTGTGTATGTGGACAAATAACAGACAAACTGGTCTACCTTCCAGATATTCTCAGGAATACTACACGCAGTAAGATCTACTCTTAAAAGGGACTCAATCGACTCAATACATATGAATGGCTCCAGAACCAGTGGGAGCTGTTAAGGCCACATATGAGATGGAATGCAAAAGTGAGCCAAATATTGTTGCAATAGAAGGAGTTAGACACACAGGTAAAATCCGGGATTCTCCTTCAACACCGCCTTCTTCCCGCCCATCCTTTGGAAGGCTAACAAAAAGGCAACAAAAGCAGGCAAGGAAGGCCAGGCTCAAGTTTTCTAAGCAAAGGTTACCTGAAACCAAACAAATCTATCCAATCTTCGCTCAACAGTGTAAGCCAAGCATATATAACAAAAGGTATAAATGAATCCGTGGACTGCAAGAACTGCTCTGGGTCAGTGGCTTCAGTTCTTTCAGTTAGGTCAAACAAATCACCACAAAAAGGTGTACCCTAAACCAAACAGACCTGAACACCCTACCAGCCCAAAAATCAGTGACACACAGTTGATACAAAAAGGTGCCATTCAAGCAAAAAAGGTCATTCCACAACAGGAATAAAGATGGAATAACCAACAGAAAGACTGGAACAAAAGGATAAAGTAACAGATTTAGAAGATAAAGGAAGTTTAGTCCTAAATTAGTCTCCTGCTCCAACACTATCCCTAGTAATCTCTCAAGATAAAGTACAAGTATCAACAAAAACAATGCAGCAAGGAAATCGAACAAAACAAGACTCTGGCAAATAGAATCCAATATTTGTAACAACAAACGGGCAAGCTTGCGCATGTAAACTAAAAAATAAAGGAATCCCTACTGCTGAATTCTCACTGCAATGAATCAGGCTGAATGCAGGGAATTCATTCTGTGAAACAACTAAAAAGGTCAACATCTCACCCCAAGAACATGTACTACAACACAAAGCAGTCCTAAACAGTCCCTGTATAGAAAACCAAGTACCTAAAATCCAATTAACCAAGAGGAACCACCAAAAAGTAGAAAGGATTGCCGAACAAAATTGATATTCCTGCTAGAATATTCAACCAAAGGGAGACAGGACATTTTAAACAGAGATAATCTGCTAAAATTGTTTAGGGAGATTCCAGAATTAGGTGAAGTGACCTCAGTCGACTTCCTTGCAGGGGAATTTCAGCAATTTGAAAATTGACCCCAGGCAGAAGCAACATTAACAACCTGGATTTCCAGCAAAATAGTCGACCCGATTTACACATTTAGAAATTCTTGTGAAATCTGGGGAATAACCCTATTACACCAAAAGCCTCCTAAATACCCCTACCACCAGCTACAAAAAATTGAGTTGCCATAATTTTTACAGGCTATAGATAAAGGATCAATATCATTTCTGAGCGGAGCAAGAGGTTCCTCACCTGAAGCATGGGCAAGCTCAACACAAAGCCATACGAAAGACAGGCAAAGCCAGATACCATCCAAGCCAATGATAGAAGACAAGCAGGATTGGACATGGGTTCCAATGGCCCTAGAATGTCGGCGGACCCGACGTAGTACTGCAGCAAAAGGAATGTGATTTACCAGGGCCCCAAATCAGATTGAAAACAGAGGAGATCATCAATATTTGTTCATGGAATGTGCATGGATTTGGAGAAATGTGCCTAGATAATGAGACCATGACCTTCTTTCAAATTTTCAATATAATACTATTACAAGAAACCTGGAACTTAACACCAATACCAATAGTAGGCTACGAGGAGCACCATATACTGGTGGAAAAAATCTCCAACTTTGGACATCCCAGGGGGGGTATGTCCATATATGTCTCCTCAAAGTATATTTGGACTACAGAAGAACTCGACTCAGGAGAGAACTGGCTGCAAGTCTTGAAACTTGAAAGCAAAAGTAGCACTCGAATGAGGCTTGTGCAGTTAATTATTATTAACGTATATACACATCCGGATAAAAAAAAGAAAGAAAGATCGGCGAGCCTTGTAAACCTGATAATACTGCTGCAAATCTTGTATCAGCATGGTCAAATGATTATCTCAGGGGATTTTAACATCAACTTTGTTAGGAGTAAATCTAACAAGAGGAAGAACCAAGGCATGCTTGAAGTAGTCAAACTACAAAAACAGCTGGACGCACATAATCTAACAATCTTAAATGGACAAACAAAGGCTGACAGACCAGCAATTACGTTTTTAAGTGGAAAGAGTCAATCAACCATAGACTACACTTTTGTCAGTGAAGAGGTACTCCCCATGGTTAACTCATTTGAAATTTACCCCCGCCCTGAAAGCGACCACCTCCTGCAAGTGCTGAGTATTAAACTCAAGCTGCAACAGACAAGCAAAACAAAGGATCTAGCAGAAAAACAGAAAGTTACAACTTAATAAAACTTAAATGGCGCGGAACCAACAAAGACCAAATAATGGATGTGGTCTACGAACATGTAAAGAAAATGGGGATTCTGAGAGAGGAACAGACCATGATTGCATGGGTAGTTTTAAGAAAGGCCTTATTAAACAGATTCCCAGTAAAATCAGGATTATACAGTAATTTCGTCTGACAAAAAGCCCTAGGGGGCAGAAGGCATGAACCACGGTATAATAAAGAATTGTGTGAAGAAAAAAGGAAAATAGCTAGCGAGGTAAGAAGACTGGCCACAGCAGCAAGAAAGGGCACAATAATAGACAATATTAGACAAATGTAAAATCTCAGTTAGGAGGTGGAGGAGAAATGTGTGATTCCAAAAACCCAAACAGTATTTAGGCCAAGCATGGGAGCGTCAAGAAACGTAACAGTCTTCGCATTGCTAACAGAAAAGGCTATAAGAAAGAAATCCCGGTTATTCGCCTATTTCAAATCGGCGTTCGATAGAGTACCACAAGACCATCTCTGGTCAAAATCGAAAGCATGGGGAATACCACAAAAATTGCTTAATGAAATAATTGCATTATACAGTGAAACGTGGGTGCAGATGAAACTTGGAGATGGCAGTAGAGTGACAGACAAAATTAACATCAATAGCGGCTTGAAACAAGGTTGCGTGTTGGCACCGAGTTTATTTCATTTGCACTTGGCGAACATGAACAGCTATTTGATAAACGTTGAGAATCATCCACCCAGATTGGCAAAAGAGTCAATCACCTATCTGCAATACGCAAATGACATAGTGGTTCTGAGCCAAAGCCCTTTTGTCCTGGAAAGAGTAATTAACACCTTGCCAAGCTACATTGAGTTGCAAGGGTTGGAGCTGAACCTCAGAAAAACTAAATTGGTACGCTTAGTGGATACTCGGTACAGAACGTATTAATGGTACATAAAAGGTGAACAGGTAGAATCAATGCTGGCCGCCAGGACACTGCTGCCCTTCCCACCCACGTTGCAGCCACCCAGTACTGCTGGCGACACAACAGGTGCTAGGGTTGGCTATCTGCCCCTGGGCACAAGGGAGGGCCTTATTTATAGACCCACGAGTGTTTGTGCGGAGACAACGAGGCTGCTAATTGTCATGTTAAAGGCCTGCTACCTGAGCTTTGTTAACATGACAGGTATATTTGTAGAGCGCCATGGCCTCAAGACGCTATTGAGAAATAATGGATGGGCCCTCATGGTTAGGGACACAGAGTAGAGAAACGGGGCCCAGTTCAGAGTGGAAGGCGAAAGAAAGTCCTCCGATTTTGGAGGGGGAGTGGTACATCCTCAGAGTCTGCCAGCGGGATATCTCCAGAGCACACCACTATGTCGGTGTAGTCTGAAACAGAAATACAACGTAATTCTGAAATTGGAGGGTTACTCTGTTCCTGCATAAGTTTGTTTTTTCTATGCATTCTGAGATTGTAGATCTGAATAATCCGTTGTGAGATCAGAACTACAGGTCCCATAATGCAAAGAAGAAACCTGGGTCGACACTAGATCTATAAAAATTGAGCACTATGAATTCTATGTAAGTGGGGCTATCTTACTGATAAAGGCTGAAAAGATAGTAAATACAACACTTAACAGGATTGACTGGAACCCCAGACATCTGTGCTCCAGCGAAACTACACCTGCCGCACCATTGGTATGTACGGAATTCATGTGCTTTTCCTCCAAACTGTCTTACGTTGTTCATCACCACTGGCATGCCCATACTCATTCAACACTAGATGGAACTTGAATAAAAATTAAACCCATATGATTAGCAGACTCCAATAACAATAATATCACGGTTAACGTGGAGAGGATGTGGCCTAACGGTGAGAGCTGCCGACTTTGTAGCGACGAACGAGGTTCGAGTTTTGGCATTGGCTCAACATACTGGACAAATTACTTAATCTCCCCGTGTTTACCCAAAAATGAATGTTTCCCTGTGTAATGTAACTGGTGCTCATGTAAAGCACTCCTATAGCTTTCGGTCGAGTTAGCGCAAAAAAAACCAAGCACCACATAGAAGCGTTGTGCGTACACTCACTCTCTACACACCTAAAGGAACAACTTAATAAAATGCAAAAGGAGCATAAAAAGCTGCAAATTACAGCTAAAAACTGGAGAAATGTTTCTAAAACCGGTTCCAGTCCTAACCCTTTCTTTGATCAAACTTGCACTGCTGCCTATGTCTGTTTTTTTTATTATTTAAATAAATAATAAATTGTACGTTTACACCCAAATCAGGAGACTGCTGAAGTATTTTACAGTTCTGCATTCACAATGTAAGGGGGGACATGGAGCAAGGATTGAAAAAGGTCCTGTACCGACGCTCCAAAAGGCTGAGCATAAACACACAGAGTGGTATCAGTGGAGAAGTGTGGCTCAATGATTAGAGCGGCAGACCCTGATGCAGAGGTCTAGTCCGGGACCAGGGTTCAATTCCCCGCCTCGGCGGGTCTTGGGCTCAAAATTCCACAGACCTGATAATTCTCGCCTCGGTGCCATTCCAATCATGGAGTCCCACTCTGCAACTCTGGGCAATAGCTTGCTTAATCTCCACAACGGCCCCCACAACGCTAAGGATGCCTGGCCTCCACCTTGGGGGTGCCCAGGAGTGGACGCCTCACAGGGAAAGCCAGGATGGGTTCCACAGCGGTATTCGTACAAGCGCCTTGAGACCCTTGCGGGTGAGTAGTGCGCTATACAAGTATCAATTTACATTACATTACATTTACAGTTCCTGGGGAGAAAAGAAGAGTATGGAAACTAGCAGTCCTGGTCGGATCTGCTACTAGGGGGAATGTCTCAGAAGTCAGGTTATGGAGTGTATGTAGAGTGAAGTAAAGGTACTCCTGTGCGGGTGCTAGTTGTGCCCGGGTGCAAAGCATCATCATAGGGCAATGCTCCTGGTGGGGGTGTCGCTGCAGTCCCTCACGGGCCCTCCTCAAGGGCGCTCTGTCGAAGATCTTTTCAGGAGTAGCCGCAGTTGTGCGTGTGGGTTAGATGGGGAGTGGTGAAGATAAAAAGACTCGATGGTACCCTAGTAGTTTTATTCATGAGTCCTCGGGGTCAGGTTAAAAATCGATCGGGGAAGAAGGCGCAATCTGCGCTTGAATGAGTAGGGGGAGGTAAGTTGTACGCCTGCTGCTCTCAACCCGTGTGTGAATCTAATGTGAGATAGTGGGTGAACAGTGGGTGGTTGACATGTTTTGCGCTGCCCGTGGTCCCTAATGGATCCCTTAGCGCTTCTTCAGGACCTTCATAAAAGGAAGAGGGACGGGAAGGGACTCAGGGAGGAAGACACCCTATAATCCCTTATACTCAAAGACAAGTAGATGTCTAGGTTCTTTTTGATAGTAGGGCACGTCTTATTCGTGTCCCATGCTTGAGACCCTCTCTGTTTTTTAGGAGGGCTGCACCGGCGTCGACCGTCTGGTGTGGAGGGGTCAAGGTATACCCCTCGTTTCACAGTTTGGAAGCCTGTTCTTCCTCCAGGGTCGCCGGTGACCCCACGAGGAGTATTGCCCTATGATGATGCTTTGCACCCGCAAGGGTGTGTGAGGGCACAACTAGCACCCGCACAGGAGTACCTTTACTTCACCCTACATACACTCCATAACCTGACTTCTGAGACATTCCCCCTAGTAGCAGATCCGACCGGGACTGCTAGTTTCCATACTCTTCTTTTCTCCCCAGGAACTGATACCACTCTGTATGTTTATTTTACAGTTCTGCCTTTGCAACACACTAGAAGGTCTTCTCAAACAGCTCAAAGGAATGTAAAACCTTAAAAACTAAATGATCGGGAGAAAAACTGCACGGTAGCAACATGCTGTAACGCGAAGAAAAAAACACACACTTTCTTCTCACTATCTATTTAAAAAAATATGCATCTCTTTAGAAGATCTTTGAAAGACGTTGCATTTTGGATAGGGAAGAAAAAGGCAAAGCCCCATGACTCAAAAGGGAAACACTGCACATTAATGACGTCATGCACAGGAAACTAACGAGCAGCCACAGCTTACGGTAGAGTGGTGACTCAACCCATGAGCCGACGTCTGACTGCACATGCTTTCTGCACAGACATTCTACCATCCTGTGCCAGCTCTCTACTCCTTCTCAATGTGGCCGGATGACGTAAGAAGCACAAACTACTTTAAAAACAAGCATTGAAAATGCAATAGGATGCGCATTTACGTGTAACCTATTGCATTAGAATCGGAAGTGGGGTGGGAGGAGGGCACGAACGGGAGTAGGGAGGGGGGCTGGTGTGTTCTGAGAAGTCATGGACTGCGGGAGGGGAGGGGGGAAGGCAGGGGGAGAAAAATTCTGTTGGAAGTAAAGGGGCTGGTAGCCATGGAAGGATACAAATGTCGAATGATGAGGGAATAACGAGTGTCAAACCAATCAGAAGGCAGCATTTAACACAAAAGCCAATGGGCAGAGAGTGGGCAGAGCTTCCACGAAGCTTCCACACTACAGTATATACTGCATGCCTCGCAAAGCGATGGAAGTGCATTCGCACTGCAACGCTAGCGAGACCTAAAAATCTAGGACTCATAGGATATATAATCCCTAATGTTGTTATAGTGTATTATTGTTCTCTTTGGAACGCTGAACAATAAATGGAGAAAGTTAAAAACATAATCTGACATCTTATTCTGAGATAGAATTTCAAAATCCAAAATGCTTGTTTTCCAAAAGTCATAGGATGTGTAGGTGGGACGTTATCATTATATTCCCTATCTCTGCTATAGAGTATATTTACAGGAATAGAAAAAGTCAGCATTTCCCGACTTGCAGGTGGTGTGTAATGCAGAATATATAATTACACCGCATTGTCGCCTGTTATCCAGGGAGGACTCATGACTCACTTTTCAGCACTGTGAACTTCCTTAACAGTCGCTTGACACTAGGGGACGTGGGAGATTGATTGTTGCTTCGTGAGTGTCACAACGCATGGTGCAATGTCATCTGCTAACAAACTCTTTAGAACATTACACCCATACTTATATTCGTATGTTACAGGTGACAGCAAGCATCCTATAATTCACAAAATCAATGTGAGCGTTGCCACAATGCAGCACACAGACAGAGCAGAGGAGAAATGGAAAGAACCGTTGGAATTTTCAAAGGCAGATTTTGCTGTTTGCACGATAGCGGTGAGGCTTTAAAATACATTCCTTAGACGACGTATAATTACTGCATCAAGGGCAAAACTTCATTACATTGTTATGCGCAGAAGACTGCCTGAGGAATCAATGAACAATGATTCTGACGTTGAAAAGGATCTACATTAATCAACTTATCTAAAATAGAGACTAGACAATATAAGGTCTGATGAGGGAAGAGCATACATGTATTGATAACAAATAGGAATTAATTGTTTTATTATGTTTTGTAGTAAAACATATGTATATATATATATATACTAGGTAGAGGAGCAGAAATAAAATCTTCCTGCCAGCAATTGGGGTCCGTTTACTCTGTTCGCCGCTGCTGCCGTGTGCAAGGAGTTGCATATATATATTTATATATATATATCTTTAAACATTTAATTAAATGAAAATATATTTATAAAAAAGTCCAAATAAAATCAATTAATTTTAACCGATTAATTCCGATGGGGTACTATTTTAGGTCCCTGCCTCCATTATTTTCTATGGGCGGGTGTTGCAGTACCGTTGTCTGGCAATTTGTGGTTCCGGTCTTACTCCAGGTTGGGGCTAGAGTACATTTACTACTGTTTTATGTTCTGAGGCTATAGTAACTTTAGATATGTATTTTGTAAATAGCAATAGACTCACCCTTTTATGCTCCCTAAACTCCTCCTTCCTCCTCCATAACCCCTTCCATTTTGTAGTAAGTATTCCCCACTTTAAAGTGACTACCCCTATTTACTCCTAAAATGTAGCTGTAGGCAGAGATCTCTGCATGTAGGTTTGTGAACAGGATTTTGTAGTACAGGAGTAGGACTTTTGTATCAGATTGTGAATTTTTTTATATGAATAAAAATTGTTAACAATTTGAGGAACAATATGTTTGACTGAAGTAAACATTATTTACCTACTTTTCTCTCTAGCAAAAGTTGGCCTGGTCATGGGCACATGTGTTTAAGGACCCTCACCATTTCTGCTCCTGCTACATACACCACCACTACCCTGTTGTACTGATACAGTACGCACACTAGAGCCGTACTCACCCTTGGGAGTATTAAGATAGGCCTAAGGTCAGCATTAGTGCTTTAAAGTTCTTCTAGGACAGAAGCTACCTCAACTAAAGTCCTTGTTATATCTCTATTTTGGTGTGCCAAATAGGCCTGCAAATTTAAAGGGCATCCACACATTGTTATCGTACTTGCAGCAAAATGCTCTATAAAGCGACCAAAAGCCTGAAGGCGAGTGTCTGTCACTGTTGAATCTCTGTGCCTTTTCTTCGTCTGCTATTCCTCTACATAATTAATCAACAGAATCAGAAATGTCAAGCATATTGCGGGCTATGGGTTCAAATCCGTTATGCACAGTTCTTTGTAAATTAATCGCCCTCCAGGTCAATTCATAGATTGTTTCATGCTGTTTTTCTTGCATGCTAAGCGTTGCACTTTCCAAATTTCTAAAGTACTGTGCCAATGATGTAACATCTTCTTGATCACTTGATATGCCACTGATTTCTGGAGTCCGTGACCTGGCAGTTGGGTTTTATTAGTGAAATACCAATGCCTTGTCACACTGGCAGTTGGGTTTGTGCTTAATACAATAGTCTCTGTGCTACAAATGGGGTTCACCCCTATAGCCCCAAATGACATGGACAAATTGTATAAAGAACAAAAAACAGAAGAGTGAAGCAGACCAGTGTATTTATTGGGCAGACACCAGATGGAATTTCTTGTTAGATTCCTGATTAGGGGCCTAACGGTCCTCCGTCTATTCCAGGTGACACCACGTTACATTTGGTGGAGAGGTATGATTTCCAGAATTTTAGGCTCAAGTTTGTCTTCCTTAGTCCTGAGGAGGCCTTAAATTACCACGCCCGTAACGTGTCTACCCTATCAGATTAGGAGTCCTATTGAAATATCATTTATAAAGATTTACTTAATTTTAAGAGGAAGCAAAAAATATCCTCTCCAATGTCCTTGAGGAAGACTGTGACTACCTCAGGGAGGATTCTATATTGAATTCATTGTACAACCACCCCATTTAAGAACGCAAACACTGAACAGACGAACAGTGAGTTTTTTCCGATAAGGATTATTGAAAGACTTTTTGAATTTGGTGTACTGTGCGTTATAAGATAAAATAATTGCATATAAGTTGTTTATACTTTTATTTGACACTGCCCAACATTCCGAACACACATCGCTCAAAGATTTGCCTAATATGAAGCTACATAAATATTCTTCTTTATTAAATTTGTTTCCCAGTGGAAATTACTTTTCCATTTTGGCTTAAATTTTGACTATATCCCTGCTGTACTCTACTGTTTTTGGTCTTAATACAGTAGTCACACTAAAATTTGTTGGATCTGCTTGTTCATCAGCTCCTTCAATGTTCATAGCCATGCTGGTATAGCTTTCTTGGCTTAGTCTTGGAATCTCCACTTTTGTGAGGCTGTGGGCTGCTACATGAATCTGCCCTCGCCTCATGTGCATCTTCAGTCACAATTTGTGTGGAGCAAGATAACATATGCGAATTTAAATCACTGATTTTTCATTGCAGCCAAATATGAGCAATAGTATGTATATTAGAAATATATATATTTTTAAAATCTTTTTAAGATTTGAGGGTGATGTATAAAAAATTAACATGAAACATCACTTGATATGTAGGTTTTGTTACTCGTTTCACTGATAAAACTACAATCCCCATAATGTACTGTGCATGTATGTCATTCATAAATGAATGTTTTAAGAAAAAAAGTTAATAGTTTGAATTGTATATTTATATATGCATAAGTGTGTATAGTTTATAGCATAATATTCATCTATCTATTTAATACTATTACACAGTGTTAGAATCCGGGGTCTCTGGTTGGCGCAGGTATGCACTTGTGACAAGCAGGGACCCTTTCCTCTAAGTCAGGGCAAAGGATTACTCTAATAAAAATAACCCCTGCTCACCCTCTAGGTAACGTGGCGCGAGCAGTCAGGCTAGATTCCAGAGGGCATTAGGTTAAGCATTCAAGGCGTCCCACAATAACCACCAACCCACCACACAGAGACACAAGGCTGTATTTTGTAAAAATAAAGTTCTTTATATAAAGTTCTTTAAGCAGGCTTTAAAATACAGGGTTTCACTTCTTAAGAGGGTTCCAGTTACTTGTATTCACTATTCCATGAGGCCACAGTTCTTAAAAGGCAATTTGGGAGCAATATTCACTTTCTTGAGGTCTGTGCGCGTCGGAGCGTCTTTCGTACAGTTCGTACGGGTGTTGGTACGCGTCGTACCACTCTTCATACGAGCCGTACAGTCTTCGGGACGCTTCCTGCGATTGCTCACGCTTCCCGCGTGAATCGGCGTACGTTGTACGGACCGTACCGGCGAAGGTACGTGCCGAACAGATGTCAGTACGCTCCGTACACCTAAGACTGCTTCCTCTGCAGTGTCTCATGCTTCTCACTGGGGTCAGCGTACGGGACAGCCAGTCCGGGCCGCCCAGGTGAAAGTACGCGCCGTACAGATGTCCGTACGCTCCGTACCCTCAGGGCCGCTTCCCCTGCAGTTGCTCACGCTTCTCACTGGGGTCAGCGTACGGTCCGGGCCGCACAGGGGAAGTACGCGCCGTACGAGTGGAAGTACGCGTCGTACAGGGGCACACAGTACCTTAGTCTTTTGTAGGAAGTTCGCGGCGGCCTCAGAAGTCCGTAGAGGGGCGTCCCACGTCGCGTTGTAGTCCCGCTTGGGCAGTGGACGACGATGCTTCGTGGGGCGCTTCCGGACGTCGCAGCACACCTCGGGGGTCAGAAGCAGGAGGGGCAGCTCGGGGGTGATTTCTCAGCGCGGCGCGCTGTCGGCTTCGTCCAAATCGGTGAACCAGTGCGCCGCCGGTCCTCACAGTGGTCTCTACGGCCAGGGGGTCGCAGAGGCTCGGCGCTTGGGCACAGGCAGTCTCTTCCTTACGTTGCGAGCTCCGGCTCGAGGGGGCAATTGTTTGCTTTGCTCAGGCCAGTCAGGGCCTTTACGGTGCTCACAGCAGCACGAACGATTCAGGAGTCGTGTTGCTCAGCGAGAGGGGGCACACAGGTTCTCTGGGGTCAGCGTTGCAAATCCACCCACAGCAGCTTCCTCTTCTTCCAGGGGAGGATAGCACCCAATGTTCCTGGGGCGCAGTTCAGGGGGCAAGTTCACAAGCAAGCCCTTGGAGATTGTTTAAAAGCACAAGTTGAATTCAAAGTCTTTCTCAGTCTTTTCCTCCTCTCCTTCAGCAGCAAGGCACCCACCACAGGCCAGTCTCTCAGGCTTAGAGACAGTTATCCTCCATGCAGCTTTCCCAGGTCCTTCTCTTCGGGCAGAGTTTCTTCTTGGCGCAAACAGGATCTGATTTCTTAGGAGCAGGGCTCCTTCTTTTATAGCAAGTTTCTTTTGTTCTTTGTGGCCAGGGGGCCTGTGCCTGGCTCAGTCCGGTTCTGGAGCACTTTGTTGTGGTGACTCTGCTCTTTCCTTTCAGCGCAGAGGGCAGAGACATCAGCCGCTCCACAGGGGGCGGAGCCAGCTCCTCCCACCCATCCTGGTGTAATCTCTCTACCCACCACCTGGCAGCCAGCCTGTCTCCTGGAATTCCCCGGCCCTGCCCCTCACTGAAACTAGGCAGCACACACACACACAAAGCAGAGGCGGACTGAAATGGCTAAGCAAGTAAATACTAACTTTCCAAAAGTAGTATTTACAAACACAGGATATTAAAATAAACTTTACTAAAAGAAATATTTTATTATTCTGTTGTTCAGGCATACTAAACTTGACTTCCTACCATGCTCTCTGAGTCCGCTGGGATTATAGCGTGTAATAATTCCAGCAGCCCATTCTGGCCTATGGAGAGCAGGTAGCCTTCAATAGTGAAAAACGAAAATGGCTGTAATTCACTATTAGGACATGCCACACACATCAGGGCATGTCCTACCTTATGCCTACAATGCACCCTGCCCTTGGGCCTACCAGAGGGGTGACTAATATGTAGTTAAGAGAAGGTTTAGGGACTGGCAAGCAGGTGCACTTGCGCAATCAGCGCGACAGTACCAGACTGCACGCAGGTTCTGCAATGGCAGACCCTAGACACATTTTACTAGGCCGCTTCTGTGGGTGGCACAACCAGTGCTGCAAGCCCACCAGCAGCATTTGCATTTACAAGCCCTGGCACTCCTGGTGCACTTTATTAGGGGCTGATAGTAAACCAAATAAGCCAAACATGGACACCAATCAATGTATACACTTTTCAAAGGGAGCACTTGCACTGTGGCACTGATTAGCAGTGGCACAGTGCCCTGAGCAGCTAACACCAACAAAACAAATGAGGCACATCAGCAAAAAGTGGAAGGGAAACTCACGCCAAGGTGCCAGGTCTAACACGTGTCCCCTCCAGCTGAAATGTGGGGGGAACTACCCTACCCCAGGGAGTTCCTCTTCACTAAGGCGGAAAAACCTGGACAGACCGTCAGCATTGGCGTGATCTGTGCCAGGGCGATGCTCCACTGTAAAGTCCATACCCTGTAGGGAGATGGACCACCTCAACAGTTTTGGGTTCTCACCCCTCATTTGCATCAACCATCTGAGGGGCTTGTGGTCGGTCTGAACCCGGAAGTGAGACCCAAACAAGTAGGGTCTTAGCTTCTTCAGCGCCCAGACCACAGCAAATGCTTCTCGCTCGATTGCACTCCACCTTTGTTCCCGTGGAAGTAACCTCCTACTAATGAAGGCTACAGGTTGGTCCAAGCCCTCCTCAGTCATCTGTGAGAGAACAGCCCCTACAACATGCTCTGATGCATCTGTCTGCACTAGAAATTCTTTGGAGAAGTCAGGAGCCAAGAGCACGGGCGCCGTGCACATGGCAGTCTTCAGGGTGTCAAAAGCCTTCTGACAGGTGTCAGTCCAGATCACTTTCCTGGGCTGCTTCTTCGAAGTCAGCTCCGTCAAGGGGGCAACAATGCTGCCATACCCCTTGACAAACCTCCTGTAGTACCCTGTGAGTCCTAAAAAGGCCCTCACCTCTGTCTGGGTCTTTGGGGGCTCCCAAGCCAGGATGGTTTCAATCTTGGGTTGTAGGGGCGCCACCTGGCCGCTCCCCACTTGGTGTCCCAAGTACACCACGGATCCCTGCCCGATCTGACACTTGCTTGCCTTGATTGTGAGGCCTGCCTTGCGCAGTGCCATCAACACTTCCCAGAGATGTTGCAGGTGTTCTTTCCATGTGCCACTGAACACTGCGATGTCATCCAGGTAGGCGGCGCTGAACTCGGTTAGCCCAGCCAACACCTGGTTGACCAACCTCTGGAAGGTGGCAGGGGCATTCTTCATCCCAAATGGCATAACCCGGAACTGGAAATGCCCATCTGGTGTGGAAAATGCTGACCTCTCTTTGGCCCCATCATATAAGGCGATCTGCCAGTACCCAGGCGTTAAATCAAACGTGCTGAGGTACCGGGCAGCCCCTAACCGATCGATGAACTCATCAGCTCTGGGGATGGGGTGCGCGTCAGTCTTCGTGACTGAATTGAGTCCTCTGTAGTCCACACAGAACCGGAGTTCAGGTGTGGCACCCGGCGTTGCAGCCTTTGGGACCAAGACCACTGGGCTGGCCCAAGGACTGCTGGAGGACTCAACCACCCCTAGAGCAAGCATCTTTGAGACCTCCTCTTTGATGCAGGCTCTGACCCTGTCAGTTACTCTGTAAGCCTTGTGCTTCACAGGCAAACTGTCTCCTGTGCCCACATCATGGACGCATCAATCTGTGACTCCAGGAACCAGGGAGAACAGGTCAGGAAACTGCCCCAGCAGCTGGCGGCAGTCATCCTGTTGCTCAGGGGTCAGGGTGGGTGAGAGGTTAACTCCATCCACTGACCCGTCTCGCTCTGAGGCTACCAGGAGGTCAGGAAGAGGCTCGGACTCCTCTTCCGCCCCATCATCTGTGGCCAAGAGCATGCCCACTTCAGACCTCTCCAAGTGGGGCTTTAGTCGGTTGACATGTAGGACCCTCAAGGGGTTCCTGGGAGACTGCAAGTCCACCAAGTAGGTGACAGAACTCTTGCGCTCCACAATCTCAAAGGGTCCTGTCCACTTGTCCTGGAGTGCACAAGGCTCCACAGGGGCCAGGACCCATACCTTTTGACCAGTTTGAAGCTCAACCAGAGTGGCATTCTGGTCGTACCACCGCTTCATTTCCTCCTGGCTGGCTTCCAGGTTTGCCTCAGTCCGGAAGGCCAGCATGTAACTGTATACATTCTGGGGAGGTTTCCTGGGAGATTGCTCCCAGCCTTCCTTGACCAGACTAAGAGATCCTCGTACTGGGTGGCCATACAGAAGCTCAAAGGGACTGAACCCCAGAGACTTCTGTGGCACCTCACAGTACGCAAAGAGAAGGCATGGTAAGAGGACGTCCCACTTATGCCTCATGGGTTCCTCAAGACCCATAATCATGCCCTTTAGGGTTCGGTTGAATCTCTCAACCAACCCGTTTCCTTGGGGATGGTAAGGGGTGGTGAACTTGTATGTCACACCACTCTCTTGCCAAAGGGATTTCATATAATTCGATATGAAATTGGTCCCCCTGTCAGACACCACCTCTAGAGGGAATCCTACTCGTGAGAAAATTCCCATCAGTGCCCGTCCCACCACGGGGGACGTCACTGTCCTCAGAGGGATGGCTTCAGGGTACCGGGTGGCATGGTCCACCAAGACCAGGATAAACCTGCTGTCTTGGGGTCCAGTGGCCCCACAATGTCAATCCCCACTCGCTGGAATGGGGTACTGACCACAGGGAAAGATTGGAGTGGAGCCTTTTGCTTCCTTCCACTCTTACCACTTGCCTGGCAAGTCTGGCAGGTCCTACAATGAGCATCTGAGCTCTTGTACATTTGAGGCCAATAAAAGTGGGTGACAAGCCTCTCATAGGTCTTGTCCTGCCCCAAATGCCCTGCTAATGGCACATCGTGAGCCAGCCCTAGTAGGAAGGCTCTGAACTTCTGGGGTACCACCAGCGCATGGGCTGACCCAGGTTCAGCAATCTTAGGCTCTGAGTACAGGAGGTCGTTCTCCCAGTAGATTAAGTGAGTACCGGACTGATCACCATTGGCCTGGGCTGCAGCCTGCTGCCGCATACCCACTAGAGAGGGGCACTCTTTCTGCTCCCTGCAGAATTCCTCCCTGGTGGGGCCTCCTTCTTGCTGCCAATGGGTCAGCTCAGGCAGGTCCCCCAGTTTGGCTATCTGTTCCCCGGTAGGCTCCAGGGCATCCCCATCAAGGTCTGCTTCCTCCTGGGCCGTGGGAACTTTAGGGGCCGGTTTCCCGCGCCTCCTGCGCCCTCTCCCTAAGGCCGGTTCCTGGGCCTCTCCCTCAGGCTCCAGGGTCCCTTCAACACCCCTACTGGCTGCCATTGACCGGGTGGTCATGCACGCCCAATCAGGTAAGCCCACCATCCGCAGGTGAGCTGTCTTCTCCACCTTTTCCCAAGGGGAGCTCTCCAAATCCTTCCCTAGGAGACAATCTACAGGCATGGCATTTCTCACAGCGACTTGCAGAGTACCAGAGACCCCCCCCACTCAAAGGGAACTTGAGCCATTGGACAATGACTCTGTGTTGTCAGCATTGACAACCCGACAATAGGCATGGGGTACAACCTGCTCTTGAGATACCAGGTGCTGCTGCACTGCAGTCATGCTGGCGCCTGTGTCTCGAAGAGCCTCTACCTTCTTCCCATTGACGGTCACCCCTTGCCCATATTTCTTAGTGTTCGAGGGCAAGTCGGCGTTAGGGACCATCTCACTGTCTCCTAGTGAGACTAAGGTCAGCTGGACGGGGTCCCACCCACCTGGGACTTCTACCTCCTCCCCAAAGGCTACTTTAGCCATCTGCTTCGGTAGAGCACCAGTGGGTGCTGGTTTCACATACTGGCGAGACTTGGGATCACTGGCAAAGTGACCCAGTTCACCACATTTATAACATTGAGGGGGCCCCTTGGGAACAGGTTTACCTGTCGGGCCCCTGTCTGCTTCGGGGTTGGGGGAGGCTGAGAATCTTTCTGCTGGTTCCCTTGGGTATTACTTTTGGGGCCTTTTTGCAACCCCTTCTGTTTTCCCTTGTCCCGCCACTCTTCTGCTGGGGACCCTGCCCCCCCTTGGCGGAGTCTCCCACTTGACCCTTGTGGACCCTGGTGCTGACCCAGCGGTCCGCCTCTTAAGCAAGCTTCCTAGGGTTAGTCAGCTTGCTATCAATCAGGTGTTGGCGTAGCTCAGGAAAACAATTAAGCGACAAGTGCTCCCATGCAATTAAATCAAAGAGACCTTGGTAATCATCCACTTTGCTACCCTTCACCCAGCCATCCAGTGCTCTGCAGAAAAAGGTTACATACTCCACATACGTACTCCCCGCAATCTTGGTACACCCCCTGAACCTCTGTCTATACAATTCAGGAGTTAGCCCATATCTGGTCATTAAAGCTCCCTTCATGTGGGGGTAAGAATTATACATGTCAGAGGGCAAATCTAAAAGTGTTTCCCGCCCCTCACTGAGGAACCGTCCCCACAACCCCGCTCCCCAATCTCTCTCAGGGACCCGGTGGGAAGACATGGCTACCTCATAGGCCTTGAACCATTGCCCTATGTCATCATTCTTAAAGTATTCCTTAACTACATCTTTTGGCATGTACACTGTTGTATTTTATAGTATAAGATGTCATGTAAGCAGGTGGCTGCTAAGCAACGGAAGCTTCTACTTCTGGAATGTGAGGAAGGCATCCAGGAGAGAGAAGCGGACGTTGTGGAGAAGGGCTCCTGCTGGAGGTTATTGTCTACATTGCTTAAGAAACCTCTTTAACAAATACCTGAGTACTGTAATACTCCAAATATGGTGACGAGGATGGGATGCCCTAATGAAGAAAGAGGACTGTAGACATCGACGTTTCTCGAAGTTGTGTGAAGTCGAGAAAATTTGCGGCGCGTTTGGAATTTTTAAAAAAAAGAAGATTCCTTATGCAAGCGAAGACCTCTAGCAGTGATCGACAGGTTTTCTTCTATGTAAGTAAGAATATTTTACTTACAAAATTGTCTGATAACTGATCCAGCGGTTGGAGTGGCGCGAGTCTGCGGTGCGTGTTTTGAAGGAAGGCGTGAGCAAAGGCGGCATCAGTGAAGATTCGCAACTCTGAGGTGCACGAGTCGCAGTGCGGTCATGAAGTGAAGCGCGTGCAGTGACGACATCCTCGAAGACTCGCAACTCCGGTATGCGTATCCAGGAGGAGCGCGTTAACTCTCGCGAGCTTACTCGTCATGCGCTAGCCAACGTGACCCTACTCTCGAGGTCACGTAACGTGCCGCCATTTTGAATTCGGCTGCATTGTAACATAGCGTTACACTTGCCAACCATCAAATCAGTTAACTTGCCAACCAGGAGGAGATTTAAGTAAATAAATGAACGAAGGAAACAGCGGTGGCATTCACAACGTCAAGCGCTTTGGTTTGGATTACATTTAAGTTGAGTGAAGATCAGCTGACACAAAATAATAAATAAATAAAAAATCAATCAACATTTCATGTGCCAACATCTGTATTTGAAAGCTACTATTAACCAACATCACCTCGCAATCAACGGTGATAGGCACACTGCCTATCAATTCAAGTAAAATGACGTCTCAAGTCATTGCTCCACCCCCAACATTTCTTCAAGAACCAGGATCTCCTTGCATGCCTTGGGAAGACTGGAAAGAGTCCTTTACTACTTACTTGGAAGCAATTGGGGGTGAAGATTATGTTCATAAGAGAAAATTAGCTATCTTAAAACACCATTTAGGAGTAGAAGGCAGAAATGTACTGAAAACACTTCCCAAATCAAATTCTATATTAAGAAATGACAACGCTGATTCTGATGACGAAGAGGACTCCTACGTGAAAGCTTTAGCGATGTTAGAAGAAAACTATGGCAAAAAATTAAGCATTGTGGTTGAGAGACACAAATTCTTTTCCCGTAAACAATTACATGATGAAAAAATTGAACAATATGTCGCGGCTTTAAGAAGGTTAGCAACCACATGTAGGTTCAAAGATCTCAGTGATGAAATCATTAGAGATCAAATGATTAACGCTACCAACAACAAGAAAATTCAAGAAAAATTGTTAGATTTGATTGACCCTACGCTAGAGAAGGCCATAGCAATTGCTAAACGCATTGAGAATACGTCATTGTATGTTAAAGAATTGACTGATTCTGAGTCCAAGGTTGTTACCAATACTACAAAAGTGTGTAGAATAAGTGATATAAACAAAAAAAGTATTGATACAGATGTGGTCAAAAGTGATAAAAACGTAGAAAAGAAGAAAAACGTACTAAATTTTAACAAAATATGCTACAGGTGTAGCAGTAATAGACATTCATCCGATGCTAACCACTGTCCTGCAGCAAAAAGCAGATGTTACAGGTGCAAAAGAATTGGCCATTTTTCAAGAGTTTGTAAATCTTCCAACACGTTTCACTCAAAACCAGTCATTAATGTCATGAATGAAGATGTGGCTAATGAATCTGTTGAAAGTGACATAGAAGTATACATGATTGACAAAGTTGATGATATTGTTTGCGTTGAAAATTACAATCCCCGACTTTTAGAGAGATGATAATTCTCAAAACTGAGATAAATAGTAGGTTTTCTCAGAGGGCTGCTGAGATATATCAATCTCATCGTAATAAGATCTACGAAGCCGGGGAGAAGTGTGGTAAGCAGTTGGCTTTCCGCACTCGCCAAAAACAATCTCTCAACCTTATCACCAGCATCGAGTTAGACGGCCAAGAATATACAACACCTGAGACTATCATAGAAGTTTTGAAAAAATATTATCAGAAGTTGTATCAAAACGAGGATACGTTAGATCCTGTAGCAATTAAAGAAGCACTTGCTAGATGGGAAATCGAGTTGGAAGATAGTCTAGGAATAGATATGGCTACTAGGCAAGATTTAGAAAGGGACATAACTCAGATGGAGGTGCAAATGGCCCTAGCAGAGCTAGCCTCGGGTAAAGCCGCAGGGCCTGACAAAATACCACTGGAGCTTTATAGAATTTTGGGCAATGTTATAACACCTCTACTCCTCGATTTGTTTATAGGGATTCAAGTGAGTGGCACCCCTCCTAGGTAATGGATGGAAACTAACATAGTGATTTTCCCAAAAAAAGATAACCCACCTAACCTACCCTCATCTTACCGCCCAATTTCTCTCATAAACTCTGATTCGAAGTTATACTCTAAGATCTTAGCTAACCGGCTCAGGGGGGTCATTGAGCATCTGGTCTCCCCGTGGCAACATGGCTTCATTCCGGGCAAGGGCACTACGGACCATACCCATCGGGCTTTAGCATTGTTTGATGCCGTGGGTGTCGCGGGGGGCCGGATGTCGATGGTCCTCCTGGACGCCGAGAAGGCTTTTGACAGGGTTTCGTGGGAATTCTTGTGGGCGGTTTTAGATCAAAATAAAATGGGTCCCCGTTTTGTGAAGTCCATTAAGGCTATGTATTACACACCCAAGGCTAGGGTATTGGTAATGGGACAGGAGTCTAAGCTCTTTGATATATTTCGTGGGACTAGGCAGGGGTGCCCATGCTCCCCGATTCTTTTTGCCCTATATATAAATCCCCTTATTTTAAAACTGTTAGATGCAGAGGCAATCAAACCAATTACAGTAGGCCCCTTCGATACTAAAATATTAGCATATGCCGATGACGTTGCGGTAGAAACATCCCATCCCACGGAGCCAATAATTGAAATCGAACAGATTACCCACGTTTTTGGACAATTTTTCAGGGTATTCCCTAAATAGGGATAAAACGATGGTTATATGTACTCAGAATACTCAATTCGAAGACTCAAGAAGAGTGAAAAGTGCTGTATACCTAGGAGTTCATATATCTCCCAAGATGGATGAAATCATTAAAATAAATTATGATCCTCTCCTAAAAAGGATAGATGGCCTGCATCTCTCAATTCTTGGAAGAGGTAATTTTCTTAAAATGAATATCTTACCCAGGGTCTTATATTTGTTCCGCGCGATCCCGCTATTGGTGGATGATAAAACTATTAAGGCCCTGGAATTCCAAATGAGTAAATTTGTATGGGGGTACGGGAAGATAAGGAGATCCATCCGGTACCTCTCTTTACCAGTTATAAGAGGGGGTTTGGCAATCCCCAATTTAGGATTTTATTTGTGGGCTACCTTGCTCCAGCAGATGACGCCATTACTTTTTATCAAAACACCTGAAATAGTGATAGGGGATAATTATATACCTTCAGTATATGAATTGGTTATTGGAGATAAGGCTAATGGCCTCCTTGTAAAACAACTAGAACCTTCATACTTTAAGAAAGTTAAGTTTAAGATTATATCGAGTGTCTGGGGAATTTGGAAGAAAACTGTCAGGCATCTTAATATTCCTAAATATAATAAATATATTTCGCTATGGCATTCTACACTGCTGCCAACACAATTATATGATGATATTTCTAGAAGATGGGAATATTTAGGACTGTTAACGGTAGGAGATTTCTTATTGCCTGGCTACGGTAATAGATTTCAACAACTGCAAAAAAAAAATTCTATTCTTAATACCAGTGTATTTAAATTTATTCAAATTAATACAATTCTTAAAGTAAAAAGTCCTGATATCTCATTGGATAATATTCCCCTATTCTAGTGTATGGGCAAATCTATAACTTAGATCGGTACTATATATGATATTTTAATTGTAAATCAACGGGATGACGTAGAGCCTATTGAAGTAAGCTGGTCAAGAAAACTGAATAATTCTAATGTAGATATTGATATGTCATTAACCCTCTCAATAAAGCTGTTCGTAACTTCTAATCTGAAAGCTCAGCTGTATAAGACTATATACGATCTTTATTTTACACCTGCCAAGCTTTACTCTTGGGGGAAAAGAGCTACATCAGAATGCCCGAGATGTGGAAAAAACGCGGCACATTTAGTCCATATGTTAGATGAGTGTGATAAACTTTTAGTTTTGAGAGGTATGATAGCAGGTTTTTGGCGGGAAGTGTTTGGGCACTTAGTAGCTGAATCTCCTACCCTTTACATCTTGGGATATGATAATACATTGAGAAGACATACCAAGGAGGAGGAAACATGCCTCTTTTTGGGGACGGCTGTATATAGGATAATTTTAACAGCTCGCTGGAAGGATGTAGATCCCACCAACTTTCAGGTTTGGCTCACCCGGCTGTTAGGTATGTATAGTAAAGAGAAGGCGATCTTTGCCTGTAAGGGGAAGAAGGCGAGAGCTCAAGGTATTAGGATTTGGGAATCAATTGAGAATTTGAGTAATAATAATAGAGCTTCCTAATCGAATTATGCTTAATGAACTCTGTCCTTTATTCTTGAAGCTGTGTTAGATTGATTACTCTCTTTAAACATTTTGATATGCTGTATCAAGTGTTATACTGTTGTTGCCATTGCAATGTTTTTTTGTTTTTTTTGTATACTGTATAAAAAAGAGCCAATTGATTTTTTTTTTGATTTTTTTTTAACTTTTTTTACTTCTAGCAAAACCATTGTTGTAACAGAATAATGAATAACTTATGTGACCAATCGATATTGAAAAGATTTATTATAAATAACTATTTTGCCAATCAAAAAAAAAAAAAAAGTATTATAAAAAATGAAGAAATTCTAATCATTTAAAATTACAAGCTATATTTTAAAACAAAATAACCTTTATATAAACAGTAGTAACATATACAATTAATATATCAACACATTCAAATAATTAAAAAACAAAATTCTTTTCCACTACATTATTGCAAATGATGTTAAAAACATCTATATTATTAAGATTGTAATTACTTACCTAAAAAAATCAATATTCTTGGCAACAATATTTCTGCATCACTATATTTGTGTATCACGATATTTATTTTCCGATATTTCTGTCTCCAAATATTTTTATTCAGCTATTTTGTCCAAATACACTCTGATTGATTCACCCTACACTCAGAGGGATCCAGCACATGACCTACCTGTAAGGAAGTGAGCAAATAATCATCCAATGCAGGTTCTTTTAACTGATACACATAACGATAGTGAATGGGTGTCAAAATATCCTAATCTTTTTAAAGAAGAACTTGGATGTTTTGAGGAAATTCAGAAATCGAATCATACTTAAAGATGGGGTCATACCAAAAGTGCACAAAGTACGTAATGTTCCATTAGCGTTGAGGGAGCCTCTCAAACTTGAGTTAGATAGATTATGCAAAGAAGGCATCATAGAGCCGATCGAAGCCTCTGAGTGGCTTAGTCCAATTGTGATCGCACACAAACCTAATGGAAGTATCCGCATGTGTGTGGACTTAAGAGATTTAAACGATGGTATTTGGGTCGACCGCCACCCACTTCCCCATATCAACGATATGTTAGCCTCTGTACATAATGGGAAATATTTTTCCACTCTAGATTTATCTAGTGCATCTCATCAAATCCTACTGCAACCAGAATCTAAACACTTAACATCTTTCATCACTCCGGAAGGAGCATTTCAATTTATTCGTATGCCCTTTGGTCTCGCATCAGCCTCAGCTGTTTTCCAAAGAGTGATGCAGGGAATATTAAAGGAAATGATTAATACTTTAGTATTTCAGGATGACATTCTGGTATGGGGAAAAGATGTAGCGGAACATGATAACGTTTTAAATATTGTATTAAAAAAACTGGAACAAGCAGGATTAACCATTAGTTTAAAGAAATGCAAGTTTCGTCAAACTGAAGTGGATTATTTAGGCCACACCTTAACCCAAGAAGGGGTTAAACCCAGGCTTAAATTAGTGGCTGATTTGGAAAACGCACCTGTACCACAAAAAAAAGAGAAATTAAGATCTTTTTTAGGACTTGCTGAATATTACGCTAGATTTATCTTTAACTTCTCGAATTGTGTATTTCCACTTCGGGATTTAATGAAAAAAAAAACAGCATACCAGTGGTCGGACAAGTGTCAACATGCTTTTGAGGAAGTAAAAAAGGCGATAGCCGATGCTATTTCCTTAAAACCTTTCAATGCTAATGATAAAAGCATAATTGTTACTGATGCTAGTGGGTATGGTTTGGGTGCAGTTCTCATGCAAATCCACGAGGGCAAGGAGAGAGTGATAGCCTTTGCATCAAGAACACTTAAGGGAGCTGAGAGCACCTATTCCACCATAGAAAAAGAGGCATTGGCGTGTTGGTGGGGAGTACAACATTTCCGAAATTTTGTGTGGGGTATTAAATTTGAACTCCATACAGACCACAAACCCTTAGTTGACATTTTTTCCACTTCCGGTGCAGCTAGAGCCAGTCCACAATTTTAGCATTAAGTATGTACCAGGTGTAAGAAATGTGAATGCAGATTGTTTATCACGTCTGCCTGTTGAAAAGGCAGATGGTAGTGAATGTGATGCAGAAGTTGAGGAATGGGTAGTAGCCAAGATTGGTGACGTTTGTCAAGCCATAGAAGAATCTGATTGGAGAAAAGCGATTCAAGAGGATGTTGTGTTAAAAAGGATAGTTGAGTGTCTTCCTATGAAGGAGGGATGGGAAGCACATAACGACGTATTAATTTTTAAGGAAGTCTGGTGTGAATTATCTGTAGTGAATGGCATTTTGAGAAGGATCAATAAGCTGATAGCCCCCTCTTCCATGAGATCTAAGCTGTTGCAACTGATGCATGAAGGACATGGTGGTATGTCCGCCATGAAGAGGAAAGCCAGGGAAGATTTCTGGTGGCCTGGCATGGACAAACAGATTGAAAGATTTGTTAGAGGATGTGTAGCTTGCTCTCGTAGTGATAAAACACATGAAGTTCAAGAAACCCCCATCCATCAAGTGATATTGCCTCAACAGGCGTGGGAAAGGTTGGCTATGGACATTTGCGGCCCTTTCGAGATTCTTGGGGTTGGTTGTAAATTTGCCATTGTGTTAATGGATTATTTTTCCAAATGGCCGGAGGTGACCTTTGTGCGTGAAGTAAAATCTAATAATGTGATTGAGTTTTGTGAAGAGATTTTCCGAAGGAAAGGTTGTCCGGCGGAGATATTAACCGATAATGGCACTCAATTTACATCTAACGAGTTTAGTGAATTTCTCAAGAGATGAGGCATAAAACATCTAAAAACTCCGGTCTATCATCCAAGGGGAAACGGTTTGATTGAACGTTTTAACCGTGTCCTGGGTGAATGTGTACAGATGGCTGTGCATGATGAACTGGATTGGAAGGACTTGGTTAAAAAAAATGCTGTGGAATTATAGAACCACCCCACATTCAGTTACGGGAGAAACTCAGTTTTGCTTGCTAAAGGGCAGAGTTCCTTGTTCCATTGTTGTTCCAGGGTGGATGGGCAGGTTTGGTAAAAAAACCTTTGATGACAGTGTCATTAGAACCAAAGTTGAGAATTATCAGAGTGCCTATGTACACAGACAGAATGATAAATTGATAAAAAAAATCCTAAAATATTCACTAAGGGAAAATTTGTAAGGGTAAAATTGGGAGCGATTCAACACAAAGGATGTTTCAAGTTTTCCAATCCAAAAGAAATTATTTCTGTTAATGGTGATTTCATACAGTTGTCAGATGGAAAGTGATGGAACACCAATCGTGTGTCCTTGTGTAATGATACTGAAATGAGTGAATGGATGAGAATCACTTCAGATTCTGTTGGTCGAAGTGATTCAAAAGAGGTTCTAAGCAGGGGTGTGAAGACTTACCCATACTCTCCACCTAAGGTCAGAGAACCCAGTTTACATTTCAGATCATTACCCAAGAAACTGCATGATTATATTTGCAACTAGTTTACAAATGTGTTTTCTTCTGTATAAATTTCTTTTTGTTGAATGTAGTTCTATATGTGAATTATCGTGTATTTATTTTCTAAAGAAAGGGGATATGTTGTATTGTATAGTATAAGAAGTCATGCAAGCAGGTGGCTGCTAAGCAACGGAAGCTTCTACTTCTGGAATGTGAGGAAGGCATCCAGGAGAGAGAAGCGGACGTTGTGGAGAAGGGCTCCTGCTGGAGGTTATTGTCTACATTGCTTAATAAACCTCTTTAACAAATACCTGAGTACTGTAATACTCAAAATACACCCTTGACTCTACCTGCACCGGCGTTGCGCTGCCATCAGAGGGAGGGTTTTCCAAACTTTTCTCCTTTATCGCCAACTCCCTCATTCTCGCGTCGTGCTCCATCTGAATCTTTCTCTCTTCAAGAGCCATTTTCTTGCTCTCTAGCTCCAATTGGCCATTTAATTTCAGCTTTGCCAATGTTATCTCATGATCCCTGGTGGCCTGTCTGTCTGCCAGCTCCTCTGGCGACAGGGCTCTGCTAAAACTGTGGATGCTCTCTGCTAGTTCCAATGGTACAGTTTCCTCAACTGCACCCCTTGATTCAATCCAGGCTTTCAATGCCTTGTGGAGCTCTCCTTTGAGCCGGCATCCTACATGCGGAACCTTGAACTTCTTGCAAAAGTACTTGAGTTGTTTTTTTGTGTAGCTGTCCAGCTTTGATTCATCCCATTCCATCTCTCCTACTTCAGAAGCTTCAGAGGTCGTTTTCTCAATGCTGTTTGGGCCAGGCATGACTCCAAACACAAGGGATCTTCTTTTCTTGGCAAGCGAAATTAAATTTAAAAGTTCTGTGGCTTAAGCTACTGGACTGTCCTCACTGTGCAATGGCTAGTAATCACTGCGCAGACACCAAAAATGCAAATCCGTAGATCCTCACCGCTGCCACCAATGTTAGAATCCGGGGTCTCTGGTTGGCGCAGGTATGCACTTGCGACAAGCAGGGACCCTTTCCGCTAAGTCAGGGCAAAGGATTACTCTAAGAAAAATAACCCCTGCTCACCCTCTAGGTAACGTGGCGCGAGCAGTCAGGCTAGATTCCAGAGAGCATTAGGTTAAGCATTCAAGGCGTCCCACAATAACCACCAACCCACCACACAGAGACACAAGGCTGTATTTTGTAAAAATAAAGTTCTTTATATAAAGTTCTTTAAGCAGGCTTTAAAATACAGGGTTTCACTTCTTAAGAGGGTTCCAGTTACTTGTATTCACTATTCCATGAGGCCACAGTTCTTAAAAGGCAATTTGGGAGCAATATTCACTTTCTTGAGGTCTGTGCGCGTCGGAGCGTCTTTCGTACGGTTCGTACGGGTGTTGGTACGCTACGTACCACTCTTCGTTCGGGCCGTACAGTCTTCGGGACGCTTCCTGCGATTGCTCACGCTTCCCGTGTGAATCGGCGTACGCTGCACGGACCGTACCGGCGAAGGTACGTGCCGAACAGATGTCATTACGCTCCGTACACCCAAGACTGCTTCCTCTGCAGTGTCTCACGCTTCTCGCTGGGGTCAGCGTACGGGACAGCCAGTCCAGGCCGCCCAGGTGAAAGTACGCGCCGTACAGATGTGCGTACGCTCCGTACCCTCAGGGCCGCTTCCCCTGCAGTTGCTCATGCTTCTCACTGGGGTCAGCGTGCGGTCCGGGCCGCACAGGGGAAGTACGCGCCGTACGAGTGGAAGTACGCGTCGTACAGGGGCACACAGTACCTTAGTCTTTTGTAGGAAGTTCGCGGCGGCCTCAGAAGTCCGTAGAGGGGCGTCCCACGTCGCGTTGTAGTCCCGCTTGGGCAGTGGACGACGATGCTTCGTGGGGCGCTTCCGGACGTCGCAGCACACCTCGGGGGTCAGAAGCAGGAGGGGCAGCTCGGGGGTGATTTCTCAGCGCGGCGCGCTGTCGGCTTCGTCCAAATCGGCGAACCAGTGCGCCGCCGGTCCTCACAGTGGTCTCTACGGCCAGGGGGTCGCAGAGGCTCGGCGCTTGGGCACAGGCAGTCTCTTCCTTACGTTGCGAGCTCCGGCTCGAGGGGGCAATTGTTTGCTTTGCTCAGGCCAGTCAGGGCCTTTACGGTGCTCACAGCAGCACGAACGATTCAGGAGTCGTGTTGCTCAGCGAGAGGGGGCACACAGGTTCTCTGGGGTCAGCGTTGCAAATCCACCCACAGCAGCTTCCTCTTCTTCCAGGGGAGGATAGCACCCAATGTTCCTGGGGCGCAGTTCAGGGGGCAAGTTCACAAGCAAGCCCTTGGAGATTATTTAAAAGCACAAGTTGAATTCAAAGTCTTTCTCAGTCTTTTCCTCCTCTCCTTCAGCAGCAAGGCACCCACCACAGGCCAGTCTCTTAGGCTTAGAGACAGTACTCCTCCATGCAGCTTTCCCAGGTCCTTCTCTTCGGGCAGAGGTTCTTCTTGGCACAAACAGGATCTGATTTCTTAGGAGCAGGGCTCCTTCTTTTATAGCAAGTTTCTTTTGTTCTTTGTGGCCAGGGGGCCTGTGCCTGGCTCAGTCTGGTTCTGGAGCACTTTGTTGTGGTGACTCTGCTCTTTCCTTTCAGCGCAGAGGGCAGAGACATCAGCCGCTCCACAGGGGGCGGAGCCAGCTCCTCCCACCCATCCTGGTGTAATCTCTCTACCCACCACCTGGCAGCCAGCCTGTCTCCTGGAATTCCCCAGCCCTGCCCCTCACTGAAACTAGGCAGCACACACACACACAAAGCAGAGGCGGACTGAAATGGCTAAGCAAGTAAATACTAACTTTCCAAAAGTAGTATTTACAAACACAGGATATTAAAATAAACTTTACTAAAAGAAATATTTTATTATTCTGTTGTTCAGGCATACTAAACTTGACTTCCTACCATGCTCTCTGAGTCCGCTGGGATTATAGCATGTAATAATTCCAGCAGCCCATTCTGGCCTATAGAGAGCAGGTAGCCTTCAATAGTGAAAAACGAAAATGGCTGTAATTCACTATTAGGACATGCCACACACATCAGGGCATGTCCTACCTTATGCCTACAATGCACCCTGCCCTTGGGCCTACCAGAGGGGTGACTAATATGTAGTTAAGAGAAGGTTTAGGGACTGGCAAGCAGGTGCACTTGCGCAATCAGCGCGACAGTACCAGACTGCACGCAGGTTCTGCAATGGCAGACCCTAGACACATTTTACTAGGCCGCTTCTGTGGGTGGCACAACCAGTGCTGCAAGCCCACCAGCAGCATTTGCATTTACAAGCCCTGGCACTCCTGGTGCACTTTATTAGGGGCTGATAGTAAACCAAATAAGCCAAACATGGACACCAATCAATGTATACACTTTTCAAAGGGAGCACTTGCACTGTGGCACTGATTAGCAGTGGCACAGTGCCCTGAGCAGCTAACACCAACAAAACACATGAGGCACATCAGCAAAAAGTGGAAGGGAAACTCACGCCAAGGTGCCAGGTCTAACACGTGTCTCCTCCAGCTGAAATGTGGGGGGAACTACCCTACCCCAGGGAGTTCCTCTTCACTAAGGCGGAAAAACCTGGACAGACCGTCAGCATTGGCGTGATCTGTGCCAGGGCGATGCTCCACTGTAAAGTCCATACCCTGTAGGGAGATGGACCACCTCAACAGTTTTGGGTTCTCACCCCTCATTTGCATCAACCATCTGAGGGGCTTGTGGTCGGTCTGAACCCGGAAGTGAGACCCAAACAAGTAGGGTCTTAGCTTCTTCAGCGCCCAGACCACAGCAAATGCTTCTCGCTCGATTGCACTCCACCTTTGTTCCCGTGGAAGTAACCTCCTACTAATGAAGGCTACAGGTTGGTCCCAGCCCTCCTCAGTCATCTGTGAGAGAACAGCCCCTACAACATGCTCTGATGCATCTGTCTGCACTAGAAATTCTTTGGAGAAGTCAGGAGCCAAGAGCACGGGCGCCGTGCACATGGCAGTCTTCAGGGTGTCAAAAGCCTTCTGACAGGTGTCAGTCCAGATCACTTTCCTGGGCTGCTTCTTCGAAGTCCGCTCCGTCAAGGGGGCAACAATGCTGCCATACCCCTTGACAAACCTCCTGTAGTACCCTGTGAGTCCTAAAAAGGCCCTCACCTCTGTCTGGGTCTTTGGGGGCTCCCAAGCCAGGATGGTTTCAATCTTGGGTTGTAGGGGCGCCACCTGGCCGCTCCCCACTTGGTGTCCCAAGTACACCACGGATCCCTGCCCGATCTGACACTTGCTTGCCTTGATTGTGAGGCCTGCCTTGCGCAGTGCCATCAACACTTCCCAGAGATGTTGCAGGTGTTCTTTCCATGTGCCACTGAACACTGCGATGTCATCCAGGTAGGCGGCGCTGAACTCGGTTAGCCCACCAACACCTGGTTGACCAACCTCTGGAAGGTGGCAGGGGCATTCTTCATCCCAAATGGCATAACCCGGAACTGGAAATGCCCATCTGGTGTGGAAAATGCTGACCTCTCTTTGGCCCCATCAGTTAAGGCGATCTGCCAGTACCCAGACGTTAAATCAAACGTGCTGAGGTACCGGGCAGCCCCTAACCGATCGATGAACTCATCAGCTCTGGGGATGGGGTGCGCGTCAGTCTTCGTGACTGAATTGAGTCCTCTGTAGTCCACACAGAACCGGAGTTCAGGTGTGGCACCCGGCGTTGCAGCCTTTGGGACCAAGACCACTGGGCTGGCCCAAGGACTGCTGGAGGACTCAACCACCCCTAGAGCAAGCATCTTTGAGACCTCCTCTTTGATGCAGGCTCTGACCCTGTCAGTTACTCTGTAAGCCTTGTGCTTCACAGGCAAACTGTCTCCTGTGCCCACATCATGGACGCATATATCTGTGACTCCAGGAACCAGGGAGAACAGGTCATGAAACTGCCCCAGCAGCTGGCGGCAGTCATCCTGTTGCTCAGGGGTCAGGGTGGGTGAGAGGTTAACTCCATCCACTGACCCGTCTCGCTCTGAGGCTACCAGGAGGTCAGGAAGAGGCTCGGACTCCTCTTCCGCCCCATCATCTGTGGCCAAGAGCATGCCCACTTCAGACCTCTCCAAGTGGGGCTTTAGTCGGTTGACATGTAGGACCCTCAAGGGGTTCCTGGGAGACTGCAAGTCCACCAAGTAGGTGACAGAACTCTTGCGCTCCACAATCTCAAAGGGTCCTGTCCACTTGTCCTGGAGTGCACAAGGCTCCACAGGGGCCAGGACCCATACCTTTTGACCAGTTTGAAGCTCAACCAGAGTGGCATTCTGGTCGTACCACCGCTTCATTTCCTCCTGGCTGGCTTCCAGGTTTGCCTCAGTCCGGAAGGCCAGCATGTAACTGTATACATTCTGGGGAGGTTTCCTGGGAGATTGCTCCCAGCCTTCCTTGACCAGACTAAGAGGTCCTCGTACTGGGTGGCCATACAGAAGCTCAAAGGGACTGAACCCCAGAGACTTCTGTGGCACCTCACAGTACGCAAAGAGAAGGCATGGTAAGAGGACGTCCCACTTATGCCTCATGGGTTCCTCAAGACCCATAATCATGCCCTTTAGGGTTCGGTTGAATCTCTCAACCAACCCGTTTCCTTGGGGATGGTAAGGGGTGGTGAACTTGTATGTCACACCACACTCTTGCCAAAGGGATTTCATATATTTCGATATGAAATTGGTCCCCCTGTCAGACACCACCTCTAGAGGGAATCCTACTCGTGAGAAAATTCCCATCAGTGCCCGTCCCACCACGGGGGACGTCACTGTCCTCAGAGGGATGGCTTCAGGGTACCGGGTGGCATGGTCCACCAAGACCAGGATAAACCTGTTGCCCATGGCTGTCTTGGGGTCCAGTGGCCCCACAATGTCAATCCCCACTCGCTGGAATGGGGTACTGACCACAGGGAAAGGTTGGAGTGGAGCCTTTTGCTTCCTTCCACTCTTACCACTTGCCTGGCAAGTCTGGCAGGTCCTACAATGAGCATCTGAGCTCTTGTGCATTTGAGGCCAATAAAAGTGGGTGACAAGCCTCTCATAGGTCTTGTCCTGCCCCAAATGCCCTGCTAATGGCACATCGTGAGCCAGCCCTAGTAGGAAGGCTCTGAACTTCTGGGGTACCACCAGCGCACGGGCTGACCCAGGTTCAGCAATCTTAGGCTCTGAGTACAGGAGGTCGTTCTCCCAGTAGATTAAGTGAGTACCGGACTGATCACCATTGGCCTGGGCTGCAGCCTGCTGCCGCATACCCACTAGAGAGGGGCACTCTTTCTGCTCCCTGCAGAATTCCTCCCTGGTGGGGCCTCCTTCTTGCTGCCAATGGGTCAGCTCAGGCAGGTCCCCCAGTTTGGCTATCTGTTCCCCGGTAGGCTCCAGGGCATCCCCCTCAAGGTCTGCTTCCTCCTGGGCCGTGGGAACTTTAGGGGCCGGTTTCCCGCGCCTCCTGCGCCCTCTCCCTAAGGCCGGTTCCTGGGCCTGAGGAAAATAAAAATCTATGAGGCCTATATATCCCCATGTGCCCCCCCAACGCGTATGTGCACATGCATGTAACCTATGCATGTCCCCTCCATGGCCTTTCCTACCATGAAACATATGCTATAACGTGGCCTGCCATCATCTAGACCCCCATGAGAGAAACAACAAATCTGTATTGAGGCCTACACGTTTGCATCATGTTTTCCTGCACCACATACAAACCCGTGTTTGTGGCTCAGCTAGACCCGAACAGAGGTTTCAGGCCTCAGACGTTCAGAAAGCTGTAGCTGCGTATCCTTGGCCTTACACACTTGGGCCTCAGCCAAAGGGGCCCTGTCACAAGGTGCCGAGACAGTATTGAGCACGGTTATCTGCTTACTCCTACGGAGCCGCATTCCTGCCTGGAGAAGGAGGGATCAGCATAGCCCATCAGCACAGGAGAAAGCACAGCCTTTCTGTCTCTGTTTGTGAGATTGCAAAACTCACGTCAGTAAAAAGCCCATAGCCCCCATGTAAGGCCTCTGCAGTAAATGAAGTAAATGAAGAAATAAGATGCCACATCGGCTCTTGGTGATGAGCAACCTATGTCACAAATCAGTCCCTAATCCAGACATCAGATATCGGATAAAACAAGATGTGCTGGTCGTCCTGACACTGAAGGCCTCACTCACTGAAGGCCTCACGTCCAGACTTTCCGGTTGCATAGCAACCCTTTCCCACGTCAGGTACACGTCATGCTCGAGTTGAGCACCAGTAAGGCAAAGTTCCAGTACAATTCCAGCAGATCACGCAACCCCTCCAGGTATCCACCCACCTATGACAAATTACCCATTATCATCAAGTGGACGCCCACATGGACGCCCACCTTCACACCTACTTACACGCCCACATGCTCTTATCTCACTCTCTTTTGCTCTTTTCGTTTCCGATGTATATATACTGTACTCTGTGAATAATGTTTTGAGAATACTTTTGAGTCCCTTCCAGATCCCTTGTGGTGATGGTAATATTCTCCATTTGACTCGAGTTATTGGAATAAAGCCCTTTTGAACCTGATACCACAGACTCAACCTCTTGCTTTATGCATGATCCTCTTGATATTCTGAAATACATAGAGCGTAATATTTTATTTACGACATAATGGCGCCCGAACAGGGACTATTCTCTTTCCTCACACGCCGGAGATGAGGGTCCAGTTTTGCCCCCTTCCACAGCCGTGACGGACTTCAAGTGCGCACGTCGCGGGTTTTCCCGCCAACTCCCTCAGGCCAACGAAGGAGACGGACTGCGACCAGGCATCCATACGAGGCGGTGAGTAACGCAAATTGTCCTACCTAGAGCCCACCTGCGAGAGAGCTGTGTCCGAGGTTTCTGGAGATCCACTTAGGTTGCGCCATTCCCCGCGCAGCGTCAAGTTTCGAGGCCTTCGACTTCAAGTTCAAGTTCAAGTTCAAGTTCAAGTTCCGCTTCCTGGTGAGTTTTTCTCATGGGGGTTGCAATCAAGTGCATGCAGTCAGAGTTATAGGAAATAGAGATCTCAAAATATTGAAGGTGCACCGATATACCTGTATGAATGTTATTGTCCTAGTCAGGATCAGTTAGGTTTAAGTGTGTCAGGTTTTATGTAAGTTTGTTTTATTATAGTTTTGTTCTTACAGCGCTATTGTGATTTTTTGATTTTGGCTACATTCCAACATGCCGTTATTATCGAAACTACGTAAAATATGTACCAGAAAAGGTGTACTAGAGGAACCAGTTAACATTCCTCCTAGGGACACACCTGGACATTTCATGTACTGTAAGCATGGTTTAGATGCCGTGTTGTTCTTGGAACTGTGGGTAGATTACACGAAGGATTTAGAGACAAAATATAGATGGCCTATCACGGGAACGTGGGATGCGGAAAGCATTATGAAAGTAGAGGAAGAAATATGGAAGAGAAAATCTAGACCTGCTCAGAAAGATGCCATTGAGTTGTGGCGCAAGGAGTCACATAGAAGAACAGAAAAAGAGTTCCACAAAATAGAGAGAAGTAAGCAAGAATCAGAAAAAGCCAAAGAACAGAACTTACGAGAGGAAGGGGAACGAGTAAAAAGAGAGCAGACAGAAAGAAAAATGAATACTGTCGTTGCTGGTATTTACCCCGTCCTTTCAGAGGAACTAGCAAAAGTGACTCCAGTAGAAAGACCCATTAGAGTGCCTCCGCCAGTACCCCGAAAATTAAAAACAGCATCCGACAGGTTTATTGACACCTATCTAGAGGAATCCCCACCAGCCTATGTGGATGGATCTTTCCCTGCACCACCAACGCCAGAACAGCTCCAGGAGCTCGATGACGGCGAGGAGGGGGGATCCGGGATAGCGTCAGGAGGGGTGTCGACAGTAAAAGTAGACATCCCCGAATGTATATATGATCCAGACCCAGGAAAGGGTAGGATGCTTGTGTTTTCACTACGGCTTAGAAGAGCAGTCACAGATCTGGAAAAACTACCAGATATGGATAAACATTTAAAGGAAATGTACACATTCATAAGAACAGGGGAAGGTCCTGAGAGCATAGCAGATGCTATACAAAATAGAAAAGTGGTTGTTAAGAATTACATCCTTCGCTTCCTAATTAATTGTCTGATCAGAGAAAAAGTCGAAGGAAACGGGGATGTAGACCATCGTTATACTGGTTGGAGTGATCGCATAGATGCCGGTCAGCATGATAAATCAGGACAGACAGACCACATGTTGACCAAAATCCGAAAAGCAATAATAGCATCACACGAAGCAGGACCGCACGATAAAGCTGCTTTATCGTCTGATGATGAAGCAGGGGACCAAGATAAAATACAATACGTGGGCCATGCCCGACGATTCGAGAAACCCAAAGGCCTGAATTACCGTAAACAGGGTACGGCTATAAAAAAGAGATTTTCCCTTGAAAATTTGTTCCAAATCACAGACAAAGCGGTGGACGAATGGTTAGGTAATGAACAGCCCTTAACCCCGACCGAACTCGAATTAGCACGATCAGCCACCCTGTGGATATCCCAATACGATTTATATAATAACGATGTCGTAGCACAGACGTTTTCGAGCCTTCCACCGAATGAACAGCGCATAGCTGGTGTTTACATGGTCCAACATTTAATAACGTTGTATGAAAGTCAGTACTCTGGTCCTGGTATATTGTATAGGTTTGCTGGACGACATAATACTAGACAGATGGATGAACTTGGGTACTGAACTGATTTATGTCATCTTGGATCAGCGACACAAATATATAGTATATGTAACTAGATCCCTGCTTCCCGTTCCACCGCAGGTTAAAGGACAGACATACGACAAATTGAACCCCCTACGTGAGGTACATCCTGTAAAGGATGCAAACAATGAACTACAACGGGTGTATGTCTACACCCCTCTGTCCAAATTAGAGATACTGGAAATGAAAAAAATGTTGCCCTCCCATGACAAAGACCCGGGGGGTTTTCACAGGGAATTAAAAGACATTCTTCGCTTAGGGGAATATACATATGCGGACGTTCTAAAGTTATTAAAAGTACTATTGCCTGCTGGTATTTACGAGAAACTTAAAGAAAAAGACTGGGAGGTGGGGGAGAGCAAGATTAGCTGGGATGTGTTACAAAGAGAAGAAAATGCAAGAGGCCCGGGGGTTGGTCTGGGTCCCCGAGCTAAGGAATTACCTGAACTCCTTGTACAAGTTTTGCCAAGATTATTAATTACCAAGAAAGAAGACTGGGATGCTATTTCAGCTTGTAAACAGAAGCCAGACGAGGACACTAGTGATTTTTATTCTAGGTTTGAAAAATGTTTTACTATCAACAGTGGCCTTAAGCCCGGTAGTGAGTCATATCCCCATCTATTTGTGAGCAAGTTAGTGGAAAATTCCATACCAGAAGTAAAGTATAGAGTACTGAATGTTGAGAGTACTTGGCAAGCAAACAGCCCTTCCCAAATGTTACAGATGTTACAGTACCACCAGAACAGAATTAGAGAGGAACATGACCAAGAAAAGAGACGCATGAAAGACACAAAGATGAAGATGCTGGTTGCCCAATCGACACCGGCAAACTCAAATACCAACACGAACAAGAATAGCACAAAACAAAATGGTGGGACTTGTAATTATTGCAAGAAGCCAGGCCACTTCGTAAATGAGTGTGCAGTGCTGAAAAACAATATAGCGCTAGGTAAAACAAAGCCTCGTCAATATCCTCCCAAGGACAGTAACACACATCAGACATCAGATACGTTTCCACTACCGCCACCGCCTGTCCATGCACCTGCACCAGCCCGAGCTACAACACAAATGTATGAACACGCTCAAAACAACTATCCAGAATACCAGGCATATTCATGAAGCTGCCCAGAGAGGGAATTCGACCTGCCCCTCATTCCAGTTCCTGTGGACCAAGCGGGTCCTTATGTGCATGCACGGTTACTGGGACAAAATAAAAGGTTTTTGATTGACACTGGGGCTAGTAGAACTACCATTAGTCATTCCGAGGTGCCCGGGGCACCCCTCTCGGGCTCAAAGAGTGTATCCCTGGGATTTTCGGGTAGACCTATCGTTAATGAGGTGTCAGAACCAGTCTCCTTAGGAGTTGGTCCACTGATACATACTACGGACTTACTACTTACTAAATCATGTCCGGAAAACTTGCTCGGTATAAAGACATTGAAAGAACTAGGAGCAGTAATCTGTTGCTCACCAGAAGGAGTGCGACTGTATTTACGCGATTTCAAAGGACATTTTGTAATGAAAGAAATTGACATCAGGCTCCGAGATGTACCACAGCACCTATGGGCACAAGGCCCAACTGACGTAGGTTACATGAACATTACGCCACACCAGGTCACCCTCAAGGAAGGTGTAGTGCTACCACGGATCAGACAATACAAAATACCACCTGAGGCTGAAGTAGGTTTACTAAAAATAATAGATGACCTGATTACACAAGGGGTGGTGATTGAGACTGATTCAAACATATGTAATTCACCGGTCCTTCCTATTCTTAAACGAACTGACCCCAATACACCACCTGTATATAGATTAGTTGTGGACCTGCGAGAATTAAACAAATGTGTGGTACCACAGTACCCTGTGGTCCCGGACATCTCTTCGATATTGACTGCCATTGATGTGAATGCTACGTTCTTTACAGTAATAGATCTGAAGAACGCATTTTTCAGTATTCCAATACATCCGGACAGCCAATATCTTTTCGGTTTCAGTTTAAAAGGTCGCACCTTCAGATTCACAAGAGCACCACAGGGCTTCACGGAAAGTCCTAGCATTTATAGTCAGGCTCTGAAAAGACAACTTGATAGTATTCATATGCCTAGCTCTACAGCACTGATACAGTATGTCGATGACATTCTCATCACTGCACGATCGGACCATGATTGTGAAGATGCTTCCCTGATGGTTTTACATTTCCTGGATGACAAGGGACACAAAGTGTCCCCTTCGAAGTTGCAATTCTGTGAACAGCAAGTGGCGTACCTTGGGCACTTGCTCTCCAAGGAGGGTAGGCGACTAACACCTGAGCGTATACAATTAATTTCAGGTCTTTCACAGCCCACGACACAAAAGGAGGTACGGGCATTCATTGGCCTCACTTCATATTGCAGGCAGTGGATTCCCCAGTATGCTTACATAGCCAAGCCCCTAATACAGTTGACGACACAGGAGGTAGCTTCTACTAAAGTCCTCCCTTGGACACAAGAACATACTGTGGCATTTGAAGAATTAAAGAGAGCTTTATGTCAAGCACCAGTTTTAGCAAACCCTGATTACAACAAATCGTTTATGCTTTTTGTGACAGAGCGGGATGGAACAGCACTTTCTGTCCTCACACAAGATCATGCAGGAAAACGCAAGCCCAGTGCTTATTTTTCTAGTACATTGGACCCAGTAGCACAGGCTTTGCCTGCGTGCCTAAAATCTGTTGCAGCAACGGCCTTAGCCATAAGACAAAGTGACTCGATAGTGCTGGGCCACCCTCTGACAGTACAAGTACCGCATGCAGTAGAGGTTCTCTTGAACCGGACACAAACCCAACACCTGACTGTAGCTAGACTAACAGGCTATGAGCTGACGTTATTTCAACCACACATAGAGATCAGACGATGCAACATACTAAATCCCGCTACCCTATTGCCCTCCAATACAGAAAGCCTTTCACTACACGACTGTGTTGAAGTAATACATACCGTGACTAAACCAAGACAAGACTTGACAGATGTTGCACTTCCAGACCCCGACCTAACACTATATGTTGACGGCTCATGCATGAGGACAGGGGCGGGAGAATTAGTGGCAGCATATGCAGTGACTACTGATACTGAAATAATAGAGACTAAAAGAATAGACATATTGTCAGCACAAGCAGCAGAGCTCATCGCCCTAACACAAGCATGCATAAGAGCTGAGCACCTGAAAGTAAACATCTACACCGACTCCCAATATGCATATGGGGTAGTTCATGATTTCGGGGTGCTCTGGCGAGAAAGAGGTTTCTTGACCTCTCATGGGGCCAAGATACAGCATGGCCCCCTTATTCACGCCCTACTGGAAGCAATACATTTACCAACAGCCATAGCTATCCTAAAATGCAAAGCACATACCAGAGCCACAGATACCATTTCCCAAGGCAATGATCTGGCAGACCGAACTGCTAAACAGACAGCTCAGACCCCACTAGACATAACAAAGTCACAGGTACTACCATCAGTGTCCAAAGCCATGACAGTTAGGGATCCTTCCAAGGATGTACAAGACATACAGACACATGCTACTATAGACGAATTAAAGAAATGGTCGGAACAAGGAGGGGTACTGACTGATCAGGGTTGGATGACTAAGGGCAAATCCACATGGTTTCTACCTGATTCAATGGTACAAGTAATCATAAATACCGCACATAGTCCTGCACACTTAGGAGAGAAAGCAATGCTAGACAGCTTACAGAATATATGGTTCAACAAGCACCTGCGTGCAGCAGCGAAACAAAAGGTTAGAACATGTATGATCTGTTGCCAATTCAATCCAGGTAAAGGCATTCCGATGGAACAAGGTGGATTCCATCCACCTGACCATCCTTTTGAGGTCCTCCAAATGGATTATATCCAAATGGATAGATGTAGAGGTTACAAATATGTCCTGGTAGTAGTATGTTCATTATCCAGGTGGACCGAAGCCTATCCAGTCCCTGATTATACTGCTGTAACTACCGCCAGACAACTGGTGCGAGAGTTTTTCCCACGTTATGGATTACCGCGTGTCGTATATTCCGACAACGGTCAGCCTTTCTCCTCTGAACTCATGAAACAAGTGTCCCTTCTGTTAGGGTATACCTGGAAGTTCCATTGTGTGCGACATCCTGAAGCAGCAGGCCTTGTAGAAAGACATAATCAGACTTTAAAAATAAAACTGGCAAAGATTTGCGCAGACAAAGGCGTGGATTGGATGGTAGCCCTACCAGTTGCCCTCTTTTACATGCGAATGGTAGCCCATTCCAGAACAGGCTTATCTCCCTATGAAGTGGTCTTCGGTAGACCACCGAATATGTGGGGCACTCCAATACCGAAAAAGATTACTGATGTTGATAGTAACATGCTGACAGATTACCTGGCTTCCTTGATGTCTGCACTACTCTCTTGTCGTTCGCAGGTTGCCGCCGCTTTCCCTGACAACACCCAGGTCAAAGAATACTCAATAGCTCCTGGCGACTATGTCCTAATCCGGAACTTTGATAGATCAAGTCCTCTTGAACCGAGGTGGAAAACGCCGAAACTAGTGTTGCTAACAACAAGGACCGCCGTGAAAGTCGAGGGACGGAAAGGTTGGATACACCTTCACCACTGCAAACGCTACTTCGGGAACGACTGTACTTTTAAAAAGAACACTGACTGCTCGGACTTTGAGCCCCCTTTGCTAGAAGAGACTCCGCAGCAGAAATATAAAGCGAAACTTAGATCTCATAAGTCAGAACCCGTTTGATCAATTAAGTCCACTAGGTGGTGAAGCGGTTGAACATGTATTCTGGCTTGCATGAGATCTCGAACAAAGCGAACGAGAGAAAGAGCAGGATGAAGAGCAAATACTGTAAACTATTACGTGGTAGATGTATAGTTACTTTGATTTTTCTATCTCTCCTATGTATCACGATAATATGTATCAGCTTAATACTACATGCTATGTTTCCTCCTATTGCTTCACCTTTACACTCCTCCACTAATGATACCACAAAACACACATTTAGTGATCTACCATCCCATGAGTTATCGTATCGACTTGCTCTGCGCAACAATACCTTTATTCAGATGCTGCACCATTCACATCAGACTAGCAATGCTACAGACTGCTGGGTCTGTGGCCGACTTCCCCCGTATCAGAAGGTGAAGGGAGTGTTGCCTCTTTTCCCTTTTCCGTTCTCCCATAATGGTTCTTGCGGAGCATGGTTTGCCTTAATGACATCCATCAACGGTGATGCCAAAGAATGTCAAGAGGAGGATTGTAGGGGCGAGTGGGTATGGGGTAACTTGAATAAAGTCATGAACAAAGCATGTTTTCCAGATGAAGAGGGTCTTCCCCAAATGAAAGGTACAGATCTAGAAAATGAAGAGTATCTGCAAGGAAATGCGACCCTCGATTTCATAGTATTGAACGTAAAGCCCCAACACATGTCAGGTCCGCCTTCAATTACTGTTCTGCCAGTGAAAGGGAACTTGTGTGTCAGAAAAGAAGGCTCAGTACATTTGGGGCACAGTGAGTGTGATACTATAACAGTATTCAAAGATAAAGGAAAGTCCTATTTCAGAGCATCACGACACACCTACTTTATTTGTGGCCAGACAGCCTATGTACAGCTGCCCTTGGACTGGGGTGGGACATGCTACATATCATTTCTCCTACCACCCGTTTTCTTGGCCCATCGAGCTATCATCAAGATCTTCGGCTCACACTTGTCAGACACAGACGAGGGCTCGATGCCTCTGGCATTGACCAGACTGAGACAGCTTGGGAGCAATATACAGATTTCAATAAAGGATTTTTTTTCTTCATAGGTCCCGTTCAGAATAGTAAACTTATCCGAAGGCTAACAAGGATTCTAGAAACAGTTGCTAATGTGACTGCATCGGCCCTGGGGAATCTGACCAAAGAACAGTATGCTATGAGACTGGTCGTTCTTCAGAATCGTCTTGTTCTTGACGTCATCCTGGCGGATAGGGGCGGGGCTTGTAGGGTCATCGGTTCTAGCTGTTGCGTTTTCATACCTAATAACGCACCGTCTGTATACAAAGCAATAACAAGGCTCCACAAGATTGCCCATAGCATACATCAAGACCCAGGCACGTGGACATGGTCCGGTTGGCTCTGGGGGTTAATATCGGCTTGGGGATGGAAAGTGTTGACCGTCTGTGGGTTGATACTATTAATGATATTCAGTTGTTGCCTATGTCTGCAGTGTGGCCCGGCCATTTGTGGCCTGTGTGCTACTGCATGTGTTTCACATCCCCGTTTACAGAGCATTGAAAATGGAAAAATAATGCTGCAAGAACAGATCGACTGTCTCATGAGAATAGACGTTACATAGGGGGTTCACTAGGGTACAAGGAGGGAATGAGGAAAATAAAAATCTATGAGGCCTATATGTCCCCATGTGCCCCCCCAACGCGTATGTGCACATGCATGTAACCTATGCATGTCCCCTCCATGGCCTTTCCTACCATGAAACATATGCTATAACGTGGCCTGCCATCATCTAGACCCCCATGAGAGAAACGACAAATCTGTATTGAGGCCTACACGTTTGCATCATGTTTTCCTGCACCACATACAAACCCGTGTTTGTGGCTCAGCTAGACCCGAACAGAGGTTTCAGGCCTCAGACGTTCAGAAAGCTGTAGCTGCGTATCCTTGACCTTACACACTTGGGCCTCAGCCAAAGGGGCCCTGTCACAAGGTGCCGAGACAGTATTGAGCACGGTTATCTGCTTACTCCTACGGAGCCGCATTCCTGCCTGGAGAAGGAGGGATCAGCATAGCCCATCAGCACAGGAGAAAGCACAGCCTTTCTGTCTCTGTTTGTGAGATTGCAAAACTCACGTCAGTAAAAAGCCCATAGCCCCCATGTAAGGCCTCTGCAGTAAATGAAGTAAATGAAGAAATAAGATGCCACATCGGCTCTTGGTGATGAGCAACCTATGTCACAAATCAGTCCCTGCTCCAGACATCAGATATCGGATAAAACAAGATGTGCTGGTCGTCCTGACACTGAAGGCCTCACTCACTGAAGGCCTCACTTCCAGACTTTCCGGTTGCATAGCAACCCTTCCCCACGTCAGGTACACGTCATGCTCGAGTTGAGCACCAGTAAGGCAAAGTTCCAGTACAATTCCAGCAGATCACGCAACCCCTCCAGGTATCCACCCACCTATGACAAATTACCCATTATCATCAAGTGGACGCCCACATGGACGCCAACCTTCACACCTACTTACACGCCCACATGCTCTTATCTCACTCTCTTTTGCTCTTTTCGTTTCCGATGTATATATACTGTACTCTGTGAATAATGTTTTGAGAATACTTTTGAGTCCCTTCCAGATCCCTTGTGGTGATGGTAATATTCTCCCTTTGACTCGAGTTATTGGAATAAAGCCCTTTTGAACCTGATACCACAGACTCAGCCTCTTGCTTTATGCATGATCCTCTTGATATTCTGAAATACATAGAGCGTAATATTTTATTTACGACAGGCCTCTCCCTCAGGCTCCAGGGTCCCTTCAACACCCCTACTGGCTGCCATTGACCGGGTGGTCATGCACGCCCAATCAGGTAAGCCCACCATCCGCAGGTGAGCTGTCTTCTCCACCTTTTCCCAAGGGGAGCTCTCCAAATCCTTCCCTAGGAGACAATCTACAGGCATGGCATTTCTCACAGCGACTTGCAGAGTACCAGAGACCCCCCCCACTCAAAGGGAACTTGAGCCATTGGACAATGACTCTGTGTTGTCAGCCTTGACAACCCGACAATAGGCATGGGGTACAACCTGCTCTTGAGATACCAGGTGCTGCTGCACTGCAGTCATGCTGGCGCCTGTGTCTCGAAGAGCCTCTACCTTCTTCCCATTGACGGTCACCCCTTGCCCATATTTCTTAGTGTTAGAGGGCAAGTCGGCGTTAGGGACCATCTCACTGTCTCCTAGTGAGACTAAGGTCAGCTGGACGGGGTCCCACCCACCTGGGACTTCTACCTCCTCCCCAAAGGCTACTTTAGCCATCTGCTTCGGTAGAGCACAAGTGGGTGCTGGTTTCACATACTGGCGAGACTTGGGATCACTGGCAAAGTGACCCAGTTCCCCACATTTATAACATTGAGGGGGCCCCTTGGGAACAGGTTTACCTGTCGGGCCCCTGTCTGCTTCGGGGTTGGGGGAGGCTGAGAATCTTTCTGCTGGTTGCCTTGGGTATTACTTTTGGGGCCTTTTTGCAACCCCTTCTGTTTTCCCTTGTCCCGCCACTCTTCTGCTGGGGACCCTGCCCCCCCTTGGCGGAGTCTCCCACTTGACCCTTGTGGACCCTGGTGCTGACCCAGCGGTCCGCCTCTTAAGCAAGCTTCCTAGGGTTAGTCAGCTTGCTATCAATCAGGTGTTGGCGTAGCTCAGGAAAACAATTAAGCGACAAGTGCTCCCATGCAATTAAATCAAAGAGACCTTGGTAATCATCCATTTTGCTACCCTTCACCCAGCCATCCAGTGCTCTGCAGAAAAAGGTTACATACTCCACATACGTACTCCCCGCAATCTTGGTACACCCCCTGAACCTCTGTCTATACAATTCAGGAGTTAGCCCATATCTGGTCATTAAAGCTCCCTTCATGTGGGGGTAAGAATTATACATGTCAGAGGGCAAATCTAAAAGTGTTTCCCACCCCTCACTGAGGAACCGTCCCCACAACCCCGCTCCCCAATCTCTCTCAGGGACCCGGTGGGAAGACATGGCTACCTCATAGGCCTTGAACCATTGCCCTATGTCATCATTCTTAAAGTATTCCTTAACTACATCTTTTGGCATGTACACTGTTGTATTTTATAGTATAAGATGTCATGTAAGAAGGTGGCTGCTAAGCAACGGAAGCTTCTACTTCTGGAATGTGAGGAAGGCATCCAGGAGAGAGAAGCGGACGTTGTGGAGAAGGGCTCCTGCTGGAGGTTATTGTCTACATTGCTTAAGAAACCTCTTTAACAAATACCTGAGTACTGTAATACTCCAAATATGGCGACGAGGATGGGATGCCCTAATGAAGAAAGAGGACTGTAGACATCGACGTTTCTCGAAGTTGTGTGAAGTCGAGAAAATTTGCGGCGCGTTTGGAATTTTAAAAAAAAAGAAGAAGATTCCTTATGCAAGCGAAGACCTCTAGCAGTGATCGACAGGTTTTCTTCTATGTAAGTAAGAATATTTTACTTACAAAATTGTCTGATACCTGATCCAGCGGTTGGAGTGGCGCAAGTCTGCGGTGCGTGTTTTGAAGGAAGGCGTGAGCAAAGGCGGCATCAGTGAAGATTCGCAACTCTGAGGTGCACGAGTCGCAGTGCGGTCATGAAGTGAAGCGCGTGCAGTGACGACATCCTCGAAGACTCGCAATTCCGGTATGCGTATCCAGGAGGAGCGCGTTAACTCTCGCGAGCTTAATCGTCATGCGCTAGCCAACGTGACCCTACTCCCGAGGTCACGTAACGTGCCGCCATTTTGAATTCGGCTGGATTGTAACATAGCGTTACACTTGCCAACCATCAAATCAGTTAACTTGCCAACCAGGAGGAGATTTAAGTAAATAAATTAACGAAGGAAACAGCGGTGGCATTCACAACGTCAAGCGCTTTGGTTTGGATTAGCTTTAAGTTGAGTGAAGATCAGCTGACACAAAATAATAAATAAATAAAAAATCAATCAACATTTCATGTGCCAACATCTGTATTTGAAAGCTACTATTAACCAACATCACCTCGCAATCAACGGTGATAGGCACACTGCCTATCAATTCAAGTAAAATGACGTCTCAAGTCATTGCTCCACCCCCAACATTTCTTCAAGAACCAGGATCTCCTTGCATGCCTTGGGCAGACTGGAAAGAGTCCTTTACTACTTACTTGGAAGCAATTGGGGGTGAAGATTATGTTCATAAGAGAAAATTAGCTATCTTAAAACACCATTTAGGAGTAGAAGGCAGAAATGTACTGAAAACACTTCCCAAATCAAATTCTATATTAAGAAATGACAACGCTGATTCTGATGACGAAGAGGACTCCTACGTGAAAGCTTTAGCGATGTTAGAAGAAAACTATGGCAAAAAATTAAGCATTGTGGTTGAGAGACACAAATTCTTTTCCCGTAAACAATTACATGATGAAAAAATTGAACAATATGTCGCGGCTTTAAGAAGGTTAGCGGGGGGAGGAGCCTAGCGCTTGACCAAGATGGCCGCGTGAGCTCTGAGCTCCCGAGACCCTCGCGCCCTCCGTCGACTATCCTGTCTCTAATCCTGTCTGTATGCATGGCATCGTGTAGATGACCTGTCAGGGAGGCGATTGATGCTACCCGCGGTCGGATCGCCCACCGGGAACCGGAGTTATGCATGGCGGAAGATTGCGGCCTATCTCCGAGGGATGCCAGGGGCTAGAGTTGGCAGGATGCCTGACTTCTAGTTGAACAACAACGGCCAGGCGAGGTGTGAACTGTCGGATGGAGGTCCCCGTCCTTTCACTTTCGCTTTCTCTCCCTTTGTCTGCCCTGCCCCTGGAGAGCTCTTGGTGGCTTTATTATCCTTTGGACGCTCTACATGCTACTCTGGCGGCCCATTGCAGAACTGATTACTCCTGATTCCTCTCGTTGAGAGAGGGCCGTCTTATCTGAACCGACCTGCTTGGTACCAACCATGTCGGGCAAAGCAGAGGTGGATCGGCTGAAGCCTAAGTCTACCAGGCGGGGAGCCTATACTCAAGTCAATAATATGGACCGCTATGCTCTGCAGAAGGGATCACCGAGTGGGTCGAGCCAGTCGCCGGATACCCAGAAGGCGGCCTCGCCCTTGGCCCCGGAGCTCTCGCTGCAGGATGTCATGGGCGCGCTCGAAGGGATGCAGACTTCAATTGGGAGACAGTTTGATGCCCTGGCGCATAAGGTGGATGCCATCTTGGTGGATGTTAACCAGATCCGTGCGGACTTGGGCAAAACTAATGAACGGGTTAAAACCCTGGACCTCAAGACCACGGGCCTCGCCGATGATGTCACGGAACTGCAGACCGAGGTTCGTAAGCTGAGGACCGAGAGTGATCTTGCCGCCCGCCGGCTGGAGGACTTTGAGAGCCGGGCCAGGCGCAACAACGTGCGCGTTATCGGGGTCCCGGAGTCCTCGGATGAGGCTTCGGTTGACCTGCTCGTCGAGGACTTGGTGCTTAACCATCTGCAGCCTAAGGGTCTTGGGAAGTTCTTTGCGGTTGAAAGGGCCCATAGAGTGCCGGGTGGGAGGCCCAAGGTGGGAGCCCCACCGAGGCCGATTGTCGCCCGGCTCTTTCATTTTCGAGATCGGGACGCTATCCTGCAAGCGTCGAGGGTGACGGGCCCGGTCCCCTTCCAGAACGCGTCGGTGAATTTCTATCCGGACTTCACCCAGCAGGTGCAGAGGCAGAGACAGGGCTTTCTGGGGGTGAAGAGGCGACTTCGGGAGAGGGATCTGAAGTATGCCATGCTCTTCCCTGCCAGACTACGTGTGGTGTACGAAGATCGGACATTCTTCTTTGAGTCTCCTGTCATGGCCGATGAATGGCTGGACGCTTTGCCCCGGCGGCGGACGGGAGAGGACACTGCCGCGGATGGGGACAGTGGCCGGGATGGGCAAGGCTGATTTTTCGGAGCCGGTCTGACTCGATTTGACTTTATTTGATGACTTGATTAGAGTGCAGTAAATGCGGAGGGTTGCGGGAGGACGAGGGGAGCTTTCCTCCCTTAGGGTGCTTTTTGTAGATTTTGGGTTTGGTAGGGCGACAGGCACACTGCAAGTTGGGGGGGCTTTGTAAGCTGCAGCAGGGGTGCAGGGTGGGGGGGATGGTTGGGATTTTGGGGTTGTTGTTGGGGGGTCTGTTTCTGCAAGGCGTAGTGATCATCTTCGGTATTGTCCCATGGTGGCTCTTCGGGGGGGGGGTGGGCCTCTTTGTGTTTGGGGATGGGGGGTAGAGGTTTAAGTGTTATTAGCTGGAATGTTAATGGTTTGGGGGATCGCATTAAGCGCGGGATAGTTTTGCAACACTTGAAACGGTCAATGCCAGATGTTGCCCTACTGCAGGAGACACACCTTATAGGTAACACGTGCTATGCTCTTAATAGGAAGGGTTATAAATTCATAGCTCATTCGGGATTTTCCTCCGGGTCTAGGGGTGTGGGCATCCTTGTCAGGGCCTCGCTACCATTTGAGGTGGACTCCACCGTTGTTGACGATAGGGGGAGGTTTGTGGCGGTGGCGGGGAGGTGGGAAGGTAGAACTTTGGTTTTAGTTTCGGTTTATGTCCCTCCAGCCCTGCAGGCCTCCACGTTTGTAGATCTGGGTAGGGCCTTGCTGGATCTCCCGGGGGGTATGTTAGTGGTAGGGGGGGACTTCAATGCTGTCGGCTCTGGGCTGCTGGATAGGTACCCGCCCAGAGACACAGGGGGGGCTCGGAAGTGGCTTCCAGACTTCCTAGACACACTCGGCCTGATAGACTGCTGGAGGCTCCGACACCCCACACAGCGTCAATACACCTTCCACTCCGGGGCGCATGGTAGCCTTTCTAGGATTGACTATCTGCTCACTTTGGCAGTGCACGCCCCTTTGGTGTCTGAGGCCAGGCACATGGCGCGTGGTATATCGGACCATTCGCCAGTGTGGGTCAGGCTGGATGTCGGCCGAGAGGGAGGGGGAAGGGTGGCTCCTATTAACCCCTGGTACTTTCGAGATTCCAAGATGCGCAGCGCACTGGTGAAGACAGTTGATAATTTTTTCAAGGATAATCAGGGGTCCGTGGACTCGGCAGTGTCGCTCTGGGAAGCATTTAAGACCGTGCTGCGAGGGGAGGCCCTCTCACTTGTAGTGGCGGCCAAGCGGCGGAGAGATGGCGAGGTTATGCAGGTGGAGGAGGAGATCGTGGCTTTGGAGGGAGCACTAGAGGAGGAGGTAACAGCGGCCTCACTGCATGAGCTGAGCTTGAAGCAAGCCGAGTATAAGGACCTTGTGACAAATGCCGCTAAGACCCTCAGTAGGGAACAGCAGGGCCGCCTGTATGATGTTGGTGACAAGGCCGGGAAGCTCCTAGCTTGGCTGGATAAAAAAGAACGGGTTAATAGAGTAGTACCGGAGCTGACGGGAGAGGGGGGAGAGGTGATTATGGAACCTGAGGGGATTGTCCAGTGTTTCTCGGACTATTTCCGTAAGGTTTATGCCTCAGTGTCGGATAGGCCGCCGAGGACTCGCGTGACCTCTTGCGGGATACCGCTCTGCCCTGTCTTTCTGATGTAGATAGAGATGATCTTGATGGAGACTTAACGGTCGATGAGGTGGCGGGAGCTATTCGCGCGCTGAACTCGGGCAAGGCCTCGGGCCCGAATGGCTTGCCGATTGACCTGTATAAACTGTTCCCGGATAGGGTAGCCCCTCACCTGCGCGCCATGTTCGTGGAGGCGCGGGGGAGTGGGACCCTCCCGTTGGACCAGAGGCTGGCGACAATTGTTGTGATCCATAAAGATGGTAAACCCCGAGATAAGTGTGCCTCATATAGGCCCATATCACTCCTCAATGCGAGCCGAAGATCCTGGCTAAAATCCTGGCGGGCCGATTGGTCAGGGTACTTGGAGACTTGATTCACCCTGATCAATCCGGTTTTATTCCGCATCGCAACACCGCGTTGAACCTTCGGCGCCTTCATGGGGTGATCGCCAGGGCTGGCACGCTGCGAGAACCGGCTATTGTGGCGTCTCTTGATGCCACGATGGCCTTCGATACGGTGGAATGGGAGTATTTGTGGGCTGTGCTAGCCAAGTTCGGCTTTGGCCCTGGTTTTGTGAGCTGGGTGAGGTTGCTGTATGAGGGACCCCTTGCGAGTGTGGTGGTAAATGCCCGGGCATCGACTCCGTTCCGGCTTGGGAGGGGGACTCGGCAGGGCTGCCCCCTGTCGCCTCTGTTGTTCGCCCTTGCTCTTGAACCGCTGGCGGCGTGGATACGCTGGCACCCGGATATACGTGGCCTTCGGTGGTCGCCCGAACACGAGGACCGCATTTCGCTATATGCTGATGACATCTTGTTGTATCTTGCCTCGCCCAAGAACTCACTCATAGTGGTCTGTGACGTTCTTACATCCTTCGGTAGGAATTCGGGTCTCGTCATCAACTGGAGTAAATCGTATTTATACGTCCTGAGTGGTGAGGTTCCGCCGGTCCCGCGAACTTGTTCGATCCAGATTGCTCAGCAGGGCTTCGTGTATCTGGGGATCTTTATCTCCATGGACCCCGCTTTGCGGTATGAGAGAAACCTGCTCCCCCCCCTGGCGCGCCTGCGGCGGGATGTTGAGGGCTGGCGGAGGTTGCCGCTCTCCCTCGTCGGGCGCGCTGCCTTGTTCAAAATGATGTCCCTTCCTCGGTTCCTCTACGCATTGCAAAATACTCTAGATTGGGTGCCGGCCAAGTACTTTCGGGAGGTCGAAAGCCTCCAACGGACGTTGTTGTGGGATGGGCGGCCGCGGATAGCGATTGCTAAATTGACGCTTCCATGGTATGACGGGGGTTTCGCGCTTCCAGACATCCGACGCTATTACTGGGCCACCCAGTTGTCCGCGATTAACCACGGTTTCTATGGCCCGGCCCTCAGCCCTGGTTATGCCATGGACAGATGGTTGTTGCGCGGTGGGAACTATCTTAGGGCGTTGTACTCGCGGTCCCTCGACTCATCCCTCACGGCGCCCACTGGGGTGGCGGTGCGTGTATGGAAGATGGCGACTGACTCTCTGGGCTGGAAGGATAGGCTCACCCTAGCTGCCCCGTTGTTTGAATCTGAAAGGTTGGGTAGGCTTTGGCATATGAAAGGGTTTGATAAATGGGACTTGATCGGCATCTCCAGGGTTGGAGATATGCTGATTAAGGGTAGGGTGAAGTCCTTTGAAGAGTTGCAGAAGGAGTATGAGTTGGGGGCGTCTGAGTTTTTCCGATATGTTCAGGTGCGTCATGCCCTGCGGTCAGTCCTCGTGGAGGGTGAGACGGTGCCTGAGTCCTCTCCTTTGGAGGACCGGATCCTTGATGGCCATATGCCGGAGAGCACGATCTCGCTCATCTACAAGAAACTGATAAATGTTCGGGCTGATATGCTACTGGGGCTGCGGGACCAGTGGACTAGGGACGGACTCGAGTTGGATGATGAGGACTGGCAGTCTGCTGTTTCCTCTCCTAAGGAGGTTGCGATCCCGTCGCGTCTGAGGCTGGTGCAGCTCAAGATCCTGCATCGAGTGTATGTGACGGGGCCGCGACTGGTTCATATGGGATTCTCTGAGGAAGGCCTATGTAGGAGGGGATGCGGTATGGTGGGTACTTTCCTACATATCATCTGGGAATGTGGTGTCATCACGGAATTTTGGAGGCGAGTTCATGCGGTGATGGGGGAGGTGACGGGCATTGCTATGCAGCCGGAAGCGTGGTGTTGTCTCCTGAATGTCTGGGGGCCCACTGACCATGATGAGGCACAGACCCAGTGGGTGACCCTGGGTAACATGGTTGCTAAGAGGGACATCGCGCGCTTGTGGGGTTCCGGGGGGCCCCCCACGTTAACTGCGTGGAAAGAAAATATGGACTGGAGTATGCTCAGGGAGAAGACAGTATATTGCGCCAGAGGCCGCCCTCGGAAGTGGCATGCCATCTGGGGGCGGTGGAATCAATACAGGGGGGGAATATGTCTTGCCCCTGATCTGGATCCCCCCGAGGAACAGCTTTCTTCTTGACCTTCTTTCCAGCTCAGTATGCAGATGTGATGGTTAATTGACTTCTTGGGCCTCTGCTTTTCCCCCCTTTTTCCTCTTATCATAGTACTGTGACTGTTAGACGATTGGGGTCCGGCTCCCCCTGAGGGGCTACCACCGTGGGCATTCAGTGTTGTTGCCTTGCTGGGGTTTGTTGTGTGTTTGTAATTATTAAAAATGGAACCTTCTCACTGCTCCTTCAATGTACTGTGGACGATTCTTTGTACTCTCCTATCGAAGCTGCCGAACCTCCGGGTTGTCGGCTGAATAGCTGTGTCCAGATTCTTGAAGAAATAAAGGTTTAAAAACAAAAAAAAAAAAAAAAAAAAAAACAAGGTTAGCAACCACATGTAGGTTCAAAGATCTCAGTGATGAAATCATTAGAGATCAAATGATTAACGCTACCAACAACAAGAAAATTCAAGAAAAATTGTTAGATTTGATTGACCCTACGCTAGAGAAGGCCATAGCAATTGCTAAACGCATTGAGAATACGTCATTGTATGTTAAAGAATTGACTGATTCTGAGTCCAAGGTTGTTACCAATACTACAAAAGTGTGTAGAATAAGTGATATAAACAAAAAAAGTATTGATACAGATGTGGTCAAAAGTGATAAAAACGTAGAAAAGAAGAAAAACGTACTACATTTTAACAAAATATGCTACAGGTGTAGCAGTAATAGACATTCATCCGATGCTAACCACTGTCCTGCAGCAAAAAGCAGATGTTACAGGTGCAAAAGAATTGGCCATTTTTCAAGAGTTTGTAAATCTTCCAACACGTTTCACTCAAAACCAGTCATTAATGTCATTAATGAAGATGTAGCTAATGAATCTGTTGAAAGTGACATAGAAGTATACATGATTGACAAAGTTGATGATATTGTTTGCGTTGAAAATTACAATCCCCGACTTTTAGAGAGATGATAATTCTCAAAACTGAGATAAATAGTAGGTTTTCTCAGAGGGCTGCTGAGATATATCAATCTCATCGTAATAAGATCTACGAAGCCGGGGAGAAGTGTGGTAAGCAGTTGGCTTTCCGCACTCGCCAAAAACAATCTCTCAACCTTATCACCAGCATCGAGTTAGACGGCCAAGAATATACAACACCTGAGACTATCATAGAAGTTTTGAAAAAATATTATCAGAAGTTGTATCAAAACGAGGATACGTTAGGTCCTGTAGCAATTAAAGAAGCACTTGCTAGATGGGAAATCGAGTTGGAAGATAGTCTAGGAATAGATATGGATACTAGGCAAGATTTAGAAAGGGACATAACTCAGATGGAGGTGCAAATGGCCCTAGCAGAGCTAGCCTCGGGTAAAGCCGCAGGGCCTGACAAAATACCACTGGAGCTTTATAGAATTTTGGGCAATGTTATAACACCTCTACTCCTCGATTTGTTTATAGGGATTCAAGTGAGTGGCACCCCTCCTAGGTAATGGATGGAAACTAACATAGTGATTTTCCCAAAAAAAGATAACCCACCTAACCTACCCTCATCTTACCGCCCAATTTCTCTCATAAACTCTGATTCGAAGTTATACTCTAAGATCTTAGCTAACCGGCTCAGGGGGGTCATTGAGCATCTGGTCTCCCCGTGGCAACATGGCTTCATTCCGGGCAAGGGCACTACGGACCATACCCGTCGGGCTTTAGCATTGTTTGATGCCGTGGGTGTCGCGGGGGGCCGGATGTCGATGGTCCTCCTGGACGCCGAGAAGGCTTTTGACAGGGTTTCGTGGGAATTCTTGTGGGCGGTTTTAGATCAAAATAAAATGGGTCCCCGTTTTGTGAAGTCCATTAAGGCTATGTATTACACACCCAAGGCTAGGGTATTGGTAATGGGACAGGAGTCTAAGCTCTTTGATATATTTCGTGGGACTAGGCAGGGGTGCCCATGCTCCCCGATTCTTTTTGCCCTATATATAAATCCCCTTATTTTAAAACTGTTAGATGCAGAGGCAATCAAACCAATTACAGTAGGCCCCTTCGATACTAAAATATTAGCATATGCCGATGACGTTGCGGTAGAAACATCCCATCCCACGGAGCCAATAATTGAAATCGAACAGATTACCCACGTTTTTGGACAATTTTTCAGGGTATTCCCTAAATAGGGATAAAACGATGGTTATATGTACTCAGAATACTCAATTCGAAGACTCAAGAAGAGTGAAAAGTGCTGTATACCTAGGAGTTCATATATCTCCCAAGATGGATGAAATCATTAAAATAAATTATGATCCTCTCCTAAAAAGGATAGATGGCCTGCATCTCTCAATTCTTGGAAGAGGTAATTTTCTTAAAATGAATATCTTACCCAGGGTCTTATATTTGTTCCGCGCCATCCCGCTATTGGTGGATGATAAAACTATTAAGGCCCTGGAATTCCAGATGAGTAAATTTGTATGGGGGTACGGGAAGATAAGGAGATCCATCCGGAACCTCTCTTTACCAGTTATAAGAGGGGGTTTGGCAATCCCCAATTTAGGATTTTATTTGTGGGCTACCTTGCTCCAGCAGATGACGCCATTACCCTTTTATCAAAACACCTGAAATAGTGATAGGGGATAATTATATACCTTCAGTATATGAATTGGTTATTGGAGATAAGGCTAATGGCCTCCTTGTAAAACAACTAGAACCTTCATACTTTAAGAAAGTTAAGTTTAAGATTATATCGAGTGTCTGGGGAATTTGGAAGAAAACTGTCAGGCATCTTAATATTCCTAAATATAATAAATATATTTCGCTATGGCATTCTACACTGCTGCCAACACAATTATATGATGATATTTCTAGAAGATGGAAATATTTAGGAGTGTTAACGGTAGGAGATTTCTTATTGCCTGGCTACGGTAATAGATTTCAACAACTGCAAAAAAAAAATTCTATTCTTAATACCAGTGTATTTAAATTTATTCAAATTAATACGATTCTTAAAGTAAAAAGTCCTGATATCTCATTGGATAATATTCCCCTATTCTATTGTATGGGCAAATCTATAACTTAGATCGGTACTATATATGATATTTTAATTGTAAATCAACGGGATGACGTAGAGCCTATTGAAGTAAGCTGGTCAAGAAAACTGAATAATTCTAATGTAGATATTGATATGTCATTAACCCTCTCAATGAAGCTGTTCGTAACTTCTAATCTGAAAGCTCAGCTGTATAAGACTATATACGATCTTTATTTTACACCTGCCAAGCTTTACTCTTGGGGGAAAAGAGCTACATCAGAATGCCCGAGATGTGGAAAAAACGCGGCACATTTAGTCCATATGTTAGATGAGTGTGATAAACTTTTAGTTTTGAGAGGTATGATAGCAGGTTTTTGGCGGGAAGTGTTTGGGCACTTAGTAGCTGAATCTCCTACCCTTTACATCTTGGGATATGATAATACATTGAGAAGACATACCAAGGAGGAGGAAACATGCCTCTTTTTGGGGACGGCTGTATATAGGATAATTTTAACAGCTCGCTGGAAGGATGTAGATCCCACCAACTTTCAGGTTTGGCTCACCCGGCTGTTAGGTATGTATAGTCAAGAGAAGGCGATCTTTGCCTGTAAGGGGAAGAAGGCGAGAGCTCAAGGTATTAGGATTTGGGAATCAATTGAGAATTTGAGTAATAATAATAGAGCTTCCTAATCGAATTATGCTTAATGAACTCTGTCCTTTATTCTTGAAGCTGTGTTAGATTGATTACTCTCTTTAAACATTTTGATATGCTGTATCAAGTGTTATACTGTTGTTGCCATTGCAATGTTTTTTTGTTTTTTTTGTATACTGTATAAAAAAGAGCCAATTGATTTTTTTTTGATTTTTTTAAACTTTTTTTACTTCTAGCAAAACCATTGTTGTAACAGAATAATGAATAACTTATGTGACCAATCGATATTGAAAAGATTTATTATAAATAACTATTTTGCCAATCAAAAAAAAAAAAAAAGTATTATAAAAAATGAAGAAATTCTAATCATTTAAAATTACAAGCTATATTTTAAAACAAAATAACCTTTATATAAACAGTAGTAACATATACAATTAATATATCAACACATTCAAATAATTAAAAAACAAAATTCTTTTCCACTACATTATTGCAAATGATGTTAAAAACATCTATATTATTAAGATTGTAATTACTTACCTAAAAAAATCAATATTCTTGGCAACAATATTTCTGCATCACTATATTTGTGTATCACGATATTTATTTTCCGATATTTCTGTCTCCAAATATTTTTATTCAGCTATTTTGTCCAAATACACTCTGATTGATTCACCCTACACTCAGAGGGATCCAGCACATGACCTACCTGTAAGGAAGTGAGCAAATAATCATCCAATGCAGGTTCTTTTAACTGATACACATAACGATAGTGAATGGGTGTCAAAATATCCTAATCTTTTTAAAGAAGAACTTGGATGTTTTGAGGAAATTCAGAAATCGAATCATACTTAAAGATGGGGTTATACCAAAAGTGCACAAAGTACGTAATGTTCCATTAGCGTTGAGGGAGCCTCTCAAACTTGAGTTAGATAGATTATGCAAAGAAGGCATCATAGAGCCGATCGAAGCCTCTGAGTGGCTTAGTCCAATTGTGATCGCACACAAACCTAATGGAAGTATCCGCATGTGTGTGGACTTAAGAGATTTAAACGATGGTATTTGGGTCGACCGCCACCCACTTCCCCATATCAACGATATGTTAGCCTCTGTACATAATGGGAAATATTTTTCCACTCTAGATTTATCTAGTGCATCTCATCAAATCCTACTGCAACCAGAATCTAAACACTTAACATCTTTCATCACTCCGGAAGGAGCATTTCAATTTATTCGTATGCCCTTTGGTCTCGCATCAGCCTCAGCTGTTTTCCAAAGAGTGATGCAGGGAATATTAAAGGAAATGATTAATACTTTAGTATTTCAGGATGACATTCTGGTATGGGGAAAAGATGTAGCGGAACATGATAACGTTTTAAATATTGTATTAAAAAAACTGGAACAAGCAGGATTAACCATTAGTTTAAAGAAATGCAAGTTTCGTCAAACTGAAGTGGATTATTTAGGCCACACCATAACCCAAGAAGGGTTAAACCCAGGCTTAAATTAGTGGCTGATTTGGAAAACGCACCTGTACCACAAAAAAAAAGAGAAATTAAGATCTTTTTTAGGACTTGCTGAATATTACGCTAGATTTATCTTTAACTTCTCGAATTGTGTATTTCCACTTCGGGATTTAATGAAAAAAAAAACAGCATACCAGTGGTCGGACAAGTGTCAACATGCTTTTAAGGAAGTAAAAAAGGCGATAGCCGATGCTATTTCCTTAAAACCTTTCAATGCTAATGATAAAAGCATAATTGTTACTGATGCTAGTGGGTATGGTTTGGGTGCAGTTCTCATGCAAATCCACGAGGGCAAGGAGAGAGTGATAGCCTTTGCATCAAGAACACTTAAGGGAGCTGAGAGCACCTATTCCACCATAGAAAAAGAGGCATTGGCGTGTTGGTGGGGAGTACAACATTTCCGAAATTTTGTGTGGGGTATTACATTTGAACTCCATACAGACCACAAACCCTTAGTTGACATTTTTTCCACTTCCGGTGCAGCTAGAGCCAGTCCACAATTTTAGCATTAAGTATGTACCAGGTGTAAGAAATGTGAATGCAGATTGTTTATCACGTCTGCCTGTTGAAAAGGCAGATGGTAGTGAATGTGATGCAGAAGTTGAGGAATGGGTAGTAGCCAAGATTGGTGACGTTTGTCAAGCCATAGAAGAATCTGATTGGAGAAAAGCGATTCAAGAGGATGTTGTGTTAAAAAGGATAGTTGAGTGTCTTCCTATGAAGGAGGGATGGAAAGCACATAACGACTTATTAATTTTTAAGGAAGTCTGGTGTGAATTATCTGTAGTGAATGGCATTTTGAGAAGGAGCAATAAGCTGATAGCCCCCTCTTCCATGAGATCTAAGCTGTTGCAACTGATCCATGAAGGACATGGTGGTATGTCCGCCATGAAGAGGAAAGCCAGGGAAGATTTCTGGTGGCCTGGCATGGACAAACAGATTGAAAGATTTGTTAGAGGATGTGTAGCTTGCTCTCGTAGTGATAAAACACATGAAGTTCAAGAAACCCCCATCCATCAAGTGATATTGCCTCAACAGGCGTGGGAAAGGTTGGCTATGGACATTTGCGGCCCTTTCGAGATTCTTGGGGTTGGTTGTAAATTTGCCATTGTGTTAATGGATTATTTTTCCAAATGGCCGGAGGTGACCTTTGTGCGTGAAGTAAAATCTAATAATGTGATTGAGTTTTGTGAAGAGATTTTCCGAAGGGAAGGTTGTCCGGCGGAGATATTAACCGATAATGGCACTCAATTTACATCTAACGAGTTTAGTGAATTTCTCAAGAGATGAGGCATAAAACATCTAAAAACTCCGGTCTATCATCCAAGGGGAAACGGTTTGATTGAACGTTTTAACCGTGTCCTGGGTGAATGTGTACAGATGGCTGTGCATGATGAACTGGATTGGAAGGACTTGTTTAAAAAAATGCTGTGGAATTATAGAACCACCCCACATTCAGTTACGGGAGAAACTCAGTTTTGCTTGCTAAAGGGCAGAGTTCCTTGTTCCATTGTTGTTCCAGGGTGGATGGGCAGGTTTGGTAAAAAAACCTTTGATGACAGTGTCATTAGAACCAAAGTTGAGAATTATCAGAGTGCCTATGTACACAGACAGAATGATAAATTGATAAAAAAAATCCTAAAATATTCACTAAGGGAAAATTTGTAAGGGTAAAATTGGGAGCGATTCAACACAAAGGATGTTTCAAGTTTTCCAATCCAAAAGAAATTATTTCTGTTAATGGTGATTTCATACAGTTGTCAGATGGAAAGTGATGGAACACCAATCGTGTGTCCTTGTGTAATGATACTGAAATGAGTGAATGGATGAGAATCACTTCAGATTCTGTTGGTCGAAGTGATTCAAAAGAGGTTCTAAGCAGGGGTGTGAAGACTTACCCATACTCTCCACCTAAGGTCAGAGAACCCAGTTCACGTTTCAGATCATTACCCAAGAAACTGCATGATTATATTTGCAACTAGATTACAAATGTGTTTTCTTCTGTATAAATTTCTTTTTGTTGAATGTAGTTCTATATGTGAATTATTGTGTATTTATTTTCTAAAGAAAGGGGATATGTTGTATTGTATAGTATAAGAAGTCATGCAAGCAGGTGGCTGCTAAGCAACGGAAGCTTCTACTTCTGGAATGTGAGGAAGGCATCCAGGAGAGAGAAGCGGACGTTGTGGAGAAGGGCTCCTGCTGGAGGTTATTGTCTACATTGCTTAATAAACCTCTTTAACAAATACCTGAGTACTGTAATACTCAAAATACACCCTTGACTCTACCTGCACCGGCGTTGCGCTGCCATCAGAGGGAGGGTTTTCCAAACTTTTCTCCTTTATCGCCAACTCCCTCATTCTCGCGTCGTGCTCCATCTGAATCTTTCTTTCTTTAAGAGCCATTTTCTTGCTCTCTAGCTCCAATTGGCGATTTAATTTCAGCTTTGCCAATGTTATCTCATGATCCCTGGTGGCCTGTCTGTCTGCCAGCTCCTCTGGCGACAGGGCTCTGCTAAAACTGTGGATGCTCTCTGCTAGTTCCAATGGTACAGTTTCCTCAACTGCACCCCTTGATTCAATACAGGCTTTCAATGCCTTGTGGAGCTCTCCTTTGAGCCGGCATCCTACATGCGGAACCTTGAACTTCTTGCAAAAGTACTTGAGTTGGTTTTTTGTGTAGCTGTCCAGCTTTGATTCATCCCATTCCATCTCTCCTACTTCAGAAGCTTCAGAGGTCGTTTTCTCAATGCTGTTTGGGCCAGGCATGACTCCAAACACAAGGGATCTTCTTTTCTTGGCAAGCGAAATTAAATTTAAAAGTTCTGTGGCTTAAGCTACTGGACTGTCCTCACTGTGCAATGGCTAGTAATCACTGCGCAGACACCAAAAATGCAAATCCGTAGATCCTCACCGCTGCCACCAATGTTAGAATCCGGGGTCTCTGGTTGGCGCAGGTATGCACTTGCGACAAGCAGGGACCCTTTCCTCTAAGTCAGGGCAAAGGATTACTCTAAGAAAAATAACCCCTGCTCACCCTCTAGGTAACGTGGCGCGAGCAGTCAGGCTAGATTCCAGAGAGCATTAGGTTAAGCATTCAAGGCGTCCCACAATAACCACCAACCCACCACACAGAGACACAAGGCTGTATTTTGTAAAAATAAAGTTCTTTATATAAAGTTCTTTAAGCAGGCTTTAAAACACAGGGTTTCACTTCTTAAGAGGGTTCCAGTTACTTGTATTCACTATTCCATGAGGCCACAGTTCTTAAAAGGCAATTTGGGAGCAATATTCACTTTCTTGAGGTCTGTGCGCGTCGGAGCGTCTTTCGTACGGTTCGTACGGGTGTTGGTACGCGACGTACCACTCTTCGTTCGGGCCGTACAGGCTTCGGGACGCTTCCTGCGATTGCTCACGCTTCCCGTGTGAATCGGCGTACGCTGCACGGACCGTACCGGCGAAGGTACGTGCCGAACAGATGTCATTACGCTCCGTACACCCAAGACTGCTTCCTCTGCAGTGTCTCACGCTTCTCGCTGGGGTCAGCGTACGGGACAGCCAGTCCAGGCCGCCCAGGTGAAAGTACGCGCCGTACAGATGTCCGTACGCTCCGTACCCTCAGGGCCGCTTCCCCTGCAGTTGCTCACGCTTCTCGCTGGGGTCAGCGTACGGTCCGGGCCGCACAGGGGAAGTACGTGCCATACGAGAGGAAGTACGCGTCGTCCAGGGGCACACGTTACCTTAGTCTTTTGTAGGAAGTTCGTGGGCGGCCTCAGAAGTCCGTAGAGGGGCGTCCCACGTCGCGTTGTAGCCCCGCTTGGGCAGTGGATGACGATGCTTCGTGGGGCGCTTCCGGATGTCGATGCACACCTCGGGGTCAGAAGCAGGAGGGGCAGCTCGGGGGTGATTTCTCAGTGCGGCGCGCTGTCGGCTTCGTCCAAATCGGCGAACCAGTGCGCCGCCGGTCCTCACAGTGGTCTCTACGGCCAGGGGGTCGCAGAGGCTCGGCGCTTGGGCACAGGCAGTCTCTTCCTTACGTTGCGAGCTCCGGCTCAAGGGGGCAGTTGTTTGCTTTGCTCAGGCCAGGCTGGGCCTTTACGGTGATCACAGCAGCACAAACGATTCAGGAGTCGCTTTGCTCAGCGAAAGGGGGCACACAGGTTCTCTGGGGTCAGCGTTGCAAATCCACCCACAGCAGCTTCCTCTTCTTCCAGGGGAGGGTAGCTCCCAATGTTCCTGGAGCGCAGTTCAGGGGGCAAGTTCACAAGCAAGCCCTTGGAGATTGTTTAAAAGCACAAGTTGAATTCAAAGTCTTTCTCAGTCTTTTCCTCCTCTCCTTTAGCAGCAAGGCACCCACCACAGGCCAGTCTCTCAGGCTTAGAGACAGTACTCCTCCATGCAGCTTTCCCAGGTCCTTCTCTTCGGGCAGAGGTTCTTCTTGGAGCAAACAGGATCTGATTTCTTAGGAGCAGGGCTCCTTCTTTTATAGCAAGTTTCTTTTGTTCTTTGTCGCCAGGGGGCCTGTGCCTGGCTCAGTCTGGTTCTGGAGCACTTTGTTGTGGTGACTCTACTCTTACCTTTCAGCGCAGAGGGCAGAGACATCAGCCGCTCCACAGGGGGCGGAGCAAGCATTGTGATGGCAGAGCACAGGTCTATTCAGAGTCAAGGTGTACTCCTCCCACCCATCCTGGTGTAATCTCTCTACCCACCACCTGGCAGCCAGCCTGTCTCCTGGAATTCCCCAGCCCTGCCCCTCACTGAAACTAGGCAGCACACACACACACAAAGCAGAGGGGGACTGAAATGGCTAAGCAAGTAAATACTAACTTTCTAAAAGTAGTATTTACAAACACAGGATATTAAAATAAACTTTACTAAAAGAAATATTTTATTATTCTGAGTTCAGGCATACTAAACTTGACTTCCTACCATGCTCTCTGAGTCCGCTGGGATTATAGCATGTAATAATTCTAGCAGCCCATTCTGGCCTATGGAGAGCAGGTAGCCTTCAATAGTTAAAAAACGAAAATGGCTGTAATTCACTATTAGGACATGCCACACACATCAGGGCATGTCCTACCTTATGCCTACAATGCACCCTGCCCTTGGGCCTACCAGAGGGCTGACTAATATGTAGTTAAGGGAAGGTTTAGGGACTGGCAAGCAGGTGCACTTGCGCAATCAGCGCGACAGTACCAGACTGCACGCAGGTTCTGCAATGGCAGACCCTAGACACATTTTACTAGGCCACTTCTGTGGGTGGCACAACCAGTGCTGCAAGCCCTCCAGCAGCATTTGCATTTACAAGCCCTGGCACTCCTGGTGCACTTTACTAGGGGCTGATAGTAAACCAAATAAGCTAAACATGGACACCAATCAATGTATACACTTTTCAAAAGGGAGCCCTTGCACTGTGACACTGATTAGCAGTGGCACAGTGCCCTGAGCAGCTAACACCAACAAAACACATGAGGCACATCAGCAAAAAGTGGAAGGGAAACTCACACAAAGGTGCCAGGTCTAACACACAGCTATAAACAAAAGGTGATTCTTTACCAGATGAAAAAATAAGAATAATAAAGACAAAAACGAATTTCGAGGGGTACAACAAAAGAAATCCAGCCATAGTTGTCAATTGACCATCCAGTGTGCATGTACAGGGAAATAATGTTATGGTGGCAACATCATTGCATTGAATCATTTCCAGTTCTCCCCCATATGCCCCCGCATAAACTCAAAGTCTCATGAACAAAAACAATTAGATCACAGTTCCTCCCGCTTGTTTATGCAGTGTTCATGTTCGATTCCATCTGCTTACCACATTTTCAGTTGTCAGATAATCAGTGTTTTTCTGTTCTCTGTTTTTATATCACCCGTCAGCACTACAGTCTAGTCTATTTCACCCCCATTGTTCCGATTTGTGTGTTGAGTATTAGGGCGTATTGGTGCCTAGTGTTCCTTTTGTTGTACTAGGTCCCTCCATTCATGTGGGCCTAGTCCCTGGTGTGTCTGAGATGTCTTGTATCATCTCTGCCCATGTTTCCAGGTCTTCTATCAGTTTATCGTCACGTCAAACGTTATTCCTTACCTTATGTAATGCCCACTAGGCCAGAAGTATCAATGGAATCGGCATCCCAAATGAACACTGGCTGAAATGTAGTGGCCGTCATTTCCCCCATCCGTGCTGTTGATGGGCGGTCAGTGCTGCTAACACCTCCTCTGCGGTTTGACTCTAACTTTCTGGCTGCCAGTCTAAGTTTTGTCCTCTGTGGTACTCTTGGTGACACCCACTGCATTGATACAAGCACAAATTCTGGCACAGATATTTTTCGTGGCTCCTAGCACGCTGAGTGATATTTTTGCAAAACGTTTCTCAATCTCTGAAACATTTTTCTACCAATATTTTCATTTCAGCATTGTTACATTTCCCTTCGTCTTTCTGGATCCATCTTCATGGGCTTCCTAGCTAACTGATTTTAAATTGGATACGGGAAAATGCTGGTACAATCCAAACAAAGACCTCTGCCTCTCTCCTCACTGCTCCAACAATACACTTTCAACAATGCATACTGGTCTGCTTATGTCTTCAACCAGAATCAGAAATTGCAATTTGGAAATTTGCAAATGTGAATCATAACAATTCATTATCGCACACCACATTCACATCATCTTTATGCATAACCAATAGCAAATTTTATTTTGTCTCCCTCTTTTTCAAAAATTATGCCTGGATGGCTTCTTAAGCCCCTGTTCTCGTGGGAGTTGTGCGTTTGGTTCCTTTAGCTCTTGACAGCTGTTGGCCTCGACGGAGGATGGTGTCTTTTTTAAAATTTATTTTTATTCCATCACATAACCTCCGTAGCCATAGCAGCCTCTCGACCTGATCCACCACTAATGCTGCTGACTTGGTGGTTTCAGTCTCAGCTGTTGTTTCTTCTTTGGGGACCGCCCAAAGTACACATCATGAGCTGACCAAGAGGTTTTAATCATTGGAATTTAACCTTAACCTACTCTAATCTGATATCCATTGTATTTCCATCCAACAAATTCCAAAATAACCCAGTATCAGGCCTACCTCTATAGATGTTCGCCCTTTGATCCAGAGCTCTAGAATAAATAACTGAATTCCACCAGGCATTCCAAGACGGTGGAGCGATCTGACGCCAAAGTTTACATATCTCTCTCCTAGCCAGAAGGATCATATAAAACACCAGCTTATATTGCAATACGTTCCTATCTTGCCTCCCCCCAGGTTCAAGGGATATCCCAAAAAGTATAAGAGATAGGCTTACCTCTACATCTGAACCAAGCACCTTCGAAATACTCTTACCCACGTTTTTCCAATATTCCTGTATCTTAGAGCAGGAGGCAAATATATGAACATCATCCGCATTCAGGGAGCCACACCTAATGCATCTTGCTTCTCCCCCGCTTCTCATTCTTGAAATTTTCAAAGGGGACCAATATAGCCTGTGGATTGTAAAAAAATGGTTCTTTCTGAGTGGAGCAGATTTGACTATCGAATAAAGAGTATCTACTGATACTTGCCATAATTGATCTAACTCCTCTCTCGGCAAGTAGTTTTCCCAGACTCGCATTGGGTTATCGATCTTCCTGTCGGCTGCAGCTAGGAAATACCTGTACCAAAGAGCCACCTCCTTTTTCCTGGGAGCCACATCTTGTAGGTCACTTTCCATTTGACACTCCTCAGAGAGCGGCCAGGATTGATTCTTGCACCAGGAAACCATCTGATAGTATTTAAACCTGGACAGTGCCTCTAGTAATGGAATTCCAATACTCCCATGAGAAGCACTCATTGTTTAGGACAATATCCTTCCAGGTCGTGGCACCAGCTTCAAACAAAGGGCGAGCTAAAGCGTCTAGGAGGCACTCCGGAGTTCCTGGGGATCCCCACACAGGCGCCCACTCGCTATAATATGAGAGGCCGAGATAGTCACGACAGTTTAACTATAGCTTTGCCGCCATTTGTAAAGTCTTCAAACACACTTTTTTGAAGAATTTAGCAGAGCCGAATTTATACATAAATCCGAATGCATCTATGCCCGTTAACATGGCAGAAAACATACTCCCTATTAATGAATTGTCTGGGAAGAGCAGTAGCATCCTACAGTTCTTTAACTGGTAGGCCCAACAATAGAGTTGTAGGTCAGGTAAACCCATACCATAGTTTACGCCTTAGTTTTTCCAGGATAGACGGACCCCCTTACTTGCCCATATAAAAGACGAAATCTTGCCCTGGATTTTAAGCAAATCCGCTTTTGCAAATGCTAAAGGAATGTTATTAAACAGATAGGTAAACTTTGGTGAGGTTCACCCTTCCATAGTGTGAGAAAGGTATACTCTGCCACCTTTTCAACAAAACGTCGACCTCTTTAGAAACCCTATCTGAATTTATTTTTGGGAGTCTCTCCAGGTCATGGGTAATTGTGATTCCTAAGTATCTAAGCTCCCTGACCGGCTTGTTCTCATGGTCTGGGACATTCCATGCCATAACCTCCGTTTTATCTTCATTCACTTCGTACCCTGAGAATTTCCCGAACGCCTGTGCTTCAGCCATAAGCTTAGGAAGTGCAGTAGTAACATTAAGGGACATTAACACCAAGTCATCTGCATAAAGGGCGACTTTCCTCTCAAATCCATTTATAGAAAAGGGAGTTATTTTCTGGTTCTGACGGAGACTTTGGGCAAGAGGCTCAATATATAAGTCAAACAAAATAGGTGACAGAGGACAACCCTGCCTGGTTCCTCTACTTATTTTGACAATTGGGGAAGGGCTTCCATTAACTAGTATCTGGGCATAAGGTGACCTGTATATTTTTTTTAGTACGTCCCTGAACTCATCCGCGAGTCCAAATACCTTCAAGACCCTATCTAAAAAATGTCAATTTACACGGGCAAAGGCTTTGGCAGCATCCACAGTGATGATGGAGAAAGGCATATTCTGGGACACTGCCAATTCAGCTGCCCCAATTAAAGTGTATACCAGTTCTGATATCTGCCGACCAGGAATGAAACCCTTCTGGTCTTCGTGTATAATGGGACCTATAATTTTAGACAAGCGGTTGTTCAATATCCCTGCAAATACTTTATAATCAGTATTTAATAAAGAAATCGGCCGATATGACTGGCATTGAGTCGGGTCCTTCCCTGATTTTTAAAATGAGAGATATGAGTGCTCCATTCCAAGAGTCTGGCAGGGGGGAAGACCACCTAGAATATCATTAAATAGGTTCAGCCAAACTGGAATAATCTGATCTCTTAATATGGAGTAGACTTCAATTGGGATCGAATCTGGGCCGGGTGCCTTTCCCCTCTTAGATTTATCTAATACCGCCAGAATCTCACTTCCAGTTATTTTTGACTTTAGGAAGTTCTGACTATCCTCTGATATTTTCAGGAGTAATTTCTCAGTAAGCCAGTAATCTATATGTTCTTCTGCTATAAAAGAATCTTCCTGAAATAGCTCTTGAAAGAACTGCACAAAAGACTATTCTATCTCATCTTTATCCTCCGTGATATGTGCATGAAATTTTATCCTACTGATGTAGTTAAAGGATCTATCAATTCGGCTCTTTATCGCCAAAAGTTTGCCGCAGTTCTCCCCCTGCTCAAAGTCACACATCTTACTCGCTTCCCCTTTTTGAAGTATTATCTCCTCAGATTTAAGCCTAAAATTCAGCTGTACTTCCTCAAGTCTCCTTACTAAGTCTTCCCTCACTGTAGCAGTTATACTTCTAGACTTAAGCTCTACCTCTTCTTTTTTTATTTGTGACTCTAGGCCGGCCAACTCAGTCTTCTCTGCCCTAGACCAGCCCGCTACTGCCCCTTTTAGAGTTCCCCTCAACCAAGCTTTGTAAGTATCCCAAACATTATGCAGGGAGGTTGATCCGAGATTATCTTGTAAGAAACAGGCGGTTTTAGATTTCAAGAGATCAGGGGTGGAAGACTGCAGTAGAAATCTCCTATTTAGAGTCCATCTCCTCACAGGAGATTTTTGAGGAAGCTCCAAATTGAAAACTATAGCCCTGTGATCAGAGATATGGATGGGCATGTACTCTATGTGGCTTACTTTGTCCATCTCAGAACGCTCCATAAATATATAATCTAACCTAGAAAAGTGTGAATTCTTTTTACTAAAAAAGGAGTACTCTCTCGCCTCACCATTTTGTTTCCGCCATACGTCACATAAATTTAGATTTTTTAGAGTAGTCCTAAGATGAGCTTTGACATGGGGAGCCGCAATCTGTTTCCGAAAGGAAGATCTATCCAGCCCGTTATCCATAAGGACATTAAAATCACCACCCGGGGAGGAGCCAAGATGGCGACCGGGACGGCAGCGTAGACTCCCGGCTCCGTGAACCTCCGTATCCCGCACGGATATCCTGCATTAGATCCTCAGCCTGCGCTATGCGCCCGTGTTTGTGAATGAGAGCGGCAACCGATCGAGTGACTCCGAAGTTTCTGGCGGCCGTACCGCCGGAGAAACGGGTATTTGCAATTTGCGGCCTGTGCGGCCCTGGAGCCGGGACCTCGAGTGGACACCTTGGCCGGGTGGCAGTTTCACAACAGCGGCCTTTGGTGACTGGGTGGAGTCGGACTGCCGGATCGGTGTGACTATCGGCCTACATTTCGCCGTGGTCGCTTCCTATCATTAAGCGGAGCGGAACAAGTGCATGCCCGGGGTGGCAGTTCCACGACTCTCCGGTGATTGCCTCTGCCTTCGACGGTGAGCTGCCCGAACGCCGCCCGTAACTCGCTCTGATTCCTGCGGGCTGCTCCCGGATTTTCGCGGGCGCTGGTCCGTGGTGGGGACGACTGTTGCACGTGACTACATAACGGATACATTTTTGGTCTGCCTCCGGAACCCTGTTTGCCAGCGACATGGACCTTGATGCGCTTGCCCCTGGGTCCCGGTCCCAATACGGGTTGGACCTACCCGGCGGCCATCTTGTCACGATGAAGTCTACTATCCTGTCCACCAGGTCACAGCAGGATCGGGAGTGTGCGACTCTGGGGAGCGTAGCGGAGCGATCGCAGAGAGCTGTGCTGGGGTACCGGGACCTTCTCGAGGCTCTCGGTGCCCTTCATTCCACCTTGCTTCATGGCGTTTGGGTATTGGGGAGTAGGCTTGATGGTGTGGCATCAGCGTTGGGACAGTTGCGGCCTGCCTGTCCTCCGATACACAGGGACTTCCTGCACTGCACTCAGGACGACAACGTCGGGGCCACCCCTGTGCCTAGTGACCAGCTGGAAACTCCAGACAGTCTACTATTGTGTGATCGGCCGGCTGTGGATCTGATCTGTCCCGGAGGTATTGGACCTGAGTGGGGGGGGTGGCCTTGTCCGGTGTGCGGCCTCCGGCGACCCTGGGAAAACTCAAGCAACGGTTGTCTACTCTGGCTGATTCCGCCTTCCTGGACCTTGTGTGCAGTGCAGGTCCTGGGGCAGCACTGGGAAAGACGTTCCTCCATAATGCTGACTGGGTTGGTACTCAGAGACTTCCACCCCACCGGGGTGCGTCGCTTCCTGGTCGTTTTTGGACGCTCCTTTACCGTGTAGCATTGGACATGGCGCCGGGTCGAGGGGTATGCATGGGCGGATTTGCCAAGAGTGGCCAAGGATAAGAATGCTCTTTCAGTGGTGGTCGGCTAATAGGCGGGCGGGCTCGGGGTTGCGTGCTCTCATGGTATAACTGTCGGTATAGTAGGTGCAAAATGCTCCCCATCTTTCCTTGACATGGTCGATTTTGTGTTGCTTACTGTTTGCTTTGGGGGAAACATAATGTGCGGGAGGGAGACGCCGGGGGCATGTTTTGAAGGCCCTCCTCCAGTTTATTAATACTCTCTCTACCCGCCCTTCTGGTGGGGTTCTTTTCTTACTCCTTTTTCCCTGTTTCTTCTATATTTCGGGTCTGGTTCCAGGGCGACAGGCACACTGCTGGGGGGGGGGGGCCGTACTCATCTGCAGAGGTGCAGGGTGGGGGGTTGGGGGAGGGGATTCTTTAGTCTTTAATCTCTTTTTTCCATGGCCTCCTTTTTCTTCTCTGATTCTTCTTGTTTTCTCTTTTCTGGGATCAGCGTGGTACACCTCCTTTGTTGTGAATCGTTGCCTTTTCATGTGTGCCACAATTTCCGGGGTGTTCTCTGGGCTTTAGGGCAGGGGACTGCAGGCGCAGCTGGGCATGATATTCTTCCCTATCCTGAATTTCCTGTGTCTGCGCCATTGATTCAATAGATTGCTGTTTATTGCTTACGTTTATCATACTGCCTGTCTCTTATCGCTGTTGGGAAATTGTTCGGCACCTGATCCTTCTGTCTTTTTCCATTATAAAATGAAAACCCTTTTTATCCTGGTGTCCTACCTGCGCTTTTCACTGGCCAGACTATATTAGCATGAAGATTCTGCTCCCCGAGGTGCTGCCTGTGTTAACATTTGATCTCTGTTGTTCTGACTGCTTAGCGGCCGGCCCCGGGGGGTTGTAGGCCCATACTTGTTATTGATTGAACTGTCAATAAAGGTTTTTAAAAAAAAAAAAAAAAAAAAAAATCACCACCCATTATAAGTGGGGAATCAAAATCAGCCAGGGCAAGACAGAGATTATTTAATGGTCCTATGTCATCTTCATTCGGGCCATAGTAACTAACTATAGTGTATTTAAACGCCTGTGATTTTATTTCGGCTATGACCCAGCGCCCCATTGTGTCTACCTGAGATCTGATAAGTTCAATCCCCACATTTGGTTTCAAAATAATGGCTACCCCTTTCGAACAGCACTGTTGATCTGAAGCAATAATCTTATCTACCCATCTTTCCTTATCAAATAGTGCCCTGCACTCTGATTGTAAAAGATGAGTTTCCTGAATCAAACAAATTGAAGCCGGACTATTTTTTAGATATTGAAGGATCAGACGCTGTCTTCTCTTAATTCTAAGCCCATTGACATTCCAGCATATAAAACCCAAATCCTGTCTTGATCCCTGTAGAGGTCTATCCACCATCATTGTCCTTGTCCTGGTCTCCTCCCCTGCTAAGGCTACTGAGGGTTACTATATCCAAAAGGTTTAACAATTTTTTTATTTTTTTATTTTTTCCCAATGCTCCCCACCAACACATGTGCAACCCCCCCCGCCCCACACCATCCCGACTTAAGTTTAAGGGCTGCCCCTAATAGCTGCTCTTTTAGCAGATAGGATTGGATGCATATTAAGATCTTCCTTGGCTTCTTTCTTGCGGGATTTAGCCTAAAAGGGTCTCTATGGATGCGCTGTATTTCTTTCTCCCCTATTGGTGCTGAAGCAATTTGGGGAAATGCTTTAACAAGCATATCTATAACATATGCTTTCAGATTGTCCCCTTCCAGTCCTTCTTTTAAATCTAATACTCTTATATTGTTTCTTCTAGATACATTTTCAAGTCTCTCATCAACATCCCGCTCTCTCTCTTTTAGCCTGAGCACTTCCTGAGCATTATCCTTGACCTCCTGACCGAGTTCTCACACCTTATTTTCCAATGCCTCCAGCCTTTGTGTTAGTGCATCCAGGTTCTCTTCTAGTCTGGTGCATGTATCCTGTATCCTCCTCTGATTAACCTCCGAGGTAGAAAAACGAGTGCTCATCTCTGCAGATATCTGTCTCAGCATCCCTTGTATTGAGTCCATAGCGGGACTTAACTCCACCCCTTCTGCACTCTGCCTCAAGCCTTCCAAGTTGCGTTCTGTGTCTTCCACCATCGCATCCCCAAGTTCAGTTTGATTTTCATGTCGAACTTCCATAGTGGTAGGGGCTGTACCATTAATCTTTTCTAATACGGAGTATCTATTTGACAAAGGAATGACAGGATTCAGAGCTAAAGCCGAGTCTGCCACTGGGGTCCCCTTACTTAGGTCCCTTTTCCCCTGTGGGTTAGACATAAAGTAGGTCTTTAAAGAGGGCGTTATTTTTGTAAGAGGTTGGATTTGATCTCTTTTCCTGCCTTTCGCAAGCGCTGGCTTCCCTGTCCTAAAGACCGGCTTTTTACACTTATGGCCAGTTATTAAGGCCTCCGTGGGGTGAGGAAGCTACGTAGGCTGTATATACTGTATTGCCTGCGCTGGCTTTTGTACGAGGGGCTCTATCCCAAGAAAGTTTTGTGATCTTAATCTGTACCTCCTTCCCTGAGAAGTGGCAGTACTGGGCGTCTGTATGGTTAAGTTTGGGTCTACCCCTTTGTTCGGCTGTTGCCGTCTCCGTCCCAATAAAGCTGGGTCCTGCTCAGGCTGCAGTTTAACTGCCTCCATGTAGTAGCAAATGTCCTCGTTATTTATTTTAACCACCTCATAGCATATAATATAGGGCTTGCGCTGTTTATATGAAGATTGGGTCCTATATAAGCACTTCCCGGAATGAGTTTTGCCTCTGCCGCAATCTCTGTATATTTGGGGCAGCTTTTCAGGGGATATACATAGCCCACCTAGCGCTCCGAGTGTAGAACAACTAACAAACTGTGCTTGATTATAACACTGCGCACGTCTGCTGATCGATAATGCCCCTGCTGCCCTGAAGAGGGGAAATGTAAGTCTTGCACACATTCAGGCTACCGCCGCAGTCTCTCCAGTGCCCCCCCGGATCTTTACCTGCCTAGGACTGCTTCAACTCTTCATCTGTTAATCTTTTGTTTTCCACCGCAACCATTAAGCTCCTGGTAATGCCTCGGAGGCCGAAAGAGGAGTTCCCAGAACCCCAGCAGCTTCAGTCCCGAACCACCAGCCCAGACGACGCTCCGACGGCAAAAGAATGAGCCCCAGGCAAGAGCAATCAATCTCAAATGCAGGAGGCAGCCCCAGACCAACCACAGGGAGAGAGAACGGGCTGAAGCCGCCCGGTCTGAACGAAACACGAAATGCGCAAAGACCCAGGCACCAGAGCGGCAAAGCCACAAATCGGGATGCAGCGGCACCACTCCCGTAGGAGGCAGCCCCGGACCAACCACGGGGAGAGAGAACGGGCGGGCGGGCGGGCTGCAAGACAGCTGAAGCCGCCCGACCCGAGCGGCACGCGAAATGCACGAAGACCCAAGCTCCGGAGCGGCAAAGTCACAAACCAGGATGCGGCGGTGTCACTCCCACAGTCAGACACACTAGGTGAGCGTTTCCGGCATTAGTGTTGGCGTTAGTCGGTACCAAGAAAGAGGACGGGAGAGCGGACGACTCGCGACCTGCTGATTAGCTGGCCGCCATGTTCCCCATTGATCCCGAGCAAGAAATCTGGAGGATGGTGTCTTGGCGTTTTCTCCAGCTAGGCCCACTTTCTGCAGTTCCGCACCTGCCTACCTTGAACTTTACAGTTGTGGATATTGAAGGTGATGACTGTTCACTAGATTATGGGGTTATTGAGGTTTTTTGTAAGTAGATCAAGGAGCATGTGTTCAAGGACGCAGTGGTTCACCTCTGACACTACTTTGTGTTTCTGCAGGAAAACTCCCTTCCTCTTCTTAAGCCTCAATTTATGACTAGCATCACCTGCCCCTCTCTCACAGTAAGGGCATTTACAAACCCATTCTGCTTGAATGCAAGGATCCTGCAAAAGCTGCTGTTCCCTGCTGCTTGCCCAAGACATATCCATCCACTTGCTGTGTTTGACTCTGAGTTTCCTGAAGTCTCAAAGATTGATTCCCTTGTGCTCAGCTTCACTAGTAAGACCATGGTGGCTAGCGAGGATGCATTTCCTTTGGATTTAAATGAAGAAGAGACATGTAGCATGTAACCTTGCCTTCAAGGCTTAGACCTATGCTCTTACTCTTCCCAATTCCTAATGTGGGATTTACACACACCATTCAAAGTGGCTTTGTTTGATAGTGGTAAGTATTATGATCTCAAAGAGGGATTATCAAGAAGCAGGTTAATTCTCTTTTAAATGTCTCCATTGTTTGTTTGCATGCCGCCTTCACGTCCACTGTGTCTACTATGGCTACCCAGTTGCAGTTCAAGTTTTGGAGTTGGAAATCCAATCTTTCCCAGAAGGTGATACTGTACAAAATGAATAGACCCTTTCTGCAGGAGCTAAACAAGCAGCTCAGGATAATAAGCTGCATGTCCTTTTCTGTCCAAAGGAGAAAGTGGGAAAGGGGGATGGGCAGCTAGTGGCATCATTCCCTCATAATTTTCTGCCTAATCACTTAGGGACGATTTTAAATTTAGGAGCTCCGCCACTCATTAAGATTAGTAATATGTGTGTTTATATATATATATATATATATATATATATATATATATATATATATATATATATATATATATATATATATTCATTGAAAAAACCATAGGTTTCACACACGTTATAGTTAGGAATTAGCATTTAAAAAACCTTGCAAATTCACTGAAAAAAACATAGGTTTCACACAAGTTATAGTTAGCTGTACATTTCACTCGTAAAAAACCAATGAAATTCCACGTTATAGTTAGTGCAGGCAACTATAACTCACGCGACCGCAATCCTCTGCTGATGCTAATACTGTATTTAGACACTTATTTGCCCATGTCTTCTTCCATTAACCCTTTGGGTGCCAGGCCTTTTCCCCCTCCTGTGCCTGGCGATTCCCTAGTGGGTGGGTGTCATGACGAGATAGTCTCGTCATGGGCACAGCGCGACTGTGCTCCATGACGAGACCATCTCGTCATGGGCACAGAAGAGGTTAAATTTTAGCTATACATATATTACAAATATTTTTTTTTCATAAAGACACATATGTCATTAGCAGAGGATTGCGGTCGCGTGAGTTATAGTTGCCTGCACTAACTATAACGTGGAATTTCATTGTTTTTTTACGAGTGAAATGTACAGCTAACTATAACTTGTGTGAAACCTATGGTTTTTTCAGTGAATTTGCAAGGTTTTTAAAATGCTAATTCCTAACTATAACGTGTGTGAAACCTATGGTTTTTTCAGTGAATTTGTACGTTTTTTTTAAATGCTAAGTTACGCCGTTCGTGCCGTGCGCGCCCACTTCACGCAGTTCGTTCCGTGCGCGCACGGTGCGCTTCGCGCACGGTGCGCGCACAGTGAGCACGCGGTGCGCTTCGCGCACCGCGTGCCCACTTAACGCAGTTAGTGCCGTGCACGCACGGTGGGCACGCGGTGCGCTATGCGCACCGCGTGCCCACGTTAGGCTGGATGGGCCATGTACGCACGATGCCCTTCGCGCACCGTCCGCACACGGAGGACATATTATGCGCTTCATTCTGAAAGGTTTTCTGTTAAATGTTCACTGATGAATTATATGCCAAGCACAATAGGTGCCCTGCGGGCACCTTTTGCGCACGGGGGGGGGGGAAATATGGATTTTTTTGTTTTGAATTAATTTTTTACCGTACGCGTACGGTAAGCGTATTCGGCGTTTTTTCGAGAAAAAAAAAAAATTCTTTTTTGGCCTTGGATGGCCTTCTGGCACACCATAACCAAGGCTAGGTGGTTAGGAGCTGTCTAGCCTGCCCCCTTTTTATGATATCCAACTTTGTTTTTCCTCCACCCCTCCGAGTGCGAGAGAGAAAATGGCGGCCGACACTTCCTGGTTTCGACCGATTCGAATGTTTACTAAGATCTAACAGCCAATCAGAATCACGCTCGCGCACGGCACCGTACGCGTACGGTAAGCTTACGGTGCGCGCTCGGAGCGCGCTTACAGATATATATATTGATTTAAATGCTATTTTCTCAGGAACTACTGAACAGATTTACACCAGACCTACAAAAGGCACTTCCTTGACCTGAGGACTACCTCTCTGCCAAATTACAAGTAATTCTGTTCAGCCGTTCGGGCTGTAGCTGTGTCTAAAGGTCCTATGGAAAAATGCATGGGGAAAACGCGTTTTGGGACCCCCCTTTTTTCTCAGCCCCCGCTTGACGAATCCCCCCGAGACTTCCAGGGTAGGAGCGGAGCGTAGCGCCCAATTAGTTTTGAAAATTTCGCGAGGATTCGTCGACCGGCGCCAAAGTTATTCCAAATAGAATGTTGCGGATTTCCTATGGAAACAGGGTCCTAACTATAACTACCTACTGGCGACCGCCAGTAGGTAATATGGCGACAAAGCAATAAAGAATTATGCAAGCACAGAAGTGTGGTCCGTAGACATTTTTTGATGGATAAAAACCTGGAATCGACGGTGGTGGTGATATATATATAGTCCTCTCTCTCGCTCTCTCTCTCTCTCTCTCCCCCCTCCCCCCTCTCTCCCCACTCCCTCTCCCTTCCTTTCCTTTCCTTTCCTTTCTCTTCCCTTCCCTCCCCCCCCGCCTCTCCCAAATGGGGCTGGATTCTCTTGTTACGAGGTACACCCACCTGTTTGTTTCCACCTGGAAGCTGGGGGTGCTGAACTTTGGGCACTAAATAGTGTCCTGTGAGGTCTCCACCATTTTTACAGTTTTGGGGGTCATGATGGTGATAATATCCCTTGAAACGTAAGGCCCTCTGGGGGCACCAGGCACCTTCTTGCCAAGTGGGCCATTGCCCGTGTGCATGCCATGTGTACGCATGAGATACAGGTGTATTTTCTATTCTTTTTCTAACCCCAATGACTTTAGAAGACTTATACCTGATATTCAACTTCAAGTTACTGCTTATATTTACCGTGACAATTTCCTTCTGCATAGAGTCTACCTATCAGATTTCCTCGACTCGTTCATACTTCAGGTTACCAACTGCAATATTCCTGTTCATTCAATTAATTGGAGGTTCTTGTGGTTTGCTGCCCCCAACAGTCAGTACCAGTTTTCAGAGTTTCCTCTTGGCCTCACAACTGCCCTCAGGAGGTTGAGGAAAGTGTTGTCACCCGTAGTGGGTTTGCTGCATTTTCAACGCGTCCCTCTCCATCATTATCTAGAATAATGACTGTTGGTCCATCTAGCCATTAGGAACACTGCCTTGTCTGAGACCTCTTGTGTTCATCATCATTGGATTCCTTCTGAAGTTTGTAAAGCCAAGATGTCACCTTCAATGGGGCCAGGAGTGCTACTGTAGCTGGGAAATAGGTTCTTCCTCCTCCCAGGGATTGGAAACTGCTCTCTTACATCTGTGCCCAAACCCTCAATCTCTTCTACTCCTGTGAGGCAATGGCTGCAGCTTCAGAGGCACATGGTAGCCTCCCCTTCCAGAATAATTTACGTCTAGCTCCATTTGCAGTCCCTAACTCAGCGCATTTTTCCTATTGGTACCCGATATTTCAGGCCTCTCTGTTCCCATTTTATTGACTATTTATCTCAACGTTACTGGGAAGTTGACTTGTCTGTGCCCACCACCACATGGGACTGGATATGTGCACACCTCTAGCGCTGATCTGGAAGCCACCCTGAACTTACCTGGAAAGACTTTTGAGTGAGAGAGAGGACTATATATATATCACCAACAGGGTCTATGTTCTGGATGCTGGCCACTCCTCGACCTTGAGAGAGCTCTTGGGAACTCTTTGTGCCAGCCTGTTCTTTACCCCTCACTTAGAGGGGAAGGTCCTGCTGCTACCCATGGACAATGCGAGTTTCATAGCTATAGTATTAAAGGAACGTCCTGATTTTAATAAAGACACCTAGGTGAATATTATCCTTTCTTAACTCTCTACTTTTATTATAGCAGTCACGAATCACAGAAAACAACACTTCCCACCAAACAATGTGTGTCCAACTATAGGTTGAGGGTATGTGAAACAACCAATCAGTCATGCGCTTAGTCTTTGTATTGCAGTCACAAGGAAGTAACAGCTTCTTTTCTTGTTATGAAAACAAATTAATTCCAATGAATGAAACAGAATAACATCATTAGCAGTAACCCAACATAAACAATAAAGTAACTTCTTTCAAATCACCAGTTGAGTTGAAGCCTTGGGAAGAATCAGGAGCCGGAGCAATTGATGCTGAAAGAAAGAAACAAGATCATTTGTGGAACAGAATCTTTAATGGGAGGAAAATAAAACATCTGACGAGATAAAGACAGTGGAAGTATAATATCCTCCCCTGTGCCTTTACTAAAATCAGGACTTTCCTTCACTATTTTAGCTGGGAAAATCTGTGTTTATTACAGGACATTAGGTTTACTTGGTTGTTTAAAGCCCATTCACTGCTACCAATTAGACATGAGCCGCCAGTGTGCAATAGGTGTGAGTCACCAACCCTGAATGTTGACACTCTGGACCAAACAGTAAATCTAAGAATCTCCTCTAAGCTTGTGTCAGCTATATCGCTCTGGTTCTTTCTCCTCTAGTGGAATGAGCACCAAAGGTTTTGGTATCCCAACTAACTAAAGGAGAATATACAAGGTTGTGGGTTTTAGAAAGGTTAATAAAATCAGCGGTCTTTTAAATCATATTTATTAAGGCAACACTCTATACAACTTTGGATGAGAAGGGAAATAAGGACACTCAACATAACCAGAGGCTTTGTTTATCCGTCTGGTACCAGAAAAGAACACCCCTGAAGGAGAATAATGTCTTGAGAAAAACCTGGAGAACTATCATTTGAGACTCTTTCACTAGGCAATCAAGCACATTTGTGAGGTTAATTGTGCAATGATTGGGGTTCATTGTCAGGCCATGTTTGAAACCATTGTAAACTTAGTTTAACATCCCATGTTAAGGAATACCAGTTTCAGAGTACCACTCCTCATCAGCCAGGCTAGCTTGACTACAGTGGACTGGTGAGCAGGGGACCACGTCCGGGCATACCTGTCCCATTCAGGGTGACAAATGCAAAAAGAACAATTGATGGATGGAATGCTGAACAATGTCAAACATTCACCCCCAGTACAGTGATCTGGGCCTAAATCTGTCATTTTTTAGCTCACTACGCCATTCCAGTTTGGGCTCAACCATATGCAGATCAGTCTTGATCCTGCTCTCCGTGGGAACAGTCCAGCCCGAACTGGCAGTTCAGGCTGAATGTTCTCATGGGGAGCAGGGTCAAGACTGATTTGTATATGGCTAGGTCAACACTGGGGTGGCATGGTGAGTACAACAACAATGGATTTACCCCATATATTTGACTGGGGGCGGAAAATTTCACAATGTTCAATATTGTGTGCACCATCTCTTTGTGTTGCTATAGTTGCCGTAAGTGAGAAGTATATGCCCATATGTGGGTCCCATGCTCACTGTTCCACTGGACTCAAGCTAGCCTGGCTGATGAGAGGCGATACCCCGAAACTGGTCCCACAATGCTTGTTTTTGGTCCCGAGAGGACCTGGCTTGGAAGTTCGGGCTGTACTGTTCCCATGATGAGTAGAATCAAGACTTATTTGTATATGGCTGGGTCCAAACTGGGGTGGCATTGCGAGCAAAAAAACAATGGATTTAACCCAGATCTGTGACTGGGGGTGAATGTTTGACAATATATTTAGCATTCCGTCCATCATCTTTTTGTGTTGCTACAGTAGTCCCTTTATAATGGTCGTCTCACGTAATCAAACGAAAGAGTGGCATTCAGCATGGGGGCTTTTGGTATTGTTTCTTAGTACATTTGTTTTTTGTGGGGGTCTTCTCTGACAGTGCAATAGCTCCAATTGTCCCAGTAGCACCCTCCTGGCATCTGTGGGTCACAGTCATGGGCAACAATTCTGATCTTGTCAGATCCTCTAGGCCACAGCTCCAACAGTCTTTGGTGACCCCTCCTGGCACACTGGAGGTCACAGACATGGACAATGGCCCATAATCTCAGTTGCACTGGATGACAGCCCACACAGTCTCAGTGACAATAGGTGACGACTCCTGTACTCTTCAATGGTCCCCCCTGGCATATGGGAATCACAAACAATGAGATCAGTGACAATTTCAAGGAAGCCACAACAGCGGTTACCGAATACTACCAGAGAGCAGATGGCTCTCTCGCAACACTGGTCCCGATCCCCGCTGGGTTTCACTTCCTCCATGCTCTCTCCTCCTCCTCCTCCTTCTCACAGGATCTACTTGTCTTGGCAGGTCGGCAGGAGCTCTCCTTCTACGCAAAGGGGCCACTTGTTTTAGCATACACGCTGGTTGCTGGTGCTCCAAGAATAGGCCAAGTGTTCTTGGCTCTTAGGTGATGGCCTCCTCACCCAGATGAGAGACTGGTAACCCTTGGATCCCTGTCCTGGTTCTAGCAGCAAGGCAGTCTTGGATATCTTCCCTCTTGTGATAGGACAGTGCTGTTCAACAAATTATGGGACCCATGCTCTCACCTTTATATTCCAAATCTAGGTGCATCTGTGATTTAGCATCTGGCTTTTGAAATTTGTTAGGGTGTGAGAAATTGGGTTGTTAGTTGATGGGGGAGTGAGCCCTGGTCAATCAACAAGCACAATCCTTGTCAGGGTGAGGCACAAGCCAATCCTAAATTAACATGTGCGTGATCCTTTGGTAGCTTGGCACAGAGAAATCAGGCTTAACTTAAAGGCAATGTGTAAAGTATTTGTGCAACACTCCACACAGTAATAAAGTAAATAATACCACACACAAATTATCCCACACCAAGTTAGAAAAATAGAGTAAAATAAAATAAATGAAACAAGACCAAAATGACAAAAATCCAATTAGTAGAACCGGAAACATTAAATTTGAATGATTTTAGTGAAAATAGTGCCAATAAGTCCAAAATGCCCAGTGTAGATATCTAGTTGCGCCAGACTGGGGCAAAGTCACAAGTTCAACCCAACCGTGATGAAGCGCAGGCTGGCTACAGGGACCTAGTTAGGCCTGCTTAACAAAGTACCTTAGATCTTGGTTTGGAGAGCCTTGCGAGGATCTGCGTCAAAGATGTGTCATGCAGCTGAAGCGATGCACCCGTTCCGAGATACGGGTTGGCTGCGATACGAGGGCCTGCATTGTAGTCGAGGATCCTGTCAACGGAGTTTGAGATGTGAAGTCCAGCGTCAAGGATATGATGCACAGTCGGGCGATGCGTCTGTTTCGAAGAGCTGTGAGGCTGCGATATGGAGTCCAACATTATTTTGAGGCTGCCGTCGACGAGGGATGCGGGGGCCTGCACCAAAGATGTGCCGCACATTGGCAATTCTGAAAAGCAATGCAGGTCTTTGAGACGGGCCCAATCCACCCAGGAGCAGAGAAGCATTGGTTGTGCTCAGATTTGTGCCACACAGCAGACAAGATGTGTCGGTTCCATTGGTATCACAGACGGTCCAGGACTGGGGTAGCACCATTTGGCAGGATATGCACACAGATCAGGAGGCCAGCCAACTAGCCCTTGGAGTCACTCTGGGTTCAAGAGATGCATGTCCAGTCATTCTCATCCAGGCAAGACGGCAGCAGGTAGCAGGTCAGCACAGCCGGGCAGCAGTTCCTTTTAGAGCAGCAGTCCAGCAGATTGGTAGTCCTTTCAGCAGCACAGCAGTCTTTCATCCTGGCAGAGTATCCACAGGTCCAGAAATGTACTGAAAAGTTGGTGTCTTAGGTCCATTATTTTTACCCAGTTGTGCCTTTGAAGTCGGGAGAACATGCTAAAGGCATGCCTTTGAAGTGCACAGGTGCCCTGCCTTCATGGCTCTGTCTCCAGCCTAACTACAGGGGGTATGAAGCCCTTTGTGTGGGGACAGGACACAGCCTATTCAAGTGGCTGGGCCCAGCACATCCCTCCCATCCTGCCAGTGATGGCCCATACAGTAACATTCAAGATCCCCATTGTATGGGGCTGTCTAGGAGGAATACATAAAGTGTAAGTGTCACCCACACCCAGTCATGTGACCCAAGAACAGGCTGCAGGCACCAGATGGCTAAGGTAAGAAAATGCCAACTTTCTAAAAGTGGCATTTTCAAAATTCGAATTTAAATCCGACTTCACCGTAAGTTAGGATTTTATATTGTGATTCCAGAAACACCAAACATGAACTGGTTACCTATTACCATTTGGAAATTACACTTATAAAATGTAATAAAGTAAATTCAATGTTATCCTACGGGAGTGGTAGACCTTGAATTTGTGAAAAACGAATTTAAGAGCTTTTTACTACCAGGCTATGTAAAACTTAAAGGTACATATTCTACTTTTTTAATGCACTGCACGCTGCCCTCTGGGGTGTCCAGGAACTACCCTAGGGATGACATATATATTAAAAGGGAAGGTTTGGGCCTGGGAAAAGGTTTATTTTGCCTGGTCAAAATGGCAGTTTAAAACTGAAGACAAAAAGGCTGCAATAGCAGGCCTGCGACATGTTTGAGTTCTTCTTAAGTAGGTGCCACAATCAGTGCTGCAGGCCCACAAATAGCATTTAGTTTACTAGCCCCGGGCACAGGCAGTGCCACTTTATTGGGGACTTCAATTGGGTATAAGCCAATCTAGCATGCTTTAAGGAGAGAGCACAAGCACTTTAGCACTGGTTAGCAGTGGTAAAGTGTACAGAGTCCTAAAGGCAGCATAATGAAGTCCCCGAAAGCAGGAGTTCTGAAGGCAAAACGTTATGGGGAAACCACGCCAAGGATAACAGATCTAACACAGGGGGTGTCAGCTCCTTTGAAGTACTCTCTGCTCAGCCCTTTGTCAAAGGCACAGTCTGCCACGGTAGAAGTGTTTCCAGTTCTGTGTGAGCCTCAACAAAGGCAAGGGAGTAACTGGAGCTCCTAACTGCCTGTCAGCCTCCACTGAAATATGCCCCATTAAGGTTCGAAGGACTAAGCCTTCCTCTCTATCAGATTCCCTGGTAGTGCCAATAGTGCAACCTTATCAGTCCCACCATCTTTCTGACTATGAGCCCAGCCCCTACTGACCAATAACTCCTCTTGGAATCAAAGAGACCTTTAATGTGGACAGATGATGTGCTGCTCCTCTCTCTTCAGTGTGTGGGACCCACCCCAGCATTCAGGAAAGGCAGCAATACACATCTCCTGTCTGTGGGTTTCAGTCCTCACCTCTCCAGGCTCTGCAGGCCCTGGGACCCTGGAACTCACAGTTCTCCATGTTAAACACCATCCACAGGCACACACATGCAACCCAGCACACATACACAAGTGTCACGCTCTGTACAGTGTTACATGCACTCCATGCAGGTCAAGGGTGAGTTAGGTACACAGCCGCTGAACTTTTTACATGAGTGGGCAAGTAGTGCTCACTCCAGTGATGTAGGCAAAAAGGCCTGTTCACTATACTGATTCTACTGAACACAAAAATGGTTTTGCTGCCACCAACATGCTCATGTCACTTAAATCCAGTTAAGGGCAGTAGCCCTCTACCTTCAAGAGGGAGAGCCCCTCCCAGTCTAAACAGACTGTGTTATTCTGCTACAGAAATAGGTCATGGCACACAGGCATGATCCATATTGGCCCATACTCATAAATCAGTACCAGGGATCCAGAGATTTCAGCTGGGCCACTCAGGGTAACGGAGCACGTCCGTCAGTCTGCATAGAACGCTTCTGTCCCAACAAGGCATAAACCAAAGGAAATGATGGACGGAGTGTTGAACATTGCAAGCACTCACCCCCAGTCAACTGATCTGGGTTTAATCCATCACCGTTCTTTAGCCCACTCTGCCACCCCAGTTCAGACATGGCCATATGCAAATCAGTCTGACCCTGTGCCTCATGGGAACAGTCCAGCCCGAACTGCCAAGCCATGTCTTCCCTCGACCGGAAACAAGCTTCCTAGGACCGGTTTCTGGCATTTCAGCCGTCTTCAGCCAGGCTTGCTTGAATCCAGTGGCAAAGTGAGTAAGGGACTCACGTCTGAGCATACCCTGCCAATTTATGGCGAACAAAGCAAAAACCAAAGGAAATGATGGACGGAGTGTTGAACATTGCAAGCACTCACCCCCCGTCAACTGATCTGGGTTTAATCCATCACCGTTCTTTAGCCCACTCTGCCACCCCAGTTCAGACATGGCCATATGCAAATCAGTCTGACCCTGTGCCTCATGGAAACAGTCCAGCCCGAACTGCCAAGCCATGTCTTCCCTGGACCGGAAACAAGCTTCCTAGGACCGGTTTCTGGCATTTCAGCCGTCTTCAGCCAGGCTTGCTTGAATCCAGTGGCAAAGTGAGCAAGGGACTCACGTCTGAGCATACCCTGCCAACTTATGGCGAACAAAGCAAAAACCAAAGGAAATGATGGACGGAGTGTTGAACATTGCAAGCACTTACCCCCAGTCAACTGATCTGGGTTTAATCCATCACCATTCTTTAGCCCACTCTGCCACCCCAGTTCAGACATGGCCATATGCAAATCAGTCTGACCCTGTGCCTCATGGGAACAGTCCAGCCCGAACTGCCAAGCCATGTCTTCCCTGGACCGGAAACAAGCTTCCTAGGACCAGTTTCTGGCATTTCAGCCGCCTTCAGCCAGGCTTGCTTGAATCCAGTGGCAAAGTGAGCAAGGAACTCACGTCTGAGCATACCCTGCCAATTTATGGCGAACAAAGCAAAAACCAAAGGAAATGATGGACGGAGTGTTGAACATTGCAAGCGCTCACTCCCAGTCAACTGATCTGGGTTTAATCCATCACCGTTCTTTAGCCCACTCTGCCACCCCAGTTCAGACATGGCCATATGCAAATCAGTCTGACCCTGTGCCTCATGGCAACAGTCCAGCCCGAACTGCCAAGCCATGTCTTCCCTGGACCGGAAACAAGCTTCCTAGGACCGGTTTCTGGCATTTCAGCCGTCTTCAGCCAGGCTTGCTTGAATCCAGTGGCAAAGTGAGCAAGGGACTCACGTCTGAGCATACCCTGCCAACTTATGGCGAACAAAGCAAAAACCAAAGGAAATGATGGATGGATTGTTGAACATTGCAAGCACTCACCCCCAGTCAACTGATCTGGGTTTAATCCATCACCGTTCTTTAGCCCACTCTGCCACCCCAGTTCAGACATGGCCATATGCAAATCAGTCTGACCCTGTGCCTCGTGGGAACAGTCCAGCCCGAACTGCCAAGCCATGTCTTCCCTGGACCGGAAACAAGCTTCCTAGGACCGGTTTCTGGCATTTCAGCGGTCTTCAGCCAGGCTTGCTTGAATCCAGTGGCAAAGTGAGCAATGGACTCACGTCTGAGCATACCCTGCCAACTTATGGCGAACAAAGCAAAAACCAAAGGAAATGATGGACGGAGTGTTGAACATTGCAAGCACTCACCCCCAGTCAACTGATCTCGGTTTAATACATCACCGCTCTTTAGCCCACTCTGCCACCCCAGTTCAGACATGGCCATATGCAAATCAGTCTGACCCTGTGCCTCATGGGAACAGTCCAGCCCGTCCATCACCACCCCCTTTTGTACTGCTTTGTTTGCCATAAGTTGGCAGGGTATGCTCAGACGTGAGTCCCTTGCTCACTTTGCCACTGGATTCAAGCAAGCATGGCTGAAGACGGCTGAAATGCCAGAAACTGGTCCTAGGAAGCTTGTTTCCGGTCCAGGGAAGGCATGGCTTGGCAGTTCGGGCTGGACTGTTCCCATGAGGCACAGGGTCAGACTGATTTGCATATGACCATGTCTGAACTGGGGTGGCAGAGTGGGCTAAAGAACGGTGATGGATCAAACCCAGATCTGTTGACTGGGTGTGAGTGTTTGATTGGTTCTGATGCTCCGTCCATCACCACCCCCTTTTGTACTGCTTTGTTTGCCATAAGTTGGCAGGGTATGCTCAGACGTGAGTCCCTTGCTCACTTTGCCACTGGATTCAAGCAAGCCTGGCTGAAGACGGCTGAAATGCCAGAAACTGGTCCTAGGAAGCTTGTTTCCGGTCCAGGGAAGGCATGGCTTGGCAGTTCGGGCTGGACTGTTCCCATGAGGCACAGGGTCAGACTGATTTGCATATGGCCATGTCTGAACTGGGGTGGCAGAGTGGGCTAAAGAACGGTGATGGATCAAACCCAGATCTGTTGACTTGGTGTGTGTTTGATTGGTTCTGATGCTCCGTCCATCACCACCCCCTTTTGTACTGCTTTGTTTGCCATAAGTTGGCAGGGTATGCTCAGACGTGAGTCCCTTGCTCACTTTGCCACTGGATTCAAGCAAGCCTGGCTGAAGACGGCTGAAATGCCAGAAACTGGTCCTAGGAAGCTTGTGTCCGGTCCAGGGAAGGCATGGCTTGGCAGTTCAGGCTGGACTGTTCCCATGAGGCACAGGGTCAGACTGATTTGCATATGGCCATGTCTGAACTGCGGTGGCAGAGTGGGCTAAAGAACGGTGATGGATCAAACCCAGATCTGTTGACTGGGTGTGAGTGTTTGATTGGTTCTGATGCTCCGTCCATCACCACCCCCTTTTGTACTGGTTTGTTTGCCATAAGTTGACAGGGTATGCTCAGGCGTGAGTCCCTTGCTCACTTTGCCACTGGATTCAAGCAAGCCTGGCTGAAGACGGCTGAAATGCCAAAAACTGGTCCTAGGAAGCTTGTTTCCAGTCCAGGGAAGGCATGGCTTGGCAGTTCGGGCTGGACTGGTCCCATGAGGCACAGGGTCAGACTGATTTGCATATGGCCATGTCTGAACTGGGGTGGCGGAGTGGGCTAAAGAACGGTGATGGATCAAACCCAGATCTGTTGACTGGGTGTGAGTGTTGGATTGGTTCTGATGCTCCGTCCTTCACCACCCCCTTTGGACTACTCTGTCCCAACAAGGTCATCATCAGACTCACACACAGACGGTATTTAACAGTTGTGATGCTACATCAGGCAAAGGGTCAGTGCAGAATGACACCATCAGGCTTTTTAACGTTCGCAACGCTGTGTCCAAGCAAATGGTCTTCATTGTACATAACGCCTCAGCTGCGCTAAGTGTTCTGAGTGTCTGTCAGTTTAGTGTAACACAACACTGCTTTGTTTCTTGGACAGTGAAGAAATTAGAACGTTATTTCACCATTACCGTTTGTGAAGTTTCTAGTAAATCTATAGCACTGCAGCGGTTTCTCATTTTAAGCACTACTGTATCGACTTTTACATTTAGGTTTGAAGGGCAATTCCATAAAATTTTATTTCAACACATTTTTTTTCTGGAGAAATATTGGGAAAAGCTAAAGATTTGTTTTTGTCAAGCGTAGGGGAAATATTTTGCACCTATAACTTACTAGTGTCATTCTAGTCACTATGGCAAATATTATCTTTCCACCATATTTTTGTAGATGCAATGGGGGACTTGCCTATGGAGTGGAAGCTTTGGTATACAGTGTTTTCGGCACATGAGATACTCAAAGGTGTAGATTGTCTGCCTCAGGGAAAAATATATCTATTAAAATATTGCCAGGAGGTTTTGATCTCAAATAATACAACAGCTTCCCTCATTAGAGAATGCACAAAGTTTGAATATATTTGACTATGCCATCAAGCAAATAAAGACGAGAGTCGATACAGTGATGAGAACATTTAACTTTTATTCTTTTGCTCAGATAGATGATGAATCTATTGAAGTTTATGGACCTGATTCACGAAGTTAACTTACACTTTTCAGTAAGTTTACACTTTTGAGTGAGTTTACTACTTTTTGGTATTCACAAACTACAAGTGTAAGTTACTACTAAAAAAAAGCAGTAATAAGTACAGCCCTACATATAGCCAACCACAGGTACTATAACACCTTCTTCACTGAGTGTACTTTGTATAGTGAAGAAAAGTTTTGGCCTATATCCCCATTTTCTTTGTGAAAAGGTTGCTGAAAAAGGAAACCCTGAGCTGCTGGACTAGTCAGTGAGCTTGCAAGTTAACACAATTTGAAATCTGTATTAAGCAAAGTGACTTTGTGTCTTTCCAATTAAATAAACTCATTGGCATTTCAGAAAAACACCAGGCTAGTTTAGCTGAGTTAGACAAGACAGTCTACTGAATACCTAGACTCCTTGGCTTAATCTGTGCATTCAAAAATGTTATTACATGGATCTTTCACATTTAAAAGCATGTTCTGGCAGAACCCTTAGGCCCTTTCAATACTTTACTTTGTATCACAGAAACAAGCAACCTTTTACATGTTTCGTTCAACATTGAAGATCATTTTAGTGAAACAGACACATGACCATGGAGAAGCCAAGACTATGACCATTAACCTTTAGAATGAGAGGCTTACATCTTAACCTTTAAGGCCACAAGTGACCCTCCCACATTTGTTGAACAAAATGACCATTTCAGAATCTAATATGGGGCAGCTGTAGAAATGGGGTGCTAAATAAGAGATACAGCAAACATAAGATTAACATTAGCATCTGAAATGACTATCCATAGGGCCAGGGGCAATAGACATCTTTTGTCTTTTTGACAGGTCAGGACCAGAGCAGAAAGTAGTGGAATCATTATTTCTGTCACCATCATACATTTGTGAATTTATCAGAACATTAGGTCATTTCTTTGTCTTGCATCCTCCAGACATGAGGATCAAAGGATTAACAGTGTCATTATCTTTGGGTGGGCAAGAACCGCTAATCACAATACCAAAATCACTGAAATAATCCCAGTTAGTTATTTTCTGAATCGGTGGTATCATAATTTCTGATGGATAGATCTGCCTGTGGATTCCTCACCTTATGAATATCCCCCCTGCGCCAGCATTCCGGAAATTTTTCATAGCTCTCTGCGCCAACGAGGTCGTCACATTGTCATGGCTCCGCACGCGACTCCGCATGACGTCACAGGAGCCATAAGAAGACCACGTCGGCATGATGACGTCAGTTCCCTTTTTTCCGCGCTACAAAGCTAACGGATTTTCTGGGACTCTCCTATCTTTCTACTGCTACTTTGTTTCGAGACTTTACTTGTTACTGTTTTCGACTATGTCTGTTCCTAGGAAGTCGGGTTTTAAGCCCTGCAAGGAATGCGGAGGTCACATGTCAATCACTGACCCGCATGATGACTGTCTTTGGTGCCTTTCGAGTGATCACGACATTGAAGGTTGTTCATCCTGCAGAAAGATGAAACCTAAGGCGCTGAAGTAAAGAGAGGTTAAGCTCTACATGTCCAAGGTGAGAAAGGAGAAAAGGGGTCGTAAAAGATCGAAGTCAAGGTCGTCGACTTCGTATGGATCCAAGAGAAGGCACAAGAAGAAGAGGAGACATGGGTCTCGATGTCGTTCGTCCAAGTCTCGAGCTCCGAAGTCGTCTTCTCCAGCTCCTCGACGTCGTGACAAGGACTTTGTTTCTCCTTCACCTTCTGAGTCTCCACAGGCGTCGCCGGGCCGGTCTCCTGATGTGGGTACTCCGGTGCAGTCTACGGCGCTAGTTGATTCTCCGGCTTCGGATGGGGATTCGAATCCAGTGGAAGAAGAGTCTCCTGCTGCTCCTGCTGCTCCTACTGCTCCTGTGGCTCCTGCTGTGACTCCAGCGGATCTGACTCCGGAGACTCCTCGTAAGGAAGTCAAACCGGCGCAGTATCCTTTGTTCCCGGCGCCGGGTTCGGATCCGTCACACTTCATGAATGCGATGTATGGTATTTTTACCAGAGCCACATGCCCCTCTGGAGCACTTTTGGGTCCCATGGGCTCTTTGGCATTTAATATGGGAGTGCCTCAGCATTATCCTCCAGCCCCCTTTATGCCTTATATGCCGATGGCGCCGTCATGGCTGTTTCCGGCGCCAAGGGTGTCGACGCCGTTTGAGCAGTCCCCGGCACCGTCTGGCCTCCCCTCTTCCAGGGTTCGTTCGACGCGGGTCGCTGTCACGGAGCCTCCTTCGACGCCGTAGCTCTCGACGCCGTTGATGGCTCCGCCGACGCTGCTGCCGAGGATGCGTTCTAGAAGAGAAGCTCAAAGGCTGATTGAAGAGGAGCAATATCGGGCTGGTGACATGGAGGAAGGAGGAATTTATGAGTCTGAGGACTTATTGGAAGACTAATGTGAAGTAAGTGGTTTGGATGTCTCTTCAGAAGGGGATTTTGCATTACAGAAGGCTTCTCCTTCGAAGGATGTAGCTCCTTATCATGTTGTCATCAAGAAGGCAGCTGAACTGTTGGATCTGCTGCTTCCTATGGCTGAATATAAGCCCAATCTTCTAACAGAGGTGCTTCATTCTCCTTCTGCTGTGGTGGAACCTCTTTTACCCTTCAATGATGCCCTGACGGAGCCGATATTAGAAGTCTGGAGTAATCCTTTCTAGATCTGTTTCTAGAAGAAAAAGACTGGCACTAGGGGACCCTGAGTTTCTTTCTTCTCACCCGTCACCTCACAGTTTGGTGGTTCAAGCTTCATGTTCAAAACAGTCGGTAGGTTCTTTTCCTAAAGCACCGGCTGATAGAGACTCAAAAAAGCTTGAGCAAGTGGCAAAGAATTTTTTTTCGTCGGCCAGTATGGCATTAAAATCCACCAATGCAACTTGTCTATTGGGTAGATATATTCACGCCCTTATGGACTCTCCTAAGCAGATTCTCCCTAAGCTTTCGGAAGAGGATTGGAGCAATTTAAATGAGGTCTTGATGGACTCTCAGGCGGCTGCTCGTCAAGTAATCAAGTCGGGTCTGGAAACTGCAGATTCGGTGGCAAGGGTGATGGGTTCGTCTGTTGCTACTAGGAGGCATGCATGGTTAAGATCTTCAGGATTTTCACCTGATGTGCAAGATGCTCTTTTGGATCTTCCCTCTGACGGTTCTAAACTCTTCGGGGAAAAAGCTGACTTGGCGTTGCAAAGATTTAAGGACAGTAAAGCCACAGCAAAATCCCTGGGTTTACAGTCTCAGTCAAGAGGGTATGATTACAGAAGATACCGTGGTTTTGGGTAATCTTCCTTTCGTTCCAGTCAGCCTCAGCAACAACAACAACAGCAGCAAAACCCTCTGTATAAATCCTACAGAGGTAAAGGCAGAGGTCACCTTCGTGGAGCTGGATGACATCCCTCTTCCTCCTCCTCCTCTACCTCCCCTCCCCCTCCCGGTAATGCAGGAAAGCAGCCCTAGATCTGCCATCCTAGATCATGTGGGTCCTGTGGGAGGCCGGCTTACCCATTTTCTACAGGACTGGAAATTAATAACTTTGGACCTTTGGGTTCTAGATCTTTCGGAGAATGGGTACGCCCTTCCCTTCAGGGAATTCCCTCCTCCTTACCCTCCTTGCCAAGGGTTTTGCATGGAGGATCATTTGCTTCTCCTTCAGAAGGAGGTTCTCACCCTGTTACAAAAAGGTGCGATAGAGGTGGTTTCAGAGCAGGAAAGGGGTCAGGGATGCTACTCCCGGTATTTCCTGATTCCCAAGAAGGATGGCAGGCTATGTCCTAGCATGGACCTCAGAATCCTGAATCTATTTCTCAAGCAGGAGAGGTTCAATATGCTCACTCTAGCGCAGGTTCTTCAGGCCCTGCAACAAGAGGAATGGATGGTGTCCATCGACTTGCAGGATGCGTATTTCCACATCCCAATCCTGAAGTCGCACAGGAAGTATCTCCGTTTCACGGTTGGGTCGCAACACTACCAGTTTGCGGTCCTTCCGTTTGGTCTTACTACTGCACCTTGAGTCTTCACCAAGGGGATGGCAGTGGTGGCAGCCCATCTCAGAAGGTTGGGGATTCCGGTTTTCCCATGCCTGGACGACTGGCTTCTGAAGGCAGAGTCTCCAGAGATGGTGTACCGTCATCTGCAGGTAACAAACCAGCTGTTGTACAAATTGGGTTTTTCAATAAATTTTCCCAAGTCTCACCTGGTGCCCTCACAGCGCAACCTGTTCATAGGGGCAGTACTGGATACCACTGTGTGACGAGCAGTCCCTCAAAGGATTCTCGACATACAGGAAATGATTCCCTTGTTTTACAATGGAGCGGTTGCTCCAGTTCTGAAGGTCCTTCGCCTGCTCGGTCTGTTCGCTTCCTGCATCCTGTTGGTCAACCATGCACGCTGGCACATGAGGGCGCTCCAGTGGTGTCTCCGCAGGCAGTGGTATCAGCACAACGGAGATCTCAGGGAGTCTGTGAGGATCTCCAGAGAAGCTGCAGCGGATCTGTCTTGGTGGAGCGTGGAGGGCAATCTGTCTCAAGGAAAGCCTTTCCATCTTCCTCCATTGGTGGCCACAGTGATAACGGATGCCTCTACCCTAGGGTGGGGAGTACATCTGGGGGATCTGGAGATCAAGGGTCTTTGGTCTCCAGAAGAAAGGTTGTTTCACATCAACCTTTTGGAATTGCAGGCTATACGTTTGGCGCTGAAGGCCTTTCTCCCTTCCCTTCACGGTCAGTCGGTTCAAGTCCTGACGGACAACACTGCTGCGATGTGGTATGTCAACAAGCAGGGAGGAGTAGGGTCGTACCGCCTCTTCAGAGAGGCTTTGCGACTCTGGTCTTGGGCTCAGGACCATCGGATTTGCTTGATGGCAAATCATTTGGCCGGGGTGCTGAACGTGCGCGCGGACAGTCTAAGTCGGCAGTTTTTTCCGATCACGAATGGAGGCCTCATCCGGAGGCAGTTTAACATATCTTCCTGATGCGGGGAACTCCTCTGGTGGACCTGTTTGCCACTCACGAGAACGCGCACTGCCCGTCATTCTGCAGTCTCCAGTTTCCAGGGCAGGGAGCGTTGGGGGACGCGTTTCAGTTGAGTTTGGGCTCACAACTCCTTTACGTGTTTCCTCCCATACCCTTGATTCCTCGGTTTCTGAGGAAGATTCGCCAAGACCGGGCCCAAGTTATATTGATCGCCCCGGATTGGCCAAGAAGGGTGTGGTACACGGACCTTCTTCACCTCTCGTCACACCCTCCGCTCTGTCTCCCTCTCAGGGTAGACCTCCTCTCTCAGATAGAGGGGCAAGTTCTACATCCCCCACCTCCAGAGCCTGCTCCTTCATGCCTGGAGATTGAACGGGGCAACTTGAATTCTTTTTCTCTCCCGCCTGACGTAGTGGACGTTATATTATCAGCCAGGCGACACTCCACCAAGTCTGTCTATTCATACAGGTGGTCTAAATTTGTTAAGTGGTGCACAGAGAAATCTGTTGATCCCTTAAAAGCTCATCTATCTGATGTTCTTTGTTTTTCTCTTCATTTGGCCCAGCAGGGTTTTGCTGTGGCCACTGTAAAAGGGTATTTGTCGGCTTTGTCGGCATTTTTGTGTTTACCTGATCATCCTTCTTTATTTAAGTCTCCTATAGTCTTAAGATTTATTAAGGGGCTGACAAACATGTTTCCTCCCACTCCTTTCATTATGCCCCAGTGGGACTTGAATTTGGTGTTAACTTTTTTAATGGGTTCGTCATTCGAACCGATGCATAGTTGTCGTTTAAGACTTTTAACTTTTAAAACGGTCTTCCTTTTAGCTATCACCTCGGCCAGGAGGGTGAGTGAACTCCAGGCTTTGAGTTCAAAGCAGCCTTTTCTGACCATATATGCTGAAAGGATGGTACTTAGGACCACGGCTGCTTTTCTGCCTAAGGTGGTGACTCCCTTCCAGCTAGGTCAGTCCATTACCCTTCTTACTTTCTATCCTCCCCCTCACCCTCAGGAGAGACTTCATCGTTTAGATACAAAGAGGGCAATTAGCTTCTATTTGGACAGAACAAAGGACTTCCGTCAGGATGACCAGCTCTTTGTTGGATATGCTGGTCGTATGAAGGACAAGGCTGTGCACAAGCGCACTTTATCAAGATGGATCATCTTGTGCATCAAGATATGCTACTCCCTGGCTGGTAAGGAGCCTCCTGTAGGCATTCGAGCTCATTCCACCAGGTCTAAATCCTCTACTTCTGCATTGTCTAGAGGTGTTCCTGTTTTGGACATCTGTAAGGCTGCAGCTTGGGCCTCCCTCCACACTTTCGCGAAGCATTACTGCTTAGATTCCGAAGTGAGGAGGGATGCCCATTTTGCGCGGTCTGTTTTGCAGGACTTTTTGGTATAGAAGGGTGGACACCCACCTCCGGGCGAGGTACTGCTGTGGGATTCTATTCATAAGGTGAGGAATCCACAGGCAGATGTATCCATCAGAAGAACAAATTACTTACCTTCGGTTACGCTTTTTCTGGTGGATACAGTATCAGCCTGTGGATTCCTCACAGACCCACCCACCTCCTTGTTGTCCACCCTTTTATACCATAACAGCTGAGGTTTTAGTTTTTGGACATATTATGTGTACTCAAGACTTTGTTACCTCTGCTTGTTTACTATTGTCTTGTTTGAAGTGCAAGCTTTCTTCTTTCTGTATACACTGAGTATATTTGCGAGAATTCTGTATACTATGTATACGTTGTCTCTATGTCGGTCCGCCCGTTTTGCCTCTGTGTCACGGAAAAAATGGGTGGAACTGACGTCATCACGCCGACGTGGTCTTCTTATGGCTCCTGTGACGTCATGGGGAGTCGCGTGCGGAGCCATGACAATGTGACGACCTCGTCGGCGCAGAGAGCTATTAAAAATTTACGGAATGCTGGCGCAAGGGGGATATTCATAAGGTGAGGCAGATACTGTATCCACCAGAAAAAGCGTTACCGAAGGTAAGTAACTTGTTCTTATCATGCTTTTATGCATTCTTCAAAACAGTATTATGGTCCCTTCTTCATTTTGTATCCTCTAGACGAGATGGTCAAAGGATTGACTGATGTCAATATCTGTAGGCAGTTGAAAACCATTTATAGCAATACCGACAGAGTCAGAAATCTATTGTATAGAAGGCTCTTAGAGCTTATGAGAATGCACGTATTTAGATGTACCTCTTTTGGCTCAAGTCTGGTTGTAGAGATAGACTCACTAAAACAATGCACAAAACTGCATGCACCTTTAGAATTGAATGTTCACTGCCTTCTCCTACCAGCAGTTGAGAGTCAGGGTTTCAGAAATTGTGGACCCGAAATAGCAAAGGAAGTATATCATTTTTTTCAGTTCCTCCTCTCCAAAACGAGAATCAAATGAAAAAAAACAGGCACTTCATAACTGTTATTATCATAATCCCAAATATACATGAAAACCAGTTGCGACCACACACACACGCACGCACGCACGCACGCACACACACGTTACAAGGCCCGGTTTGACTCTGCAATTTGGGCTGGGCGTTGGGGACTCGAGGGAGTCCGGGACACATCAATAACGAGGTTCACCAACTGCTATAAGGCACCCCTTTTGCTAGGCAATATCAGTGCTCATTTGAGCATTATTTGGACTCTGCTGGCAGTACTTACTCGACCATGGTGCATGCTGGGAGTTGCAGTCCAGTACAGAGACTGCAGCTACTTTGAATGGAGCAGGGTCAGCTGTTCTCCCACCAATGGGAGCGCCACTGAATGTTCAAAGGAGGGTGGAGGTATGACCTCATGGTTAGCAGCATCTGATGAAGGCGAACATGCCGAAATGCATTATGCCACCAGCTGTGAATAAACGGATTTCCTCAAGTTCCCCTCTGTGTCCTCTGATGACTTCAAGCAAGTGATCGTTTTTGTGATATGTTTTGTGTCTGCCAGGAGCACGGTGAGAGGACCCGTCCATTAAGTGTCTGGGGGTTTGCTGGCAAAGTGACTTTTTTCTTCAAGGTATTGAATCACCCCATGACCCCCTCAAGACCAGACCAGGCAAGTGGCAGCTCCTAGATAGCAGCCCGTGACTACACGGGGAAGCGGGGTGACTTCACCTACGTTACACAGCCCGGTTTGACTCTGCAACTTGGGCTGGACGTTGGGGACTCGAGGGAGTCCGGGACACATCAATAACAAGGTTCACCAACTGCTACAAGGCACCCCTTTTGCTAGGCAATATCAGCGCTCATTTGAGCATTATTTGGACTCTGCTGGCAGTACGTACTCGCCCATGGTGCATGCTGGGAGTTGCAGTCCAGTACAGAGACTGCAGCTACTTTGAATAGAGCAGGGTCAGCTGTTTTCCCACCAATGGGACCACCGCTGAATGTTCAAAGGAGGATGAAGGTATGAGGTCACGGTTAGCGGCATCTGATGAAGGCGAACATGCCGAAATGCATTATGCCACCAGCTGTGAATAAATGGATTTCCTCAAGTTCCCCGCTGTATCCTCTGATGACTTCAAGCAAGTGATCGTTTTTGTGACATATATATATATATGTACAATCTGACATTCATATGCCCAATACCATCAACGTTTCCCCTTTCAAGTGTTTTCTCTAATGATCCTCAGAGAGACATGAACAGGCATCCCAAGTGCCGGACATAAATGCATGTTGTTAGCATAACCATGAGGACAGAAAGACTTGAACACTTAATCTTCAGACTGACAGACTCATTGGATCTATAATTAGTCTCATGGAACCTATTATTAGTCAACTGCTCCACAGATGAATCTATTCTACAAAAGTAATGCATGCTGGTCATTATAATGTATGTAAAACAAATTCTCAGTACATGAAATATAGTGTGTCAGTAGCAGGAGCTCAAGTAGCAGCAAAGAGAAAACATTGCCCAAAAACCTACCTCGATAAGTTAAAACAAAGTGAATGAGAAGTACAACAGCGTGAAACGTAGCCCAATCATTACAACATATTATTAGATATGCAATAAAGAACAGAATATAGTAAGAAGTGACATGGAGTATTTAACTTATGTCTGAGCAGCAAGAAAAGAGCATGTTGCTTCTTGTCTATATATTGTTGACTATATATAGACTAAGCTCATTACTGATTGATCACTTCACCTCAACAAGTAGTTTGTGACCCATGGTTTGCTGGAATGTATGTTTTTTTGTGGTTCATGGTTGCTGTAATAAAAGTGGTAAGTTAAGTAAGCATAATATGAGCATCTGATAGAGACATCTAGCCACAAACTTCTTATCTTTGAAATTCCCAGGAGTCACACTGGATCCGGTAGCTTTTCTTTGAGCAATACTCCTGCGTGCCAATAGGTGGTGTCGGTCAGCTCCACGTGACGTCATCTGTGCTGTTGTGAAGTCCATGACACCTATATAGGCACCACCTCAGCGCACTGACGTCAGTTCTTTTCTTTCCACGCCTTCCAGCACAGATCAGTGAAGAGAGCTACACTCTGTCACTTTTTGACAGGCTTTTTTTGACATTTTGTTTTTTGGTGTGTAGGTTTTTGATCATGTCTATGAAGACTTCTAGTTTTAAACCGTGCAGCACCTGTCAACGCACCATGTCGGTGACGGGCCCACACCTTGTTTGCCTCTGGTGCCTGGAGCGCAAACGCGTCTTGAGGTCATGCTCCGACTGACGGGCCATGGCTCTGAAAGCTTTGAGGGAGTGTTCCCTAAAGTTGCTTGCAGCCCGGGTTTCAGCACCACATCGTTCTCCTCCGAGATCTCATTCACACCCCCGGTCAAGTAGAAGATCCGGGAACTGCTCCAGGATTCCTAAGTCTTCATCCTTCCACTCAAAGTCGTCTAGTAGGGCAGGTAAGAAGCACAAAAAACACGAGAAGTTGAAGCTTGGTTCAACTTCTCCCCATCCGCCGGCTGCCGTTACGGAGGAGTCTCTGCATTGTAGGCCTCGTTCTTCTGGCCCTGCGCCTGGGTTGGCTCCCCGCCTTTCCAGGAGCCATAGTGACCCCCACCCAGCTTAAAGAATTTTATGATTCCATGTGCCTCATATTTGAGCAGCCTGCCCTACCGGTACTCCTTCGGGCCCCGGAGGCTGAGAGGGCCCACCATCATGTTCCACGCCTTTGGCTCTGGCATCGATGACTCCCCATGGATCCGGCGATGGTCGTGCCATTGCAACCTTCCCTGGCCCCAACATGAAACTCCCGTTGCCCCCAGCGGCTTCAGCCCCATTCCAGTCTCCGACAACCCAGAGCCTGATCGGCGCCTACCATTGCCAATACCATTGCTGACAGAACCCTTAGGTACTGAAGGGCTAGGAATGGAGGAAGATTGGGAGGAGACCCTGTACCCTTTACAAGACCAGCCTTACCTAGAAATGGCTATTCCCCTAAATTCTGCCCACCTGCTAACTACTCCGGTCTATCCTTCAGCAGAGTATTCTCCAGCGCCAGGAAGCCTGCAAGGTATCAGTCGCGCTCTATAAATACTTAAAATAAATAATAAATAAAATAAATAAATGGACTGATCTGAAGAACTGGGTGAGTCCAGCGGACTGGATACCTCTCCAGATTCCCGCTTACTTTCTCCCCCTACCGTGGCTACGGAGGAGGGATCATCATATGCTATGGTGCGAAGGGCAGCAGAGGTCCTGGACCTTCAGCTCCCTTCCTTGGTGGTCAAAACGAATATCTTGACAGAGGTCCTGTAGCCCGGTCTCTCCTTCTCAGAACCCTTTCTGCCCTTCAACAAGGCCTGAACTGATGTCCTACTGGGAAACTGGTCCACGCCCAGTACAGGGGCTCTTGTGAATAGGACAATTGCCCAGCGTCATCTCCAGGCGACCCATATTTTCTAATCAACCACCCTACCCCGAGAGCTTGGTGGTCCAAGACTAGACCTCCCACGACCCGTTCCCTTCCGCACCCTAAGACAGGGAATCCAAGAGGCTGGACAGTTGGGGTAAGAAAATGTTTTCTTCCGCCAGCCTTGCGTTGCGGGCAGTGAACACTGCATGCTTATTGGGCCGTTATTCCCTTTCCCAGTGGGAAACGGTTGCGCAAGTGCTGCCACAGGTCTCGGAGGAGGCCCGGACCATCCTCTCCGAAGCAGTATCAGACAGGAGAGATGCAGCAAAATTCACCATTCGTGTGAACTTGACATGACTGACTTGCTTGGCAGACAGGTTTCACCGAAGGTGGCTGGTCAACGCAATGCCTGGTTGAGGACTTTTCAAGGGATGTCCAGGCCTCTCTCATGGATATGCTCTTTGATGGCACTCGTCTCTTCGGAGACAAGGAAGACGTGATGCCGGAGTGCTTTAAGGACTCATGGGCTATGGCCAAGTCCTTGGGCCTCTCAGTGGCTACACGTCCCTTTTCGGCCTTTTGCCCCATTCATGGCTACAGAAAGGGGTTTCAACCGTGTCAGCTATACTCCAGCCACAAGTCTGCGCAAGTTCTGCAACCTCCACGCGGCCTTGGTCACGGCTTGTTTCGACCCTGTGGGTTGGGCAACCAGAGGTCATGTCAGACCCCTGCCCCCCAATCCCCCGGCTGCCTCAGCATCCAAACCTTCCTAGTCCAGGCTTTCCAAATCCTAGGTGGCCAGTTGGTGGCAGGATCAGCCACCACCTCCACCACTGGCAGAACATCACTTCAGGTGGGTTCTTCAGATAGTCCTTACGGGCTACTCCCCTTCGAGACTATTCCTCCCTCCATGCCTACAGCTTACTGATGGATGTTGTGCTGATGGAGAATCACCTGACTGTTTCAGGAGGAAGTCAAGACTCTCTTTGCCAAGGGCGCTATAGAGAAGGTTCTGTTGTCAGAAATAGACTGTGTTTGTTATTCCCTCTACTTTCTGGTCCTGAAAAAGGACAAGGATCTTTGCCCTATCCTAGATCTGTGAACCCTCAACTACTTCCTTAAAAAGGAAAAGTTCAGGATCCTCACTCTGGCTCAGGTTTTGCTTGCCCTGTACCTACTGGTGGTAGCGATGGACTTACAGGACACCTATTTTCACATTCCCATCCCGCCTGCACATCAGTGCTACCTGCGGTTCAGTAGCATTTTCAGTTCACTGCGATCCCTTTTGGCCTTTACCGGCTCTCCTAGGGTGTTCATCAAGGTGATGGCGGAGGTCGCAACTCATCTGCGCAGATCAGGGGTGCCAGTCTTCCCCTATCTCGACGGCTGGCTGTTGAAGGTGGGCTCACTCCAGGATGTCGTCTCCCACTTCCAGACTCCAGCGAACCCACTGCATTCGCCGGGGTTAACTATCAATGTGCTGAAGCCACACCTGACTCTCCCTCAGATGCTCCCTTTCATCTGAGCTGTTCTGGACACAGTGCAGTTACAGGCCTAACCTGAACAACGAGTCCACGATACTCAGGCTGTGATACCGATATTTAAGCCTCTATCCCAGATTGTGGTGAGAATTACTCTGAGGATGCTGGGCCTAAAGGCCTCCTGCATCCTGCTAGTGACACATGCCAGATGGCCTATGCAGGCTCTGCAGTGGGGCTCAAAGTTCCAGTGGGCGCAGCATCAGGGAATCTCTCAGACATGGTCCTGATCTCAGAGGGAACTGCATAGGACCTGCAGTGGTTGCTGACCAACCACGATTGGGTCAGAGGCAGACCCCTCTCCCTCTCCCTTCCCCAACCAGGCCACACAGTAGTGACAGATGCATCACTCCTGGGATGGGACTCTGGTCTCTGGCGGAATCTGGACTCCTCATCAACTTGCTGGAGCTCCAAGCGATTTGTTTGGCATTGAAAAACTTTCTTCATTCAATCAAGGGAAAGCTGACTCAACCAGTGGCGGATGGCTCAGGTAACCGCAGTGGGGTGGTGGGACAGGCGGGGCGAGGCGGGGTGGGAAGTCGACAGACGAAGGAATATGTTTAATTAAAAAAGTAATCTGAAAGAGACATGTTAGTGATAGATTCCTTACCTTAGAATATCCCCAGGCATCAGACTGGATCCAGTAAGTTTTCGTCAGCAGTACCCCTGCGCATCGGTAGGCGACGTCGTACGGCTCCGCGTACGTCGCTGGCGTCATAGCCGCAGAGATGACGTCATCGGAGCTACTTAGACGCGCCTACGCGTGCTGACGTCAGTTCTTTCTTTTTCCGCGCAGCAGTGCAGATCCGACAAAGAGCGGTACCCCTAGTTAAAAAAGTTTTAACTTGGTTTCTGACAACTTGTTTTGTCGAGTACTTGACTACTGGTGCAGTAGGGATGCCCGGGTTCAAGTCCTCTAGGGCCTGCTGCCGAAACATGTCAGTAGCGGACCCGCATGACGTGTGTCTCTTTTGCTTGGGGCACACCCATGACCCTGAGGCGTGCCCCGATTGTCGGGCCATGGTGCAGAAAGTTTTGCGGGAGCGTTCCCGAAAGTTGTTGGAGGTCCGGCAATCGGTTCCATGCCGATGGAGGTCTCGAGCCCGTGGGAGGTCGAGGGACCGGTCGCGGAGCCATTAGCATCGCTCGTCAGAATCGGGGACAAGTAAGTCTAGGCGCCATAAAAAGTCAAAGAAGTGACCTCGCTCTTCCTCTTCCCTTCACCGGTCGCAGGACGCGTGGAGGGGGCGGGCGGTCACCTCCCACAGCTCCGTTGGAGCCTCCATTTTTGCCTGCGACCTACCCACCCTTTCCGGGGGTTGCACAAGACTTCGGACGAGGTGCAGGCCTTCGTGTCAGCCTTGCGCCATTTGTGTGCCCCGTCGGGTCCCTACAGAGCGCCTTCGGGCCCCGCGTATCTGTTGGGAGGGTCTGCCTCTGTGCCGCTGCCTTTGGCCTCGGCTACGCCAGCACCATACCCTGCGGCGCCACCGGCTCCGGCCTTGGCGCCAGCTCCGGCCTCGGCGCCGGGTCTGGATTACCCCCCCATTCCATTGCTTGGAGGGGAGTTTATCCCATTTCCCAGGGCACTTCATCCTTACCAGCCTCTTCAACAACCGGTGGACGAAGGGGAGTACTGTGAGGGGTCTGAGGACCCTCTTGCAGCTCAATGCGAGGATGGGCCTGAATGGGAAGGCGATGTGGAGGGTCCGGTAGATCTGGATTTCTTTCCATACCCTGGTACTCTGTCCCCTTCTTCCAAGGCTACGGAGAAGGTTGGGACTTTTTCCAGAGGTGTTGCGTAGGGCGGCTGAGGCTCTTAACCTCGAGCTCCCTTCTGTACCCATCAGGACCAATCTCCTGACTGAGGTGCTGCAGCCGTAGTCCTCTTCTGTGGAGCCGTTACTAACCTTCAATGAAGCGCATACCAGTATCCTGTTGAGCACCTGGAACAAACATAACACAGGAGTTCCTGTAGACGAGGGTGTGGCACACCGCCATAGCCCGGCGCCGGGCGTTCCCAGCTTTCTCACACAACACCCGACGCCAGAGAGTCTGGTTGTCCAGGCTTCTGCCTCGCCAAGTGCGTTCCCTTCTGCTCCTCCGGACAAGGAATCTAGGAAACTGGAGCAATTTGGGAAAAAGATTTTCACTTCTGCCAGCTCCGGGTTGCGGGCGGTGAATACTGCGTACCTGCTAGGCTGCTATTCCCATTCTGTGTGGGACACAGTGGCACAGGTGCTGCCTCAATGCCCTATGGAAGCACGGGCGGTTCTTTCCCAAGCCATTACCGAAGGGAGAGATGCTGCAAAATGTACTATCCATTATGGGCTTGACACGGCCGATTCTCTCGGTAGGGCACTTTCCACAACAGTGGCGCTCCGTCGTTATGCTTGGCTCCGAACTACTGGCTTCTCTGGGGATGTTCAGAACACCTTGTTGGACATGCCCCTCGATGGCACACGCCTCTTTGGTGATAAGGTGGATAGCAACCTGGAACGATTCAAGGACACTCAGGCTACGGCCCGGTCCTTGGGTCTTGCCACAACACGTACTCCCTTGGGGCCCACTTTTCGCTCCTTTCAAGGTCAGGATCGGGGCACCCAGGCGCGTTCCTTTCAGACCCGCAAGCCTGCGCAGCCACAGTCTCAGTGTAGCCGCGAATGTGGGACCTGCCATGGTGGGTCCCGAGGACAGCAGGCGGGTCAATCCACCACCTCCCCTGCCGCCGGCTCCTCTAAACCTTCCTAGTCCGGTGTTTCAGGCCCACCTGATGCCAGTGGGTGGCAGGATCTGCTATCACCTTCCCCACTGGCGCTCCATTACCTCGGACAGGTGGGTTCTGCAAATAGTCCAAAGGGGCTACTCCCTTCCCTTCGAGTCTACCCCTCCAGCCATGCCACCTCAGTACTGCCACATGTCGGGGGATCACTTGTCACTTCTCCAGCAGGAAGTTGCCAAGGGGGCGATCGAGTGTGTCCCGACACCAGAAGTAGGTCGTGGTTTTTATTCTCACTACTTCTTGGTTCCAAAGAAGGACAAGGGCCTGCGGCCTATCTTAGACCTCCGGAACATCAACCGCACAGATCAGGGGTTTCAGTCTTCCCCTATCTACACAACTGGCTGTTGAAGGCGGGCTCGCCCCAGGCAGTCGTCTCCCACCTCCAGACTACGGCCCACCTCCTGCACTTGCTGGGGTTTTCCATCAACGTGTCGAAGTCGCACCAGATTTCCTCTCAGAAGCTCCTCGTCATCGGAGCGGTTCTGGATACGGCGCAGTTTCGGGTTTATCCTCCCGAACAGCGAGTCCGGGACATTTGGGCTATGATTCCGATCTTTTGGTCCTGGGTTTCGGTCAGGAAGACCCTGAGGCGGCTGGGCCTCATGGCCTCCTGCATCCTGCTAATCGATCATGCCAGATGGCATATGCGGGCTCTGCAGTGGGACCTGAAGTTCCAGTGGACGCAGCATCGGGAGAACCTGTCCGACTATGTCCAGATCTCGAAGGGCACTGCACAGGACTTGCAGTGGTGGCTCACGAACCAGTGTTGAGTCAGCGGCAGATCCCTCTCTCTTCCCCAACCGGAGCACACAGTGACGGACGCATCCCTCCTGGGATGAGGCGGCCACATGGGACGTGGCTGGAACGTCAAGGCATTTCCTTGGTGGTTCAACACCTGGCAGGTACCCTGAACGCCAGCGCAGACGAAGTCAGCCGCAGGTGCATGTTGGATCACAAATGGCATCTTCACTCGGAGGTGGTGCAAGGTCTCTTTCAGCAGTGGGGAGAACCTTGGTTAGATCTATTCGCCACCGACGAGAGCGCGCAATGTCAGCAGTTCTGCGTGTTGGAGTTTCCAAGGCGGCACTCGCGAGGTGACGTTTTTCGTCGCGAGTGGAGTTGCGGTCTGTTGTACGCCTTTCTGCTTATACCACTTCTGCCCAGAGTGCTGAAGAAGATCAGGCGCGACCGGGCTCAAGTCATTCTTGTGGCACCGGACTGGGCTCGAAGAGTTTGGTATCCCGAGCTACTCAGTATGAGCGTGGATCCCCGAACTGACTACCTCTTCGGGAGGATCTCCTGTCGCAGCAACAGGGGACGGTCCTCCACCCGAACCTGTCCAGCCTCCACCTCCTTGTGTGGAGATTGAGCAGCGACAGCTGATTTCATTTGACTTGCCTCCTGAAGTCTGTAATGTGATTCTGGCAGCCAGGCGTCCCTCCACTAAAAATGTATACGCCTGTCGGTGGAAAAACTTTGTGGCATGGTGCACAGCGAAATCTGTTGATACTCTTGCTGCCCCTCTTTCTGAGGTCCTATTGTTCCTTCTTTCTTTGGCCCAGCAGGGCTCTGCTCTGGGCACTATCAAGGGTTACCTTTCTGCTCTTTCAGCCTTTCTTAGGCTGCCTGATCAGCCTTCTCTTTTCAAGTCCCCAGCTGCTCAATAGATTTCTCAAAGGCATTACTCACCTTTTCCCTCCTATTCCTTTTGTGATGCCTCAGTGGGACTTGAACCTAGTTCTCACATACTTGATGTGCGCTCCCTTTGAGCCTCCTCCTAACTGTCCTTTGTGGTTATTAACTTTGAAAACTGTCTTCTTGGTGGCCATCACCTCCGCTCGGTGGGTGAGTGAGCTTCAGGCTCTTTCCTGCATACCTCCTTTCCTGGCGATTCATCCGGACAAGGTTGTGCTTCGACCGCGTCCCTCCTTTCTTCCAAAAGTAATCTCGGGCAAACTGTCACTCTGCCCACTTTCTTTCCACCTCCGCACCCTTCAAGAGTAGAGGAGAGGCTCCACCGTCTGGACCCAAAACTTGCGCTTTCGTTCTGTCTCAACCGCACACACCAGTTCCGGGTGGATGACCAGTTCTTTGTTGGCTATGTGGGCGCAAGTAAGGCCAGGCTATGCACAAGTGCACTATCTCCCGATGGGTTGTCTTGTGCATTAAAGGCTGTTACTCTCTGGCTAAAAAGGAACCTTCAGTTGGGCTGCACGCCCATTCTACCAGGGTGACAGCAGCTACTACAGCATTAGGACGCAGTGTCCCCCTGCAAGACATCTGTCAGGTGGTCACTTGGGCCTCGTTGCATACTTTCACCAAGCACAATTGCCTTGACAGTCATGTCCGGAGAGATGGCTTCTTTGGCCGTTCAGTTCTCCGTGACTTTCTGGTGTAATCTCACTTCACAGACCCACCACCGGCGTTGTTATTGCTTGGGTATGTATTCTAAGGTAAGGAATCTATCACTAACGTGTCTCTTTCAGATGCACAGGTTACTTACTTGTGTAACGATATATCTGTAAGAGACATTAGTTAGTGATAGATTCCTTACCGCCCACCCATCCTCCCCATTCTGCGAACTGTTCTCTAGGGTTCAGGTCATCCCTTTTAGGGCCCTAGTTCTATTGCACCAGTAGTCGGCCTCTGGCATGGCTCTGCGCTCCTGGTGCGGAAAAGTTGTGTACAGAACTGACGTCAGCGCGCGGGGGCACGTCTAAGTAGCTTCAACGACGTCATCTCGGCGGCTACGACGCCAGCGACGTACGCGGAGCCGTACGACGATGCCTACCGACACGCAGGGATACTGCTGGCGAAAACTTTCCGGATCCAGTGTGACGCCTGGGGATATTCTAAGGTAAGGAATCTATCACTAACTGATGTCTCTTACAGATATATTGTTACACAAGTAAATAACTTGTGCAATAATACCTATTCTGTCATCTGTCGGCTTCACCCTTGCTGCGCCCTTCCCCACCTCACCACGCTTACCTGTGCCGGCGCCGCTGGATTCAACTGTTCACGGACAACACCACAGCCATGTAGTGCTGCACCAAACATGGCGGGGTGCAGCCGTGGATCCTTTGTCGAGAGGCCCTGTGTCTCTGGACATGGCTGTAACAGCAGGGCATATCACTGGTGGTTCAACATCTGGCAGGTATTCTGAACACCAGGGCAGACAAACTCAGCCGCCGATGCCTAGCGGATCACGAATGGTGTCTCCATCCAGAAGTGGCACAAGGTCTCTTTTAACAGTGGGGAGAGCCTTGGTTAGATTTGGTGGAGCTCAGGCCTCCTGTATGCCTTTCTGCCTATACCAGTCCTGTCCAGAGTGCTCAAGAAGATCAGGAGTGAGTCATTCTTGTGGCTCCTGACTGGGCACAGAGAGTCTGGTATCCTGAGCTTCTCCGATCATGCTGCCTTTCGGAAGGATCTTCTGTCACAGCAGCAGAGTAGGGTCCTCCGCCCAAACCTGTCAACTCTATGCCTTTCTTGCTTGGAGATTGAGCAGCATTAGTTGATAGCATTCAACCTTCCTCACGAAGTTTGCGATGTTATTTTGGCGGCCAAACGGCCATCCACCAAGACCATGTATGCCTGCCGGTGGAACAAATTTGGAAAATATGGTATTGAAAGGTCTATTGATCCTCTTTCTGCTTCCCTCTCTCTAGTTTTACTTTTTATTTTGACCCTTGAACAGCAGGGCTCTGCAATGGGCATTCTCAAAGATCCTCAAAGGCCTTGTACATATGTTCCCACCTTCCCCTTTCCTTATGCCTCTATGGGACCTTAATTTGGTTCTTACCTTCCTGATGTGTGCTCCATTTGAACCTCTGCCTAACTGCAACCTCCAGCTGCTTACCAACAAAACAGCCTTTTTAGTGGCAATCACTTCTGCCAGGAGAAAGAACGAATTGCAGGCTTTGTCATTCAAGCCTCCTTACCTGACAATATTCCCTGATAAATTGGTGCTCCGCACTTGGGCCTCTTTCTTCCTGAAAGTGGTAACACCATTCCATGTGGGGCAAGCTGTCACCTTGTCCACTTTCTATGCTCCTCTGAATCCCTCTAAAGAAGAGGAGCAAGATGGCGGCCGTCCAGGCCAAGCTTACATAGCCTCGACCAGAGTGACCCGGCTCGCACCCTCAGATCTCCCTGGGGTCCAGACATCGCCCCGGCACCGTTGACTGCTGTTGGATGCGGCAGGGGCTCGGGACAGGCAACTCCAGAGCCTGACAGCACTACCGTGATCGAGGCCGCGATCTGCCTAGCGCGGTGCGGTGGGCGGAGCTCGCCCCCGAGTGTTAATGGCAAGGAGTGTGAGGCGCAGCCTGTGTCCATCGACGACGAGTGAGGAGGAGCGGCCTACCTGATGACGTGAGGTGGCACAGTGTCTTGCCCAACTGAGTGGTGAACTGGCGGCGGTCCCTACCGGTGTGGCCAGGTGGTGAGCTACCATTGCAGTGCCCCGATATCCTTTGCGGCGGCCTGCGTCATCCCTGACTCCAGTTTCGGATTCCTCCACTGTGGGACGGCTGAGCCCCAAGCAGCTGTGGCGGGAGGTGACAGGGGCCGGAGCCAAACCCTTGCAGAGTGAGGCCTGGGGGTCTGGGTAGCCCAGAAGTGAGTGAGGCCGGACTGGTTCCCAGAGGGCGGCTGGAGGAAGTTGCACAGCGCCGCACTGTCCTGGAGAGAACCGATTGGGGAAGCCCTGTATCTGCCATGCGGTGAGTGAGTGCCTGGAAGAGACAGCGACGTGTGGATCGAGCACCCCTCCCCACCGCAGCCCTGAGGTCCTCCCCGCTACAGACCCAGGAGGTAGGCCGGATCTGGTGGGCACACCCGGGGCTTGATAATTACTGACCTTGATACTCCTCCATCATCCCTGGGATACCAACGAGGAGGTGGGCCTTCCCTACCCACCGGACATTGGCAACGAGTGCTGGGTGGGGGTACCTTCTACTGCGCGATACACCACGCACAACGCATCCCCCGGGGAGTGCATCCTGAGACTTGCGCTTCATTTCCCCTCGCAACGTGGCCCAGGTACTGGTGGAGCCCTGTTGCAGGCTGGGCTTTGAGGCCTACTTCGCCGAACTAGCTGACACGCGATATCCCTGCACGTGACTCCCTAGCCACAGGCGGGGAGTGGAGGCTCCTACAAATGGCCGCTGCCAGGGCTCGCAAGGACCGAACTGTTAGGGACTTGTTACTTAAGGCAGGTACTGGTGGGGCCGAGACAATGCCGCACTCTGGAGGGGCTGCTGAGCGGAGGGGACTGGAGGATCTCGAGGGGGCCGTCACCCGTAGCATCCTGGAATCCCTCTTCGCGGACCTCACAAGAGAGTTCCACACCATGAAGAAAGACCTCACTGCTGAAATCCACGAGATGCGCAAAGACATAGATTCCGTGGGGGAGCATGTGGACGACCTGGAGAGCTAGACAGCGGCCAGAGATGAAGAGGTTTCCCAGCTCCAACAGGAGGTGCTCCGGCTACGAGATCAGCATCTAGATCTTCAATCCCAGGAGGAGAATCTGGAGAACCGCTCTCGCCGCAATAATATAAGGATCTGGGCGGTACCTCAGGGAGCAGAGGAGCAGGACATCGAGGCCTTTGTCATGGACTTATTCCGTCACATTTTGGGAGGTCCCCCAGACCAGGAGATCCGACTAGACCGAACACACCGAGTGGGCCTTAAGAGATCGCCAACGGCCCCTCCACAAGATATCTTGACATGTGTTCACGATTTTAAACTCAAGGAGCGCATTCTACGCGAGGCACAGTCTGATCACCCCATTGAATTCCGCTCCTGCAGGGCTCTTCTTTTCCAGGACTTGGCGGCTTCCACACTGCAGAAACAACGTGACTTACGCCCCATTACTACATTTCTCCTCTCCAAAGATTTTGCTTACCCCTGGGGACATCCATTTCATCTCATTTTCAAACGGAAGGGCAGACTCCGCCAGTTACGCTCTCTGGTGGAAGCGACCTCTCTCCTTCGGCTCCCGGAGGCCGACCACGCCGGACCGGAGAAACCTACTGCCTCTAACCGCCAAGCTGACAACAACCGCTGGCAGAGAGTCAGAACCTCGCCACTGGGTTCTCGCCCGGATCCAGATGTGATCGCCAAAGAACGCTCGGCAGTTCTTCGGTCCCTGTCAGAAGACTCCAACGCCGCAGACTGACTTATACCTCTGGTGGTGCCGATTTTTGCTTTTCTGTTTGGCTAAATCGGTTGTTATGGCAGTGACGGGGGTGTGGCGGCGGGGGCTCCTGCTATCCATCCCACGTCTCGCCACAGGCAGACCGCCTGGGACATTAGTGGACTATTCACATAAATGTTTCTTCTTTTATGTTCTTTGTTTGGTGCTTTTTCTTTTGGGTTTCCTCCTCCTCCTCCGATGTTTATTGCGGGTTGTACTATGCTATCCCACCATGCCTCCAACCCCTGCAGGGACAGTGCTGTTAAGTATAGTGTGTCTGAGTCCATACCCCTATGTCTCCTGAAGTTCATATGGTGTTCCTGAACGTGAAGGGACTGAATAATCCCACTAAGCGCCGAGCCCTCCTGTCCTACCTTGAGCGCTCAGATGCCCATATTTGCTTACTCCAGGAGACGCATTTGCTCCCTGCTGATACCCACTGGCTGAGGTCAAAGGCGTTCAATCACCAGATGTTCTCCTCCGCCACCTCCAAAACTGCTGGGGATGCTATCTTGGTATCTTCTAGGTTTTTGGGACATGTTGGTAGCAAACAGGCTGAAATTAAAGGGAGGTTCTTAGCTTACACCTTCACCTTAGATGCACGCACATTCTCGATAGCCTCGGTATATGTTCCCAATAGTGGGCAAGAGGGTTTTATTAAAACAGTAATTCAGGAGCTTACAGGTCTGCCAGACAACACGATTTTGCTAGGGGGGGACTTTAATATGGTATTAGATGGAGACATGGACCGCTCTGGGCAAAGATTGGGCCAGACAGGGACTCTGTTTAACACGGTGAAACGTTTACTAACGGAAGCTGGACTTATCGATATATAGAGGATTCTCCATACCAACACCAGGGCATACACATTTTACTCACACCCCGCGAAACATACAACAGAATTGACTATGTCTTTACCTCCGACCCCCTGACGCAACAGGTGCGTGATGTGGAGATCCTCCCCTGTCCCTTGTCTGACCACTCCACGCTGTGGCTCTCTCTGACCTTGCCCCCACGGCGTCCTACCCGCCGCTTCTGGCGCCTTCGTGAGACTATGCTTCAGCGTCCCTCAGTAGTGCAACAGATTCAGAAAAGCATAGTCGACTATTTAGCCACAAACGACACACCTGACATATCCTTGACGACTTTATGGGAGGCGATGAAGGCGGTGATTTGAGGGGTCTTCATTGGCATAGCGTCGGCCGACAACAGAGATAGATGGGAGAAACGGGACCGCTTGATGAGTGAGGTCACTGAGCTGGAGCGCATCCACTAGCGGACTGGTGCTCCCAGAGTCTTGAAGCTTTTAAAGATGGCCCGGGCACAGCTAGCGGGGTTGGATATCGACCGAGCTGAATATGCGGCTCTTCGCCTCAAACTTGTCTTTTATGTTGGAGGAGATCGCTGTGGGGGTCTTCTCGCAAACCGTCTTCAAGCGCAAAGGCATGCTCACAGAGTCTCTGAGGTACGTGACCCCCGGGGGGAGAGTGTGGGGAGTACACGTAGATTGTGGAGGCTTTTAGGCACTTCTACGAAACGCTATACACGGCCCAAGCCCTGCCTGAGATTGAACCGACTCGATACCTCTGTGAAGTAGCTACAGCCAGACTGCTTCCGACCCAGGCAGCTGACCTAGAGGCCCCCATTCGACTGGAGGAGGTCATCTCGGTGATTGCTCGCCTGAAACTTAACAAATCGCCCGGCCCGACTGGTTCACCTCTGGTTTTTATAAAAAGTTCTGTGGGACGTTGGCCCTGCTTTTAGTGCGCGTTTTAACTCAGTCGGGTCGTCACCAGCTTCTTCCTTTCCGCCCTCCATGTTGGAGACTTTAATAACAGTAATTCCAGGTAAAGATAAACGCCTCTGAGGCTCTTACCGCCCGATATCCCTACTCAACGTGGACCTAAGATCTTTACCGGAATATTAGCGGCCAGACTCACTCGCCATCTTCCTGGTCTGATAGACCCGGACCAATCAGGCTTTGTTCCTGGGCGACAGTGCTCCGATTATACCAAACGGCTTTTCCACTTGATGTACTGTTTGGAGCGCTTCCCGGCTGAACGTATGATCCTCTCGGTCGATGCCGAAAAGGCGTTTGACAGGGTTCACTACCCGTACCTCCGAGCGACGTTGGTCCATTTTGGCCTGCCAGACCGCTTTATTGATTGGATCTTCCAGAGCTATGTGAACCCAACAGCTACGGTGTGGGTGAATGGTGTGGCGTCAGCGGCCTTCTCTATTCGTAGGGGAACAAGGCAAGGGTGCCCGCTGTCGCCACTCCTCTGCGCTCTCTAAATGGAGCCTCTAGCTCAAAGAGTCCGAGACGATCCAACCATTAAGGGAGCACGCTTTGGGAGCTCGGAGCACAAACTCTGTCTGTATGCTGATGACGGGGTGGCGACCTTGGAGCATCCCCGGGAATCCTTACCGGCATTTTTAGATGAACTGGCCCGGTTTGCGCTCGCCTCGGGCTTTCAGATCAATGTGCATAAGTCGCAAGCTCTTAATTTATCATTAGAGCCCAAGACGCTGTAACTTCTCCAGCACACCTTTCAGATCCCATGGGTCCGTTATTCTATTACTTATCTAGGCCTTCGGGGGGCTTCCACTATCTCTGCCACTAGACAGTCGAATTACACGGCGCTTTTGAGACAAGTTCGGGATTCCCTCCGCAAGTGGAGACCCCATTCCCTTTCGTGGTTGGGCCGGATCGCGACAGTGAAAATTATGTTACTGTCCCAGATTCTCTACCTATTCCATACTCTTCCACTGATGCCCCCGTTTGGAGTTATACGGACCCTGCAGAGGGACATGGAGCACTTTATCTGGCGGGACCAGAGGGCTCGGTTGCGCCGTAATCTTACATATAGAGACCCGGTGGATGGGGACTAGGCGTTGCCAACCTCTTGGCGTACTGGCGGGCAGCTCAGATGAGAGCGCTGGTGGAGTGGTCACGCCCTGAATCCGAGAAACACTGGTTATTTATGGATAGGTCCCTGGCTGCCCAGTCAATATGGGGAGTCCCTTTTCTCTCACGCAAGGGACGCCCTCGCAACCTGTACCTCTCGGAGGTAACCCGGCCCATATTGCTGGCTTGGGATAGGAATGCTATCACCATGGGGCTCATGGCATTCCCATCTCCTATTACGCCCATTGTACAAAACCCAGACTTTTCACCCGGCCTAGACTATGGGGAATTTCACCATTAGACGACGGAAGCCTGCCGCTCCATAGGACATTTCTTTGACCTTTCCGGACCGCGCCCTTTCGCTGAGTTCCATACAGATCACGGACTTCCCAAAACGTAGCGTTACCGGTACCTACAGATCAGACATTGGGTGCTCCACAGGGAGATAAGGGAGGGTGCGGCGAGACTGCTCACACCATTTGAGAAATGGTTAATCACACGGCGCAGCAATGCACGATTGACATCAGGTCTGTATAAATTCACCCGAAACACCTCCGATACTGGGAAATCCCCTGGTCAACTGCGCTGGGAGGGGGAATTGGGCAGGGAACTCACACCGAAGGAATGGAGGGATATTTATTACCGAGCCCGCCACACGGCCGGCAATGTCGCATCTATCGAAACGGCCACTAAGTTGTCCACCTATTGGTACTTAACTCCAGTGAGGCTTCACAGGGGTTACCCTTCACGTAGCCCGCTGTGCTGGCGAGCCTGCGGCTCACCAGGCACCCTTACCCACTTACTTTGGCACTGCCCCATCCTGGGGACATATTGGCAACAAATTCTGGATGAGGTCGACTCCCACTTTGATACTCAGATCCCGAGATTCCCGGTGTACATTCTCCTGGGCCTCCCCGACGCTATCACCTTCCCGCTTACGTCTAGGAGAGGCAAACAGATAGCGCTAACCTTAGGTGCGGCAGTCCAAAATGTCCTGAGGCACTGGGGCACCGCGACAGTCCCTACGCACCTAGGCTGGCTTCATAAATTATGGTCCATTCTAGGGATGGAGAAGATTTCTCTTTCTTTAACCAACCCTGGGGCTTCCTTTCATGACCTGTGGGCACCCTTCCTCGCGCTATTGACATCTGAATTTACAGAGCTCACCTGTCCCAAATATCTTAGATTGTTAAGATTGGCGGATCCTCCCTCAACACTTGCCTCTGCTACACCCGTCACTCAGTAAACTAAGGGGGATTGGTCATTAGTCCGGCGTGCGTTCCTTTATTTATCGGGTTGGCTTTCCTTTGAGGTGGAGGAGGTGGTGGGGAGGTGTGGGGGGGGTCTGTTTTCCTTTTCGTTATTTTTTTATTCCTGAAATACATGACAGCGATAAGCCGGGTTGTAACCCGAGGATTGTTGAGCACATTGGCTCGTTCGTTCTCTTATTGTGTAAAATCAATAAAAGAAATTTAAACCAAAAAGAAGAGGAGCGACTCCACGTCTGGACCCAAAAAGAGAGTTGCCATTCTACCTTGACCACACTAAAGAGTTCCAGGGGGACAAACAACTCTTCTTGCGGTACGTTGGAATGTAGAAAGTTCAGGTGGTGCAGAAGAGGACTGTCCTCATGATGGGCTGTCCTCTGCATCAAAATTGGCACGGTCTAGCCAAAAAGCAGCCTCCTGAAGGCTTAAGGGCTCATCCACCAGAGCTAAGGCTGCTACCAAGGCATTGCAACATGGAGTTCCAGTCATGGACATTTGTCAGCTAGCAACGTGGGCATCCCTGCACACGTTTCCCAAGCACTACTGCCCAGAAAGTCAATTCTACAGGGACGGCCATTTTGGCCACCCTGTCCTGCAGGACTTTCTGGTCTAAAATTGTCTGCAGTCCCTCCTCCGGGGATGATATTGCTTGGGTATCTATTCAAAGGTAAGGAATCTGTGGCTAGATGTCTCTATCAGATGGGTTATTTACTTACCTTCGGTAGCACCTTATCTGTTAGAAACATGATCTAGCTGCAGATTCCTTACTGGGCCATTCATCCTCCCCGCACTGTGGACAGGTTTCTAGGGTCAGGGCTGATCCCTTTCAGGGCCGTAGTTGTTTAGAAGCACACCAATGTCAGTGCACTGCATGGCTCCGCTCTTCTGGTGTGGAAAGTCGTGAAAAGTAACTGATGTTCTCTGTGCCGAGGTGGGGGCTATATAGGTGACGCGGACATCACAACAGTGCAGATGACACCAACAATATCACGCTGAGCCAACCGGTGTTACCTACCGGCGCACACGGATATTGCTTGAAGAAAAATCTTTTGGATCCAGTCTGATGCTTGGGAGATTCAACGGTAAAGAATCTGCAACTGGATCATGTCTGTACCAGATAAAGCGTTACCGAAGGCAAGTAACTTCCTGTCCTGTAAAATCATTTGGTGTCAAAATGTTATGGATAACACTAAGGGGGCTACAGATCTCCCTCCCTTGTTCAAGTGTTTCTCCTCTGGTCCCGGGTGAATCTGCACCTTTATTCTCTTGCACCATGTATATTCTCTCTCTCTCTCACTCTCTTTCTTTCTTTTTTTTCTTGGATATTTACAGCTAGTTTGGTTCTCCTACCTTGGCTATCTTTACAGCGTCTGACATGTTTCCTTCCTACCTACTGCTCTTGATTGCCTGATAACAATGCTTATGGGGTAAAAACTGCATGCACATAGCACCACCCAATTCTTGAGGGCATTTTGCAGGGTGATGGTGGTGGCAGAGTTGAGGATAATGCCATCTGATTGCCACTAGCCTCACCTCCACCGCTGCCTTTTACTTGGTGGCAGGTGACACTACTTTGGGAAAGGGAGACTGGCTACCACCATGCTCTGCCAAAGTTAAAGTTGAGGATTAAGCACCAGTGGTAAATTCTACTCATTAAAACACCCATCGTTTGCTCGTTGCATCATATTTTTTACTTGAATAAGCCACAGTGATTGTTGTTGGAATCCAACTCACTATCCCCTGTCCCACTTTCACTTTTCCAAGTTTCAGCCCTGCAAATTATTTGGAGTGTTTTTCGAAATATTTGTATTGATTTTAACAATTTGAAATGCATGACTCTTAAAACGTTCAGCTACCATTGTATTGGCAATGCATTATCTCCCTTAAGTCATATATTTCATCTTAACAACTTTAAAGTGATGTATCAAATACAGTCAGTGTTTATGGCATCAGGGAAGACACTGGGCCCTGACGTATTTCCCACAGAGTTCTACAAGACTTATGTGGAGATTCTGGTACCCTGTCTTCATGCGCTCTTTACAGCAGCGCTTGATGATGCCGCCCCCCCCCCCTCTCTTTGCACAGCTAATGTCTCTCTGCTAAAACGTGGCAAAGATCCCACAGCCCTAGGATCCTACAGGCCCCTATCGATCGTAAACACAGACTATAAGATCCTGGCTAAAGCCCTTGCCAATAGGCTGGCCCCCTGCGTTCCCTCCCTGGTACATACGGACCAGAATAGCTTTTTCCCTGCCAGGAACACTGCGCTTAATCTTTGTCACTACTTCCGGGTTGCTGAATATGTCCATATGTCCCCCTGGACTGGCTTCGCTTGGGATGCCTAGTGCTCGATCTGCAGAGGACATTTGACTCCCTGGAGTGGAACTACCTTTTTGCAGTACTGCCAAGGTTTGGCATAAGTCCCTATTTTCTTAGTACGGTGCGGCTAGTATATAAGCGTCTAACAATTTGTGTTAAAGCAGGGCCCTTCATATCAAAATCCATTCGGGTGGGCTGCGGGACTTGCCAGGAATGCCCGCTCTCCCCTCTTCTTTTCTCTTTGGCAGTGGAGCCATTAGCAGCACTTATTTGTGCCCTAGTGGACATGGGCATCCCCTTGGGTGAAAGTACACATTCCATCTCACTATACACCGACGACCTTTTGCTATACGCACAAGATATTCACACTATTCCCCATGCACTGGATTCAGCGCTGTCACAGTTCGGCACAGTATAAGGACTTAAGGTTAATGCAGCGAAGTCGACTCTCTTGCCGTTTTTGTTGTCCACCGCATACCCAGGGGACTCAGTGGGAGGGACACCAGTTTCCTGGTGCACAGGTACATTCCATTATCTGGGTGTCCACATCTACCGCACTAAAACCGACCTATTTGATGGAAACATCACTAGGGCCACTTCCTCTATTTACTCACAGATGGCGGTCTGGGAGACGATCCCACTGTCTATTTCAGGTAGGGTGGCCCTTGCAAAGATGGTGGTTCTCCCGCACCTACTTTACTATTTCGCTACTCTGCTTCTCTACATTCCACCCCCTTATTTTAAAAAACTTGAGGCAAGAGTTCGGGGCTTTCTTTGGGGCACATCTAGGCACAGAGTCTCCATCAGGAAGTTAGATCTTCCGGCTGGACAAGGTAGACTGGCAATGCCTAACTTTGAACATTATTACTTAGCAGCTCAACTGCAATGGATAGCCAGATGGCTAGCATCGCGACACCTAACAGACACCGCCACTCTGCAACCTCCCATGGCCCTTTATGACTTGCTTCAATTGTTTCACACGTGTGCTAGACCCAGGAAACCGGACTCACTGCTGCTCTCCATAGCGTTCCAAAGCTACTGCAGAAGCTTATTCATCACTCGTGCCACCATACCGTATGCCCCTGCCATCCCTTTACTGGGGTCGCCAAAGGGGATATCACACATCACAGAGGCTGACATATGTGTCTGGGAGGCTGCGGACATACATGACGTAGGAGACCTATTTAGGGATGGCGCGCTAATCTACTATGCAGACCTTATCTCAGATGACGGTCTGCCCCCGCGTCATTTCCTGATGCACCGCACCCTCATAGCCTCACTTTCAGCTAGGTGGGGCAACTTAGCAACTGAACCTCCCATACATCACCTATTACAATACCTACATGTAATGGGCAAAGGAGGGCAGCTGATACGTTGGTTCGCTTCCTCACTTCGTCAACACACGGCAATATCACTGATCCCCTTGAAACAATACTTGGAGGAAGTCATACGTCGACCCCTATTAGAGAAGGAATGGGTGGCCATATTTGAAGGCCCCACGAGTATCCCACGCAACCAGCGCTTCTGGCAGATCCAATATTTTATTCTCCATCGTGCGTACCTTTCCCCTACTCAGATAAATAAGCTCTTTCACAGGGAAGACGCTGTATGCCCCAGATGTCACCTGACCAACCCAGACCTCCTCCACATGCTTTGGCGCTGCCGTGCGTGACTACTGGACAGATGTGGCAGCCACCTTGCTTCAATGTACCAAGCGTGTAGTTCTCTTCTCCTGGGTGGTGTACATATTGCATCTCTTCAAAAGGATAAAGACACACAAGGCTGCTATACGATTCTTAGATTTGGGTTTAATTACCACAAAGCGTCTGATCACCAAAAGATGGAAAAATCCTGCGGCGCCCCCGGTGCAGGCCTGGCGACATTCTCTGCTCAATTGGGCCAGGGCGGAGGGCATGGCACTTCAAAGGGAGGACTTACTGGGACTTCACAAGTTCCCACTTGCTACAGATTGGGGGCTATGGTGATCGATTTGCAGAGGTCAATCACACCTACAGCAGGCATGAGGGAAACAGCAGAGGTCACCTTGGTGTCACGTGGATACTCCAATTCCGCTAGCGCGGCGTCATGAACGGGGGGGGTTACCTCATGCGATCCTTGCATATCTCGCCAACACAGGGGGTCTTCATGTGCTGCACATGCAGTTGCTTAGTCGTTGTTACATTTCAGGGTCTTGGGTCACGGGCGGTTCTCCCCTTCCTTTAGTCGAGTTATTTTGTCCTCATTATGTTGCACCCAATTCCCACTGTTCACTATGTTGCAATATTTCGCTCACTTCATCATTGCGATAAGTAGTGCTTTATCTACACATTTGCTCGCACTACTTTTCAAGCGTTTCACAACCGTAGATACCATCGCTACACCATAACAACTATGGTACACTACTGGAATTGTTTTCAGGGAAACCTAAATGATTTACTGCACTGTATTTGTTTTGCAATTGTAGTGTCTGGCATATTGTTGTACCAGAATGTTAAAATACAAATGCCAATAAAGAGATTTAAACAAAAAAATCAAATACAGTCAGTATTTATTTCATGAATGCTCACTATCACGATGTGATGTTCCAACAAATGTAAACGTGTTCATTCTGATAGGATTTTTGGTCACTTTTTGTCATTAGTAACTCCTTGTGGTCTTGAAGTGTTATGTCAAATTAGAACTCAAATTGCATCTTGCCTCTCGTACTTAATTTTTTGTATTATGATCTGTGGTATCGGTTGTCCACGGAACATGGGCATGAGTTGCCTGCAATTCCATTTACTCACTTTCCATTGGTTATGTGCCTGAGTCTTAGTAGTTACTAATTTGCATAGGTGGGGATTTCGTAATTTGTCTTTGCTAGTGTCCCAGACAGGAACTCTTGTGCCTCTCATCCTATGTCTCTGCTGAGTGGAGATTGCTGTGTTCTCACCTTCAGCTCATTTCAGCAGTTATCTATTCCATGTGAAACAAGCATTTGCAATGCAATAGGTTTCGCACTTTCAAAACTTTGACCTATTGGTATTGTAAATGACAATGCCTTTTATTTTTGCAGGTTTTTTAAATACATAAATAAAAGGCATTGTCATTTATAATGCCAATAGTTCAAAATCTTGAAAATTCGCAATTTAGCACGTTTGTATGCCTGCTGTAGAGACCCGATTGCAACTTGCAAGTTACAAGTTATATTTCCTGCAGAGGGGAGACACATGTTCGATTACCACGATAATTTAATGAGTGGATTAATACTGTGATATGATAATAAAGCGCTTAGGTAGATTGTAATACGAAAGAAATGTCAAGCTTATGTATATAAACTAAAGCTAACATTTAGTTCATTCTGAAGCAATTTTTATGTTTTCAGATTTAAAAAATGGAGGCATAAGGAAATAAGATGACGATCAAACAATGCAGTCAAGTTGAGATGCCAGAATCTGCACCCTGGGTCTGCTGGCCCACAAGTCAGTAATGTCATTTTGATTACATAGATTGCCCTCGCACCAGCAGAATCTTGCACTAACATTTAGACCAAGTACCGGTTCATGACGTCATATTTGTGTTTGTCAGTGCACATTTTGGTGTAAATCGGCTTTGTTCTGCCCCTTTGTATCGTAGTAGACGTGGAACGTGATCTGAATTTTCAAATACCTTGAATACAGCCTCACGCACTGAGAGGTGTCGGTTTCAAAGTAATTATGAATGCCTAGAATATATTTCAAAAGATAAACCAAAGGGTGGGAAAAGTAACGGCCTTGACATCATATCAAAACGGAAGCAAAGGTCGATTTGTAGCTGTTAGAAGGAAAGAGCAGCAAGTAATAGCGCCTATGTTGAGGCCTGTATTGCAGGCACATGCAGAGAATACAGGGGTGCGCAGTAGTAAGAAGTTTATGGAGGTGACTGGAGATGGTTCTGGAGGGCTCTGAATGGGCTCTGGAGCCTCTAGAAGTGGAACGTCAGAAACCACATCTCCAGCCTGAACCCACAGAACTACTTGTGAAAGCCGAGCTATTCACACTTGGTTTTGCATGATTAAGCCTCAGAATAAGAGCATGGCCGAGGCACGGCTGTCACATGGGTCAGTCCTCATATCGATTAATTTTTTTCAGCATATACCATGGTGTTTAGTCGAATGCCCAGCAGTCGCAGTATACAAAACAGTGTAAAAGTACAAACGTCTGTCCCCGAAGCTGGATCCGTGGTCTCCCCTCTGCGTCTCGAAGCAAGGGTCGTGGTGAAGTAAATTTGACACAGTTACTCCATGGACCACCAATCAAACGTTACCTTGCACCTGCGAGAGTTCACACACTATAAACTGACTCCATCATATGTAGCACACACTACACACTGACTCGCCTCTAAGCGCTATCTAAGGAAGTACTAATCAAACGCATAGCACACAGTGAAAACTGACTCGCCTCTAAGCTCTACCTCTCCAAGTATTAATCACATACAGCACACACTGCAAACTGACTCGCCTCTAAGCGCTATCTCAGGAAGTACTAATCACAGGTATAGCACACACCGAAGTCTGACTCGCCTCTAAGCTCTACCTCTCGAAGTACTGATCACACGGATAGCGCACACTGCAAACTGACTCGCCTCTAAGCTCTACCTCTCCAAGTACTAATCACATACAGCACACACTGCAAACTGACGCTCCTTTAAGCTCTTCCAGCGATTCAGATCACTAGTTATTCTTTTCAATTTTAAAAGCGCGAACATGACCCAAAGGTATTGGAGCGCTTTTCAAGAGCACCAATTGCATACAGATTTTTTTAGGCAATTAGGATTTTTTTTAGCTTAAGTGACTTGCCCAGAATCAGAGAATGTTTCAGCCGACGCTGGGGCTCGAACCCGGTTCCCCACCGTCAAGGTCGGCCCCTCTTGCAGTTTAACAACCAGCTCTCGTTTTGTGGTCAAATTGATGCAGGAAAAGCGAAAACAAAGGTATCAAGGACAAATGAACGGCTAATAAGGAAAAGTCCAATGTGTGATTGGTGCAGCAAATTTGAAGTTTGCCTGGAGTCAACAGGCTTATTTTCGTGCCATGCCTTGCATTCTGGTACATGCAGTTGTATAGATTCACCCCGAACATAAAAATTCACTGAAAAAAACTAAAGAACAGAGCAGAGTGAAATAATTGCTGATGTGCCTGATAGTTTTTGAATCTCCATCTGTCCGTAAATTGCACAAACGGGCCTGTAATTTTAGCCTGAAGTCCATTATTGACATGATAGCGGACAGCAATTTGTCAGTAGTTGGATACTTTCTTTTTACGGCTTTTTTTTGTTGTTGCAGATTTATATAGCGCGAACTCGACGCAAAGGTATTGGAGCGCTTTACATGAGCACCAGTTATGTCACACAGTCTGCAGTGAAGACCTCCATACATTGAAGGGCCCTGTCTCCACTTTGCTGTGCATACCATATCTGCTGCGTGGAACAATGCTTCTACTTTTGGCCCGGTGTCTGTTCTCCTGTCAGTAGGGGAGTGGCTTCCTCATGTTCCCTGATATGAGGGGGGCAGGTGGGGACTGAAATGGCAGCGCAAGCAGCAGCGGCAGAAGCCCTTTCTCCTGAGGGGCAGAGGAAGGAGGCAACTCGAGTTGCAGAGAAAGCGGCTGTCTGCCATAAACTTCAAGCATGGCATGCCGCTGCATAATAACGTTTAATTTCAATAAAGAAATAATTTAGTGAGCTGCAGCTATCAGAGAGGTGAAGCAGGGTGTTGTGTAAATAGTAAAGTAACAAGGAAGTAGTCCCTAAATGAATAGTTAAGGCTGAGCAGCGGAACTAAACTGTAGTTGGTCAATGCTGCTTCTGGCAAAACGTAATCAAAACGGAAGTGGGGTATCGGACCACCAGCCAATTAATGAGCGAGATAAGAAGAGCAATGTCGGATGTAACCAATGGTAAGTGACAAAACAAATAAAAACATAATGGGTGGAGTTTCACCACTAATACTAATTACTTAATGCCTCGGAGAGGCAGTGCATGCACTGCCCTATGCAAGACCTAAAAATGAGAAGCATTTGATGCTTTCCATATAATGGCTATCTTCCTCTTACCTAACAGAAAATCCTGGTCTACAAATCTACACTCCGACTTTTTTCTTGGACTTGTCAATAGTTCAAGCAGGCATTTGTCAACTTTGTATATGTTAAATCTACCCACCCTCTAATGCATTTATAAAGTCAGAAATTGTTCTCCAATAACTCGCAATCATTGGGCAAGTACCCTGGGTACATTTCATGTAAGTGTGTGTGGAGTAAATATGGCTCAGTGAAATTATAGTGTACCAATATAAAACTTACATTTCTAGGGACTGTGGCAGTTGATAACAGGTACTGTTGTTTTGCAGTAGCACTATTGAAGCTTTTGAACACAGATGCCCTATGCAGGTTAAGAGGGTTACCACAATAAGCAGACCAGTGAGTGAGGAAAAACATCACGTTTATTACATACACCTCAGCCACAGCATACGAACTGCCAATTCCGGAGCACGCAGGTTCCTCACTTTACATTCTAGAACTTCATGGCCACAGATTTCCACTGTTCTAGTCTATTCTACAATGTTCTGGTATTTTCTACAGTGCAAGAGATATGGGTGACAGTCAGATACCACACATCTTCCTTTTTTCACAGAGATATTTTCCTCAGATTCTCATCCCAGAAAGCACATAACAGTGAATATCGTATTTAAAAAAGAAAAGCGAAATATAAAAACAAGTTAAGAAATAATTTCCATTTATGGCTTCACAAAGTTAAAATTAGACATGAGTAGCGCATTACATTTCTAAAGCTAAGGGGAATTTAACAATGTAATAACTGTCACTGTATCAGTTGAAAACAAAACATTTAGGAAATTAGAATATGGAATCTGGGGAGGGTGGTGAAGCATTGCTGGCCTGCACAAAATTGAGAGATGTGAGAACAGCAGTGAAGCAAGGTCAGAAAGTAGACATACAAATTACAGTCTTGTGATTCAAAATGGGGAAAACACTGCGGTTCGAGTTAGTAGTTAGAATCTTCGCAACATTCTCCAAAGAAAATGTCTATCCAGGTCAGCTGCTATGCTGAAAGTTTGGGGGTGATTCGTCAAGCGGGGGCTGAGAAAAAAGGGGGTCCCAAAAAGTGTTTTCTCCATGTTAATTTCTATAGGAAACTTTAGCCAAGGCTACAGCCCGAACTGCTGAACGGAATTACACCAAATTTGGCAAAAAGGTAGCGCTTGTTTCAGAAAGCGACCTTTTTTTTAAATGGTGTAAATCCGTTCAGTAGTTGCTGAGAAATTCAAAAAATGAAAGTCTCAAAATCAATTTTCCATAGGAAACTTTAGCCAAGGCTACAGCCCGAACTGCTGAAAGGAATTACACCAAATTTGGCAAAAAGGTAGTGCTTGGTTCAAAAAGTGACCTTTTTTTTTCAATGGTGTGAATCCGTTCAGTAGTTGCTGAGAAATTGAAAAAAATAAAAGTTTCGATATCTATGGCCGTGGTGGGTTCGCGACCCCTCCCGACCACGAGCTACATTCTAATTGGCTGCCAACACTCCAAACCAGGAAGTGTTGGCAGCCGTTTTGTGACTCAGTAGAACCGAGTCACAAGAAAACAGTAGAAAAAAAGATAAAAAACATCCGAATGCGCTCTGGGAGCTCAAATCCGGATGACTTTTTTTTTTTTAATGCAGCGGGGGGCTCCCCCACTTCATTTAAATGAGCCCCCGGGTGGGACAGGTCCAATCCTATAATTATATTGCGGGGGCCTGCGGGGCCCCCACAGCCCCAGGGACTGCCACCTTCCCGGGGCTATGTAAATTAGGTGCAGGAGGGCACACGGCCCTCCCGCAGCCCCAGGGACCGCCACCTCCCCGGGGCTTGTTTCGTAATTAGTGGGGGGCCTCCGAGGCCCCCCCAGGCCTCGGGGACCGCCACCTCCCCGGGGCTTTGAAAATAGAGGGAGGGGCTCCTCAGTGATGTCACTGACCATGTCATGAATTATGTAATATGTGACGTCATCAGCAGTGCATTGCGGGGGCGAGAGTTATAGGTAGCTGAGCTAACTATAACACCGGAATTTCTAAGGTTTTGTATGAATGAAATGTCCAACTAACTATAACGTTCCTGAAACCTAAGTTTTTTTTGTGAATATATATATATATGCAATCAACAGATGTATTTTTTATTTAAATGATTACAGACACGAGAATATATATATTTATTTTTTTGCCCAAGGGATGCCTCCTGCGCATCCACAGGGTACTGGTCTGTTGCGGTGCATTCATGTCTTCTCTAAAAACAACGCCAAAAGAAAAAAGTGCCTAGAATGACACGTTATGGACCATCTTGCACTACAGGAGCACTCAGTGTGGTATGTCTCCTAGTGGAGCTTCTAGAGCATGGGATCTGTGGAAAGTACTTTACTTGCCAAAATAAAGACATTTACATAATGGCAGTGTGCTTCCAATATACCAATGCGTGCCTGTGTATAAGTGCTCCTAGGAGCTGCACTCCCATATGCAGTGTACACTTTTTCTCGTGAAGGATAGTAGAAGTTCTTTTGCCAATTGACTTGAGTTGAAATGACAATATTTTATACATGAGCAAATAAAATTAAAGTTTAGAAATAATATTTACATCAACAAAACAGTGCATCTCCCTCCTAACTTGTGCCATGTATGCGAGTCCTTACTAGCACTGATTTCTCACAACCAAAAAACAGATGTCAGTAAAAATAGGCATGCTGAAAACTAGAATATCTTTTGTGCGAGGCAAGAAGCTCACAGTATCGGTAGCAGGTATGGACATTGGACAGATAAGTGCTCACCAGTAGCCCAAGTCTGAGTCCTGCACATTTACCAACACAGCGGCAGGGTAGGAGGAAGCTAAAGGGGGTCTACAGCTTGTCCCAGTAAAGAATGCTCAACCCCACATGGCTTACTTTTTTTAAATGGTAGATGTGGTGTCGGGGATTGCACATTCACTACCAGTATGGGAATATCTGTCCTAAACACAGAATTTTCAAATATAAGAAGCTATTTAGAGGTGCTTTAAACAGTGTGCCATCTCTGCCATCATTCAGATGTAGATCAGATTGAACAAATACTCCAGACACATAAATAATATTTAACACTGGAGCCTACTCAAGTGCTGTTATTTGTTGCCAAAGTATTATCAAAGAGGCAGGCCATTTAATTGTCGTTTTTTTCCTTTTATTTTCTTTGCTGTGGCTGTTGCCGACACTCTGAAAAACACATCTGGCAGCCAACACATATTTCGTCTATCAGGACTTTTTCAAGACTGCATCATATATAAAATATAAAATTGTACTGAGTATGTCTCATAATAAAAAAAACAATACTATATATTCTACTCCTATCAAAGCCATAAAACCAAAGTAAACCCAATAATAGATAAGACTGATTCAAGAGCAAACATAATAAGAATTGTGAAAGAAAAGGAAAATATATGTGTGTATGTAACGTTAACCACCACAGGAAACAGTGATAAACACTAAACAGAAAATAAGTACCAGACCCTGTGGCTGGGAAGTGTTGAAGTGGTAGGGGGTTTTAATTTCTCATTAATCAGTGATCTGTGTTGTAGAGCACAGCTTACCTTATGTGCATAGGGACAGACTAACAGCTCCCTTCCTTATAAAATGTCAGCACTAAATTCCTAAACGGGTTAATTTAAACAAGGGTTTACATACAAGAGATTAGATACATATTTTGTGAAAGGGTTTCAGGATTGCTTACTTTTCCCCTATCAGCGCAGTACACTTTGTTAAAAAATAAGTTCAAACATTTTCTTATGCGCCTCACCCTGGAGCTGCCAAACACTGGGGTTGTCTAATACCAAGGCTGCTTAGTCTTGATTCCACTTCACACCTATTTCTTCCACCACTCCATGCTTCCTCTCTCTTTATCTACAATGCTTACTACCAGGTTTAACCGTTTAATCAAAGGAAGCTTCAGGAGAAGTATGAGATAAGAGTTAAAACCGACCATATTCAGACTCGGAGAATCACAAGCACATGATCAAAAGGGGTAGTTAACAGTCAGGCATAACTTCAATGGCATTTAATTCCAGCTCCAACTGGTCTGTCTGTGGGCATCAGTTACTGGGTCATGTAAAGCACTACATGGTGACCCTCACTTGAGTCCAGATGAATTAGTCATTTCAGCGCCAGTCTCAGATGCATGCATTCTGTTGAAAGCAGGGATGGCAAGCCTTGGGAGTGAGCAGTTGTTAGAATTCGGGGTCTCTAGTTGGCAGAGGTAGGTACCTTTGACCAAGGAGGGACCCTTGCTTCTTGTCAGGGTAAGGGGGCTACACTCCTAAAATAACCCCTGCTCACCCCCTTGGTAGCTTGGCACGAGCAGGCAGGCTTATCTCAGAGGCAGTGTGTACAGCATTTGTGAACACATACAGTAATACAGTGAAAACACTACAAATGAACACCGCGCCAGTTTAGAAAAATAAGTAATCTTTACTAGACTTAACAAGACCAAATGACAAATATCCACAATACTGTAATCAAAAATAAAACTTTAAAATGGTAAAATAGCTTAGTTCAATGTAGATGGTAAATGCGACACTTTACTCTCAAAGTACCTTGGATGCGTCACACAATACAACAAAAAGGGTCGCAGGGACGGCGAAGCGTCTGATCCTTGCTTCGGGGGAGGCGATGCGTCTGTTCCTTACTGAAGAGGAGGCGGAGCGTCTGTTTTTTACTGTGATCTGATGCGATGCAACAAGATGGGGCCTCGATGCGATACAACGATCCAGTGCGATGCGACAACGTGGCTGCAATGTGTGCACGCCCGACGGCCTTGCCGTGACTCGGTGAACTCTTGAGCCGCAACAGGCCCTGCGACATGCTTCTCCGGTGATGCAACGGCGACCTCTGCTGTGGCGACACACTTCTCCGGTGATGCGACATGCTTCGTCGGTGATGCGACGGCGAACAACTGCGGCAGCGACACGCTTCTTCAGCGATGGCCAGCAACTGCTGCGGCGGCGACACGCTTCTTACGCGTTGTGTCGCGCTTCCAGCTCCCAGCGACACGCAGTCTCCAGAGGGCCCAAAACCACAGCAGGCACCTCTCTGCAGGCAGAATTTCCAGCAAGGAAATTCAGGGGGAGCTGGGGTGAAGTCTTTGTGTCCCTGAGACTTCAGAACAGGAGGCAAGCTCAACTCAAGCCCTTGCAGGTCTTCCTCAAGATAGTAAAAGTACACATAAAGGGGCATATTATCAAGCCAGGCGATAAAATTATCGCCGCTTTAGCGGCAGAAAACTGCCGCTAAAACGGCGATAATGGGCTTGATAATATGCTCTATGGTATTCCAATTGAAACCCATGTTAGATGTCCTTCACATCTAACATGGGCTTCAATTGGAATTATTATCAAGCCCATTATCGCCGTTTTAGCGGCAGTTTTCTTCCGCTAAAGCTGCGATAATTTTATCGCCTGGCTTGATAATATGCCCCAAAGTTCCTTTTCTCCTTTCGTTGGCAATAAAGTAACCAATGCAGGCCAACCCCAAGCAGCAACCAGCACAGGTGTAGTCTCCTCCTTCAGCTTTCTTGGTTGTTCTCCTTGGCAAAGGATTCGTCTTGATTCCCAGAAGTGCTCTAAAGTTCTGGGGTCTGGGCCCCAATATTTATACTGCAAAATCCTTTGTTCTCTGAAGGCAGAGAGTGTCTGTGCCCAGCCAAAACCAGTTCTGTCCTCCCTGGTGCAGCTTCCTGGCAGGAGGTGAAAACAGCATTGTTGAAAGCAGACCTGGCCCAGGTAGCTGAAAGAAAATCTCCTCCCCCTAAACTCTATTCAATGCAGGTCCTATTCAGCCCAGCCCTGACCCATCAGACTGCTGGAGCCAAGGCCCTCTCCAGTCCCCTGTCATTCACAAGCCAGACATGGAATACACAAACCTAACACAGGCATGCTGGATGGTTAGGCAAGAAAATACCTACTTTCTAAAAGTGGTATTTTCAAACACAGAATGTAAAAATCACCCACACTAAAAGATGTATTTTAACATTTCAGGCACACTAAACTTTATTTTCCTATCTTGTTCCTAGGGTCAGTTAAGATTATAAGATGTTATAATCAAACTGCCAATTCTGGCCTATGGGAAAAGATAGCCTTGCAATAGTGAAAAACTAAATTGGCTGTAATTCAGTACCAGGACATGCCACACACACCAGGGCATGTCCTACCTTTTACATACAATGCACCCTGCCCTTGGGCCTGCCTTATGGGTGACTAATATGTAGAAAGAGGAAGGTTTAGGGACTGGCAATTGGGTGCACTTGCCAAGTCGTCATGGCAGTCCCAGACTGCACACAGGCTCTGTAATGACAGGCATGAGTCACATTTTTCAGGCTGCTTCTGTGGGTGGCACAATCAGTGCTGCAAGCCCACCAGCAGCATTTGATGTACAGGCCCTGGGCACACATGGTGCACTATACTAGGGACTGAAAAGTAAATCAAATAAGCCAATCATGGAGTCACTAATCCATTACCACAATTTACAATAGGGAGCACTTGCACTTTGGCACTGAATAGGAGTGGTAAAGTGCCCAAAGCATCTAGACCATAGCAAACATAGCATAAAACATAGGAGACAACAGTGAAAAACTGGAATGGAGACCCACGCCAATGGTGCCAGGTCTAACACGTGGCCCCTCCAGCTGAAATATGGGGAGAACTACCCACCCTATTGGGAGTTCTCATCAACTAAGGTGGAAAAATCTGGACACACCATCAGCATTGGCGTGTTCTGTACCAGGGCGGTGTTCCACCGTGAAGTCCATCGCCTTTAGGGAAAAGGACCACCTCAACAGCTTTGGATTCTCACCCCTCATGTGCATCAACCATCTGAGGGGCCTGTGGTCTGTCTGAACCCGGAAGTGAGTCCCAAACAAGTATGGTCTCAACGTCTTCAGTGCTCAGACCACAGCAAATGCCTCACGCTCAATTGCACTTCATCTCTGTTCCCGTGGAAGTAACCTCCTACTGATGAAGGCTACAGCTTGGTCTAGGTCCTCCTCATTTATCTGTGAAAGTACAGCCCCTACACCATGCTCTGAAGCGTCTGTCTGCATAATGAATTCTTTAGAGAAGTTGGGCGACTGAAGCATGGTCGCCGTGCACATGGCAGTCTTCAGGGCATCATAAGATTTCTGACAGGTGCCAGTCCAGTTCACTTTCTTGGGCTGCTTCCTGGAAGTCAGCTCTGTCAAGGGTGCAACAATGTTGCCATACCCCTTGACAAACCTCCTGTAGTACCCTGTGAGTCCTAAAAAGGCTCTCACCTCTGTCTGGGTCTTGGGGGTTCCCGAGCCAGAATGGTATCAATCTTGGGCTGTAGGCGTGCCACCTGGCCGCTACCAACCTGGTGTCCCAAGTACACCACGGAACACTGCCTGATCTGGCACTTACTCACCTTGATCGTAAGGCCTGCCCTCCGCAGCGCCATCAATACTTCTCAGAGGTGGCACAGATGTTCTTCCCAACTGGCGCTGAACATTGCAATGTCATCCAGGTAGACAGCACTGAAATCCTCCAGTCCAGCCAACACCTGGTTGACCAACCTCTGAAAGGTGGCAGGGGCATTCTTCATCCCAAAGGGCATAACCCGGAATTGGTAGTTCCCATCTGGTGTGGAGAATGCTGACCTCTCTCTTGCCCTATCAGTTAAGGCGATCTGCCAGTTCCCAGATGTCAAATCAAACGTACTGAGGTACCGGACAGCCCCTAACCGATCAATGAGGTCATCAGCTCTGGGGATGGGGTGCACGTCAGTCCTGGTGACTGAATCGTGCCCTCGGTAGTCCACACAGAAACGGAGTTCTGGCGTGGTACCCGGTGCGGCAGCCTTTGGGACTAAGACTATTGGGCTGGCCCAAGGAGTGTAAGAGGACTCAATCACCCCTAACACAAGCATCTTGGAGACCTCCTCCTTGATGCAAGCTCTCACTCCATCAGTCACTCTGTAAGTTTTGTGCTTTACAGGAGGACTGTCCCCAGTGTCTACATCATGGACACACCAATCAGTGACACTGGGAGTCAGGGAGAACAGATCAGGAAACTGTACCAACAGTTGGCGACAGCCATCTTGCTGCACAGGGGTCTGGGTGGAAGAGAGGTTTACACCATCCACTGACCCATCTTGCTCTGTCGCAGACAGGAGGTCAGGAAGAGGCTCAGTTTCCTCTTCCATTCCATCATCTGTTGCTAGGAGCATGCCCACTTCGGACCTCTCCAAGTGGGGCTTCAGACGGTTTACATGCAGGACCAGCAAAGGGTTCCTAGGAGACCGCAAGTCCACCAGGTAGGTGACATCGCTCTTGCGCTCCACCACCTCAAATGGTCCGGTCCACTTATCCTGGAGTGCACAAGGCTCCACGGGGGTCATGACCCACACTTTCTGACCAGTCTGAAGCTCGATCAGAGTGGCATTCTGATCGTACCACCGCTTCATCTCTTCCTGGCTGGCCTCCAGATTCACCTGAGTGAGTTGTCTGAAACGCCGGGTTTGATTTCTGAAGGCCAGCATGTAGCTATATACATCCTGGGGAGGTTTAGTGGGAGCTTTCTCCCAGCCTTCTTTTACAAAACTCAGAGGTCCTCTTACAGGGTGTCCATACAGCAGTTCAAAGGGGCTAAACCCTAAGGACTTCTGTGGCACCTCTATGTAAGCAAACAGAAGGCATGGCAAGAGGACGTCTCACTTATGCCTTATAGGTTCCTCAAGACCCATAATCATTCCTTTGAGGGTCCGGTTGAATCTCTCAATCAGCTCATTACTTTGGGGTGTTAAGGGGTGGTGAACTTGTAGGTTACACCACACTCCTGCCACAGGGACTTCATATACTTGGATATGAAGTTGGTATCACGGTCTGACACTACCTCTCTGGGGAACCCCACATGGGAGAAAATCTCTATCAACGCACAACCCACCTTGGGGGCCGTCACCGACCGGAGAGGAATGGCTTCCTGGTACCGGGTGGCATGGTCCACCAAGACCAGGATGAACCTGTTGCCCATGGCTGTTTTGGGATCCAGAGGCCCCACAATGTCAATGTCAATGAGCACCCTTTCACAGGGAAAGGCTGGAGAGGAGCCTTTTGCTTCCTCCCACTCTTACCACTTGCCTCGCAAGTCTGACAGGTCCTGCAATGAGTATCTGAACTTTTGCGCATTTGGGGTGTAAGAATGAGATCAGGGGTAGAGATTTAAAATGGGCCAAAGGGGTTAGAAAGATATTATATTCGGAATGTGGGAACTTGCTTGAAGGTGAGAATATGTCAACAGACATTACAAGTAGAAGCTACTAAGAGTGAACTCAGAACTCTAGGGAAGGAACTGTCTAGGAAGGAAGACGGGGAGTATCTGAGAGAGAGAAAATCGGTGTAATTTATGTTAAATAGTTGGCAGAAGGAAGCCTGGTTCCCATACCTGGATACATTGCCAAATTGTTGGCTCCAATGTGAAGTATTAAGATTAATAATTGGTATTAACCCCTGGATGATAAATGAGAAAATAAAAACAGAAATGATGCAACCTGATGGCAAATGTATGACAGACACAAAATTTGATATTTTGCATATATATATATATTTTTTACAACCAGATTTTATTGGTTTTCAAGACATCGTCAATATACATAGACATTGTTCACGTCGTATCTAGCACATAATCATTACTCTCTGGCATGCCTATCTTAACATCCCCTTTCAACAAAACGTTCTCCCATCCCCCCTTGAGTTGTGCTTAAGTGGGCGTTTTGCAATCCCTCTGTGCAGTCGGGTTCTTGTGGGTCAATCTTCTGGTTTCAGTGTGATGCGGTGTTGGCAGTTCCTAATCTAGTTGCTCACCTCACCTGCTCCCCTGCTCTAGCGCCACTAGCTGTGGGGGGCTCGCCCCACTATTATTATCTTGCCTGCTCATCGTCAGTTCACTCACTAGGTTTTGCCACGCTCTGGCCCTGTCTATTTTGCCATCCCTCAGCTGGCTTCCCTGAGCAGCAGTCTACCTTCCGCTTCTGCCCACTTCTCGAGCTCTTTTTTCCAGGAAACTATGCGTGGCCCTCCTGGTTCCTTCCAATTCCTGGCTATTTCTCTCTTGGCCAAGACATAGGCCAGGTCTTGGAACTTCCCAGTCATCTTGTTTTTTACCCTATGGGGGAACCACCCTAGCTGGAAGTGCTCCGGGGTTTGCGGGAGCTCTTTATCAATGAGATCCCCCACCACTTGCCTTATCTCCTCCCAAAAGGATTGTAGCATGGGGCAGTTCCAAAACATATGGATGATATGTACCTCCCTGTCTCCACATCTTAGGCACGCTACTGTGTCTGTACCAAAGTATCTCCTAATTCGCGACGGGGTGAGGTATGCTCTATGCAATATGTAGAAATTAATTAATTTTAAATTGTGCGTTTCTAAATGCATTTGAGGTTCACTCTAGGATACTATCTCACTCTACCTCCGGTATCTGCTTACCCAGATTTTCTTCCCACTGTAATTTTAAGCGATATAGAATCATAATATAGATGTTTAAATATCGATATGCCATAATATGGATGTTTAAATATCGATGTGACACAATATCGACCTGCAAGAATATCGTCAACCACAATATCGACATGCAGGTAAGAAATATTGTTTTTGTTAATATCGAGTTAGTAATATCCTTAGTCAAAATATCGTTGTTAATAATATCGAAATTTATTTTAGTGTTCTGTATTTTAGTATATGTGTTAAAAGTATAGTTTTTTTTCTTTTGTATGTTTGAAATTTTTAGAAGTAATTTTTGCATATTTTAGTTCCTTAGTGGGTTGTGGGTTTATAGGGGAATAGGGTGGGAAGTAATTTAATTATAATATATTTATTAATACATCTTCAGAATTTTTTTATTTTTAAAGAAATTAAATATTGCGTTTTAGTTCCGTAGTGGGTTGTGGGTTTATAGAGGAATAGGGTGGGAAGTAATTTAATTAAAATTAAGAAATAAATAATGTTAATTAATTAATATTTTTGTATTTAATAATTCATATTGTGAATTGTGTTAAATATTTTATTAATTCGTTATTAATTGGATATTATTATTAATAATTAATTGGTAACTATTTTATTTGTGTCTTTTTTTAGGAATGGGTTGTGGGTTTATAGGGGAGTTGGGTGGGAAGTAATTTAATTATAATCAATGAATTCATAATTTTATTAATTAATATTTATGTATTTAATATTTTATGTTGTTAATAGTGTTAAATATGTTGTTAATAATTAGTTATTAATTGGATATTAATTATTAAAAATTAATTTGTAAATACCTTCATTATGTTATTTCTTTGAAGAGCGGGTTATGGGTTTATAGGGGAGTAGGGTGGGAAGTAATTTAATTATAATTCATTCATTAATCATTTTATTAATTAATATTTGTGTATTTAATATTTCATATTGTTAATTGTGTTAAAGAATGTGTTATTTATTAATTAATAATTGGCTATTAATTATTAATAATTAATTGGTAAATATGTTAATTGTGTAATTTCTTTTAAGGAGCGGGTTGTGGGTTGATAGGGGGTAGGGTGGTAAGTAATGTAATTATAATTAATTAATTAATAAGTGTTTTAATTAATATTTATGTATTTAATATTTTGTATTGTTAATCGTGTTAAATAGTTTGTTATTAGTTATTAATTGAATATTAATTATTAATAATTAATTGGTAAATATTTTAATTGTGGTATTTTTGTAAGAGTGGTGACGTCAGATGGCACGGTGGGACTATCTCGCCCCCCCCCCTCCTTTTGTGGATATGACACAGACAATGGCACGGTTTGAGTTTTTAATATTTTTTTGCCAACACAGGATAGTCTGTGTCTTTTCTTCTTATAGGGGAGTAGAGTGGGAAGTAATTGAATTATAGTTCATTAATTAATAATGATTCTTAATTAATATTTGTGTATTTAATATTTCATATTGTTAATTGTGTTAAATAATGTGTTATTTATTAATTATTAATTGGTTATGAGCGAGTTGTGGATATGACACAGACAATGGCACGGTTTGAGTTTTTTAATTTTTTTTGCCAACACAGGATAGTCCGTGTCTTTTCTTCTTATAGGGGAGTAGAGTGGGAAGTAATTGAATTATAGTTCATTAATTAATAATGATTCTTAATTAATATTTGTGTATTTAATATTTCATATTGTTAATTGTGTTAAATAATGTGTTATTTATTAATTAGTAATTGGTTATGAGCGAGTTGTGCATTTAGAGGGGAGTAGTATGGCAAGTAATTAAAAATTAATATAATTTTAAAGTTTTTCAGATAATATTTATTTCTTGTTATTTTATAGTCTTAATAGTATGAATTAATGTATTACTCATTATTTTAAATTGTATTGTTCATTGTTATTGGTTAATTCATTAATTATTAAGCAATTATGTTAATTGTGTCATGTTTTACAATAGTGGTGGTGTTATTTATAGGGGTATTTGGTGAGAGGTAAATTATTTTTTATTATTTAAGTATTTGTTAATTAATGTTTATTATTTTGCTGGAGTGGGAATAGTAATTTTATGCCCTCCGCTATCCAACACTTTCCCTACTGTTGCATTCGTTGGAGTGGAATAGTAATTTTATCCCCTACGCTATCCAACACTTTCCCTACTGTTGCATTCTCTGGAGTGGGAAAAGTAAATGATTCCCCTCCGCTATCCAACACTTTCCCTACTGTTGCATTCGTTGGAGTGGAATAGTAATTTTATCCCCTCCGCTATGCAATACTTTCCCTACTTTTGCACTCTCTGGAGTTGGAATAGTAAATTATTCCCCTCCGCTATCCAACAGTTTCCCTACTGTTGCAGTTGCTGAAGTGGGAATAGTAAATTATTCCCCTCTGCTATCCAACACTTTCCCTACTGTTGCATTCTCTGGAGTGGGAATAGTAAATGATTCCCCTCCGCTATCCAACACTTTCCCTACTGTTGCACTTGCTGGAGTGGGAATAGTAATTTTACCACCTCCGCTATCCAACACTTTCCCTACTGTTGCATTCTCTGGAGTGGGAATAGTAAACGATTCCCCTCCGCTATCCAACACTTTCCCTACTGTTGCATTCGTTGGAGTGGAATAGTAATTCTATCCCCTACGCTATCCAACACTTTCCCTACTGTTGCACTCTGTGGAGTGGGAATAGTAAATTATTCCCCTCCGCTATCCAACACTTTACCTACTGTTGCTATTGTTGGAGTGGGAATAGAAATATTATCCCCTCCGCTATGCAATACTTTCCCTACTTTTGCACTCTCTGGAGTTGGAATAGTAAATTGTTCCCCTCCGCTATCCAACACTTTCCCTACTGTTGCACTTGCTGGAGTGGGAACAGAAATTTTATCCTCTCCGCTATCCAACAGTTTCCCTACTGTTGCAGTTGCTGAAGTGGGAATAGTAAATTATTCCCCTCTGCTATCCAACACTTTCCCTACTGTTGCATTCTCTAGAGTGGGAATAGTAAATTATTCCCATCCGCTATCCAACACTTTCCCTACTGTTGCACTTGCTGGAGTGGGGATAGTAAATTATTCCCCTCCGCTATCCAACACTTCCTACTGTTGCAGTTGCTGGAGTGGGATTAGTAAATTATTCTCCTCTGCTATCAAACACTTTCCCTACTGTTGCACTCCTTGGAGTGGGAATAGACTTGGTCCGCCCGCCACAGTAGCGGTGATCGTGTCCGACCGCCATGCGTGTGGCGGTCCAGCATATGCAATTATGATGGGACCGCCACCGCTGTGGTCGGATTGCGCACCTTTAACATTGCAGCGGTGGCTGCTGACAGCAGCACCGCCGCGATGTCAGAAAGAGCATGTTGTGCATTTCACTGCACTACGTGGCAGGCACTACTCTGTGCCTGCCACTTGGTGCAGTGAAATGTAGGGGGGTACCATGGGTACCCTCCCAGTTCACCCACACCTCCCCCCAACACAAGGGGGGCCCGCAACGGGCCCCTAAAGGCATTCTCCACCAGCCTTTCAATGGCGATCCAACCGCCACGGAAAGGCTGGCTTCCCTCGGCATCATAAATGTGCCGGTGGAGCCTGCTAGGCTCCGCCGCCATTGTAAGTATGCTGACCACTCCGCCAGGCAATCGTGACGATTGCTACCAGCGGAAAAGCGGCGGACGGACTTTCCGTCCACTGCGATACCCACCGCCATCATAATGTGGCGGGGGTAAATCTCATGACGATGGCAAAACGATCGGCACTGCTGGCCCAGCGGTGGCTATTATTCCGCCATTGTAATGAGCCCCTATGTTTTTATTAATTATATTTATTATTTAATTTATTTTATATTATATTTAAGACATTTAAAAAAATATATATTTTGAACAACGATATTTTAAACAACGATATTTTGGTTTCATTATGTTTTTTACTTACCTTTGTATAGATAGGATGTCGATATTTTGTCCATCGATATTGTTAGCATGATATTCTGGTAGGTCGATATTGTTGTCGTTGATATTATGTCAGTGATCCATCTCAAGCGCTCTAGCGGCTTTTGCATGTCTTGCCTCATTGCCTTGTAGAGGCAGGACACTGTCTTGATCCTCCCCTCTGATAGCGCGACATATCTGCACCCTGCTAGCGCCCGTGGCTCCATATCCCCCACGCCCCAGTGTTTCCTAATCCTTCTAGTGAGGTCCTCATGCTTCAGGAAGTGACCTCCCGGGAAGTAATATGCGGCTTGTAGATCTTCAAATGGTAGTAGTGTAGAGTCTTGATACAGGTCCCCCTCACCGTCAGTCCTGCCTCTTCCCAGTCCTCTAGCCCTCCCTAGTGTTCTCCCTGTGGCAGACAGCGCAGCAGTGTGATGGGTATGTCTGGGGAATAGGGGGTCTTAGCGCCCACTCGTCTCGGGTATCTGGCCCAGAAGCTCACCACCACCCTGGTTTTGATTGTGTCTTCTGACGTGTTCCATCGCACTGGTAGCAGGATCTTCGCTTGGGTTGTGGCATCTGGTGCTGCTGGGTATTGTTCCCTTTCCGGGTCGCGATCTGCCGCCAACCATTGGATCAGCCAGAACAGCTGGGCAGCTATATAATAGCCCTCAAAGTCAGGGACCTCTAAGTCACCCTCTGCTGTGGAGTGCCGCAAAGAGGCCAGCGCTACTCTTCTGCGTCCCGCTCCCCAGAGGAATGACGACTAGTGAGTTAAGATCTTTAAATGTTGCTCTAGGGATCCACACCAGAAGAGCCCCAAAGTAGTATAGTAGAGGCGGGAGTGCTACCATCTTCAAGACGGCTACCCGCCCAGCCACAGACAGTGGCAGCGTTCCCCAGAAGTCCATCGCAATCCTCACTGATCTTATCGCTCTACCCACATTACCTTCTAGAAATTCTGCCGGGCTGTGGTATATTTTGACTTTAAGGTACTGCAGGCAGCTAGGTTCCCATTTCAGGTGTTCTAGATTGGGCGGTGGGGGGGCATTGGGCACCATAGAGTATAGGCTGGATTTCCACCAGTTAACTTCGAGGCCGGATACGGTACCAAATCTGGCCAGCATGCCCGCGCTCCTCTGTTCATCCGCCGTATCGCTGAGGAATAGTAAGAGGTCGTCTGCATATAGGGCTATAAAATGCTGCACTGCTCCTGCCCTCAGGCCATTAAAGTCCTGCCCGCTCCTGGCCCTGCATGCCAGTGGCTCCATGACCATTGCAAACAGGAGTGGGGAGAGGGAGCATCCCTGCCTCGTACCTCTCTCCACCCCCTGTCTGGGTGAGACGGTCCTCCCGGTGCGCCCTTGGACCATGGGGGATGTGTACAGTAGCCGTACCCATGCTAGAAATCCTCCTCCCAGGCCCATCCTAGCCAGGACTTCGTAGAGATAGAGCCACTCAAGGCTGTCGAAGGCCTTCTCAATGTCCACTGCAAACACCGCCCCCTCCTGCTTGTCGTACCCGTCGGAGCCCATTACAGCCATTAGCCGCCTAATATTTATGGCTGTGATCCGCCCCGAGATAAACCCCACCTGGTCTGCATGGACCAGATCTGGCATGTGGGGGAGAAGTCGCATCGCTAGGATTTTGTAATCCATGTTCAGCACGGATAGTGGCCTGTGAGCCATATAGTCATGCAGTTCTTTCCCAGGTTTTGGCACCGGGATCTCAAGGGTCTCCCTAGCACTCTCCGGCAGTATGCCCGCTTCCTGGGCCTTCTGATACATTGGGACCAGTCGGGCCAGCTCCTCCACATAGGTTGCGTAGAACTTGGCTGGTAGGCCGTCTGTACCATGGGTCTTGTTCCTTGCCATTCCCTTAATGGCGGCTCGCACCTCCTGCTGTGTAATGTCCATTCCCAGCTCCTCCACCTCCTCAGGTTTCAGCCTCGCCATCCGCAGGTCTGTGGGTTTGCCGTCTCGCAACCTTCTGTATAGCTTCGCATAGTAATGAGCAAAGACTTCATTAATCTTCGCCTGTGTATAGTGTCCTCATCCTCTATTTCCACCAGGGGTAGACCCCTGCTCACTGGGTTTGCAGGCCATGCCAGGAGTGATCCCGATTTGTCCCACTCAGCGTGAGTATTTCTTGTAGTCGAAGCATCTAAGCCTCTCTGTCTGCTTTGCCACTTCCTCCTTGGCCTCTAAGAGTGTCTGCTGGAACTCTGGGTGCTCTGGCCTTCTGCTTTCTAGCCTTCTAAGGGTTTTCTCTGCTCCCTCCACTTCTTCCAGGATGACACGCCTGACCCCTGTGGTACGCTTTATACATTGGCCCCTCAGGACCACCTTCAAGGCGTCCCACTCTGCGTTCGGCAAAGAGGCTGTCCCCGCATTGGCCGCAAAGTAGTGCGCTATTTCCTCCCTAATCTCTTACAAGATGACATGGTTGGTGTCCGGGTGGAGCCTCCATGGAGGGATCGCTGATATAGGGTGTATCCATTTCAAGGATATGACCAGTGGGGTGTGATCTGATATCGTTCGCGTGAGGCATTCCACGGCAATACGTGGCACTGAGTGTCTACTGAGCATAGAAAGGCATGTAGTCACGCATGCACTTCATAAACCACTGAGAAGTAGGAGTAGGCCCTGTCTTGGGGGTGTAAGGTCCTCCTGGCATCTAGCAGTCCCCAGCTCTGTCTGTAGGTGGTGAATGCATGTGAGGCATGCGCTGCTTGGGAGTTTCGCAGTGGAGGGTGGGATCTGTCTAGGAGCATGTTGTCCACACTGTTAAAATCGCCCCCATAAGGGTAGTGCCCATCAGGCACTGTGTCAAGCGGTGAGTCAGTCTCGCGAAGACGGCTGGTTGTTCTGCATTGCGTATGTAGATACTAATTATACTTTTCTCTCGACCCTCTAGTCTCCCCTTTATGGGTATGTATCGACCCTCCGGGTCTACCAGTGAGTCCGTCAGTTGGAATGAAACCCCCACTTGGATCCATATTAGCACCCCCCCGGACATATGCCGAGTAGGTAGTGTAAAAGAGCTGGCCCCTCCACAGCACCTGTAAGGCTTGCCCTTCTTTCTGTGTTAGATGCATCTCTTGTAATAGGGCTATCTGGGCTCCCCTCCGTCAAATTTATGAGAGGATTTTGTGGCGTTTCATCATTGTGTGCATGCCCCTGATATTCCAAGTCATGCATTTGTACTGTTGCTTGTCAACCATTAGAAGATGTTATTATGCCCAGACCACCTCCCTTCTTATGCTTCGACACCTGCCTGTTCTCCCCACTCGATACCGTGTGGGGTCCTGTGTGCTGCAACTCAAGGTGTCCCCCATGTCAACATTAAACATTTCTCCCAAATCCCACTCCCCAGGATAGGCAGGAAATCTCTCTCCATCGAAACTAAAGTTATAAGTCCGCAAGTGACTGCTTGCAGTTCTGTCAGTCAATTGCAAGGGGGGAAGGCCGCTCATCCGCCACTCTCCCAGTCTCTGCGGCTGCCATTCCGTTCCGTAGTCCCAAAGGAACCCCTCGCAGAACTCCCCTCCATTGCTGGGTAGGGTGTGTCCAGTGTTACTTTAAACCTGCTCACAGTAGATCTCTGCCCTCTCAGTCTAGGCGATATCGTCCGCCGTCTGCGTAGTTACATCTGGAAGCACCACACTCTGTGCCTCGGAGTCACTGGATCCATGCTCCGAGCCAGTTTCTGCTGCAGTCTCCCTGTCCTCAGAGGGCACGTGGCTTCTCCCTTTGCCACTGATCAGCGCTACCACTTGCATCATGTTCTGGCGCTAAAGCTGCGCTTCCTCTTGTGTAGTTGCTAGAGTCTCCCTCAAGGCTCGCCTGCCCCTGGAACGGTTCTCTCGTCTTCTTCTCCTCTCCAAGGCACGTAGTGGCACCATCCCTTTGTGCTTTTCCAGCCAGTTTGATGCCTCCAGCGAGGTCCTGAAGAACTCTGTGCCCCTCTCCGTGGTGACTCGTAGCGTGACCGGGTACTGCATCGCGTATTTGTAGTTCAGTTGCTGCTGCCTCTGCTTCACATCCCGATAGAAGCCTCTCTGCCTTTGCACCTCCCGGGGGAAATCTGGGAAGATTCGCACCACTGAGTTGTCCACCTCTATGTCTTCTCTGAGGTGTGCCTGGGTAAGGATGTGATCACTGTCACTGTAATGGAGGAGCTTTGCTATCACCACCCGCGGTGGCGCTCCTGGTATAGGTAGTTTTACAGCGACTCGATGCACCCGCTCTAGGGCAAAGAAATTCGATAGGCCGTCCGGCGCTTCTTCCTCCCATAGCCATTTTCCAGATAGTCTATCATGCTGAGGCCTTCTATTTTCTCCGGCTGGCCTATAATTCTGAGGTTACTACTGCGCGACCTATTTTTGGCCTCTTCGGCCCTGCCTTACAATGTTCGCACCTTCATCTCAATTGCTGCCACTCGCTGCTTCATTATTGCTATGTCCCGCAGAGTCTCGGATAATTGGCCCTCATTTGTCTTGACGCGGTCCACCAACTTTTTGTGGTCTTCCCTGAGTAGGCCCAGATCTAGACTCAGCGAGTTGATTTTGGTATCCAGGCGCTCACTGGAAAAGGTGTTAGCCTGCAGTATGTCTTGCAGTGTGGGGTCTCTGGGGTGCTCCGCCTGCGTTAGGGTCTTCCCCCTTTTCTGTCAGGGCCTCTTCCCTGTCCTTATTTTTGGGGATCTTCCCCATGGCGTCTTCTCGCTCTGTTGCGCTTCTAGTGCTGCGTGTCCTCATGGGTTGCTCCAGGCAGTCCTCGTCCCCCATGAGGTTGTCTCTTCTGGCAGGTGTTCTTCGGTCCCCATGGCACGCTATCGTCATTACAATGAAACTGAAACTTAGTTTCAGTTTCAGTTTCGGTGCTTGTGGGGCTATCTCAGCCCCCTGAGCACCGAAACACATGCGAGAGGTATCATTGGAAAGGGGAGAATCTCCCCTTCCCAATGGTACCCTTCTCTAGTGGATCCCTACTTGGAGATCACCCCAGGAGGGTGATCCCCAAGCAGGGACCCACCCACCAGCACCAGGGAGGGGGGAGCGGCCCCTTGGGCAAGGGCCTTTGCTCCCCCATACATTTTGGCACAGACAGTATTTCTGTCCCCCCTGGGGGGGCAAAAAGCACCTCAGACACCAGGGATTCTTTTTCTATAGGCAAGGGGTGGGGGCTGCTCAAAATTGGCATGCCAGTGCCCCTACCCTACCCCCCAAAAAATGCCACATTCTTTTTGCCCCCCCAGGCGGCAGATGGGGCAGCAGCCCCTGATCTGCCCCGGGCGGGCAGAAAGCCCACAAGGCACCAGGGATTTTTTGTTTTATTATACGTAGGGGTGGGAGCTGTCCAGAATGGGCATACCAATGCCCCCACCCCAAAACAATTGCCACAGTGTTTCCGCCAAGCGTGGGACCAAAAACTCATGTCTTACCCCTTACAAAACCAGGTTGTTTTCGGATACATAGGGAGAATCTGCGTTTTTGGTCCCGGGTTGGCAGCCATCTTGGGAAACCTACTTAACCCACACATTTCTGAAAACTAGACACCTGGGGGAGTCCAGCGAGGTATGGCTTGCGTGGAGCCCCCAACGTTTTTCTACCCAGAATCCCCTGCAAACCTCACATTTAGCTGAAAAAAACACATTTTTCACATATTTTTGTGTGGAATCCCTGTGCCGGCACAAATGTCCTACCCCACAGCGTTTCCGTCAGTCTCCTGAGTAAAAATGATACCTCACTTGTGTGGGTGGGGCAAGTGCCTGTGACTGGGCAGAGCCAAAAACATAGGGATTAAGGGTATAGCACCAGAATTCTAAGCGATGCATTTTTTTAAAAATACGTTTTTAGCCAATTCTACATTGGACACCCACACAAATGAGGTATCATTTTACTCGGGAGACTGAGGGGAACGCTGTCAGGTAGGACATTTGTGTGTCCTTTTTAGGTTGAGCCTGGGCAGCGCATGCACTGCGGCGAGGCATGCAGTAGTGGAGTATGGCTTTGAAGCGCTTCCCACTCCCCGCCCATATTTTTAATTGACTTGTGTCATTGTCCTTCGTAAACTCTGCATTCCGAGTCGTTAGTAGGCTTGTTAGTCCCTCCTTGGTACCGCCTTGTCTGCATTTGTTACCTCCCATAACGACTGGACCTTTTACTGTTGTTGTTACATGGTGTGCTATATCCGTTGGTGAGCACTATTTTCTTTAATGCTCTTCCTCTTTTCCACCCACGACATCGCAGCACACCGCAAGCTTTGACTCCTGTATTTATTTAAATTACTACCGGTCCGCTTTAACTATAACGCCCGCGCTTATTCAATTATTTAATTTATGTCACGGTCCGCTTTCAGTTTAGCGGGCGCATTATTTAATTATTTATTTTACAAGCGGACGCTTTCAAATGAACGGTGCTTATTTATTTTATTTATAGCGCGGACCGCTTTCACTTCCGCGGCCCCGCTGCTGAACGTTTCTAAATTAATTATTTTATTTTGTTTTTGCTTTGTGTGACAGCACACCATGTGTGATTTCATTTCTTTGTTTACTGTAACCTGAATACAGCGAGCAGTGTCTAAAGGAAGGGGTGCGGCCAACATTAAAGTGCTCTCGCATTTGTGAGAGTTTGAGCTATTGGCATTAAAAATAACAATGCCTTTTATATATCTGTTAAAACACATAAATAAAAGGCGCTGCCATTTACGATGCCAATCGCTTAAACGCTTGCAAAAGCGAGGCCTGTTGCATCGAAAATGCTTGTTTGTAGGTAGGAGAGGTTTAGGGGCAAAAAGAGGACTTGATTTATTTGAGTAGGCCCATGAAAAGGTAAAAAACAATTGAAGCATGGACGCTAAATTTAGTAATCTGCACCAGTGGATTCTTAAAACAACTCTTAAAATTTGCAGAAATAATTATAAAATCAATTGTCGAGGTAGTTGCTGCCCATTGGAAAGCTTGAAGCATTTGTCCCTTAGAGGGATGTAATGGATTTATTATAACTAAGTCTCAGATCATGCTGGTTCAAATGGCTGATCAGTAAGAGAGTCAATTACCCCACATATACGCTGATCAGTTCTCCTGCAAATACGTGTATTGAAATCTCCAGCCCATACAATGAAAATCGGTGTGGGATGATTCTAAAGCACATCCTCTAGTGGTTTCTCCACCTCTTTGGCCACTAAAGTATGATTAGCAAAATTATTATTATAGAAATGTATCAACATTAGGTCAGTCTTCCTACAACCAATAGCTACTATGATGTGGAAATATAAAGAACTATTTATGAAGATTACCTTTTCAAATGAAATGGTGTTAGCTATGAGTGTAAGTTGACCCCCTTTTGCTGTACCTGAGTTTAAGGGAGGGCTAGCATGAAGAAAGATCGATAGCCATTTAAAAATATAGGATTCTTTACCCAGGTTTCCTGGAGATAAATAATAATAGAGTTCCTCAAACTCCTTGTACCAATTCAAATGATCTTTTTTATTATCATAACCCACTATGTTCCATGTAAGGAATGTGGTATCCGCATAAGGCTCATGGGAGAAAAGCCCCCCTGGTTGAATTAGAGATAGTACACTAAGGGGGGTTAAGTGGGATATCAATATTTTGTGAGTCTAAAACTAGTAACTGTTCCCTCAAATTAGTTGCAACAGATAGTGCATTTAAACTTTTACACTCCAGTTCATTAAGAGACAGAGGGAAAATAGGAGTAATAGAAAGTAAATCACAAGAGTCCACATCCTCCAGTGGGGCAAACCTGTTAGCAGTGGGAAAAGAATTGTTCACCTGCTGATAAGCAGGGCCGGACTGCAAAAATCGGCCCTGTAACAAAATCGGATCGGACGAAAAACGGCCCTGGCAAAGAGCTCGGCCAGGGCCGGTTTTGGTTCCCAGTACGGCCCTGCTGATAAGGAGTGGTCAGAAATCTGTTTGATGGGTTACTAGGACCACCTGTAATTAGACCATGTATCACTGAAGGCTTATAAAAGAAACCCAATGGGATGGTGTAAATTTGAGAGTGTAATGAAGGCTTAGCCGGAAAGTGCCTTAACAGATCTCTAACAACACATTGCTAAGAATGGCACAATCGTTTTCAAATACTTTTAAGTCTGAGAGGAAGCCGAGCAAGGCATGGACTGTTCAGCCAAAACTGTTCCTTCAGATATTGTTAGTATGCCCTGGTACAGAGGGAGGTCATTAGTTCCCCATCCCGCTCCCACCCCCAATTATTGCCTCCTTTCTGTGAAGGCAATCTCCTTTTCTAGGGCTGTGGGGTTCTGATAAGCTGAACGGTAGTGGTCTGCGGAAGATTGCATTTGCGCTATTCTTGTCGGTTGCGTATTCTGTCATTTTGTAATGGTGCCTTTCTTTCTTTTGTTGTCTTTAATTTCTTTATTACACCTTTAGTTTTTAGTAATTTCCTTTATTTCTACTTTATTTCCTCTTTTTCCTCTTTATTGGGTGTAATTTCCCTTTGTATCCAACTTTTTCCTTCTTTTTTATTATTTTTGGTCTTTGCCTGAGTCCTCAATGGCCGCCTGGCCTTCTCTGGCTTCTCATTGGTTTCCCTGCCTGACTTCAAGATGACCGCCAAGCTCTCGCGATATTTCAGATTGAAATCTACACGCGGGAGGCTTGGGGCTATCTTTGCAGTCGGCGGTCGGCTTTTGTCACAGTCAAGTGCCCTTTTTCTCTCTCCTCACCTCACTTCCGTTGATGCGGCCGGGGTGGGCTCCCGATGTTGCTGCAGGTTCTTACACGCGGACAAGGGTGGGCTCCTGGCTCCGCTTTTCTCGCGATCGGGGTGGGCTCCCGATTTCGCATTTTCTTTCTTTGGGGGCCGACGGACCAGGGTAGGCTCCTGGTTTCGTTTCTCTCGACCAGGTGGACTCCTGACGTCCCGTTTTTGCTTCTTGGTGGTTAACGGACCAGGGCGGGCTCCTGGATCCATTTGGAATGTTGTAAGGGCACGCGCTTCTGGTGGTGACTTCTGATCCCAACTTCTCGTCGCCAGTTGTCGTGTCTTGGTAATGAAGCACGCAGAGACAGGTAGGCGATTCTATGCTTTATTTGTATCTTCTTGTCTGCCTCACATGCACGTCAGTCCCCGTGCCCTCGCTGCCCAGTAGTGTCCTCCCCACTCCCTGACCAGAAGTGGTGTCCGGTTCCTGTCCCCTACCATCAGTTGGGTGCAGGGTCCTAGTGCCCTCTGACCCAGGTCACTACAGATGTAACCCAGCAGCTTGAATACATCTGACGCGTCAAGCAATGGCGTAATAATTGTTAAAAACAAAAGACAGGCAGGCTGTGTACTTGTGCCCCTGGACAGAGCCACAGCTGCGAGAACAATTTTGTGTATGTTCTTTTTCAGAAGCCACAAGGGACAGCCCTGGTAAAAAGTCACCTAAACACATACAGGATTTACAAATCTGTGTGTGTCTGAAACGTACATTCCGACAGCAGGTTTATAATACTGCCAAGCTGCAGAAGCTTTTAGAAATTATTTTTAAAAAGTGCTGTTGTGCTTGGCGTTGGGGGTCATTTCACTGCTGCTGGCTCTCCACAAATGACTAAGTGACGTGTGGAGAAATTCTTGGCAGTTCACACTAATTAGCAACGCCTGTCTGCAGATCCCAGTGCTTGTAGTTCCTCACGAGGAAACTTCTGTTTTATGTTTATTCTAAGTGGGTGAGAGGTGTGGTGCAGTTCGGATCACTAAATTTCCCCCTGCTTCCACGGACAGAATGATTTCTCAGTCACACGCACATACACACATCACAAGCTGGTGGGGCCCATAACACCAACATTCATTCTTTCAAACTATCCGTGCCTACAAAGGGACATCAAATCCAAACCACAGCTGTTCGCTTTGATAGAGGAAACCACCTTTACTGAATCACCCTACCCATTCCTCCATCAGGAGGTCAATCGGATCATTTAGTTGTTATTTAGTTTAAGTATGCTTTTAACTCTCAAATTAATCAATAAACATTTCAAAGAAATAATCACCCGACACAGTAATTCAAATAATGATTTTCTTTATCTAATTCAAATGCAGGTTAAATCCTAATAATGTAATATTATCTTTTGTCATATTTACCTATTCTGGCTAAATGTCGTTCTCTAAGTCAGAACTGGTCCTCAGTAAATTCATCAGAGTTCTAAAGTCACCGTCCTCTTCCGTCAGCATAAGGATCTCTGATCATCGATTCTCCGTCAATAGCTTCGGCACAAAGTGACGTCTAGCGAAGAGCAGCCTCTTCCCTCTCTAGTCTGCTAATATTTATACTAAAATTTACATATAACAGTTACATTTTCTCATTTCCCAGGGCAACGATTGGCTGAATTCAAATATATCTCAATACATTAGGAAACATTTTCAAATTTTCTCATGTGGAAGAAGTCTCAAAGTGAATATATGGGAAAGACTAATCCCGGGTCCAAAATGTATCAGTTCGTTGGTAATAGGTTGAGTTCGATAGTTCACTTTTCCATTAGCAACATTTGCTTCACGTTCAGGGACATTGGCACCTCGCCCAGGGTAGTCTTCATGGGTATGGTCTGACAGGTCACACAAGGGACACGAACGAAGTCAGTGCAGGCGCCTTTCTCCATTGTTCAAATGATGAAGTTATGTACTTTAGTTAGGTTTCAGTCAGCGGCCATCTTTTGGTAGGCCAGAATAGTCAACTTTAAGCAAAGAAACACAAAATTGTAATTAATACATAGAAATGATTAAAACAGTGTTAAACCCTTGCTAATACCCTTATGTGTATGCATTTATCTAGCCATATGCAACATCCAAAGCCGTTAATGCTGGTTTATTTAAGCGCAAATCACAATAACATCACTTCAAGCAACATTTATCATTTTAATATGCATACAAACTTAGTTCACTTATTATTTTAGCCATGCAAATACATTCCCACGTGTATTCTTTCTGTTAATAAGGTTGGTTTAGTACCTTCACATCAAGCTATTAATTATTATAATTAATTATTAATCATTTTAATATAAACTTATATAAATGGATTGGGTATATAAAAAGAAAACATTTTACCCGCTCCATCAGGGGCACACTCCTGGATCCAGTTAAGAGGGCTTGCACCGTGCAAGACCAGGAGAAAAGCTGTGAATGGGGCTGCAATGCCCATACAGGAGGAGGGAGGAGGGATCATCACACGCTGTACTGTGTGATGGCCAAAGTGAATGTTCTCGGAGTGAAATGGCAAGAAAGACAGCTAAACACACGAAAGCGGGACTTTTACAGAAACGCACCAATAAGAAGCCAGCATTTCTAAATGCCACAGATAGTAACCAGTGGCAATTGGTGGGTTTTCCAAACCCCACAGAAGAGATATAACAAGTCGATTGAAGCTCAACCTAAAAATCAGTTGGAGTAGTCGGGTACAGGACCTGCCCACCCTAATGAGTATCGACAATAATGAACCCAACAACTTTTTTTCCCGGTCTCTTGATTGAGACAAGGTCCTTGTGAGCTTAGACATCTTAAACATTTTGGGGGCCATGTGCCCTTCCTGCTCAACTCTTAATCTGTTTAACCATTTTAGGCTCTCTCACGCCCTCAGCAACCACGGTTGGGCCATTGACAACCCTCTTCTTTGGCCAGCCTACTTATGGGCACAATCTTGGAGCAAACACTCTCTTTCGCACAACCAGACAAGCAGAAAGGTTAGAGAACTGAACAAGCCTGCTGCACATGGTGCAGTAGACTTGGGCTTCAAAATTTGGGCTTGTGCATATGAAAGGTGCTTTTTTGTTTTCAGAACTTTAGTTGCTGCTCCATGAGGAACAGGGACTCCGAGTTAGGTTGCACTGGGCTGTGATCGCACCAGTCCTGCAGCTGCTTGATGTCAACAGTGCAATTATGGAGGATGTAAATAATGCTGCTCTGCACTGCATAGAAGCAAATAGCCCTCCCCCAGAAAACTGAAAGACAGCTGTAATTAAACCTGCTGGCAGCAGCTCCACAAGGACGCTGCAGTCAGAGGGACCACACAATATCTAACTTTCATTTGCATAAGTGGTACTTGCTGAATAAAGACAAAAGCCTGTGCAGTTTAGCTGGGCCAGTGCACTTAAAATGGGTAGAGTGCTTGCTGAATATAACCAGACCAAACAGGTTTTTTTTAAAACACATTTTATTAACATGTTTTCAAATATGAAGGCAATCACTTCATTAGCGCATTTTGAGAATGTATGCATTCGTTATCAAAATTATATACTTAATATAAACATAACTAAACTGAAAAACTTCAATGCAGTTGTATATGCACGTTATATACATACTAACTTATCAGACGTCATCGCCAGTGCCGGCAAGACCAGCCCATGGTAGTCCGCCCATCTGCGCCATATTTTAGAAGGTTTCTGTGGGCAGCCGCGAGCCTGGAAGACCCAAATTTTTAATCCCATACAGAAGTCTATACCATTTTTCCATGCTCTAATCGCAGGGGGTTTATCTGATTTCCAGGTGCTGGCAATGTCGCGTTTGGTGATGGTAAGGCAAAGCCAAAGGAGATGGCATTTGTACTTATTGCCGCCTATTGTGTCTGTTATGTGCAGTAGTGCCAGTCTAGGGGATCTGGGTATTTCCAAACCAAGGACTTCAGCCAGCCATGTCAGCACTCTGTTCTAAAATCTGTCTAAAGCTGTACATGTCCAAACTGTGTGTATGAAAGTGCCGTCATCAGATTGACACTTCAGTCACACAAGTGATGCAATCATGTTTGCTCTCCATAGCCTATAACGCGTATAGTACGCCCTATGCATATATTTAAACTGAATAAGACGTAGTCAGGAGGAGATGGCAGCTCCACGGGGAGATCCCAAAGCCTCAGCCCAGTCGCCAGCGTCTAAGGGACCAATTTCGGTTTGCCATGTTTCTTTAAGTTTTTCAAGTGTAGTGGCACTAAGTGTGATGAGGGATTGATATAGTTCTTATGCTCTCCCCTTGAGGAGTTTACCTTCTAATGGATTGAATTCTGGGAATGAGTCAACCTTGTTAATGTCAGGTGTGATAGCATGACGGAACTGCAGATAATTACAGAACTGGGAATTATGTAGGGAGGAGTCATCTTTAAGAGTCTGGTATGATTTAAGTACAGTGCCTTTTATGACATTACCGATGGATGAGATGCCTATGTGATCTCATTCACGGAACTCTTGGAGCCCGGCCAAGTGAGATAATAGGTGATTATATCAAAGCGGTGTTTCCAAGGGAAAGGCAACCCCACCACCCCATGCGCTGTAAGGATTGTCGCCAGGTAAGCAACACCACTCTAGTGGCGGTCAATAGAGAGTGGTGATGTGAGTTACTATATAAGTGAGATGTAAGAGTGGGGTCGTTTAGTATCCATCCCTCAATTGCGTATGCTGGGTCATCACTGGGCCCATAGCACCAGTCATTAATTACCTGGAGGTGTGAGGCCGCGTAATAGGCCCGCATATCTGCGGCTGCAATTCCCCCAAAAACATGTACGAAGTGCCACCCGGGGTGTGCCTCCACCCCATAAGAACTGTCCCAGAGTAGCATTGATCAATCCAGATGAACCTTCGTGGTCAGATGGGGTAGTAGCCTATTCGCAAATATTTTATCGAGGATGTTTGCTTCAGTATCCTTCTAGTGTGATAGGTGTGTTAAGGGATTCTTGTGCATCCTGCGAGATTGTGGAGGGTGGTATGACAAACTAGGAATTTCTTTATCAATGAGACATATATCACCTCTTTTGGTTAGTGTAGTTCTTTATAGAACTGCGCAAAACTATTGGCAATATCGATGGGATCTGTAAGGGTAATCCCTTGTATATCCCGTATAGGGGGAGGGGTATGGATACCGCTGCCTGTTGGCACAGTCGATAAAGTAGCTTTCTAGATTTGTCGCACCATTGATATGTTCAACTCTGGGATCCCAACCACATTTGTCTGTCCTTTTCCATTAACATGCTTTGGTATTGCTGTTGAGCGAGAGTAAGATTCCTGCGTAATATAGGGGTTTTGTGCTTGTGACATTGCTTTTCTTGGGTCATAATTTGTTTTTTTAACTGTTTAAGTTCATGTGTCTTGCATTTCCGGGCTGCGGTGGTGTAGCTTATGTCAACACCACGTACGGTGGGCTTTAGGGCTTTCCATATTACCGTCGGCGAAGATGCGGTGCACTCATTATGACAGAGATAGTCTGCCACCGCATTATTATGTTCCTTATACTTCTGGTTTTGTAGGTGCCATGTGGACATTCTCCACCGGAATGGGCGTCTGTGTATGCCAGTTGTAACTGTTGATGTAATTGGAGAGTGGTCGGATAATCCGCGGGGGAAAATAGAAGTCTCAGCTACTCTCTGAGCATGAGCCCCAGATATAAATAAATAGTCCGGTCGGGAGGATGTGTTGTGAACTGAGGAGTGGCATGTAAATCCTTTGTCGTGAGCGTGGGGCATTCCCCAGGTGTCAACCCAGCCGAGCGTGTTTACAAGAGCTAGTAGTTTAGATTCCCTAGGGTTCACGCAATCCCCCTGGGGACGCCCCCTATCAATGAGTGCATACATGACATCATTCCAGTCGCCACCCATGATTGTGAGACATTTGGGCAGAAGAGTCCTAAAGCTGTCAATAACGTTTGGGATAATAGGGGAAGAGCATATACCCTACCCACCACTATGTGCCCTCCATTGAGGGAACTATGCACTATGATATATCTCCCATGGGCGTCTGTCCAGAGAGCTATGTATGTGAATGATATTCGACAATAAATTATAAGGGCCACACCTCTGGAACCTCGAGTAAATCCAGCATGATACACATGGTCATATAAATAGCAGGCTAAACATGGTGTTTTAGTGACCATGAGGTGTGTTTCCTGTAACATGATAATGTCTATTCTGGATATTTTTGCCTGTCGGAGTACTTCCCCTCGCTTAATCTTGTTGAGTACCCCTCTAACATTCCAGCTCATAGTATGTAGTTGACCCCGTGGGGTCTCAGCCACCGACATCAACATTGTCATGACTGACTGACTGACTGAGATATTTATTAAGCGCACTTATGCCGAGGCGTCTTGGCGCTGTGATAGAAGAGGTGAGGTTGAGCTGGACTAAGATTTGGTGAACAGCCATGTTTTCAAGGCCTTTCTGAACAGGATCATGCTTGTTCCTAATCGAAGTTCTGTTGGTAGGGTGTTCCATAATCTTGCTTCCTGGAAAGAGAAGGCCTTACCTCCCCATCGGGTCCTCTTAAATTTTGATGGGCAAACTAGGCCCATATTGGAGGATCTGAGTGTGCGAGTCATGTACTAGATGATGTATTGTGTAGGTTTGCACAGATGTTTATCTATCGAATATGACATTCTCTAGGCACTGCATATGGAAAACATAACAAAAAACACCCCCCCAACCCAGCCCCGCCCCCACCACAATACCTCATGAAACTTGAAGCATCTGTCGCGGATGGGACACCCGGCTGGCCCCAACGGGTACCAACGGTGTGTTCCTCCAATGGATCCCTAAACACCCAATGGCAACTGTACAATAATATGGGGGGCTGCATTAAGACAAGCCAGCCCGCAACTAGTCCTTAGGTGGCTCATTATTCGAATTATCCACATCCTAACACACTATGCTTTGACTTAAGGATATACTTATATAGTCAATTGTGCTGTGTCGAGGAACTCCCGGCAGAGGCGTCGTTTTGGTCTCCCTCTTGCGCCTTGGAACGCCACGTGGATCTGGAGCGTGCTTCTGCTTTTCCTTCTGCTGTGTCTGGCAGCGATGTGACTCACCCGATGATGAGTCCGAGTCTTGGCGAGGAGGTGTATGAGGTTTTGGATGTGTCTGTTCATCTGTCCAGCTGAAAACGGCATCTGGTGTATTGAAGAAGAGGGTTCGAGAGTTATATATGACACCTAGTCGGGCGGGCAATTGAAGTGAGTACACAATTTTAAGCTCCCGCAATCGTGCCTTGGCCGCCTGGAAAGACTGGCGCTGCTGTAAGACAATCCTTGTGTAGTCCGGGAATATCATGATTCGTTGAGAGTCATAAAAAAGATATCCTTTTATCTCCTTTTATCCTGGCGTGTTTATGTCTCCATCATGATAGTTGAGGATGCATGCTATCATAGGTCGCGGCCGTGCCCCAGGAGGTGGGAGCTGCAACAAGACCCTGTGTGCACGTTCAATGATAAAGCAGGAAGATAGAGCCTCCCCTGGCATCCAGGAGACCAGCCACTCGGACAGGAACTTTCCAATATCTTTACCTTAACAATTCTCTGGGAACCCAACAAAGCGAAGGTTATTTCTATGTGCTCTTCCTTCTGCGTCCTCCACCCGAGTAGCGAGACTCCTAGTGAGTTTCTCCAGAGACAAGACCTGTGTCTGCAGCGTAGTGACAGCATCCTCAGTTCCCGAGACCCTCTTCTCCACCTCCGCTATGCGTTCAACAGTCCCCCTAAGGTCCTGCCTCATCAGCGACACCTCCGAGCCCACCGAGCCTATTTGGGCCTCGAGTGCCATTCGGGTCTGGGTAATGGCCGCCAGGATCACAGAGTTATCCTGCGGAGCTGGGGAGTCTCCTTCAGGGCCCATGGATTTGGCACCCACCCCGGTGAACTTGTCTATGGTGCTTTGTTTGGCGGTGCCGCCAGACACTTTGTCCTTCGTCATGATAGTTAAATAGGATATCACCAACCCTTAATGCAGGCAAATGATCCCCAGCAAGGGGGAGAGGGAAAGGCTCTCCGTAGGTGCCCCCGAGACCCCGACCAGGCCACACACGCGGCCATCGCAGCCGGATCAGTGCAAGTCTCCGCCGGCGAGCCGCCACTCTGTGTCAATACACGGTGGAGTCCTGTGAGGAGTATACACTCGGCCTCACTATAGGGCGTTGTTCAGTCTCTGCAGGGATGAAGGTCTCAACGGTAGTGAGTTCAGAAGGTACGACACATTTACATTTACGTCTGTGCACACCTCGCTATTTCCTCCAGTAGAAAATGTCTGAAGGGTCCCTTCTCCCCTGGAGCCCAAGGGGCAGGTATTAACTATCAGCTGTCAGGCATGGTGTGGCTCAATAACTCGGACTGCCACAAGGGTAGGCCTCAGCTGTGTGTCCGCTCAGGCCCAAGGCCGCAGGTCCGGGATTCTCCACCAGGCTCTGGCCTCACTGCCACAACCCAACTGAGAGCACCCAGCAGGCACCGGGGCCGCCCCCCACTAGGCGATTCTCATTCATCTGCCATCAGGACCCATGTCAGGACCTGGGGCCACAGGCTATCCAGGGATCAAGGGTATATTCTGCACTGCCCCCTCTATGTACGGCCTCTTGTTACCTCACGGCTTCCACGGCACTCCAGGGGAAACTACACGCACCACCGGAATCCCCACGGCCCAGTCGATGGTGGTGAGAGCGCTGGTCGGCAGCGAGACCGGCATCGCACTCCCCCCAGAAGTGGGCCTCTGGTGTTGATTCTGCGCTCGCCGTGGCTGTCTTAGAGGCCCAGCAGCACCGTGTGCGGGTTTGCATTTGTTGCCGCCCTGCAGCCCGGGTGACTGCACCGAGCTGTGGGCTAGATTTGGCAGCCGTCCAGCACTCACTGCATCGAGCCCGCCTCTGGATCGCCGGTCAGCTCTGTCCATTCACGATTCGCCCCTGGATACCTCTGGTGCGTCCCAATCAGCACACCGCTGTGGAGTCTGCACCACCCCCCACCGGGGGTCCGACGTAGAAGTTGAAGACAGCCAGCCAAACTCAGATTACGACGGGTTTTAAACGCGGGCTGGCAAAGCAGATCTAGATTGCGTCTGCCATGTTAGCCTGCCTGGCCACGCCCCCCCCCCCCTCAAACAGGTCTTTTTCTTTAACACCCTTCTTTCCCTTACAGGGCCGGGCTGGCTGGACAGCCTGTGCTGTCTTAAAAAACAAGCATTTGCAATGCAATAGCATGTCTCGAAGAGACAGCGAATGTGCTGCCTAGACGAGACCTAAAAAAAAAGTAAATAAAAAATCAGGCTATTTTTAAACTCCACACACTGACACTTTCCCAACACTTTAAGTGAGGGACTCTTTGAAAGATGGGGCCCCTTGAAATATGGGGCCACGGACCAGTGCCTACTTTGGTTTGCCTTATAATGTCTCTGCCTGTGGGCCTCCAAAGAGGATCACATCACTTGGATCCCTTTTGTGACTGCAATGAAAAGAAGAACAATGCAGTAGAGTCTTTGGTGGAAAGCTGTTTGAATCCCAGAGCATATAGGTAAAGAAAGCCTCTTTAGCTTGGTTGTGAGTTGGCAAGCAAATAAGGTTAGTTATTGGTTATCTTGCTGTAATGGGAAGCAGTGCGACAAGTCTGGCGGCTGCATCTTTTCCCTTGTGATATGTTCAGAATAGGCTATGATCGTATGGAGGAACCAGCTTTTCCCTGAACATGAACACAAGTGCTGTGGGATTGCGTCTAGTCCTCCACGCATGTTCCAGGAGGCATTTATTGGTTTAGCGCTCTTATGTTTATTTAAGAAGCAGCGCTAAAACAGGTAAATGTGTTTTCTTTTGTTGCTTTCTGCTGTGATTATGGGCAAATACTCAAGAAAGACCAAGCACTATCGGGCTTCCGGTCCGGATTCCTTGGAATCCTAACCTAGGATCCCAGAAAGAAGTCCAGGAACCATAGTAGGATTTTGATGATAAATTAGGGCGAATCCTATGCTTTAAATGAAGTCTAAAGGAGGTTGCCAGAGAGAGGGTAGCTTTATTTGACCTTTCATCCGACTCTGAAGATGAGGAGTCTGTCTCTCCTCTGGAACGTAGTGGCAAATATATTGACAGGGAATGTTTGCCTGAGATTCTTTCAAGGATTCAAACGAACCAAAAAAGCAAAGTGTACACAAGGATTTTTCTATTTCCAAAGGTAATAAAACAATACAGGATAGACCAGAGGAGAGTCAACTAGTGGATAAAGAGGATTTGCTTCAAGATGGAGATGTTATAGAAGATTTCCTTTAATTTCTCCAGGTTTATTTTTAGTCACACTGGATGTGATGGACGCTTACTTTCATACAAGTGTAGCAGTGTCTGACTAAAAAATCCAGAGGTTTGCCATTTTTGGGAAGTGTTATCAATTCCAGGTCTTGCCCTATGGGGTCAGATCTGCTTCAAGAGTCTTTTACTAAATTATGGTTCCTCTGGTTCTATGGTTGCATGTGACATGCCTCTTAGGTCTTCCCTCATCTAGACAACTGGCTGTTTGCAAAACACACAAAGATGTTGGTTTTTAATGGGTTGGAGACAATGTTTAACTCTGTATCCAAGCATGGTCTTTATCTTAACTTTTCAAAATGTCATCTTCTACCTTCTCAAGATCAAGTATTCATAGGTGCAATTTTTAGAATGGGTATGGGATTGGTATACTTTCCACAAGAAAGAGGAGACTGAGGAAAACCCTGCCCTCACATTTGTCTCTGGGTCAAGCATCAGCAAGATTGTGTTTAAAGGTTCATGGACACATGGCCAGGTGTGTGTTCCTTGTATCTTAGGCCAGTTTACACCTAAAACCACTTTGATCCATCTGCTAAACTATTGGAGAGCATCATTTTTAGCATCTCTAGAGAGGTGAGCGTCTCCAGTGGGACATCACATTGTACTACACATTCTGTGGTGATTAAAAAGGATTTGTAGACGAGGGGATTTCCTCTAGCATCATATCCTATGCTCATAGTAACAACAGATGCCAGTCTGATAAGCTGGAGTTTTCCTTATGAGGAGCAGGGTTAAGACTGATTTGCACATTACTGGGTGTAAACTCGGGTGGCATGGTGAGCAAAGGAACAATGGATTTAACCCACATCTCTTGACCTGGGGTGAATGTTTGATTTGTTCCGCATTCCGTCCATCATTTGTGTGCCTTTGGCTGCAACGGAACAACAGCAAACATTTGAATTAGAGGGAAATGATTGCAGTCTAGAAAGCTTTGATTCATTTCAAAGGCAGTCTCCAGCACCATCATGTCCTTGTCCGAACAGACAACCATCTTGCAATTCCATATTTGAACAGACAGGTAGTGTCAAGGTCCTATTCCCTAAACTTGGAGGCAATGAAGATACGGAGTTGGTCAGAATCTCATCTGCTGTCTCTCACTGCAAAATATATAAGGGGACTTAAGACACTACATAATCATACATAAGAACCTCATGGCAGACTCTCTAAGCCGCGAATTCTCAATATCACAGAGAATGTGTTTGCCCTCTTCAGTATTGAGGGAGATTTGTCACAGATTTGGGAATCCAGTAATAGACCTAATTGCCTCTCTTCACAACACCCAGTTTAAGAAGTTTTGTTTTTAGTTTCCAACACATGGTGCACGGGAAGGGGATGCTCTAACCATATCTTAGCCTTCTCCTTTTGTCTATGCCTTTCCTCCCTTTTGAGGAAAAAGTTGTATGATATGAACACGAGTTCAGCCTTTTTAGGTCGAGCCTGGGCAGCGCATGCACTACTCTGCGAGGCATTCTGTATTCGTGTATGTACTTGAAGTACTGCCCATTCTCCGCCCATATTTTCATTGGCTTGTGTAGTTGTCCTTTGTAAATGCTGGCTTCTGATTCGTTAATAGGCTTGTTAGTCCCTTCTTAGTAGTGCCTTGTCTTTATTTGTAACCTCCCAGGAGGACTGGCCCTTTTACTTCTGTTGTTACACAGTATGTCTTATTTAGTCTGTAAGCACTATTTTCTGTAACGAGTTTCTCCTACTGCAGGCAGGACATGCTTGCTTTCCTGCAACATTTAGCTGCCATGCCTGCTTTCACTTTCCAAAGCTAGCCTCATAGAGCAATTATAAAATCGGCCTAACTTAATGGATGTCTAAATTAGTGGGTCAAAAGGTACAGAATACTTCTCTTTAAAAAAAATAAAAGGTTTTTCTAGTTTCATAGAACAGGCTAACAACAGTTCAACCGCTCGACGCAGACTTTAGTTGACATGAAAGTTTGTTACCAGACATCAGAAAGCATTAATGAATCTTGGGTTTGTCCGATTCACATATCCGTGTGGGTAGTAATGGAGGGCACGTTTGCTAATTTGTGCATTAACGTGTAACTACTGACCCTGGTGCTTTTCTAAAGGCAGGCACATCCGGTGAATCATGAAAATGCAGACATCCACTTCAAATATTGACTCTAACCCCGTTTGGAAGGAGTCTTACACTGTTGGGACGAGTTCTACTATCGATTTTTTTCGCAGAATGCTTCAAATTGGCAACAGATTGAATCACAGCACCTTGCCTGGGAACCACGCAGTACAGTTTTTACAACGTTCTGAATAAACTGTCATGGCGCACATTTTACAGGAGGACACTGTCATTTTTGTGAACATTACACATGGCAGCGAACTAACTACAATATTGTTGCGCAGTGTGCCGATGATGTCGCAGCTTGTTCACATTCAGCTGTGGCTGTGGTAATATGTTTACAACATGCTCTGGAAATTTTACAGTTTTTCTGGAATCGCACAATCTGATTTCTGCTCTGTCTCATATAAAATGTCTGCGTTGTTTTTGCAAAATTGTTACGTATTTGCCTAATCATAAGAAGTACCCACAATTCAGGCCTATCATTGACGTTAATCAGGTTCCTTGTAAGCTCTAGCGCTTTATGATCCATTTTTCTTTGAGCCTGTTTTTTTTAATTTTTTTAAATATTTGGTGGCCGTCGTCAACATTTGTTAGCAAACTCCTTATAGAACCCTGCATTTTCATGCAGCTCTCCAATGTTTCCCGGTGGCTATCCTGATGTTAATTAGATCGCACACACAAAGGGAAGTAGCTAGAAAATGTAAATACACCCCACTTGAACTATACCTCTAATCACACTGAGCACGTGAAGCAAGCAAACCTAACCCTTTTTGAGAGACTTCCCTTCAGCCTTTCACCAGTCCATCCATCTATCCGTCCATTCATCTGGCCATCTCATCACCTTTCCATCCACCTATCCAACCTTCCACCCATTCATATATAAATGTATCCTTCCAAGCATCCACCCATCGATATATATTCACATAGCCATTTATCCCGGTTTTCACCCTTCCATTCACCTTTCTATGCTTCCTTTTATTTTTTCTTCCTCATTTCCTCATTCTTTTCTTCCTTTCACCCTCCAGTTCTATCATTTTTGCTCTTACCTACCCTTCTTTTGCCTCACCCTTACTTTTTCCTTACCTTTCTCTGTCTTCCTTTTTGTTGTTGTTCACCCCCTCTGTATTTTCCCCTGTTGCCCTCATGTCATACTTTTTATTTTATTTGTTTCCTTCCCTGTACATTTTAGCCCACCTTCCACACCTCTCTGTCATGGTATTCCCTAACAGTGTTATTTATGAGCTTCTTTGTCTGCAGACAGAAGACACCCATAAACAACTAGTTAATGTTTTAGTGGTACCCAATTATCCTGCCCCTGGGGCCCAGGGCCAGTCCTCCCCACTTAAGCTGCTTAAGTGGGGAGTTCCCTACTCCGCAGGCACATACACATTTTGTTTTCTTATAGAGCAAGTTAGGTCTGTGGTGTTATTGCTGTAATTAGGAATACTGTGCTGCTCTTTCCAGATTATTTTTTTTTTTTTCTTATAGAGCAAGTTAGGTCTGTGGTGTTTTTGCTGTAATTAGGAATACTGTGCTGCTCTTTCCAGATATATATATTTTTTTTTTCTTATAGAGCAAGTTAGGTCTGTGGTGTTTTTGCTGTAATTAGGAATACTGTGCTGCTCTTTCTAGATAAAAAAAATATACAGTAGTTAACTACCCTTGACTTGCATCGTTTCCGCAGTGATGCCAATGATTTAAAGGCATCACTAATCTGTTTTTGAAAGAATTGATTTGTTGGAAAGCTTATGGTGTTCCACTGATAGAACTGTTTAGGCAACTCAACAATTCTTTGACAGCATCATCCATTTTCCGCATATGCCTTAGAATTTAATGGACGAGTACTCTATTGAACAGTTAATATTAACCATGTCAATACTAATGTTACATATTAAGAAAAAAATTGAAAACAATGTATATACTGATACTGTCTTACAACAAATAACGTAATTGAAAGGGAAGAGTTACATTAGAAAAGTAACACAACCGTACCTGCCCCCTTTTACCGCAAGTGAAACATCTAAATCTTTGTGCGTGATTATCATTGAACTAAAACGTCTAATATCTTCTGCTACCTTGCTTACAGCTTTCGTAAACTTTATGTAACTGCTAGTTAATTACTTATCAGAGCTGTTAAAACATATTGGACTCCATAATAAGGTCTCCATTAGCCCAGCCTGGAGATAACGGAATTTACTATAGTGGTCGGTATCTCTGTGTGATAGCAGGATTGCAATTTATTTCACCCAGAATGGAGATTAACCCACAGTCCTTGGCATACCGAGTCCAATTCCACATGTTTAGATCGAGCCTGGGCGGCGCATGCGCTGCTCTCCGAGGCATGCTTTATTTTAGTATGTACTTAAAGCCCCACCCACTCCGCACATATTTGTCATTGGCTTGTGTCATTGTCCTTCGTAAATGCTGGTTTCTGATTCGTTAATAGGCTTGTTAAGTCCCTCCTTTGTACTGCCTTGTCTTCATTTGTAACCTTTTACACTTTGCAGTACTCCACTATTATTCTTATCATGATATTTATTGTAAGAAGGGGAGGGAATGAGAGACAAATGTCTTGGAATATCCCTGTGTGAAGCTGTCACAAGTGAAGTGGAATAGGAAAAAACCTTGCTTTTATTTATTTTCCCTCACACACCCTAGTGGTGTCATGCTTCATCATCGGGACACCACGACCCCTATAAGTCGCGGTGGGCTCAACCAATATCTCAGGGAGCACTGATAATATAACAGGTCAGGGGATAAAGATTAAAAATTCACTGTTGGACCCCAGTTTCCCTTTATTCTTGGGTACAACAGGAATATTAAAATTAAAGACAGTAGGGTCGTATGGAGAATTATGGTCCTAAGACCCTAGGGCCAACATATTTCAGTCCTCGTGTGCCCAAAGAATTTGGTGCTTGGACTTTTTTCAGGGCTGTGTTATCCCCTGGTATAAACTGGAACTGGGAATTACCCTATCCTATTTATATAAAGGGCAGGTAGCTGCTCCTTTGTGTAGCATCAATATTTTGAAAGTTACGTTACTCCATCTGTAAAGAGAAATAAACATAACGAAAGAGAAAAAGAAAAAAAGGGTATGTATTAGCGTGCAGTAATCTTTGAACGCTGAACAACACCATGGTGTAAGAGATTCCCTCATGTTGTCCCAGGCTGTGCTCTTATAAATATTATGTCAATTTAAAACTGAGTTTTATCAAGAGCATTGACTTTCTTACATTCATAGTTTTGCAACTTGCCATTATACAGTGTGCCTATAGCCCCAGTGACGAAAACAACAACAAGTGCTTAGATCACACACTACACACTCACTCGTCTTTATATGGATCGCTTTATAGAACAATAAAGTTTTTGTTGAAACTCTGGTAAAATGATCTTACCCCGTTTAGAGGATAGTAATGGTCCGCGTGGACTCACACCTTAACAGGCGTATCCCTGGTTCCAATAATTTAAAAGCCACAATGTATATTCGTCCAACAATACGTTTGTAGTGTTTTGCGAGTTGTATATAAAACACATAGACAAACGAGACAACAACAAAGACAAGAAAAACACAGAAGACCCGTTTCAGGCTGCATATCATGACTGCTGTCTCTCTATTTGGAGTAAACAGTGAAAGAAAATCGTAACGTTTATGTCAAGGCTTTGTATGCGGTACTCGCGGTTTTACTGGTCTCACCCCTCTAAAGACCTATGTGGCGCAGAGTCCATCGGCTTGAACGATGGGACTCCCGCGCATTGCCAGTTTTAAATAACCCAGTCGGCAGAAATAATTTCCGGGTTTTTCACCGAACTATCGCGAGACTACCACGGAGCTCGCCGGCTTGATTAACGTAACAGTACAAAGTAAATAAACAAACAAGGGCTTTATTTTAATTCCTTATAATTTCATGGTGGAGCTATACCTTCACTTTTCTTCCCGTCATGCCGATGTACATTAATTGGCACGGGCATTTAATCATGTAGATGACTTTGTCGCTGTTGCAGTTCGTATGGGTTCTTTGCATGGTGCATGCCCAACTCAATCTCTTTTGTGTGTTTGGTAAATGGACATACCACACATGTCCCGCATGGATAGTGATTGCTGACCGATGGTTGTTGCCAAAGTGTGAGTTGTTTGGAAGTACTTTTTCTCAAGTCTGTATGTATCAAACTGTCTCTTAAGCTTTTATTCCTCTTAAATGAGAACATCAGTTTGTCATAAATGTAATTTGTTTGATGTGAGAATCTGCCATTTCTTGTTGATAATCTTTTTGACAGCATTAGATGATGCATTGTATGTGGTGACACAGATGATAGTGTCTTTGGATTCTTTTTCATTGTTTCCAAAAGGGCAGCTCTGGGTGTATTGCGAGACCTTTTCTTGGCTCTGTCAATGATGCTCTTTCTTGCAGTTTTTTTGCCAGTGACTCAGCTTCGACCTTGTATTCATCTAGATTTTCACAGTTTCTACGAATACGTAAAAATTGACCTACAGGAAGGTTTTCCCATAGGGAACGCGGATGTGCACTTTCAAAATGTAGGAGACTGTTTTTATCAATTGGTTTTGTGTATAAAGAGCTTGAAAGGCCTCCATCTTTAGCTCTGATTTTGACATCAAGGAAGGAGACTTCATTATGATGGTATGTCATGGTAAATTTTAGAAGGGGATCATGTTGATTTAGCCACCCGTAGAAGTTAGTGAGTGTCTCAGTATCTCCCTTCCATATCAACAGGACATCATCGATGTAACGCCACTATTTAAAGATGTTATTGGAGTAGGGGTTGGTTGACCAGATGTGTTGTTCTTCTATCTGGTCAACATACAGAAACGCTATGCTAGGAGCAAAGATGCTACCCATCGAAGTGCCATGGACTTGAAGATAGAGCTGATCTTCAAAGCGGAAAAAGTTTTCTGTTAGTGCTAAGCGCATAAATATGACGATTCAGTTGATTGGAGCATCCCAGATCCATTTTTCTTGTTTAAGCCAGTTTTCAATCATCTCAATGCTTTCCTTTTGTGGAATGCTTGTGTATACTTGTGTATAATGCTTCTACATCCAAGCATACCAGTAGATTATTCGTAGGGTCATATGTAATTTCCGATATTAAATTTAATAGATGTTTGGTGTCTTGTACATAAGACTTGATACATTTGACCAGAGGGCTGAGAAACCAATCCGTATACTGGGAGAGGGGCTCCAACTGGGACCCTACCCCAGACACGATAGGTCTTCCGGGTGGTGGTACTTTGTCTTTATGTATCTTTGGTATTGTATAAAATACCGGAATTCGTGGGTCATCAGGGTTTAGAAACTCGTGTTCTTTTTTTGTTGATCCAGCCACGGTTCAGAGCCTCTGCAGTGATTGTACTGATTGTTTTTTTCAAACGTACTGTGGGATCTTTGCTAATCTTCCTGTAGAATTTTGTATCTGTCAGAAGATTCATTCATGATGTTCTGTACGCAGTGATGTTCTGAATCACGGTTGCTCCGCCTTTATCCGTGGGTTTTATGATGATATCGTTATTCATACTTAAGGTTTTCAATGCACTTCTTTCTCTTGTGCTGAGGTTGTCGTAGGTATCATGTTTAGATGATAGTTCATCAATGTCTTTCTTGACACTTTCTTCAAAGGCAATCACTTCTGGAGGCATGAGAGATGTTGGAGGAAAAAAGTTTGATTTTGGACGCAATGTTGTATGGGAATTATCCATCGCTGGTGTTTCTTTTCCCATAAAAAAGGTTTTTACACGTATTTTTCTGAAGAATTCGCTTAGTTCACAACGCAATTGGAATTTGTCCAGATATGTTGTGGGAACGAAGCCCAGGCCTTTATTTAGAACTGCTATTTCTTCTGGATTTAACGTGTAATCTGAAAGGTTTACCACGAGTCCTTGCTGTTGTTCATTCCCCCTTGTGGTCCTTTTTTTCATGCTCCGTGTGTTCATTGGAGTGTTGTTGTCTTCCCATTGGACCTGTTTGTTTGTATTGGTTCTCCTGCCTCGCCTCCCTCTTCTTCCGCCCTGTCCTAAAAAACGGTTTGGATTGTAATTCGGTTGTAAAAAGGGCGCAGAATGATAGGGGGGGGCATGAAATTGAGGAGGTCCGTGAAACTGTACTGAGCCAAATGGACTTGGCCACGGGTACATTGGAGGTCGTTGAAACCCTTGATTAAAATTGCCTCTTCTTGGTCTTCTCTGTTTTCGTTTCCAGCTTTTAGCGGAACCATCAATTGACCAATCTTCAGGCTCAGACTCAGAATTACTTGAGTCTCCTTGATAGGAAGAGCCGGATTCAGTATTTTTCTGACCTTTATAATCATCTCGTATATACGGATATACCTTTTCATGGGCACATTTTTTAAGGTCTTTCTGTAGTTTTACCTTCCTTTGCATCAAGAAGTCTTTATGCTCTGCAATTTCTTTATTGACCTCCTCTAATTTCTTTTTAGATAGGGTACTCTTAATTTCAGTCATTAGAGCATCTTCGCTTGTTTTAATTTTAACTAGAATTGCTTCAGACAGACGTTTGGCAGTATTTATTATAAGAATTAATCAATCACGTGTACATCGCCACGCGATTAGAGACCATTCTTTTTGAACAGTGGGTCATCTAAGAATATTCTGGAAGCATTAGTTACCAAGAGGCCCCTTGGTGCAGCGTTCCCCCGTAAATATTCCGTAAGAATAGCTCCATGTAGGAGAATTTTCATCTGGGTGCGTTTAAGTTCTTAAAGTTCATCCCAATTTTGGGCTTGGTTCAGACTCTGATTAGTATTGGTGTCAGGAAATAGTGATGGGCCGGCTAAAATTGCTGATGCTATTTCATCTGTATACCCTATCCCTAGGGTTTCTATTTATGTGGAAGGACCAGGAATATTCATGGTGATTAAAAAAAGCGATTTTTTGAAGGCGAATAGAGAGTGTAAAAGGTGAAGAAAGAGGGGCACTAGATGAGGGAACTTCGTATAGAGGTCCCCTCTCAAATAAACCTCAAGAATCCAAAAATTCTCTCGATAACGAGGTTCCAAACAAATAACCCAACAGCTATGCGCTGTACTACACTCGTGATACACTAACTATACAGAACCGGATGGTCCTGTATATTTGAAGGGCCAAGAGGAAAAGAGAAAGTACACCCTCCTGATTCTGAATCTTTTACACTTTGCAGTACTCCATTTGTAACATCCCATTTGTAACCTCCCATGAGGACTGGCCCTTTTACTTCTGTTGTTACACGGTATGTCTTATTAAGTCTGTAAGCACTATTTTCTTTCATGAGTTTCTCCTACTGCAGGCACAACATGATTTCCTGCAACATTCAGTGCACCATGCGCGCTTTCAATTTCCAAGCAGCCCGGAACAATTGCAGCTGCTTCTTTGAAATGCAATAGGTCTCGCAATTGCAAGAGTTTGAGCTATTCGCATTGTAAATGACAATGCCTTTTATTTGTTAATTATCAAAACAGATAAATAAAAGGCATTGTAATTTACAATGTCAATAGCTTAAACTGTCGCAAATGTAAGACCTATTGCATTGCAAATGCTTGTTGTATCCACCCAAAATATTTGTACATCGTTATCTGTGGAGTTTTTCCATAACATTTGCAAATCTTTTGTGTACGTGCATATTCTTGTTCGCCATGCCCTTGGAAAGTACTGAATGGTTGCTAAAATAATTATATCCTGTTAACCATTTGTGCTGATCATAAAATGGAATACCACAAGCTCTTTCCGTACAATTTGCAGTTAGTCAAGCACGGTGAGTTTCTCGCACATTGTTTGCCTTGAAAATGTTGAGTGATCAGCTATTTTCTTCTTTGCATAACTGGAAGGAAATTTCCAATGAATTAGGGGTGACAAGTAGAGTTTGTTATATAGTATAAATATGAAAGGAGAATTGTTTCAAGTGTTCATTTCCTTAATGGACATGCTAATCCCGTGTTGGTTTGTACCAGCTTGAGCGTAAAAAACTGCTTTGTTTTACCTGTACTCTTTGGATTAAAGTATACAAGAGTAGCATTATCCAGGGCGCAAATGTATAATTTCCACAAATGGCACCCCAGATGGGACCTCTACACGAGACATCCAACAGCATTTGAGTCTGTGGCTGAGGTCGCACACCCCGAGACCGACTGATCGTGGGGCCCCCTGCAAGAGGAGACTGGTTTCTCGCAGCTGCCATCTGAAGTCCTGAACTGCTTTCGCTTGGCAACAGGATCTCTCCAGCAGAGGTTCTGAACTGATCAAGCGAAAAGTGGCTGAATTCCAGAGTACAGAGAGTCAGACGTCTTCAATAAACACCTGAGTTGTTTTTTAATAGTTGTATTGGATTATTGAGAATTTAATTGCATTACATTAGTTGGGTCTTAGGTTGGACCCAATAAATAGGCCTGTATTCATCGTATTGGAAAGTTTTCTCATTTAGATGGTCTCTGCCTTTGAAGGACAATGAGCAAACTGAAGAAATGCACTTTTGTGGTGGTGGTAATGCAGTTTCATTAATCCTAGTCTGGATAAGTCCCAATCAGTCCCTGTTGAGGGCAGTCCTGTCTGGAAGATCATGACAGAATATGGAACAGATGTGAACTCGTGGAACAGACTTTGGCATCGATATACTAAGGGAAATGAGGATTTGAGATGGCCACTGGACGGTTCATTTGATTGAAATAAAATTCAATATTTGAAGCAATGTTTATTTGAGAGAGAGGTCAGAAAAGCAATGTAAGAAACTTTCAATAAATGGGAAAAACTTTCTACAATGGAAAGATAAAATAAAAAGAGAGGGAGCGAGAACGGATAAAGGGAGTGTTGCGGAAAGCCAAGGCATAGGACCAACTAAACCAAACTCAAAGTATTGAGTGTATAGACAGAGAGTTTAGAGTAACCACTTACAAGACATATGTGATACAAGAAAAACAACATGAGGACCGGGACGAGGTATTAGAGAGACTACCGGAGAATCACCCACCATATGTCCCCTCAGGTTCCTGTACCTGCCCCACAGGCACAAAATGTACCACTACAGATCGGTCAGCAGGGAAATGCGCCTCTAGAACTTGTTTCAAATGTGCCAATTCTTCCTGCTCTAGTACCAGGTTAGCAATTGCCTGCCCCACCTGGGCCAATACTTAATCCACCCGCTGTTCAACAGCAGTCGCATGCAAAACGTACTTATCAAATATATGACTCAAAGGATAGAGGACTGTTGGACATGGTGTAATAAAAATACCCCACAAGAGGTGTTATGTTTGTGGCGTGATGCGAAAGGCCACATGATAACTTACCCCAGATGTCCCCCGGTCTGTTGAAAATTGTTTGCATTAGGGTGTTAAGTTCAGAAGAAAATATCAAGAAAGGGAAGGGAAATATTCCATGAGGGAAATACACCCCCTTCCTGCACCCCCTTGCTGCTGGCTAGCGTTGCTGCTCAGAACCTCATTCCCCAAATCGGCCATACCCCATGGAGTAGGAATTAATTAATGACAATAAAGAAAGATTTGCCAGACTTTAGGAAAAACTTGTAGGGGTTTTATGAAGCCCAGAGTCAGACACTGAATTCTGTGTAATTACATTCAAAGACTTGGATGTATTTTTTTATGCCCTACTCCCTATAGAAATATGGAAAGGAATGTGCAGACAAGAGGATGCAGTACACTTTGGGTATGCCTTGGGACATTTTTATAAATCTAGATTACGGAGAAGGCCTTGAGACCGACCAGATAAAATTGTACTCGATCTGACTGATTATGTTATTGCTACTAATAATACAGAGAGAAGACATAAATTGGAATAAAATAACAATATGTAAACAAAAGCCTACCGAAGAAATCTCTGACTATTTCACCAGGGTGGAGGAAATATTCAGGGCTCACAGAGATCAGGATTTGGCAACTGTCACGGGTAAAAGAATGTTTGCTGACAAATTTGTGAATAATTTGATTAAAGAATTAGTAGACTTGATTAAAGTGTCCAAGAGCACCTGGCCAACTAAAGAGCCTGCAGACCTTTTGGTAATGGCAATGTGTTATGAGAATTACCAGTAAATTAATAAAGAAAACAATGATAAGAAAATGAAAACATTAAAAACTAAGGTTTGCTACAGCAATCCTTCTCATATAGAAGATGACAAAGGGGTATGGGAAATGTGAGGGGAGGAGGACGTGGAAGAGGGGCTGGCAGAGCCTCATCGGCACCTGCACAGCAACAGAGAGCTTGATTAGGCCAAAATCATTGTTCCTATTGCTTACAGGAAGGTCATTAGAATAGTGAATGGCCAATTCCACAGGGCCAAGCAACTGTGGCGAGAGGAAGAGGTAGTTCGGTGTGAAGGGGTACAGGAAGAGGTGGCATAAATAGGCAAGATTTTAACCAGCGTCAAAATGACAATAGACGTCAGAATTATTTTGATGGCCAACAGGTTGACAGAAGTTTCTATAATGATGATTATTTTGACATTGATTACAATACCTTTGAGTATTCGCAATAGGACAACAGTGGAAAGGGGGTCATGATTCCGGTAGTCAAGCAGGTCGTTTGTCACCATGGGCGTAGAAAGGGGAAGTACGTGACTTCCTTGTTGATATGGGCGCCACTCGCACCTCTGTGGCTCATGACCAATTTCCAGGGGCTCCCCTCTCTGGCAGAAGGAATACATCAGTGGGATTCTCCAGAGCCCCATCTCTAAACCTCTAGATGTTACTATAGTCCCTTCACCACCACTGCCCCATTTATTCTCACTAAAAATTGTGCTGAGAGCTTATTAGGCCTGGACCTATTGAAAAGACTGAATGCTAAACTTTCTTGTTCTCCTGATGGTGTTTATATCTCGATGGCTTCTGATAACTTTAGCAAATGTTTTACAATGACTGATATACTCACCCACCATCTGAATTACAAGCGATTGATAAAACGGTCAGGGCATCAGGAGATAATGATGTTGGTAAAATGGACATCAATCAATCAATCAATCATGGAATTTATATCGCGCACTACTCACCCGGAAGGGTCTCAAGGCGCTTGGGGGAGGGGGTCTGCTACTGCTCGAACAGCCAGGTCTTGAGCTGTTTCCTGAAGGCGAGGTGGTCCTGGGTCAGCCGCAGGTGGACGGGCAGGGAGTTCCATGTCTTAGCCGCCAGGTAGGAGAAGGATCTTCCTCCGGCGGTGGCTCTCTGGATGCGAGGGACGACGGCGAGGGCGAGGTTCGCGGATCGTAGCTGTCGGGTGGGCGTGTAGAAGGTCAGGCGGTCGTTGAGGTACCTTGGGCCCAGGTCGTGGAGGGATTTGTGTGCGTGGGTGAGGAGTCTGAACGTGATCCTCTTGTTGACAGGGAGCCAGTGCAGGTCTCTCAGGTGGCTCGAGATGTGGCTGCGTCGGGGGACGTCCAGGATGAGACGGGCGGAGGCGTTCTGGATACGCTGAAGTCTTTTCTGAAGCTTGGCTGTTGTACCGGCGTAGAGGGTGTTTCCGTAGTCTAGTCTGCTGGTGACGAGGGCCTGGGTGACAGTCTTCCTGGTCTCGGTCGGGATCCATCTGAAGATCTTGCGGAGCATGCGGAGGTTGTGGAAGCAAGATGAGGGGACGGCGTTGACTTGTCTGGTCATCGATAGGGAGGAGTCCAGGATGACGCCCAAGGTGCGTGCGTGGTCCGTTGGCTTGGGTGCGGTGCCCAGGGCCGGGGGCCACCAGGAGTCGTCCCATGCGGAGGGCGACGGTCCCAGGATGAGGACTTCTGTCTTGTCCGTGTTCAACTTCAGGCGGCTGATGTTCATCCATTCGGCGACATCTTTCATCCCTTCGTGTAGGTCGGCTTTGGCGGTGTCGGGGTCTCTGGTGAGGGAGAGAATCAGCTGGGTGTCATCGGCGTAGGAAATGATGTTGAGGTTGTGTTGACGTGCGATGGCAGCGAGGGGTTTCATGTAGATGTTGAAGAGAGTGGGGCTGAGCGATGATCCTTGCGGGACGCCGCAGATGACTTCGGTGGCCTCAGAGCGGAACGGAGGGAGGCGTACTCTCTGTGTTCTGCCGGAGAGGTATGAGATGATCCATTCCAGAGCAATCCCCTGGATGCCGGTGTCGTTGAGGCGTTGGACTAGGGTGCGGTGGCAGACAGTGTCAAATGCTGCGGAGAGGTCAAGGAGGATGAGTGCCGCTGTTTCACCTTTGTCGAGCAGGGCTCGGATGTCGTCGGTGGCTGCGATGAGGGCGGTCTCTGTGCTGTGGTTGGCTCTGAATCCGGATTGCGATGGGTCGAGGGATCCGTTCGAAGGCGGCCAGCTGCTTGTTGACGACCTTCTCGATGACTTTGGCAGGGAATGGAAGGAGCGAGATAGGGCGGAAGTTCTTGAGGTCGGTCGGGTCCGCAGTTGGTTTCTTCAGTAGTGCGCTGAGCTCGGCGTGCTTCCAGCTTTCCGGGAAGGTGGCTGTGTCGAAGGAGGCGTTGATGATGTCTCGGGGGTGGGGTGCGATGGTAGAGGCGGCCTTGTTGAAGACATGGTGGGGGCATGGGTCGGTCGGAGATCCGGAGTGGATGGTGTTCATCATGCGTGTCGTGTCTTCGAGGGTCACTTTGGTCCATGTCTGGAGGATAGCGGCGGGGTGCGTAGGTTCGGTCGATGGGTGCGGGGGTGGAGCGCCGAAGCTGTTGTGGATGTCGGCGATCTTGCGGTGGAAGTACGAGGCGAGGGAGTCACAGAGGTCCTGCGAGGGAGTGATGTCGTTGTTGCCGGTGCTGGGGTTGGAGAACTCCTTGACGATGTTGAAGAGCTCCTTGCTGTCATGGGCGTTCTTGTCCAGTCGTTCCTTCAAAGATTTCTTCTTGATGGTGCGGATGAGCTGGTGATGTCTGCGGGTGGCGAGTTTGAGGGCGGTCATGTTGTCGGTGGTCTTGTCGAGGAGCCAGGCCTTCTCGAGGGTGCGGCAGGCCTTCTTGGAGTCCTTGAGTTCGTCGGTGAACCAGGGGGCCTTCTTGCTTCTGGGCCTGGTGAGTGGGTTCTTCAGTGGGGCGAGGTCGTTGGCACAGGAGGTCAGCCATTGCGTGAGGTCGAGAGCTGCTGTGTTAGGGTCCGTTGTCCTGACCGGTGGGTTCTGGCTGAGGGAGGTGGTGAGCTGGTCGACGGTGATCTTGCTCCAGTTTCTGTGGGGAACCTGCTTCGGGTGGTGGTGGACCGTGTTCTTCTTGAAGCTGAAGTGGACGCAGCTGTGGTCAGTCCAGTGGAGTCCGGTGCAGTGGCTGAAGGTGACGTGCTTGCTGGATGAGAAGAGGGGGTCGAGCGTGTGGCCGGCGTAGTGGGTGGGGGTGTTGACCAGTTGCTGGAGTCCGAGGTTGGCGAGGTTGTCCAGCAGGGTGGTCGTGTTGCGGTCGTTGTTGTTCTCCAGGTGGAAGTTGAGGTCCCCGAGGAGGATGTAGTCGGTGGAGGGGAGGGCATGAGGGCTGATGAAGTCTGTGATGTCTTCGCAGAACTGTGCGCGTGGTCCCGGGGGTCTGTAGATGAGGGTGCCTCTGAGGGTAGTCTTGGGGTCGGTGTGGATCTGGAAGTGCAGGTATTCGGCGGTGTTGAATGCGTCGGTGGAGTCAGTCGAGATGCGAATGGTGCTTTTGTGAGCGATGGCGATGCCCCCTCCGGTCTGGTTGTTGCGATCCCTCCTGATGATCTTGTAGCCGTCCGGGATGGCTATGGCGATGTCGGGGGCTGAGGAGTCGTTCATCCAGGTTTCCGTGAGGAAGGCGACGTCTGGAGATGCGGTGTCGAGGAGGTTCCAGAGTTCCACGGCGTGTCTGTGGATGGAGCGGGTGTTGATCAGGATGCACTTGAGGTGGTTGCTGTTGTCCGTCTTGGTGGGCGTGGTGCTTGTTCGGAGGCAGGAGAAGTTGCAGGATCGGCAGACGAAGGGTCCATGGGTGCGTCGCGGGGACGCTCGGTAGCATCCGGGGGCTCGGGCGGTTTTGAGTGCGATGAGCGTAGCGAAGTCGTAGGTTCTGCGGGGGGGCTGGCGGGCGCGGGGGCCAGGGGGTCTGGCGCTGGGCGCGGTCCAGGCGCGGACGGGCTTACCTTTGGCGCACCTTCGGCGCTCAGTCGGCGCTCCCGCTGCGCGCGTCCGCTGGGCGGTCGCTGGGGGGGCGTCATAAGTAAGGAGCCGGGAGGGAGGGTCCGCTGGGAGGCGGGAGGCTGGGTGGCCAATGGGCAGGGAGGAGAGGCGGGACTGCGGGATCAGCGGCGGGAAACCAGGAAGGCGAGTGACCGGGGCAGCGGCGGCGGAGAGGAGGCGAGGAGAGTGGCCAGCAGCTGCAGGAGGAGAGCGGCGTGAAGCAGAGGTCAGCGCTGGTGAGGAGGGAGCGGCGTGAGCGGGATCGGCACCAGCAGGTAGGCGACAGGCAGCAGCAGTGCGAGGGGAGCGACCGTCTGTGTGGGGCACAGGGGTCACACTGACCAGCCCGCCGCGGTCACCTTAAGTAAGGAGCCGGGAGGGAGGGTCCGCTGGGAGGCGGGAGGCTGGGTGGCCAATGGGCAGGGAGGAGAGGCGGGACTGCGGGGTCAGCGGCGGGAAACCAGGAAGGCGAGTGACCGGGGCAGCGGCGGCGGAGAGGAGGCGAGGAGAGTGGCCAGCAGCAGCAGGAGGAGAGCGGCGTGAAGCAGAGGTCAGCGCTGGTGAGGAGGGAGCGGCGTGAGCGGGATCGGCACCAGCAGGTAGGCGACAGGCAGCAGCAGTGCGAGGGGAGCGACCGTCTGTGTGGGGCACAGGGGACATGGATCCCATAGTAATAATTGGTTCCCTTACCTCGCATTCCTCAATAACAAAATATCCCGGGAGGGAGAGGAAGGTCTCAAAGATGTTATCTCTGATTTAATATATAAGGGTATAATAAAAGAAATGGAAGGTAGCACATGTAACAGTCCTATACTTCCTGTTCTTAAAAAAAGGTGCAGAGGGAATACCTGATAAATATAGATTAGTGATTGATCATTGAGCCATTAACAAAGTTGCAGTACTCCAACATCCTGTTGTTTCTGACATGAATTCTATTTTTACCATGTTCCCGCCTTCAGCAAAATATTTTACAGAGCTTCATTTGAAAAATGAACTTTTTTAGTGTGCCCATTGCTAAAGAAAGTCAATACCTATTCTCATTTTTATTCTGCGGGTTTTCCTTTACCTTCACTAGAGCACCCCAGGGGTATACAGAAAGCCATAGTATAATCAGCCGTGCTTTGAAGAAACAATTAGACCTTTTTACCCCCCTCAAAAGGCTCTGTATTACTCCAATACATTGAAGACCTATTAATTGCCTCAGATACAGAGGAAGGCTGCAAGGAGACAACAGTTCATTTGTTACATCATTTAGCACTCCTAGGACATATAGTGTCCTTTTCTAAAATGCAATATTGTCAACGGGGGTTGCCTATTTAGGTCACCTCCTGTCAACGGGGGGCTAGGAGATTGCACCCACAAAGAATTCATTTGGTACAGAAAATGAATCGTCCCCACCCCCAATCTGATGTTCGCGCCTTTATAGGTCTGACAGAAAATGGATACCTAACTTCTCTTTAATTGCAAAATCTTTGCTTGCTATAACATCTAAGGATATTGGTAACCCACTCCCTTGGACAGATAAGTGTGATCATGCATTTCAACAACGGAAGACTGCTTTATGAAATGTGCCTGCTTTGGGTAACCCTGATTATGCTAAGGAATTCTGCTGTTTGTGCATGAAAAAGATGGATGTGCTTTGTCTGTTGTGACACAATCCCATGGGGGGAGACTAGATCTTGTGCCTATTTTTCCTCCACATTTGATCCAGTAGCAAAGGCGTTGCCAAATTATTTGCGTGCAGTAGCAGCTGCAGCGATCAGACAATCTGAAATGTATGTTCTGGGTTGCAATTTGACATTTATGGTGCCGCATGCTGTGGACGTGCTTCTAAACAAAACTTAGACCCACCACCTGACCAGTGCATGTTTAACAGGATATGAGTTAACACTTTTTGCTTCAAATATCATTCTGAAAAGTTGCACTGTTTTGAACCCCGCCACAGTTCTACCCCTCCCAAGTGATTCAGGGGAAGAACACCATGATTGTGTGTTCACCACTGAAGAAAAGACTAAGGGATGGGTAGACCTAACAGATATTCCCATATCTGACCCACAGGAAAAGTTGTTTGTGGATGGTTCATGTTTCAAGTTACCAGACGGTACAAACACTGCTGCATGTGCTGTCATCACTTTGAAGGCAGTGGTAGTCATGTAAAATACCTCAGATGTCAGTACAAGCGTCAGAAATAATTGCCCTCCCAAGGGCATGTGAATTTTGTAAACATGTGATTATAAATATTTATACAGACAGTCCACACACTCAGTTGGGAAGTTATGGAAAGAGTGTTTTAACGTCTTGTGGTACTAAAATACAGCATGGGGATTTATTTGTGAAATTGTTAAATGCATTAGTTTTACCAAAATGTGTTGCAGTCATTAAATGAAGTGCCCATAAAAAATGTGATTGATGAGATAGGTCAGGGACATGCTTTTGCTGATGAAATAGCCAAGCAAAAAGCTAGATATGAATACAGTCTAATGTATGTTGCAGGACCAGCTAGATGGGTCCCTGAAGTACTGATGTTTAACAATACATTAGAAATTTGTTAGAAAGATACAACAAGAAGCCACCACAGTAGTGTAAGAAACATGGCAGAGGTATGGCAGATTAGACGGATGTTGGATAGACAAGCAGAGATGGATGCTCCCCAATTTTTAAGTCAACGCAGTTGTCGGTATGGCATATAGCCCTGCTCATATCAGCGTGAAAGGAATAACTAAGACCTTAGGTGATGATTGGTGGAATACCTTGATAGCCATAACAGCTGCCTCTTTGGTCAAGAATTGTATGATTTGTGTGATGCACAATGTGGGTAAAGGCGCTGTTGCACCACCAGGACATTTTGCCCCACCAGACCTCCCTTTTGAGAGCCTCCAGATGGAATTCATTGATATGGAACGAATAGGCAAACTGAAGTATGTTTTGGTTGTGGTCTGTGCCTTTAGCAGATGTGTAGAGGCCTATCCCCTGAAGGATAACACAGCCCTGTGTCCCGCAGAGGTGCTCTTCAAGGAGTACTTTCCAAGGTTCGTGTTGCCAAGGGTCCTCTGTGGTGACAATGAGCCACACCTTTTGGAGAAAGAAGTGGAACCGGTCTGTAATGGACTTCAAAAAAAGCAAAAATGTCATGCTGCTAACCATCCACAGCCTGCGGGCCTAGTGGAAAGGTAAATTGGCAAAGAAGTGCCACAAGTAAATTAAAATGACCTGACACCTTAACAGTAGCATTGCTTTCTATTTGCATCCATGCACACTCGAAAATGGGGTTATCTCCCTAAGAAGTAGTCATGGGGAGGCCTGCAAATTTGTGGGGTGTACCTAGACCAAAGAACTTTTCTGAAATTGAATATCCCTTGCTGGTTGACTATTGTGAACAATTGACTAAAGTAGATTTGCATCTCATTAAACAACAGGGCAAGGCCAGTCTCCCACCTCGCCTTGAAGGATCGGGACACGTACTGAGGCCCGGAGATTAGGTCTTGACCCAAAACCTCCAAAGAAAACCCAGCCTTGAGCCTTGCTGGAAAGGCTGGTTGCAATTTGCCACCCAGACTGCTGTAAAGTGTACTGGCCATAAGCAATGGGAACATGTCAGTCACGTGAAGAAAGCTCCACTGCCGTTGCCCGATGATCAATGGGTGAAGTAAGGGATTCCTGATTTTGAATATGAACAAATTCCACAGCAAGTACCTTTTAGTGATGGTGAACTGGTCGAAGAAGTAGTGCATCGATTGATCAACCTCACTCCCGTTAAGCCTGAATTGATACTAATACCCATGTTTGAGCATCCAGATTGTGATTTGTCTAGGTACAATTTGAGACCAAGGGCTGTCAAGAACTATAGACTTTGATTGAAGAATTGAAGAAACTATCTCTGGAGAGATAGCAACCCATACCGGTGGTCAAGACCACCAACATCCAGACCTGTACATAGGCTTGCCAGTGAGACTTTGAAGCAAAGGCCAATGGGAACTCTTGATGTTGTTTGGTAGAGTAGATATTGATTTTTTAGGATGTCTTAGCCATGTTACTTTGTTTTTGATTTGTCTCTTTTGTAAAAAGAAGAGGCATGCAGAAACATCTATCCAAGGAAAGCAAGGGTAGGAAAAAGAACGGTCTGCGCATAAAGACACGTTTTGGGAGAAGCATCAGATGCTCATCAAGAACAGGTATTTGTATGTAATACACAATAAATACATTGTGGGTAAGACTAGGAGTATTGAACTGAGACCGTTTGGGTGGTCACCCTCTGATCTGTGGCAGGAGGGAAAGATTCCAATATCTGGTATCCCTTATAAGTTACAACAAGGAGCGTTGCCCCCCCCCAACCACCATCACTTGTTTAAAACCAGTTTTATTATTGTTTTATTTAGCTTGTGCGGATACATGGGGGCGGGGCTTGGGTGGTGGCAGGCTGGAGAGGGAGTGTTTTTTACTGCCTTGACTGCCCAAGTAGGTTTGGCCGGCCGGACAGCCAAACCCAAATGCGCAGTGAAGCTCTCCAACCCAGCTGCATTGCTGGTTTGGAGAGAGCAGGCACAGACTCGCATTCTCTCCTGGAGTGCAAATCATTGGCGTGCAGGCCAATCCTGAAGCTGCTCTCGCATGAGCAGCTTCAGGATTGACTTCAGGGCAGGCTGAGAACTTGTGCCTGCCTGCAGTTAAGAGGAGCAGAAGAGTGCAACGTGATGCTGGAGGGCAGCAGGTAAGTTTGTTGAATTTTTTTTCTGTTTGTCTCCATCATCCCCCGTTCCTCCCCCACCCGCCTCTTTTCCCCAGTATGAGACACTCCTGGTTTCTATGCCTTCTGATAATATCAGAAATGCTAGGATTATTCTGGTGGTTATACGAAAATCACCCAATTGCCAAGCTAGTGCCATTAGTCACCAAACCAATACCAGAATATCATCACATAACCCTCTCCCCTCATAAGTGTATTGCTTCGCACTCCCAAATAATAGAAAATACAGCTCCCTCACATGGAGGTACACACACGGCGACGCAAGAAAACACCTGGAAAAGGGTTTCGCTCTCGTAAAATGAGGCACATCAAAAGACCGTTTTCAGAATATTGCGTGGGGTTCTATTCGTGCAATTCGTTCTAACAGAATGGTTTTCCCAGATGTCAAATGAAACAAACATATAAATGTATATAGAAATATATATATGTGCCTTCAATAATAACACACTTATAAGTAAGCAAATGTAACTGTTAAATGCACGGAATAAAACACGAGGAATAAAATACAAGTAGATAATGATAATACTGTATGTCCACTGCAAGAAATAAGCACTGTTAAATGCAAATAATCAGACACATGGAATCAAAGGAAAGGATGAAAAGATATATACACTACAAAAAAAACAGATAATTATACCCACTGGAGACTTGAATGTGCACACAGACACAATCACACATCGCAATGCCAATAATCTGAGAAGATACATCACCGGCTGCAATAACTTCATTTTAGCCCACTCCAGACTGTGGGATACACAGCTGGGGTCAAGAGTCTCAGCAAGCCGGGAACTCCTACACTGAATAAGACGCGTCCATCCTTTCAGGTCCAAAAACCTGCTTTCCAAGTCAACAAACCCCAGTTTTATAATCTAAGTGCACTAGTACCTCCTCTGCACCAAGGAAACTCACTGGATTGGCCACTCTCCATGAAAGCATTCCAAGGCAAAGGAGTTCTCATGTATTCTTCTGCGCTTCCACATGTTCCAGCCCCTTATCTTAGCGAAGCTTGAGAAAGTAGAAAATATCTTCAAAAGTACAGAAAACAATCTTGAACATGGATAGCCTAAACAACTTAAGTGATCTGGGGGCCCGCTTGCGTGCCCAAAGCACAAGCTAGACAGAGTCAGAATTTAAGATGACACGAGGGCATGTCAAAGCCAATAGTAAAAACTTAATAAAACTTCCCAATGTACAAGATAAAGCACATTTGCGCACCACTGCCTATAGTATCACACACTTCATATCCCAATGTACAACATAATGCACATTTGAGCACCACTGCATATAACACTACACTCCAAGACAGAGAAGTACATTCCACACCTTTCTCTCTCTCATGCTTTCAAATGCACATCGCACACGTTCTGTTCCTGGCAAGGCTGTTCTACTTTATGAAAATCTACCACTCAAAGGTCATCATGCGGTCCAAATACACTGGAGTGCCTCTGACACTACATTAAGCAAGCACACCGCTTGCATTATGTGAATAATGCATACATTCAGGCTTTACATAATGCCCATCTTGGCTATAATGCTATGGACTGTTGGATATGTGGCTTCCTGCCATCTTCAAGTCAAAACGAAGGTGCCTCTTATTCACCTACCTTTATCCTACAATGGGTGTTGCAGTGCCCAGTGGGAATTGAATTATGCATTCTACATCAAAATAACTCATAAGACTGTACAGAGCCCGCAGCACTAGGAAGGATGCCAAACTCCCGGAAGCATTGCAGGCATGGGGGCTGATGATCCAGGAGATAGGGAGGAGCTCCCCGACTTCGACACAGATAGTGGTGTCTGATATTAGTCAGGTGTGGACTGAATCCCCCAGGCGGGGGGAGAGACGGGAAGATACCCCTGGTTGAGATGTTGGTAGATAAACCTCTAGGTAGGTGGGCCCGGCGGGGGGGGGGGGTAGGGGGAGGGCAGGAGGGGGAATGTTTAGTTGAAAGTTCAAATGATGGTTATTGTTAATGTTCAAGCATATTGCCGGTTCGGTACACACTTCGAAGATCACCATAGATGGACTACCAGTTGCTGGACAGAGACTGGGAGGATTCTTATGCAGAATTGTTTGTAAATTGGAACTGTTTTACTGTGTGTCGTGAACTTCAAAACCGCAATGAAGAAATTAATTTTTTTTTAAAGTCTGTACAGAGCCAGTTTAGGGATCACCTCTATCATCTATACTGGCCAAATGCTGTAAGGATCTATGGCACCATGGAGGAGAGGGAGGAATTCACTGGCTATTATGACTCCTCTATGTTATTATCCTTTAATGAGAGAAAGATGTCCAAGGTGGCTATGCTCCCCATTTCTGTGCATGCCAGTAGAACCCCTTTTTGTGTTCAAGGTGAAGGGCCCCTTGCTGTTGGGAATAGTATTTGCTTCTGTTCAGTGATATTAAATTGCACTAGTTCCCCCATCATTTGTGGCCTCACAAAATATCACATTTCTTCTCCCTCCCACTTACATCGCACCCTGAGATTATCACAAGACATATCGACTAGGAAGCTTGGTTCCGGTCCAGGGAAGACATGGCTTGGCAGTTCGGGCTGGACTGTTCCCATGAGGCACAGGGTCAGACTGATTTGCATATGGCCATGTCTGAAGTGGGGTGGCAGAGTGGGCTAAAGAACGGTGATGGATTAAACCCAGATCAGTTGACTGGGGGCGAGTGCTTGCAATGTTCAACACTCCGTCCATCATTTCCTTTGGTTTTTGCTTTGTTCGCCATAAGTTGGCAGGGTATGCTCAGACGTGAGTCCCTTGATCACTTTGCCACTGGATTCAAGCAAGCCTGGCTGAAGACGGCTGAAATGCCAGAAACCGGTCCTAGGAAGCTTGGTTCCGGTCCAGGGAAGACATGGCTTGGCAGTTCGGGCTGGACTGTTCCCATGAGGCACAGGGTCAGACTGATTTGCATATGGCCATGTCTGAACTGGGGTGGCAGAGTGGGCTAAAGAACAGTGATGGATTAAACCCAGATCAGTTGACTGGGGGCGAGTGCTTGCAATGTTCAACACTCCGTCCATCATTTCCTTTGGTTTTTGCTTTGTTCGCCATAAGTTGGCAGGTTATGCTCAGACGTGAGTCCCTTACTCACTTTGCCACTGGATTCAAGCAAGCCTGGCTGAAGACGGCTGAAATGCCAGAAACCGGTCCTAGGAAGCTTGGTTCCGGTCCAGGGAAGACATGGCTTGGCAGTTCGGGCTGGACTGTTCCCATGAGGCACAGGGTCAGACTGATTTGCATATGGCCATGTCTGAACTGGGGTGGCAGAGTGGGCTAAAGAACAGTGATGGATTAAACCCAGATCAGTTGACTGGGGGCGAGTGCTTGCAATGATCAACACTCCGTCCATCATTTCCTTTGGTTTTTGCTTTGATATCGACTTAATAAACAGGAAGTACATGCTGACCAGACATATACCACTGCAGGGATGTGAAATTTCTATAGCACAACGCCCGGGACATATTGTTTGAGATCAAGGGCAACAAGTTTTCATGTGTATTTTGTCCTTGCCCCCTACAGCACAAACCATTTGGCTGCCAGAATATAGTGTCACATTTTGGATCAGGGAAGGGTATTGTCTGCAGTTAAGGTAATATTTGTGTCCATGTGTTAATGCTGTTCAAACCTGTATTTATGGTTCATTAATACAAAGTCTTTATTATTAGGGTGATGGCTCTAATTAAATGTTGTAAACTCCGACTGCATGACTGACAGTGGTTACAGTATAAAAATGTGTACACACCTTTTCAATGTTTTGCAATATGAGGCTATGTATAATACTCCCAGAATGCTCTATGATTAGATACAAATATTTGCAGAAGCTTGAACGCAAGATTGATGATTCTTTGCTTTCAATATAAAATGTTTACAAAAAAATGCAAAACCATTTCACTAAAGTGCTGTAATATAAGGTACCATTTCTTTGCTGCATTACTTAGTAAAATGTGTTGATGTATGCTAGTATTTCCCAAAAATATTCATACTGGAAAATCAGTGTCATCAGTTTTAATAAGATTATAGGAAACATAAAAAATAAACAAGCATTGGTAAAGCTAGTAGGTTCGAAATTGTTGGTCAGCCTTTTGATTTTGTCAATGCGTGACTTTTGTTGGCATGGCTTTTGTAAATCCTTATTGGTGTGGGAGTTGCCGGGCCCTCACCATTATAACAAACATTGGCAAAATCAAAAATTGTTTTGGTCTCAAAAAGCATTAATTCCCACAGTAGTTCCTGGCAATGAACAAAACATCAGTGTGTCGATATGCTCCTTGTAAAATAAAAGAATGCTGTCACTCACAGTGAAGCTAGCCGATAGACAGACAGAGAGAGAAAGGGACAGAATTTTAATAAACACAAAAGGTCATGGTTAACGCCAAACCTAATTAAATAAAGTCTCAAAAGGGCACCCAGGTCCTTGAATCAAGTGCAGAAATGCGGCTGAATTCACAAGACTTTACAGAAGTAGGCCAAGAAATAGTTCTCCTAGAAAATATTTATGAACTGCATTTTAGCATGAGCAAATATGCAGGTATATATTTGCTCATGCGAAAATCTGAGTTTTTGCAAGTTCACTTTCCCTCCAACCACTTTTTTCCCAACCCTGGAAGAAGTTTTATGTATGACATTGTCAGGGGTAAATTTCCAACCTTTCTCAGTTTGTAAAAGATTAGAGAAGACTTGGTGAAACCCTTAAAACATGCAAGGTAGTAGGTTTGCACAGACTCAAAAGGGCATTCCAACTCTGGAACTGTTGCTTACCATTACCTGCAGCCATAGTATGTAGATCTGTGGAAACGTGGTAATATAAGGGAATTGCTAGTATTCACATCCTACCATGGAAGGAGCCCTGGTATAATCAGAGAGGCTATTTCAGAGCTCTTATATAATGAGATTTGGGCCATAATTTGTTGCCATATCACATGACACAAAAGGGACAAGTGGATTTTGTTACAGGACAAGTAGATTTATGAAGCAACCTGTCCCATGGACAAGTAGATATTTTATTAAATTCTACACCCTTGTACCACCCTGCTGCAATTCACCCATTCAATGAACGGCCTGGTGCCTTTCTGGGGTCACATGGCCAATAGTGTTCAGGTCCGAAGATTGACCAGGGTAGTGGAAGCTGTTATCAATGAGACTGCTGGTGCCCTCGTATGCTTTTAGACATCCTATTGGCAGAAAAGGGGGAACAACCTTTACAACGCAACTTTTACAACGCACTACACTTACAACGCAATTTTTACAACGCAACATCCACTACAACGCATTCCATTACATCGCATGACACTACAACGCATTTTTAAAAACTACCTTTACAACGCATTCCATTACATCGCATACTACCTTTACAACGCATACCATTACAACGCATAATATTACACTACACTATCCAACACTTACCCTACTGTTGCACCCCCTGGAGTTAGAATAGTAATTTTTACCCCTATACTATCCAACACTTACCCTACTGTTGCACCCCCTGGAGTTAGAATAGTAATTTTTACCCCTATGCTATCCAACACTTACCCTACTGTTGCACCCCCTGGAGTTAGAATAGTAATTTTTACCCCTATACTATCCAACACTTACCCTACTGTTGCACCCCCTGGAGTTAGAATAGTAATTTTTACCCCTATACTATCCAACACTTACCCTACTGTTGCACCCCCTGGAGTTAGAATAGTAATTTTTACCCCTATACTATCCAACACTTACCCTACTGTTGCACCCCCTGGAGTTAGAATAGTAATTTTTACCCCTATACTATCCAACACTTACCCTACTGTTGCACCCCCTGGAGTAAGAATAGTAATTTTTACCCCTATACTATCCAACACTTACCCTACTGTTGCACCCCCTGGAGTTAGAATAGTAATTTTTACCCCATACTATCCAACACTTACCCTACTGTCGCACCCCCTGGAGTTAGAATAGTAATTTTTACCCCTATACTATCCAAAACTTACCTTAAATGCAATGTAATATTATGCGTTGTAATTGTATGCGTTGTAAAGGTAGTATCCGATGTAATGGAATGCGTTGTAAAGGTAGTTTTTAAAAATGCGTTGTAGTGTCATGCGCTGTAATGGAATGCGTTGTAGTGGATGTTGCGTTGTAAAAATTGCGTTGTAAGTGCATGCGTTGTAAAAGTATGCGTTGTAACGTCATACATCCGCAGAAAAGGGAAGGGTTGCCGCATAAATGGCAGCTCATTCTGTGTGTACATACCAGATAACGCCCCTAATGTAATTTGACTATTCAAAAGTTTCACAAAATTGCTGCTGAGATACATCAGGATACTGGAGATTGGACTTGGTTTGGTTGGTTTAGAGAAGTACTGCTTACATGGGATTGGAAACTTTTAGTGATAGCCTTGATTATAGGTGGGATTGTTTTAGAATGTTGTTAATGTGTAAATTGTCTTCCCATGTGTTGTACCATGTGCCTTTCAGCCTGCAAGCCCCATCCAATTTCTGTTCCACAACAGAATATGCTTATGATGCAAGATGAAATATGGGATTTAATGAACATGAGTGTTACTGACTTCACACATTAGCCTTCTTACAAAAGCTCATTTGTTTTCCGCCGCAGCGCTGGGGGGGTTTGGGGGGTTTGGGGGGTTTGCGGCGCCGCTATGCTCATGACGGAACCACGCCGTCATGAGTCACGGGCGAGCTGTGCTCATGACGGCGTGGTTCCGTCATGACTCCACCCACTGCGCTAATCGCCCGCACAGACGGGGAATTAGCGCCGCGTGGGAGGAGCGGCCGCCAACGGCCGCAGCATGACGGAACCACTCCGTCATGAGCACACGGCGCCCGTGGCTCATGACGGAGTGGTTCCGTCAAGGGCATGCAAGGGGTTAAAGGACCATTTGAGGAAAAGGATGTATGATATGAACACGAGTTCAGCCATTTGTGTATCTACCCAACATTTCTGTACATCTTTGTCTGTGGAGTTTTTCCATAACATTTGCAGATCTTTTGTGTACATGCTGACTTGTGCATATTCTTGTTCGCCATGCCCTTGGAAAGTACTGAATGATTGCTAAAATAATTATATCCTGTTAATCATTTGTGCTTAAAAAGCAAACACAAGGAGATGATGGACGGAGTGCTGAAACTTTTCAAACACTCACCCCCAGTCACAGATCTGGGTAGAATCCATCATCGTTCTTTAGCTCACTTTGCCACCTCAGTTCAGACCTAGCCATATGCAAATCAGTCTTGACCCTGTGCCTCATGGGAACAGTCCAGCCCGCACTGCCAAGCTATAATCATTTGTGCTTATCATACGATGGAATACCATGGGCTCTTTCGATACAGTTTGCAGTTAGTCAAGCCTTTTGAGTTTCTCTCACATTGCTTGCCTTGAAAATGTAGTGTGATTAGCTATTTTCTTCTTTGCATAACTGGAAGGAAATTTCCAACTGATTAGGGGTGGAGAGAGTGGAGTCTGCACACAGACCTCATTGTCATATAGCATAAATATGAAAGGAGAATTGTTTCAAGTGTTCATTCCATTCACAGACATGCTAATCTCATGTTGGTTTGTGCCCACTCAAGCATAATAAAACTGCTCTGCTTTACCTCCGACTACCTGTAATCCTTTGGATTTAAGTGGACAGGAGTGGTATTATCCACGGCGCAAATGTACGCTTTCCACACTTTCATCAAAACCCTTGTCTGCTGTTGAAAATTCGAAGTGAGGCAGCCGATGTGATCTTGGTTCCCTCTTCTACTCTCCATGGCTTCACTTCCTTCTTGGAAAGGTCCCCTTCTCCATCTTCTATTCTGTTACAGGGGTGTCTTCCCATTTGAAATCCAGTTCTATCATTATTTTTTTGTTTAAATTTCTTTATTAGTTTTACAATTTTTCGGTTTTCCAACAATCAAATTGTTCATTGTAGCAATTCCAATTCCATATTAACCCAACAAGGTAGTGAAAGAAAAAGGTCCCAAAAAAACGGAGGGATGGGCGGGGAGGAAAATCACATCTCTCAAACTTTTCATATCAGATATGGTTGGTGTAGCCATCTCAGTGTTGGTCATATAATTATTCGGCCCTCCCAGAGTCTGCGGTCCCTGTGGTCGTGTCTCAGTATTATGACCTATTGCCTCGGGTGTCTGTCAGGGGCATATGCCTCATGCTCCGATCCCTCATATCCTTCTAGAACTGTTCTCATGGGGGGGAAGAGTAAGTGAGAGAGGGAGGAGGATAGGTGAAAGAAAGGGTGGTGCCAATGTTATTATTGTGCTCTTTCCATGTCATCTCCTGCATTACTCAACACCTGGGATATACCTTGTGTTTCCAAGTGTTCTTGGCATGCCCCCCGGCGGTCTGTGAGAATTGTGTCCCAGGCCTCAGCCAGTGGTGTCTTGCGTATACCTATGGCATCTTCCCACCTTAGGGCCACAACTTCTGACTGTGCCCAACATATCATGGAATGGTACCATGCCGTCTCAGACGGGGGTCAGGTGACTTCCAACGTATAGTGATGAGTCTTTTTTGCCACTATAAGACCTAAATCTATGAATCATGTTGTTACTTTATGCTTTTTGCGCCTGCGATATAGCCACAGTTTACACACCTCCCAACTCCAGTCTATATCTCGCTCTGTGCAGCGCGCCAGGTATGCGGTAATGGTCTCCCAGTAGGTGGTCAGCTTGTTACATGGCCACAGCATATGTATTAGGTCCCCACCTATCAGTTCACAGCGGTGGCAGTGCACGTCAGCTCTATTAAATATTCTATTAATCGACGCCGGTGTCAGATATGCTCGCTGTATTATATAGTAGTGTATGATCTGAAACCGAGCATTCCTCGGTGTGTGAGTGGGGCCTTCCAGTATAGTTGTCCATTCCCTATCCGTGCTTTCCCTTTGTAGGTAAACATCCCAGTGTCTTCTCAGTTTGTTGAGTAGGGCTGCTGCGTGCGTTCGTAGGAACTCCGCTAACCACTTAATAAGATGCCGGCCTGTCCCCATTATATGTAAATACTGTAATGTCAAGTGCATTTTCGGTTCTTCCGACTCATCGCCCCATAGTGACCTCAATGACCGGATGAGTGCTGCATGTAACAGAAATTGGTCCCTCGGTAGATTGAATTCTTCTACAAGGTTGTCAAAGGGGAGCAGTTGACCATCTTGATACAGATCTCCCACTGAGAATGTATGAAGTTACAATGCATACATTTATATCGCGGTACATTACATCGCGGTTTTTACAACGCAAGCCGTTACAACGACTTGCGTTGGAGGGCGCTGGACTTAGGAGTAGTATAATTTACTATTCCAACTCCAGTCTACGTACAGTAGGGAAGGTGTTGGATAGTAAATTATACTATTCCTTGTCCTAGAGCGCCATCTAGCGCAAGTCGTTGTAACGACTTGCGTTGTAAAAACCGCAATGTAATGGCATCGCGATGTAATCCCCGCGTTGTAAACGATGTTCCCCCCCACTGATTGAAGTCCCGCTTCCTCCCAAGTTGTCAATTCCGCCGCTGTGGTTACTCGTTGTTGTCGTGGCGTGCCCAGTAATGGGATAGAGGGTGCATAGATGGTGGTCATTTTGGTAAGTTGCAAGACCTGCCGGAAGCAGACGTACGCTACGCACTCTATTTGCTGAGTTGGATTTGGGCCTCGTCTTCCCGGATGAAATAGGGAGATCACCTGCATCTGGGTGCGGCCTGGTTGTTGCGTGGCTGTGTCATTAAGTTGCTTGCCACTGAGCCAACGGGCCACCCATTGCAGTTGCGCTGCCAAGTAGTAGTGTTCCATGTTTGGGGTTGCCACCCCACCTCTGTCCGTGGGCAGGCAAAGTTTGGCTAGTGCCACTCTTTTCCGGCCTCCATGCCAAATAAACTGCCGCATTTCTCCCTCAAAGATGCGAAACACCGCTGGCCTGATATAGATCGGTAAGTTTACGAAATGGTAAAGGAGCCGTGGAAGTGCTACCATTTTCAGGAGCGCTATTCTGCCCATAGTAGCAATAGGCAGTGTGCACCAAAACCTCATCTGTGATCTGAACGCCGTTACTGTTCTGGTGTAGTTACCTTCAAAGAGGTCCGACGGTTCACGATAGATCCGTATCCCCAGATATCTGAATGCAGATTGCTGCCAGCGCACTTGTGTACCATTTACTGTTAGCATCGAGTTTGGGGTGGTCTCGTTAAAAGGATAGATGCATGGCTTTCCCCAATTAAAGCGGAGCCGAGAGAGTGCCGCAAAATCAGACAGCGCCTTTGCTATAGCATAGCAATGCTGCCAGATATCACGCAGATATATCAGGAGGTCATCTGCATACAGGGAAACCGCGTGCACCCCATCTCCTAGAGGTATCCCCCAGTCCTCTTTTGTGCTGCGCAATGCTGCCATTAGTGGTTCTGTAGATAGAGCAAACAGGAGTGGGGAAAAAGGGCAGCCCTGTCTCGTACCTCGGACAATTGAGATAGGTTTGGATACATAGGGACCTGTCTTTACCTGTGCAGTGGAATTTGTGTAGAGCAGCTTGACTAGCCCTATATATTCGGCGCCTAAGTTATATTTGGTCAACGTGGCGTTAAAAAGTCCCATTCAAGTGTATCAAATGCTTTTTCAAGGTCTAACACCAGACACCCCGCTGTGGCCACTGCTCCCTAGAGTACTGGGCGACCCTGAAGAACCTCCGCAGATTAAAGGACGTAGTGCGTGCTGGGACAAACCCATTTTGGTCTTCATGTACTAACCGAGGAACCACCCAGGCCAATCTATTCACCAATATTTTGGCAAATATCTTATAGTCCGCTTTTAGCAATGCCAAGGGATGGTATGAGCCCAGGAGCTCTGAGTCCCTATCAGGCTTAGGTAGAGAAACTATCAGGGACTCCCGGAGTGATCGGGGCAAGATGGGCTTATCCCGCATACTGGCATATAATGAGAGCAATTTTGGGGCTAGGAGAGCCCGATAAGCTTTATAATATTCCGCCGGCAGCCCGTCAGGGCCTGGCATCCTGTCCGTGGCCAACGATCGAATCGCTAGTTGCATTTCCAGCAGCATTATAGGTTCATTTGACTCCTGTTGCTGTGCGTCATCTACCGTGGGCAGGGGCAATTGGGCCAGGTATGCCTCCAGAACTTCTGGGTCTGCCTGAACCGCTGATTTGTATATTTCACTGTAATGGGTTGTGAATTCATTGTGGATGTCATTTTGCCTCATTAGCAGTTGACCTGTTCTATCCCTCAAGCAGTGCGCTGACTGTTGTGTGCGGTCTGGTTGGATTAGCCTTGCTAATAATCTGCCCGCCCTGTCTGCGGATGCGTGTGTTCTGGCCGAGTGCTCTGCGTAGTTCAGGCAACGCATTCGCTCTATCACCTCTGCATGCTTCTGCCTTTGGTCATCAAGTTCCTGCTGTGTGTTTGCGCCTGTTGTTAAACCCGTCTCAAGAGTATGCAGTGCATCTTCAATGCCTCTAGCTTCCCGGTCCAGTTGTTTGCGGATACTCCAATTCAGGCCCCTGCCTTACCAGCGTCCCACAATGTGCCCTGTTCTGTCACCAAGCCCTCGTTCACTTAAAAATATGTGGCTATGTCCGTGCCCACTGACTCACAAAATGGAGGGTCTTCCAGCACCAACAGCTGCAGCCTCCACAGTTTGGTCACGGGTATCGCATAAGTGCCACCCAACTGTATCACATGCTGGTTGTGGTCTAAGTGTGTGCGTCCCAGATAATCTGTGCCTATGCAATCCACCAGCAGTGTCCCATTACCTACGAATCTATCCAAGCGTACGTGTAGGCCATGGGGTGCAGGGGCGGCTGGTGACATTTGAAAGTGGTGGGACGTAAAATGATTGGTATACTTCACCGTTGTGAGCGAGCGTAGCGAGCGAGCCCGAACCCCTATAAGGAAAATTTTGAAAAAAGAGAAGAGAAATGGTGCATTTTCAAGCAAATTTGAGAAAGCAAGAATGTTAATAAAGCAATTGTGAAAGTGCAGTTATTACATTAATAAAGAGATGTCATATAACATAGGTAGATGCTTATTCAGTATAACCACAGAGCTTCATAAGAGACTTCGAGATATAATGCATTGCTGAGTAATATCAAAGGAAGCATTTTTTTATGAGCCACAGTGCTATACCAAGACTCCAAGATGCAATATAGAAAGAAGAAAAACATGAAAAAGGATCAAGGTGCTGAAAAATAGCCTTGAACATAAGCTTCCCAGCTCAGGACATGAGCTCAGCAGCACCCACATGTTTAACGGGCATACCTGCCTGGCCCAGGGAACTGGAAACCAAACACTGTGGAGTATTAAATGTTTAACACGCCAGAAACCAGCTACCCACCTTCAGTCTTCATGCTGAACAAATCAAACATTCACCCCCAGTCACAGATCTCGGTTAAATTCATTTTTTTTGCATGCCTGAACGTTTATGATCTGGAACAGGCCACTTGAATAAAACAGGTCAATTTCACAAAACATAATACATCCCTTGCACCTGCCTTACAGGTTAAACATATGGCTCACTATACATCATTGCATATCTAAAAATCTAAAAACCAGCCTGAAAAACACAATTACAAGGCAAAATTACAAATTATACGGAGAAAAAAGCTCAATCTTGCTTATAATAGGTGCACACGACAACAGTAATCGCCATATCGGTTGCTGATGCCTGCTCTAGAAAGTAGACTAGGTTCACTAAGTGTGACTGAGTGCCAAAGAGATCAAAGAAATTAGCAAAATCCACAAAAAGGATTTCCATACAGGTAAAACAGATGAATAAAAGAACAAAGAAAACATGGAAGCAATAAGAAGGTCACCAGACACCCCAAATCATCTGCAAAAAAGACCAATACAACAGGTGCCCAATAAAGCCCTTCAAATGTATTGAAGTGAAGGAAGCGTCCGATTTGTAGTGGAGTATTATTTTAATACCAGGGGCAACATCAGAAAAAGCATGGCTGAGACATGAGGATGTTGTATTTTGGAAGTGCCAGTCTTGCTTCTGGTCACTATGGCCACCTGCCAGATTTAAAACCTATTCAACAGGCTAATGTATAACAAGTACTTGTAAGTTAGGCAGCAATGTTCAAACAAAATGCAGGAGTGCAGTGGGAAATATTGCAAATTAAAATCAACATGAGTGGTGAGAGAGAATTTCAGCATGCTTGAGATAAGGCAGGCAAAGCATGAATCCATCCATAGAGACTAACAAACTTTTTTTTGCCAAAGCCATTCATAGAGTTAAACTAGCATTTTTAAATCTTTCACTTTTGCCAAGTCAGCCACTAAATCATATGGGACAATTATCAGCAAATTTCCTCCAACAGGCCCCACACCTGTTGAGGTAATGCAGCTGACAAACTTTAATGCGCCATGCCCGCGCACATTATGTTCACGTAGTGTGTACATCTGGGGGTAAGGGAAAACAAAAGATCTACTGCGTCATGTGGATGTTGCACACCATTATGGTACATAATTACAATCATATTACGTTTCGAATATATTTATATCGGGCACAGGGAGCGTAAATGATTTTCCCAGAATCCCAGGATTTTTATTTAGTTCTTGAAGCTGGCATCAGAACCCAGGGTCCCAGGCTTTAAAGTTAATAGCTTAGCCACTAAACAACACCTCAACATCACTTTCCAAACCTATATTTTAACTTGCAAATTATTGCGCACGTTGAAGTCCTGCAGCCATAAATGCCACAGGACTACGCATGACGCCACGGTGTGAGCTGCACATTCTCAGTAGCAGCATAGCGCAGTAAACAATAACCCTATGGCACTAATTGTATGCATTTGATGAGTCCGTCCAGTGCAATACATTAAAATATATAATAAATACATAAGTGTGTGCCTGCCCATATAACTACAAGCTCTCATTAACCGCCTGCATGCCTGTATGTTTCCTACAGAGAATAATTCTTAAAAATGTGACTAAACTTTGAAAAATGTCTGTCGCGTGCACTCCCCCTTTACCTCTGTGCTTATAATGTGTTGATTATATTACGCTATACCATAGTGGTTCCATTTCTGAGCAATGACTAGCATGTAATGCTAATTAAGAGGTTTAATTGTATGCCAAATGCCGGTAGCTTGTGTTATCTTTCAGCTTTTAAATGTCTGTTGTCACGTAGCATGTGTGCTGAATGCAAGCGGGGGAACATGCTTGCTCCATGGTAGCAGTCTGACTCCTCCATTGTCGTACGATCGACTTTTTAAGCCCTGCACGTCATACACATGAAACAGGATAGGCTTGTGATGTGTGCCCGGCCTCACATCACATTTTAAAAGAATATATGCTTCTTCTACACTCTTTTCAGGTGGGAGATTGCTGTGGCAGACAGGATAGAATTGACTAGAATTGCCTACTTATTCAAGACGTGTGCTCAGTCAGGCTTACGTTTTCAAAGCTCCTTTGCTTTCACTGGAGTTCAGGTGACACTGGGCAACTGGTTTAGTAGGCTAATAAAACGGTTATCTACATCCGTTTTCGGGACCACCGTTTTGATCTTTGTGCTCTTACAGCCAGATTGTTTTTCTGTTTATTTATTGACACTTCACATTGACGGGTCGCTTTATAGTTGGTCGTACACAGTAACATTTTGTGCAGAGAAGACTACTTATAGCGACTGACTGTGCTGTTGACTAGCAATTGGGACACAGGCACCCGGTAACTAAACTAAGCAAGTACCTATAAAACGGGCAACACAGTGTAACACTTTCTTGCAGTAAACCCTCCAAGTCTATATATCACAGTTTCTCGTGTTACGTACACTTCCTTTCAACAGCAGATGACATGTCATTCTAGTATGTCCCTAGTTTGTACCCAACATGTTGGATCCCTGGGTAGGGTTGTGTCTCCGAGGAGACTCGGTATCTCCTGGACGCCTGCCCATTGCTGTCAAATATTTGTCATAGGGGTTGGGGGAAATGCCTTTGCACGAGGCGTTTGTGCCTACTTCCGAAGTATCATGAAGTTCCCCCAACTTGAGTATACACACACGCCGTAATACAATACTAAGAAAAAAAAATACACAACCCCTTGTTTAGGACCGATTTTTGTGTTTCGTTTCAGTTGCGGCTCGCGGGGGGGGGGAGGGGGGGTGTATGTGTCGCGCGGGGGGGGGGTATTGCAGGGGGGGTATCGCACGGGGGTGTTAAAATAAATTTTAAAAAACTAGTTATCCTACCTGAGCTGAGGACTCCTGAGCACGTCCGCACCGCCTCGGGTCATCCGTTGGAATGGCGCCTACTGTACAGCCCCTCTCAGGCTCTCATTGGCTGTCTGGCTGAGTCAGCCAATCCTGGCGCTGCTAGCAGCGCCAGGATTGGCGAGGGCACGGGTTACTGCTCGCCCGCCTGCCCATTAGGGGATCGAGGTTTGAGCCTTTGCTCAACCCTCGGTCTCCTAATGGGCATGCGCCAGCCAGAGCAGACACAAGTGCGCATGGCTGGGCACGGAGCGAAAATTCGCTCCCCTTCCCCAATCATGCGCACTTGTGCTGCTGCCTGTTGCCCCTGCCTGGTCTGTCTGACAATCATGTCAGTCAACATGACGACGGACCGCCCACCCCCGGGTGGGCGGTCCGTCGTCATTCTGACTGACATGATTGTCAGATCTCCTCTTTGATGAACTTAAGTAAACTGATTACTTAAATTCAAAGACGCCGTCGCCGACGCTGCGGGCGGGGGGGCTACGCCCCAATGCCCTAATGGACGCACCGCGCCTGATGGGGTGTGAGTAATATGATTAGAGGCGTAAATGCGGATTCAACGACCTCCAAATATCTACTAATCCCCAGTTACGAAGCCAGTCATTTAGTCCTTTGGCACTGGATGCTGCCGTTGTTTGCTGTAGGGGCGGGAAGGATCTGTCTAATTCTGTGTCCAGCACTGAATTGTAATCTCCACCCTGTAACCAAGGAGTGTCACACCACTGGGATAGCTTCGCTGAGAGTATGTGCCAGAACGGAGTCTGATCAGAATTTGGTGCATAGATTGACCCCAGCCCTATCCGCCTACCATTAAGCCTGCCTTTTGATAGCACAAACCGACCATGTATATCAATCCCCGCTGCCTCCTGTATACAATGTGTGCCTGGCCTTACCCAGATTAGCACACCCCGTTCATATGAGGAGTAACCAGTGGCAACAATCTGTCCCCTCCATCTACTTTGCAACCTAAGTATCTTGGGTTGCAACTTGTGCTTCTTGCAGAACTGCGATGTGGGCTGTATGCCTCTTTAGATATGCATAGGTACTCTACCGGCGCGCTGGCGTGTGCATGCCCCTGACATTCCAGGAAATTATTGTTGTGGGAGGCATCTACTAATCATATAGTAGGTAATTGCGGACCTATTATGTGCTGCTCTGGGAGGAGTTTGAGCAGTGTGTGTAATCGATCGGCTTCTACGCCACCAATCCTTCACTCACGTCGCTCCATACTTTGTGAGTGAGATGCAATGTGGGGGGGAGATAACATTCGGGAGAACTTTGACAGGGCAGAGGGACAACAGGTATCTGCCCAAACTACAAACTTCGACTCTTGGTAACTGTCGGCTATGTGCGCCGTACTTCTTCGGGTGCGAAGGGGGGTAGCCCTCCTTGTGCGTGCACGGAGCAAGTGGAGCTCCGGCCCATGATTCTAAGTGGTTAAGCTGCTGTGCTCCCTGAGCCTTATCTAGTAAAGAGTGCAGCGCTACCCCAGCATGACCCCCTACACTGCCCAAACACAAGTGCTCTACCCTAAATCTTCCCCCAGCATGACCCCCTACACTACATAAACACCACTGCACTACCATAAACCCTAAAACACTACCCCCAGCATGACCACCTACACTACCCAAACACCACTGCACTACCCTATACCCTGAAACACTACCCGCAGCATGACCCCCTACACTACCCAAACACCACTGCACTACCGTATACTCTAAAACACGACCCCCTACACTAAACAAACACCACTGCACTACCCCAAACCCTAAAAAACTACCCCCAGCACGACCCTCTACACTACACAAACACCACTGCTCTACCCTAAACCATAAATCTACCCCCAGCATAACCTGCTACACTACCCGAATACCACTGCACTACCCTAAACCCTAAAACACTATACCCAGCACGACTCCCTACACGAACACCACAGCGCTGCCCTAAACCCTAAAACAGTACCCCCAGCATGACCCCCAACACTACCCAAACACCACTGTGCTGCCTAAACTCTAAATCTATCCCCAGCACGACCCCCTACAATACCCAAACACCACAGCGCTACCCTGAACCCTGAAACACTACCCCCTAAACTACTCTTTCTCAAGGGGACCTCCTTCATGCATGCTTTTCTGCAGATTATGCAGTGCTTGGATGGCAAGTGTCAAAGTTCCATTGTACATATCATTGCCTTGGATGAAAGTGCAGTGGGCAGCACTGATATTTGCGCAGACAGACCCCTCCCTCCAATGCGGTCATTAAGTCAAGCAACACTTAACACACAACTGGTGAGGGGGGGTGCCAAGCTGTCACACATCTTCCTGAGACCAACATCACCCACAAATAAGTACGGTGGCTCTAGGCAGAAGAGGATTAACTGTTTTTGTATTAGGGAACACAAGTGAAAGCCCAATTTGGACATCACAGAATTGCTGCCCACAGGGCCGGCCTGGGGACGAAAACTGGCCCTGGCAAAGTGCTCGGTCGCCCCCCCCCCCGGACTTGGAGGTGCCGCGGAGCTCTTTGCGAGGGCCGGTTGCAAAAACGGCCCTGTAACAAAAACGGCCCCCAGGGGCCCAAAAACGTCTCCCACCCGTGCAGCGCACCGGGGGATTGTCCGGTGCCCGCTACGGCCAGTCCGGCACTGGCTGCCCAAGGAGCGGGCTCGCCTAGGTGGAAAGACACAATCTACCTTTTTGAATATGTGGGACCATAAAGGATATTCTTCCCCTCCTTAAACAGGAAGCCTGTATCCCCTTAAATCTAGGGTCAGTAGATCTACACCTCAACTCAGGTAGGACTCACCGGGGTTTATCTGTTTTTTAGCACTCACTATTCGGAGACCAGGCCACTTTAAAAGGTATTTAGGGATCCTTGCCCCTGAAGAATGCGCCAACCCATTATGGCTATAGAATAAGGCAGAAATATGTTGGCCTAAAATTTGAGTCATTGTCCTCAACAAACCACCTCGCTTCGGTTTTTAGACATACCTGTCGTCCCCATTTAATAAAGGTAATTAACGGGGGAATCACAAGGTATTTTTACTTTATCAATCTGAATTTCGTCTTTGTCCAGTAGCTTTTCATCTAAGAAGTCCCTCCTGGGTGGAGTCCTTCAGGAGACTGAGTTCTCCCTTGTGGCATTGTCCGACCAGGGGGTGAGAGGTTGCTGATGATGAAGCATGACGCAAATGTGTGAGGCTTACTTTTCCATAAGAATTGTCTTCTCTTCCCTTGGAACTTGGACAGTAATTCTGTGATGTCTAAATTGGATTTTCACTTGTGTTCCTAAATAGGAAAACAGTTAATCCTCAGCTGCCTAGAGCTACCATACTTTTGTGTTGCTGATGTCATTAGGGTCAGCACATACTGATCCTGCATTAGCATGAGGCGGCTGGCTCGCATTTCTTTCGTGATCAAATTGAGGCTGAGCTCAGTGCTGTTGATCTTGAGCCTTACCCACTTGGTTATTTTGAGTCAGTGGGCGTTACCTTTTGACTGTAGGGTGAAGAAGGGTATCGATCCCCCTGCCCTCAGCTGTACCTCTGTGAACAGTCTAAACTCTTCTGGGATCCTTGATCCCAGCCAAAATAGCCTGCTGCTCTTTTCTCACGAGCTTGGTGAAGCAAGGTGGTCTTTTTCTTTAACAGGTGCTGGTACAACTCTGTTAGTTATACTCTGGTAATGACCAGGGTCGGGTGTGCACAGTCACTAAGGAGCACAGTTTCCTCCAACCAATTGGGTGTAGGCGTGTTCGCCGCAATGCCAGTGCAAATCATTAAGCATGGAGGTTCCCCACTGCATATCCGAAATGTGCAATATCACAATGCATTTAGCATTTGTGCATTCCTTTTCCTCTAAAACATAAGGAATACAGTGGGGGTTTCTGTACAATCAAGGGTTGACCTTTCCTTTCTAGCCAAGTGTATCCGCCTACCTCGATGTCCCAGATTTACTGACATAGGTTAGCCATACTTTTATTGAACCCTCCCCATGCGGCTGATTCCCCTTTTTATCCCCGAGCTGGACGGCCCTACACAGGACTTCCATGTCAGGAGAATACTTTTTGTTAAAGAAGACCATACCAGATACGCTAAGTGCCACCCTCTGTTCACAGATTGATGCAGGAGCAGACGTGTTTGTACACGGAGTTGGGGATTTGTTACCTCCAAGAATCTCCTTTCTGGGAACTCTTGGTACCAAACAGTGTCTTCTCGGTTTAGATGTCATTGAGTTCAGTGAAGAGGTATACCACTGTTAGGTTCATGTGATATCTGGTCAGGTTTGCAACCACCCCGGTTCTATCTTATTGGTCTGTTTCTTGGCCCTTATCCTGCATAAGTAAAGGTGAATAAGGCATTTGCTTTTTTGGGGGTTAGTTGGGTACCTCTTGGCATAGGTAAAGCCTATCTGTTCCTACCGCATGTTGGATCAGTGAACAGACATAATGTCACCTAGCTGATACTTGGGTGCTGACTGAGGTCATGTGTTGGTACTAAGTGCTATGTAACAGGGCGCAACATAGTGCATGCAGGACGCTAGTGTTTGGTTTAGTATAATTTTAGGTGACATACGAGAGTTCGCTACTCAGGCGCTGTATTTTCCCATTAGAGACTCTTTTGACTCTGCAGTTCTTCAATGGTAAGTAAGTGTAGGATTACCCATAGTAGACAGATGGTACATATGCACAGAAATATACGTAACTTTTGTCATGGTATAGTAGTTAGAGATGTGATTCCCTTTAGTGCCCTCATTGCTTTTCCGGTGGCTGTGTTTCTTCTGCCAATTGTAAAATGTTTGCAGTATTTATTTCATGGGCGTGATCGCCATAGAAGGGCTTCACACACTAGGGTGTTAATCAGGCCATGGATTTTTCCTCCTTTCTTTAGCAGCAATTCAGAAATTGGCCTTTTTCTCTTTCTTTCTGGTGTAAGTTGACATGTTGCATTGGTGTATATTTCTTTGTCTTCTGTTACCTGGTTTTGAAAGAACTTTGTTGATTGCTAACTCTGAAACATTACACATGCTCTGTAATTAATGGTATTTTTACCCTTGGGCGTGAGCTCCCTACTAACTAGTCTTGATCTAGTGTGGCACTGTAAGGTGACCCCTGTTGGGTGTAATTTTGGGGAGCATGGGTGATTAATAATTATCTAGACGGATCAAATATTTTTATAATCCATTGAGCCCCCCTCCAATCCTAACTGAATGCTTAGATTGGTGCTATATGTTTGTGGGGTGGTCTCATGAGTATAGGAAGGCATGGGCTTTAGCTATAGCCCTATGGCGATGGTAGATTTTGTCATGGGCACTTCACCCAGTGCCTAAGGGTCGGGCTGCTGTGCGGCCCCTTCCAGTAGTTTTTTCCTCAGATGGGAGCTACATCTTTTGATACTACCCTCAGTTGCGTTTGCTATGCCCTGTTTAGCTTAGTACCGCTATAGGTGAATGGAACACGTGGGAAGAGGGGGCGTATAGCAGCTGGTGTTGCTATTCGCTACCATGTGCCGTGAGCATGTTTTGGTACACGTGCAGCTCTTTGTTCCCAGCACGTGGTGTTTAACGTGGCGTGTCCCTCCCTCGTGGCTTTCATGTCCCTGTCTTTGGCTGATCTTGACCCAGCCTCTGTATCTGAAGTCTTCTTGTTGGGCTAGCTTTGGGCGGTTTTTCTTTAATTGTGGTTGTTTCCCTGAATCTCGCATAATCTGTTGATTCCCTTGACATGCAGGGGAGAGGGTCAGTGGCTGCACTGGGGCCCTTTTTCCTCTGTTCTATGCCACCTTGTGGTGTCTGAAGCTTGTGCCTACTGGTTTACCTGGATGGTGTCTGCAAAGTTGGAGCACTGTTGGTCACTATGCTTGGTATGGAGGTGAGCGCACCGTGTCCTACATTCGTCTGGAGCCGGAGTGGAGATTTGGGATCCACCCCATCCCGAGCATCCCCCTTTGCCTCGGACCACACCCTGCCACCTCTCAGCATACTGGTGGGCCCGCTGTCCCTAGCCTGTGGCTGGGGTCTCTATTGGTGTGCATTGCCTAATGAACTAGAAAATCTCTGGTAGATTTTTGGAAGGGTGTGGCAGGGTGACCGGACTTTGGAAATCAATAAACTGGACAGTTAACAAAACTTAGAAGGTGACTAGTTAAGTTAGCATTTGGCTTTTAACACCAAAAATTTGACCATGCTGAAAACCCGGGACTTAAATTGCAAAAGTCTGTTGGGTGGCAAAGGAAACTTGAGACTGCCTTAGCAAATCTGGGACGCCTGGTCACCCTGGTGAACCCCCCCCAACTAGAGGCTTGGATTTGATATCATGCTAAGGCCTCACAGCTTATTGGCTTTTCGTGTGTGTCCTGTGTTGTTTCAGGGTTTTATCAGCCAAGGCACAAAGGAAATATGGTTTCTGCCACCAAGGATATCTCCGTTTTAGAACTGAAGGGGGGGGGGGGGCTCCATTGGTGCAGAGGCTTCAAGCTTTTGGGGGCACTGTTGAAACTACACCCCATGAAGGAAACATTGGCCCCAGACATGGTGCCCTAGAATTAGGACCTTTTGACTTGGTGATTGAAATGTATCCCGTTTGACTTTGGATGCAGAACCTGGGTCATGCTTTTTAAACAGTTGTTGGTCACGCCGCCTCGTCAGACTGCCCTGCCAACTGGGCTTAGCCAGCCAACCCCGGCCTGAGGAATCAGCAGCAGCTTGGGGCCCCATGAAATAACTCCTTAACAGCAAGCTTAGTGCTAGCCCCTGATCGACTCAGCTCTTAGCCGCTCTGTCAGCTCTTATAGCCTCGAGTGGAATCCGTGGACCTCTTCAGGATTGGTTCGTTGCTCAAAAGGGTTCCACCTCTTGATCGTTTCCTCTCTGATAGCTATAATAGCACAAGAGACAGAGCGGATCAAGTGAGGGAAGGAAAGGAATGGGACAGCGGGGAGGGAGACCTGTAAAAATGTAAGCACAAGGTTATACACTAGATCTATGAGTAGTTGATACAGTACACATGGAACATGTAAAATGCCTGGAGTTGGTTCAACTACCTGTAAAAGAAAAAAACCAGGAATTTCATTGAATGTCATGAACAGTGCTGAGGTTCAGAGGTTAGCTGCAGCCTAGCTGCTTGTCAGTAATTACTTTCCCCAACTAAGAACCTGCCAAAGTACCAAAAGGATTAACACATCCATGAAAGTTTTGTTACATCCCCTTTTGCTTCTTGCATCACATCCACCGTTTCTCAACACGGCTTCGCCCACGGAAGATTCAGGCACATAGTTGCCGGTTCGCAACCCGGCTTCGTCACTCTGTGCTCCCCAAATTATATACAGTATGTACCGCCTCAAGGCTCAGATGTTTTTGAGTAAGGCGCAAATAGTTAATCCTATTTCCCTATCAGCGGGAATTCTCTCTCTCTCTCTCTCTCATTCACTCGGCACACACTTCGTCTTTATGGCCTAGAGTGATAGTGTTCGTAAGTTCCAAAGACTGTGGCAGCAACAGGAGCAATGCACAACGAACAACAGGATCCCCCCTGTATCATATATTACTCAGCGATTTCCAAAGCAAACATCCCGGTGCGCCAAGCACCCTTACCCCACCGCAACAGCCTCTCGCCAGAACGTACTCCACCTCAGGAACCGTTAGGAATATCCGGCACAGCCTTGCGCGTCCGCTCCCTTCTTCACCTACACGCCGCACTGAAAACGTCATCACGTGCCGGAAGAGCGAAGGCACGTCCCGGGCGCGACGCACAGACTACTGGGTAATGTAGTTTTCCTTCCAAATTTCCGCCGTTCGATCCTGACGACGACCCCACGGAACGGCTTCTAACAGTACATCCCTCCCCCGAGGGACGTCGTCAGGGCTTGGGCTTATCCGGATGCAGCTGATGAAACCGTCGCACTAGTCGCGGAGCGTGGACTGCTTCCGCGGGTTCCCATGAGTCTTCCTCCGGGCCATATCCTTTCCAGGATATCAAGTACCACACCTTCCTCCCTCTCTGCTTGGAGTCCACCACTGCACGTACTTCGTACTCTGGTTCATTGTTAATCAGGATGGGTTTTGGGTGTCTGGGTACTGGATTGTGAGCTGGTTTCAACAACGAGACGTGAAAAACCGGATGTATATGCATATGATTCGGTAATGCCAGTTTCACTGCTACCGGGTTGATGATTTTAATGATCTTAAAAGGACCTATATAGCGAGGGTTGAAGATACTGTAGCGCTGAAAACGTATGTTTCGAGTGGATAACCACACCACCTCTCCTTCTTTGTACCCTGGTTCAGGTCTTCGATGTTTATCGGCTTGTCTTTTGTACGCGGTCTTTGCCTTCTGAATGTTTCTTTGCGTGTGTTTTAGAACCCTTTGGATATTTTTGACCCTCGTTTGTACTTCTGGCACCTTTGTGGCCTCTCTTGGGAGGATAAAGGGTAGAAACCGGGGATGGAAGCCATAGGTGACAAAAAACGGGACTTATTTAGTGGTGCTGTGTTGTGCACTATTGTAGGCTATTTCGGCGAGCCATAACCATTCAACCCACGCTTCGGTATCACCGTGTACGTAAGATCTTAGATATTGTTTCAAGGTTTGGTTTAGCCTTTCCGTTTGTCCATCCGTCTGGGGGTGGAAGCTCGTAGACAGATTTGAATCAATACGTAATTCGGCGCACCACACTCTCCAGAACTGCGACGTGAATTGTGTGCCTCTGTCTGTGACAATCGTCTTTGGAAGGCCATGCAGCCATACTATATGCGTGAGTAGTAGTTGTGCTACTTGTCCAGCAGTAGGTATTCAAGGGCATGCTATGAAGTGGCCCATCTTGGTCAAGCTATCAATCACCACCAATATAGTGGTACATCCTTGGTCTTTCGGCAACCCCACAATGAAGTCCAACGTTATGTGTTCCCAAGGCAGATCAGGTGTGGGTAACGGTCGGAGCAGCCCGTAGGGTTTCCCCCGATCGGGTTTAGTTTGCATACATACGAGGCATGTCTGTATCAGGGAGTGCACATCCTTGGCCATTGTTGGCCACCAGAATTGTCATAAGAGCCTTTCTTGTGTCTTTTCTCTTCCGTTGTGTCCCGGGGTGGGAGAAGCATGACACCATTGTAGAGCTTCCTGCCTTAAGCTCGGGGTAGGTATGAATAACTGTTTCCCTTTCATAGGGAGGCCTTCACGGATTTTCCAATCCGGGTGGTCCACTAACCATTTTTTCCATTTTGGCCTCTCCATTTCGGTCTTTACTTTATTGAGGAATTGTTCGGACTTCACCACACAGATTGCTTGCTCTGGCGGTATAATAGATCGTGCTATAGGTTCCAGAGGCGCTGGAGTGCTTTCTTGTCTTGAGAGGGCATCCGCTTTTTTGTTCGCACTCCCCGGTCTGTAGGTGAGTATAAACCGAAATTCCTCAAAAAACAACATCCACCTGAGTTGTCGGGGGGAGAGGAGGCGAGCTGAGGTCATATATTGCAAATTCCGATGATCGGAATATACTGTAGTGGTATGTTTGGCCCCCATTAAATAGTGCCGCCATTCCTTAAATGCGTCACGTATGGCGAGCAGTTCTTTTTCCGCTATTGTGTAGTTTATTTCTGATCCACTGAGCTTTCGTGACATGAAGGCGATGGGGTGCAAAAGGCCGTTCTGGGGATCTCTCTGGGATAACACCGCCCCGATTGCTACTTCTGAGGCATCCACTTCCACCAAGTATGGCCTTTCCGGATCAGGGTGGGCCAGCACTGGGGCCGTTGTAAATGCCTCTCGGAGCTGGTCAAACGCCTGTTGGGCTTCTGGAGTCCAGGCGAATTTGATATTTTTCCGGAGTAGTTGCGTGATTGGGGCCACTATATCCGAAAAGTGAAGGATAAACCTTCTGTATAAATTGGCAAAGCCAAGAAAGGATTGGACATCCTTGACGTTTGTAGGGATAGGCCACCTCTGCACTGCCTTGATCTTTCTTTCGGCCATGGTTTGTCCTTGTGCTGACAACATAACCCCCAAAAATTCCACCTGGTCAACGTGAAACTCACATTTACTGAGTTTACAGTAAAGTGCATTGGCTCTCAAAGCACCTAACACCTTTCCTACATGTTGTTCATGCTGGTTGACATCTTCTGAGTATATTAAAATGTCATCAATGTACACTATAGCGAATCTATCTAAATACTCCCTTAACACCTCGTTCAGAAAGTACTGAAATGCGGCAGGCGCATTGCATAACCCGAACGGCATTACTTGATACTCAAATAATCCGTATCAGGTGCGAAAAGCCGTTTTCCATTCGTCACCCCTTCTCATGCGAACGAGGTGGTATGCACCTCGGAGATCGAGTTTGGTGTAGATTACAGCCTTTTTTACCTGGTCCAGTAGGACCGATATCAGAGGAAGGGGGTAGCTATTTTTGATGGTCACCTTGTTTAAGGCGCGAAAGTCAATGCAAGTTCTTAACTCTCCATTTGCTTTTGGTATAAAAAAAAGGGGTGACGCAGCTGGGGATTTGGAGGGCCTAATAAACCCATTCTCTTGGTATTCTTCCAAATAGTTTCGCAAATGCTCGTTTTCTTTCTCTGACAGTGCATAAATCCTCCCACAAGGCACTACCGCCCCCGGAACAAGATCTATCTGACAATCGTATGGGCGGTGTGGAGGAAGCTTGTTCGCCTGTCTTTCATTAAATACATCTACGTATTCTCCGTATATTTCAGGTAACACCACATCCTTTTCTGCAGCAGTGGCGATCATGTATTCCTTTCCTACTGACCTGTCTACGGGACTGTGTTCCGGAAGACAATTATGGTCACAGAACGAGGAATCGAAAACTATGCTGTGATCTGCCCAATGTATGGTAGGGTTATGTTTCGTTAACCAGGGTAGTCCTAGTATCACCCCATACGAGGGTGTCTTGATGATATTAAAGGTTAACCATTCAATATGGTTTTCCCCACAGCAGACCTCAAGTGAAGGGGTACAAAAACCAATGGGTCCTGAAACCAGGTTCCTACCGTCTACGGTCAGGACGGTTTCCAAATGTTCTTTAGCTACCTTGGGGATCTCTAACTTCTGCACAACGTCTTCATCCATGAAGATGCCTGTCGCACCAGAATCCAAAAGAGCGTTTACTTCTACTTTTTCTCCTTTGAGACGTAAGTGCAGACTCACAAAAAAATGATCTTTCTCGCCTATCACAGAAGGAATTTCATACAGGCCCTTGGCATTTCCTCCCCCAATCCCTGGGCCTATTAGTTTTCCGCCTTTGGTACGATCGGGGAAGTGGCCCTCGCATACCCTCCTTCTCTAGCCTTGGGTTTAGCCAAGCAGTCTTTTACGTAGTGCCCTTTCTTCCCGCAATACATACATAGGCCTTGCTTTCTCCTCTGTTCCCTTTCTTCCTGTGTAAGGGTCGCCCTTACGGACCCTATTTCCATAGGTTCCGTTACTGAACCAGATCCCCCCACCGGTAAGCGGGGTTTATCGCTCCTCACAAAAGGACGGTCATATTTCTTTCTATCCCCCCTTCTTTCTGACAGACGATGATCCAACCGTCTCGCTAGGTTAATGAGTTCGATACAGGATCGGGGTTGCGGGTCTATTTGGGCTATTACGTCCTTCAACTCTTCCCTCAGACCATGGTGAAAGATGGCTGCTTGTTTATCTTCGGGCCAGTGTGTTTCGGCCACTAAACGCTGAAAAGCGTTCACATACACTAATAATTCCCGATTCCCTTGTCTTAATTCCAACAATTCCCTGTCTACCGAATACGACTGGGTTCGTTGATCAAATACTCGTTCAAACTCATCCCGAAACCCATCCCAGTCGTACAAAAAAGGATCATCTTTCCTTACCAAAGGAACCGCCCATTGCGCTGCATCCCCTGCCAAATATGAGATCAGGAAGGCGACTCTCGCTTGATTTGTACTAAAGACCTTGGGACGACAGGTGAAATGCATCATGATTTGTGTTAAAAATACCTGGACCTTCTTTTCATCCCCATGAAATCTTTCAGGGGCTGCTAAGGGAATGGGCGTGGGAATTTCTACAGTAACAGGAGTGGGTTGCATTGAGGACGAGCCTCCTCCCCATGCACCTCCACCCTAAGCTCTACTCCCTACTGCGTCAAACGGATTACGCTGTAATCGTTCTACGCGCTCCTGCAACGCCGCTGTTTCTACTCTAGAGGCTGCTACCTCGTTTTGCACTATTTGTAAAGCGGCTATGACCTCTTCTAGGGTGGCCATTGTGCCCCGAACCAACCGGGAAGTAAAACTGGTTAAAGGCCGGATATTCTGTCAGCTCTTATAGCCTCGAGTGGAATCCGTGGACCTCTTCAGGATTGGTTCGTTGCTCAAAAGGGTTCCACCCCTTGATCGTTTCCTCTCTGATAGCTATAATAGCACAAGAGACAGAGCAGATCAAGTGAGGGAAGGAAAGGATGGGGACAGCGGGGAGGGAGACCTGTAAAAATGTAAGCACAAGGTTATACACTAGATCTATGAGTAGTTGATACAGTACACATGGAACATGTAAAATGCCTGGATTTGGTTCAACTACCTGTAAAAGAAAAGAACCAGGAATTTCATTGAATGTCATGAACAGTGCTGAGGTTCAGAGGTTAGCTGCAGCCTAGCTGCTTGTCAGTAATTACTTTCCCCAACTAAGAACCTGCCAAAGTACCAAAAGGATTAACACATCCATGAAAGTTTTGTTACATCCCCTTTTGCTTCTTCCATCACATCCACCGTTTCTCAACACGGCTTCGCCCACGGAAGATTCAGGCACATAGTTGCCGGTTCGCAACCCGGCTTCGTCACTCTGTGCTCCCCAAATTATATACAGTATGTATCGCCTCAAGGCTCAGATGTTTTTGAGTAAGGCGCAAATAGTTAATCCTATTTCCCTATCAGCGGGAATTCTCTCTCTCTCTCATTCACTCGGCACACACTTCGTCTTTATGGCCTAGAGTGATAGTGTTCGTAAGTTCCAAAGACTGTGGCAGCAACAGGAGCAATGCACAACGAACAACAGGATCCCCCCTGTATCATATATTACTCAGCGATTTCCAAAGCAAACATCCCGGTGCGCCAAGCACCCTTACCCCACCGCAACAGCCTCTCGCCAGAACGTACTCCACCTCAGGAACCGTTAGGAATATCCGGCACAGCCTTGCGCGTCCGCTCCCTTCTTCACCTACGCGCCGCACTGAAAACGTCATCACGTGCCGGAAGAGCGAAGGCACGTCCCGGGCGCGACGCACAGACTACTGGGTAATGTCGTTTTCCTTCCAAATTTCCGCCGTTCGATCCTGACGACGACCCCACGGAACGGCTTTTAACACGCTCTGAACTTCTGGACACAAGTAAAATATTTGGAACTCCCGCTGATGTATTTTAATCTTTTTCCCCCTTGATCTGGAAGCAGTTTGCGGTAAGTGGGTGCTATTTATTAACCACTGGGTTTTTAAGTAGTTGTGGTAATTGCTACTTGCGCTGGTGGTTTATTTTTACTGCACACACTGTCACTTCTCCATGCATTGGATTTCCTGTCTGTGGCTGCTGCTGCCACATGCTCGCCCAATTGCTGGATACCTGCTGTGGTTGAGTGGCGACCAGCGGATCTCCCTGCGACTGGAAATAGGTTGCATTCTGATTCCCCTGTGCCTGGTGCTTAAGAGGGACATTTGTGGAGTTTTGTTGTGGCTTGCCCTGTCTCATTGATCTCTGCTGCTTTGCTGCTCATGGTATGCCTTTAACCAGCATGTGTCTGCCATGTACCCCAGCCTTTGGCAATAGTAGCACTCCCTAGGGTCTGTTTTCTGCCAACCTCCCTGGCCTCTACTGCCATAGCCTGATTGAAACTCTGGAGTGTTGCGGTCGAACCCCCATAGAGACTGGTGCCAATGGCACAGTTGAGGCCATTGCTGCCCCCTTGAGGCCAGTCTTTTTCAATTTGTGTTGGACCAATTTCATAGTGGCTCTTTGGGCCTGTTCCTTTCCTTTTCCTGCTTCTTTTTGTGGTAATGGAGTATATGAGCTGGTATATCCCGCCAGAGTTTTTTTAATCTAACCCATCTACGCTGTCCAGCCCACTCCGTATCTTGGCGAGTACCCCTTTTAAAGACTTTTGAGGAAAAATTTGACTTGTACGCCTTATCGGTCCACGGCTTTTGTCCCCATTGTTTCCTCATTCTGTTCAGGACCTCGCTTCTACTTTCCTCTGGCTTCATCGTCGCTGCTATTATCCCCCTCTACATCTGAGCGGTCAGGGAATATTTCTCTAAGGGCGGTCCATATCCGGTGTCACTACAAATTACACACAGCCCTGTCATGCTGGGTCTCTGTTAAAGTTATTGCTGTAATATGGCTTGGGCAAACACTGTGTTTGTCTATTTACAATTAGACTGCTTAACAGACTCATAATGTCGCCTATCTCTAGGTTGATTCCTGTGGTGTTCTCGAAGCACGAAATCCATTTTCCTGCCTTGTCCAGCAACAACAGTAACCCAGCAACAACAGTAACTTTGTTTTTAGTCCTTCTGGGCCCATGGCATGTATATAACCCCTGCTGCAGCCTTCTGCAGTAGTGGGGTTTATCCTCGACATAGCGTACCCACTTTGCCAGGCATTGCTTTATGTAGGGTAAATTCAAGTTGGGATTACCTCCTTCATGTGTGATGCAATCCTCCGCTACTGCCATGTCCTCTGGCTCAAATAATTTTTCCCTTGGCCAAGGTTTACATATTGGTCCCTTTCCTCAGTCCATTCTGCTAGTAGGTCGCCAAACAGATGCACAAAACTCTTGCCTTCCTCTTTTGCTATTATCTCCCTGGGTGTAGGTCTGTCTTTGCCTTGCACCTGTGTGGAGCAGCGCATGTCCTCATCGCTGCTCTCCTCGTTATCATGTAAAGATGTTGATTAGAAAGTGCGTCTGACGGACCCTTGCTCCTGGACTCTTGGCCTTGGGCTGTTGTACTGTCTCTGAGCCCACTGTTCGCCGGACCCACTTCACGGGTCCCGCTTCACCGGAATTGCCGCTGGGGAATCTGTGGAGAGGCTGTGCAGTCTGTGTTGTGCTGGGGCTTTTGGTCAGGGCTGCGAGCGTTTCTGCAGGGACTCCGTTTCCCAGGAGTCCCTGCCTGGCCGATTGAGAACACCTGGCCCGCTCTCCCTGTCAGCCCCGCCCCCTGCGCACAGAGTGTGTTAAAGAGCCTGCCTGCCTCTTACCTGCGGGATCCAATGTTGATTAGAAAGTGCGTCTGACGGACCCTTGCTCCTGGACTCTTGGCCTTGGGCTGTTGTACTGTCTCTGAGCCCACTCTTCGCCGGACCCGCTTCGCCTCTCCCTGTCAGCCCCGCCCCCTGCGTGTCACGTCTGACCTATAACAGTGGTGCTTACTTCCGCTGCGCGGGAGCGCGCGGAAGCGTCCGGGAGAAGCCCGGGACAAGGGCGGGACCGTCTGTGGGCGTCAGGGGCTGAAGGAGGCTGGGCTGGGCCCGCTCTTTGACATTGCGCCTTCTGACTACTTGTTACAGTACGTTCCCTGTATCTAGAGATCTCTGGTGTTTGCTTATATAGTATTGTTCTTTTTAAAGCTCGTTGGCTGCAAAGTATGTCTTCTCCTTCAAATACCACTGCCCAGATCTCTACTCAGGCCGAGGTGGGGTCAGCCATCTTGGGTCCTCTAGACAAATACTTTAGTCGGGTAACACAAAATATTGACAAAGAGATCGCTTTGGCGGAGAGGTGCGCCGAGCGTAGGTTATCTATTGAACTCCTTAAAATTCCTTTGGAGAAACGGACACCTCAGGGTTTCCCGGCATTGGTTCCTCCCCTGTCATCCCTAACCCTGCCAGCTGTACTGGAAACGCCTTATGCTTTTCACCCTTCACTAGAGCTGTTGGCTGGCTCGTCTGTGGGTCACGACGTGCCCATTTTGCCTTCTACCTCGTCCACTATACCAACTTGCTTACCTACAGGGCAGGTGACCACTGCCCAACCGAGTGTGTCAACTCACATGGTTAAAACTAAACCAAGTAACAAAAGAAGTGCTGCCCCCAAGAAGTGCTATCTTCCCAAACATCCGAAAAAAATAAGGAAGGTTGGAATATGCCTGCGCCCTTCCTGCGAGCCTATTGGGGCTGGCTCTGGTGGGGTTAAGATTGTCCAGGACGGAGTTGTTCCGGCTAGTCCCGTATCTAACATGAATGACCCCTCAGCGATGGTATTGGCTGAGACCTTATCTTCTGCTCCACCCCTGCTCCTCGAGTTGGAGAGGCTGATGAGGTCTCTCCTGATTCCTATAGAGGAACGAGTTAAAAAATTAGCTGATCGGTTAGATCATATCGAGCAGGCTACTCTAGATAACTTTTTTTCTACCAAATCCCTAATCAAATCCCACCCTAGGACAGGGGATAGCATCAATCTTCTGAAACCAAATGGCCAGGCAAATGGTGTGTCCATCGCTGAGCCTCCTCCCCCGTAGTCAGCATTGCAAGTAGGCCTCAGTCGAAGGGACAAATCCCCATGACTAATTTAGATTTGTCGGACCGTCCAAGTAGTAATATCACTAAAAAAAAACAAGCTGCCTGATACTGTGGCTATGGGTAATAAAGATAGCTCCAAAAGTGGCAATCCTGTATCTAATGGTTCCCAACCCTCACCAAGCATTTCAACACCCCGTCTTGGCGTTCCTGTTAGGGGTAACAAAGACAGTTCCAAAACTAATAACACTGTATTGAATAGTTCCCAACCACCACCAAGCATTCCAACATCCCGTCCTGCTGCTCCTGCCATTAGCCTGCCTAACACCCTCCCGATGAAGGCACCTCGTAGGATACCTCCTATGAATCTCACCCCAGATTCTTATCCTTTCGTGGTTGTCCTCACTAATGTACCACCTTTGTTGGCCGGGCAAAGAGAATCCTTCCAGATGCTAAAAAACAAGGTAATGCACTGGTTAAAGGCAAATAGACCACTGCCCGGGGAAGTGGACGGGCTGATTATTGGAGTGAGAAGGACAGACTGGATAGGTTGTACTCCTAAGCACTTGGGGGGGGGAGTGTATAGTTGTTAATTTCCAAGATCCTAGGGTGGCACGTCTGATTACGAAGCAAAATTGGGGCACAAGCAGTGGTGGAATTGGTGTTGTTGATCTCACATTCTTTTATCCAAGACCAACAGGTGTTCAATTTGGTATGACCAGTGAATTAGGTTGCTATAACAATCTCTCCTCCCCAGGATTTGTTTCTTTCACTGTACCCTTACAACGGGGTAACTTTCATAATGGACCAACGTACAATCGTTTTGAAGTGATGAAAGATCCGGGGTGGGTTCATTGACCAAATTCCGATTATTCCACGAACAGTAGGGAAGGTATGACCCGTTGGGATATATGTGGGAAGCCTGTGTTAACTGTTTTGACTAAAAACGTGGAATCAAATGAAATGAGAACTGGTTGGGAGACTGTGATTTTGGAGGAAACATGTGGGGAGTGTATTCCAATTTCTGGGGACTCTGGAAATGAGGAACTAATTACACTTAGCACTGTTGGTACCCAGGAGGTTGATCACAACACTGAGGATACCATCCAAGAGAGGGAGGGGTATGACGGAATCTTAACAAACGACTTTGGGATGTCCTGTGTAGGAGTAGTACCCATGGACGGCCCCAGTTTAGGGAAGTTTTTTTCATGGAACATCGCGGGGTTGAGTAGCAAGCTGATGTCCCAAAACTGGATGGATTTCGTCAATGGCTTTGAAGTTTGTTTATTCCAGGAGACATGGGCTTGCGACCTTATATTTCTTCCTGGCTACTTAAATTTTTCAATCCCGGCCAGTAGAGGCGCTAGGGGTCGACCGATGGGAGGCCTTACAATCTGGGTAAGGCAATGTCTTCAAATAACAATCAAAGTGGTGGATCTGGGTTGTAAGGACATCCAAATGCTAAGAATAGCCTCAGAAAAGTGGGGAGGGATAGATATATACAACATCTACGCCAGGGGCAGTACCGCTGGGAGTTCACCCATTCTAGAGGCTTTGTCCACTTTTTTGGAATCGCAGTCCCTGGGTAACAAAGTTGTAGTAGCTGGTGACCTAAATAGGACTTTCGAACCATTGGATAGTTCGGATGATCCCCTAGGGCAAGAGGAGGATACGCAATGGGGTG